>NC_086451.1:485362324-485972324 GCF_028390025.1 Pseudophryne corroboree
CCTGATGTAACCGCTGTACCTGGGAAGTGGCAGAACAGGCTGAGCGAGTCATTGATTCTCTGCGCAGTCCCCTGGTGGGAGAGTCGGAGCTCTGTGATATCAGTAGTGCAGCCGGCTCTGAGGGGCCACGGTCCTGTCCCCCTGACCGGCCACGCAGTGCTCAGTGATAAAGGTGTAAATGCAGTTATCTGGGAGTACCACCATGTCAGATCTCCGTTCAGTGCCTGCATCCGCTGTATGGCTTATGCCCATTTGGGGCTGATGGTTTTTATTTCAGTGGCCTCCAGATTCCGCTTTTCACTTGTTCCCTGGACACCTCCTTATTGGTGTATTATCTGAAGGCTGTGGGGCTGAGCTGTGTAAATAGCTTTAGCATAAAGGCGTCACAGTGTGCGGCCAGGCTTCCCGCTTGCTGACGCACGGAGCCCACGTTAGCTGTACAGAACCTCACGTTAGTATAAGGTAGTAAATCTGTATCCGTAGCTACCCACACATCCACCTCCGAATCAGTAAGTGCCCCCTGCTGGCACCCTGGCTTCTGAGTGTGCACTCCGGATCCCTGAGGGCATACTCCCTCTAGGTACATAGACCACAAATAGTGTATCGCATACTCGCAGCGACTGAGCGCCATCTGCAGCCCTGTGCTTGCACTACACCCTCTCTGTGCATGTACAGGTATGTCTGCTGCATGTACATATAGGCTGCACAGTTTTTGTTTGATTGCTCTCAGAGCTTGCACTTCTGATGTACGCACGGAGGCCAGAGAAAGCCGCTGTATCCCATAGTAACAGACTGTCAGGGAGTAATGATTGCTGTAAGTGGAGAATGTAACATCTGAGCTCCCGTCACTTATAAGGAAATTGTGTGTTGTAAAAATATCTGAAAAGATGCAGTTCTAATAGTTGACACATTTCATCATACTTAGGTTATTTATCAATGAGTCTTGGGGATGGGGGGGGGGGGGTAGGTAGGTAATGTGTGATTCGGGTGTGTCTGCCCGATTTCATTTAACTTTTTTTAAGCACAACAACTTCGTATGATTACCCTACAGAGCGCGGAGCAGAATCGCAGCGCGCATAATGTTACTTTCCTCCTGGGTGTTCTCTGTGAAATATCTTCCGTTCCCTTTTGCAGAATTTCACGTTTAGATTTTGACTGTTGGAGATATCGGCACTACAATGTTCTTTCATTCTGATGTGTTCAGTATTACAATGAATATAGGGTGGCCTAATTGGGGATATTGCCACCTGTTTTATTGACTCCCGGTTACTATGAGCAACTCCGCAGGTTGTGGTGTTACGTTAGGATGCCAGAGACCGTGTGGGATCATTTCACAGGTGTATTGGTAGATTCTATGCATGATGATCCCGTTACAGAGATCCCAGAATACCAAGCACTTCCGATACAGTGTATCGCAGAAAGGAAATAAGCGTAACCGTTTCACAAATACTGCAAGCCCCTCCCCTAAGTCTGTTACTTACCGGCTGAGGGCCTAATTCAGACCTTATCACGAAAGCAAAATCTTTCTCTAATGAGCAAAACCATGTGCAGTGCAGGTGGGGCAGATATAACGTGCAGAGAGAGTTAGATTTGGGTGGGTTATATTGTTTCTGTGCAGGGTAAATACTGGCTGCTTTATTTTTACACTGCAATTTAGATTTCAGTTTGAACACACCCCACCCAAATCTAACTCTCTCTGCACATGTTACATCTGCCCCACCTGCAGTGCACATGGTTTTGCCTATTGGCTAACAAATTTGCTGCTACTATCAGGTCTGAATTAGGCCCAATGTCTGCTTTTGGCAAGAACAGTTATATTTATTACTACAATTACCCCGGAGATATCACAGATAGTGTCACTCACTTTAAGGGGAGTTATTCACAGTTGTTGGCAAACCAAAAGAGCACACTAATGGGCAAAACCGTGTGCACTGCAGGTGGGGTAGATGTAACATGTGCAGAGAGAGTTAGATTTGGGTGGGGTAAATTGTTTCTGTGCAGGGTAAATAGTGGCTGCTTTATTTTCTCTTACGTCCTAGAGGATGCTGGGGACTCCAAAAGGACTATGAGGTATAGACGGATCCGCAGGAGACATGGGCACACTAAAAAGACTTTGACTGGGTGTGAACTGGCTCCTCCCTCTATGCCCCTCCTCCAGACCCTAGTTAGATTCTGTGCCCAGGGAGACTGGACACACACTAGGGGAGCACTCCTGAGTTTCTCTAAAAGACTTTGTTAGGTTTTTTATTTTCAGGGAGACCTGCTGGCTACAGGCTCCCTGCATCGTGGAAAAGAGAAATTTGATATACTACCCACTCAAAATACCACAGCGGCTGGGAGGGGTTTGTCAGACCCCACAATAAGATAAACAATATGCAAAAAGGTACCAGCGCTAAGAGTTGTATCACCAATTATTCAATAAGTCAAATACCACTGGATCAGTTATAGTATTTAAAATTGAACATGATTATCACACACATTAAAAACGTGAGAATAAAAAATATTATCCATACAAATAAAAATAAGGATAAAAATTGGCTCGGAGGTAATAATTGATTCAAATTGCTGATAAGGACCCAACCATTATTTTAGTGATCCCGGACTTATTAAAGTGCAGATTTCTTCCTCCTTAGATTATTATGCAGTCAGCTGGTAATACCCTTATTAGTACCTCTTACACAGTTCCATATAAAGATGGTATCAATTGCTCGTCTGTGTAGATATTCAAGGGGTTTCCATATTCTTGTTGGTTATGCTGAAAAGGAGTGGTTTTTAAAGGTCTGGTCCTTGGAAATCCAAGTAGGCAGAGAAGTCCTTATCTGGATCAAGCTGGACAAAGGTTGGGATTCCACAGCAGTGCCTTAACGCGTTTCTCTGAGCCAGGTCGCTCAGCTTCTTCAGAAGTAAACCTCAGAGTCATTATGAGCCATTTTTATACCTCACTAATAGGTGATTCACATTGCAGCTGTGTTTATTTTAATTAAATTAACTGATCCAGAGTTAATAATAAAAATCATCATCTATTTCCAAGAAGGCAGTCCTAAAATTATCACCACAAGTTTAGTTATACATGATTTTAAAAGAAAATGATCATTTAAACAAACATAAAAATAGCGGTCATGTGACCTTATTTTACATTCACCAGCAGTTCTCATTATGAAGTCAGGTGTGTTCAGCCCACTGATAGGTCCTGTGGTTCAGTGATCGCAAAATACGCGCTATGGCGCGTTTTTACGCGCTACGGGCAGAGAGGGACTCGGATTTTAAAAGTGAGCGGGTCCCGCAGGACGCGCTGTTTTTCGCTGACCGTCGCATACAGCCAATAGAAATCCCCAAGCCCTGCCTCACCAGCCAATAGCCGCCGGCAGCGTCTCCCAATGCAAGCGCCACCTCAGACGTCTGTCCCTCCTCCCTACCCTGCCTCCAACCCATTGAATGTGCAGCTGGAAACCGGGCGGGGACATCACGATGACGGGTATGTTAGATGCAGGAGGGAGCCGAGGAGAAGGAGAGGAGCGTCTTCACCACGGGCAGCCCGGTGGGTCTGCTGCAGAGAACATGAGCTGGGGCCAGCGGAACATCTCAGTGCGGTCGAGGACACCACGACCGCAAAGTATCAAGAGGTCAGAGCGCTGCAAGCGGGCTCAAGAAGAGAGCGCGGGGTCTGGGATCAACGAGACAATCTGATGGTTCACAGACATGCGGGTGGTTACTAGCGAGTGATCAATCTACAGTTTCACATACATGCGGGTGGCTGTCACCAGTGATAAATAATGCGACCTGGGGGAATGGTGTTAAATCTTTCGTTTCACGAACGTGTGGGCGGGCCTTTCTTATATGTATTTAATGGCCAATACCTGCACATTATACCTGTGAGGGTGCAGGCGGGAAACTAGGTGCACTTCCTGTTACTCTGCATCTTATTCCCCCAGCGTCCATTCCACTCCCAACTACTAATGCATACATCCTGCCCCCTGCTACCACTACTGCACCTATCCTGCACCTATCTTACCCCCTGCTACCACTACTGCACCTATCCTAGCACTACTGCACCCATCCTGCCCCCTGCTACCACTACTGCACCTATCCTGCACCTATCTTACCCCCTGCTACCACTACTGCACCTATCCTAGCACTACTGCACCCATCCTGCCCCCTGCTACCACTACTGCACCTATCCTGCACCTATCTTACCCCCTGCTACCACTACTGCACCTATCCTAGCACTACTGCACCTATCCTTCCCCCTGCTACCACTACTGCACCCATCCTGCCCCCTGTTACCACCACTACTGCACCTATCTTACCCCCTGCTACCACTACTGCACCTATCCTACCACTACTGCACCCATCCTGCCCCCTGCTACCACTACTGCACCTGTCCTTCCCCCTGCTACCACTACTGCACCCATCCTGCCCCCTGTTACCACCACTACTGCACCTATCTTACCCCCTGCTACCACTACTGCACCTATCCTAGCACTACTGCACCCATCCTGCCCCCTGCTACCACTACTGCACCTATCCTGAACCTATCTTACCCCCTGCTACCACTACTGCACCTATCCTAGCACTACTGCACCCATCCTGCCCCCTGCTACCACTACTGCACCCATCCTGCCCCCTGTTACCACCACTACTGCACCTATCTTACCCCCTGCTACCACTACTGCACCTATCCTACCACTACTGCACCCATCCTGCCCCCTGCTACCACTACTGCACCTGTCCTTCCCCCTGCTACCACTACTGCACCCATCCTGCCCCCTGTTACCACCACTACTACACCTATCTTACCCCCTGCTACCACTACTGCACCTATCCTACCACTACTGCACCCATCCTGCCCCCTGCTACCACTACTGCACCTGTCCTTCCCCCTGCTACCACTACTGCACCCATCCTGCCCCCTGCTACCACCACTACTGCACCTATCTTAACCCCCTGCTACCACTACTGCACCTATCCTACCCCCTGCTACCACTACTGCACCTATCCTACCCATGCTACCACTACTGCACCCATCCTGCCCACTACCACTGCTGCACCTATCTTACCCCCTGCTACCACTACTGCACCTATCCTACCACTACTGCACCCATCCTGCCCCCTGCTACCACTACTGCACCTATCCTGCACCTATCTTACCCCCTGCTACCACTACTGCACCTATCCTTCCCCCTGCTACCACTACTGCACCCATCCTGCCCCGTTACCACCACTACTGCACCTATCTTACCCCCTGCTACCACTACTGCACCTATCCTACCCCCTACCACTACTGCACCCATCCTGCTACCACCACTACTGCACCTATCCTGCCCCCTACCACTACTGCACCCATCCTGCCCCCTGTTACCACCACTACTGCACCTATCTTACCCCCTGCTACCACTACTGCACCTATCCTACCCCCTGCTACCACTACTGCACCTATCTTACCCCCTGCTACCACTACTGCACCCATCCTGCCCCCTGTTACCACCACTACTGCACCTATCTTGCCCCCTGCTACCACTACTGCACCTATCCTACCCCCTGCTACCACTACTGCACCTATCCTACCCCCTACCACTACTGCACCCATCCTGCTACCACCACTACTGCACCTAACCTAGCCCCTACCACTACTGCACCTAATCTAAACCCTACCACTACTGCACCCATCCTGCTACCACCACTACTGCACCTATCTTACCCCCTGCTACCACTACTGCACCTATCCTACCCCCTGCTACCACTACTGCACCTATCCTACCCCCTACCACTACTGCACCCATCCTGCTACCACTACTGCACCTATCCTAACCCCTACCACTACTGCACCCATCCTGCTACCACTACTGCACCTATCCTAACCCCTACCACTACTGCACCCATCCTGATACCACCACTACTGCACCTATCCTACCCCCTGCTACCACGTCACCTATCCTACCTCCTACCACTACTGCACCCACCCTGCTACCAGTACGGCACCTATCCTACCACCTTCCACCTCTACTGCACCCATTCTACCCCACATACCCACACAGTGCCCATTATAATATAAACACCCCCATACTGCTCAGTATTCACACCCCCATAGTGACCATCATATGCACACCCCAATACCGCACAGTGTCTATTATACACCCCCCACAGCTCTCATATCACTCTATACCCACACAGTACTCATTAATACACACTTACAATGCTCATAGCACCCTCTATTACCCACACACACCTGCACAG
The DNA here is from genome assembly GCF_028390025.1 of Pseudophryne corroboree. NCBI lineage: Eukaryota > Metazoa > Chordata > Amphibia > Anura > Myobatrachidae > Pseudophryne > Pseudophryne corroboree. The sequence goes on from NC_086451.1 coordinate 485,368,559, forward strand.
TGGCCATCATACGCACAACCCATGCCCACACAGTGCTCATAATACACCCCAACCCCCCCCCCCCCCCCCCCCACACACACACACACACACACACACAGCGCCTAGCATATGGGTACTCAATACCCACAGTGACCAGGATACATCCCCCCATACACAGTGACCAGCATACATAAAATCCCATATCCACACACAGTGCTCAGCATAGACACAATTGCCACACCCACACAGTGCTCAGCATACACACAAACAATCCCCAAACCAAAGCAGTGCCCAGCATACGCACCAACCCCATACTCAGACAGTGCCCAGCATACGCACACACCTCGTGTTATAGCGGTAGGGCTTCAAGAAGGACACGGAGAAGCTGATCTTAAAAGTTGACGGGGAGCAGGAAGCACCGAATCCTCGGTACTGATGCCTCCCTACCCCTAACACTGCCTACAGCACTACCTGCACCTAACCCCCTACTTGCCTCCCAATACTGCCATAACTGCTATCTACCATGTTGGGTGGTCTAATGCTATGTGGGGAGGCATAAGGGGAGCTCAAAAGCATACATTGCTATGGGACCCAGAAACTGTGAAGTAGGACCCCAATTTTTTAAAGTGAGGGGTCCCCGGGACCCACAATTTTTTCTGCTCGGCGCGATCACTGGTGGTTCCCACGTTGCATTAGGACACCCACCTGTATGAAGGGCGGGTGCACCTGTGTTACGCTCCACCGTGCGTTGCCACATCCCACGGACTCCGTTACCGGAAGTAGTCCGTGGGACGCACGGTTGGAACGCACCCAATGCATTGTGGGACTCCGTCACGTGCCCCGGAGTGGACACGTGATCGGACCCATCGAGCGGCTCTTCTGATTTTCTGTTGTTAGGATACTTTCTGAATAGGAATGATCCATACTGGTGTTAACAATACATAGAGATCATTTCATTATTCATTCTATGAATTCACTGAAACGTAGTGTAATAATATAAATAAAGGATAAAGAATAATATAGAGGGTAATATTCATTTTGTGCTTATATGCTAAAAGAATCTATTATTATAAAGATAGCAACATTGACTATACAGTGTATTATTTACTTATCTAAATATAGTAGAGTATGTATTAGGAATAATTAGACAAACTCAGTTCTATATTAGATAAATACATTAGAATCCATATAGAATTAAATAGATGTATAAATACATACATACAGAGGAGGGAGGTTTTTTCACCTTACATACCAACATAGTTAATACTAATCACATATGTACATATATACATAAAGTATAGTTATGGTAAATTACAACTTTCATATCATGGAATTAATTTCCATGTTCTCATTTAACCCATCCGGGTGTAGGGAGTTAAATTGTAACATCCAAAAAACTTCTCTTTTACAGAGATTAATGTACCTGTCCCCCCCTCTTGTAGTGGGTTGTACTGATTCTAAAGCTAGGAGTTTTAAAGTGTCAGGATTACCACCATGTTTTTCACAGAAGTGTCGTGATACACTATGTTTCATATATTTCCTGAGTATATTTCTTCTATGCTCTAAAAAGCGTATTTTGAGTGGTCGAGTCGTCCGTCCTATATAAGGAAGATTACAACTACATAGCAATAAATATATTACATAGGATGAGTTGCAATTAATAAAAGTTTTTATAGTATACATCTCTTTTTTTATAAGGTATCTCTATTTGTATTGTTTTTCTCTCAATATATTTACATGTGGTACATTTATTGTGACCACATTGGAAGAAACCGGATGGCCTTTCTATCGAGGTTAGCCAATTAGATCCCTTGGTCTCATTTGTTTCCTCTTTTGTGTCTCGCAAATGGCTAGGAGCTAACATCGATTTCAGAGATTTATTTTTCTTATATATAACCCTAGGGGTGGGTGGAAGTATAGATCCCAATACATTATCATGTCTTAGTATTTTATAGTTTCTTTTTATGATATTTTTAATTTCTCCTGCACATGAGTTGTATTTACAGATAAATGATAAACCATTATACTCCGATTTTATTTTTTCGTTACCATCCGCATTATACCTTTTTAATAATCTTTTTTTTATATTGTCTAGTAAGAGAGTACTCCTATCTAAATCACGAACCTCTTGTAATGCATTTTGTAATAAGTTGTCTGGGTATCCACATTTCCTAAAGGATTCGATAAGAGTATCTGCCTGGCGGTCAAAGGTATCTAATTTTGTACAGTTTCGACGTATTCGCATTAATTGGCTTTTGGGTATATTCTGCTTCCATGGCTTATAATGTGAACTGTCATAACTGTCCCTGCATCGTGGGACTGAGAGGAGAGAAGCAGACCTACTTCTGCTTAGTTCAAGGGCTCTGCTTCTTAGGCTACTGGACACCATTAGCTCCAGAGGGTTCGATCACTTGGTGCGCCTAGCTGCTTGTTCCCGGAGCCGCGCCGTCACCCCCCTCACAGAGCCAGAAGATAGAAGCCGGGTGAGTATGAGAAGAACAGAAGACTTAAGTGACAGCAGAAGACTTCAGTAACGGAGGTACAGCGCAGCGGTCACGCTGCGCTCCATGCTCCCACACTCCAACGGCACTACAGGGGCGCAGGGGGGGAGCGCCCTGTGCAGCAGTTACTGAGGGGCTTTTTTACACTGCGCAGAGACATAATCGGTGCCCGGGCACCATGTACGATACCCCTGCCAGTATAAATATTTTCAAATTCGAGCGGGACTACAACGCGCCGGGAAGGGGCGGGGCTTAGCCGCACAGCTCACCAGCGCCATTTTCTCTCTTCACAGCCGCTGCAGAGACGCTGGCCCGGACCTCCAAGCTCCTTACAAGTACAAGGGAGCAAAACGGAGGGAGGGGGGGGGGTCACAGGCAATTTGGTGCTTTATATGTTATATTGTGCAGCGCAAACAACATATATTATTTGTAGTATATGGGCGCTGGGGTGTGAGCTGGCACACTCCCTCTGTGTTCTTTCTGCAGGTTTCCCTGTGGGTCTGTCCCCTTTCTTTGGCCCGTGTGGGTGTGTCGGTACTGCGTGTCGACATGTCTGAGGCTGAGTGGTCCTCTCCGGAGGAAGTTACTGGGGGCGCAGAGAAAGATGTGGGAATGACACTGTCGGCACAGCCGACTGCTGGTTGGGTGAATATGTTGAGTACACTGAATGCAAATGTGGCGTTATTGTCTAAGAGGCTGGATAAATCTGATTCTCAGACTCAAGCATGGAGGAAATCCATGGAGGACGCTTTATCTCAGGTGCAGACCACTTCAGGGTCACAAAAACGTTCATTTACCCAGATGGCAGATACCGACACAGACTCTGATTCCGATGTCGATTTCAATGAGGCTACTTTACATCCAAGGGTAGTTAAGAGTATTCAGTACATGATTGTGGCTATTAAAGATGTTTTACATATCTCTGAGGAACCTGCTGTTCCAGACACAAGGGTTTGCTTATTTAAAGGGAAAAAGCCTGAGGTGAAGTTTCCCCCCTCTCATGAACTGGCATATCCTTTCCCCTCTGACGACAGGTAGAAATGGGAGTCGTCTCCCAATGTGGACAAGGCTCTATCCCGATTGTCCAAGAAGGTGTCGCTTCCGTCTCCTGACACGGCTACTCTCAAGGATCCGGCGGATCGCAAGCTGAAGACGACATTGAAGGCCATTTTCGTTAATACTGGTGCATTGCTCAGACCTGCTGTGGCGTCGGTGTGGGGGAGTAGTGCTATTGCTAAGTGGGCTGATAATTTGGCTTCTGATATGGATACCCTTGATAAGGATAACATTCTTTCGACTCTTGGTTATATCAAGGACGCTGCAGATCATCTAAAGGATGCGCCGAGGGATGTGGGCCTCTTGGGGTCGAGCCAATGCCATGGCGGTCTCGGCCAGGAGGGCGCCGTGGACTCATCAATGGAATGCTGATGCCGACTCCAAGAAAAATATGGAAGCTCTTCCTTTTAAAGGTAGTGTCTTGTTTGGTGATGTTCGTGCTGGCCTGGTGTCTACCGCTACTGCGGGCAAGTCATCTTTTCTTCCTCATGTTCCCGCACAACAGAAAAAGGCGCCCCATTATCAGATGCAGTCCTTTCGGCCTAATAAATACAAAAAAGGAAAGGGCTCGTCCTTCCTCGCTTCAAAGGGTAGAGGAAGGGGAAAGAGGTCGCCTGCCGTGTCAGGCACCGAGGACCAAAAGTCCTCCCCCGCCTCTACCAAGTCCACCGCATGACGCTGGGGCTCCCCTGCGGGAGTCCGTGCCGGTGGGGGGCCGTCTCCGATTCTTCAGTCAGGTCTGGTTTCAATCGGCCCTGGATCCTTGGGTCTTAGACATAGTGTCCCAAGGGTACAAACTGGAGTTTCAGGAGATACCACCCCCCCGCCGCTTTTTCAAGTCGGCCCTTCCAGTTTCTCTTCCAGAAAGAGGAGTAGTAAATGCTGCGATACAAAAGCTGTGTCAACAGAGGGTCGTTGTGCCGGTTCCCCCGTCCCAACGGGGTGAAGGGTTCTATTCGAGCCTCTTTGTCATGCCGAAGCCGGACGGCTCGGTCAGACCGATTCTGAACCTAAAATCCCTCATTCCATACTTGAAAATTTTCAAGTTCAAGATGGAATCTCTTCGAGCTGTGATCTCCACCCTAGAAGGGGGGGATTTTATGGCGTCAGTCGACATAAAGGATGCCTACTTAAACGTCCCGATATATCCTCCTCATCAGGCCTTCCTGAGATTTGTGGTGCAGGATTGTCATTACCAATTTCAGACGTTGCCGTTTGGGCTTTCCACGGCCCCGAGGATTTTCACCAAGGTAATGGCGGAAATGATGGTACTCCTTCACAAGCAAGGGGTCACAATTATCCCGTACTTGGACGATCTCCTGATAAAGGCGAGATCAAAGGAACAGTTGCTAAGAAATGTGGATCTCTCCCTGTCTGTTCTGCTACATCACGGTTGGATTCTAAATTTGCCAAAGTCTCAGTTGATCCCGGCCACTCGGCTGCCCTTCCTGGGCATGATCCTAGACACGGAGCTACAGAGTGTGTTTCTTCCGGCGGACAAAGCTCTGGAAATACAGACCATGGTCAAGGAGTTTCTGAGACCGACAAGAGTGTCAATTCATCAATACACTCGAGTGCTAGGGAAGATGGTTGCGGCTTATGAAGCCATTCCGTTTGGCAGGTTTCATGCCCGGGTGTTTCAGTGGGATCTGCTGAACAAATGGTCAGGGACTCACCTGCACATGCACCGGAAAATAAGTCTATCTTCCAGGGCCATGATTTCTCTCCTGTGGTGGCTGCAAGGTTCTCACCTTCTAGAGGGACGACGATTCAGAATCCAGGACTGGGTCCTGCTGACCACAGATGCAAGTCTCCGAGGCTGGGGCGCAGTCACGCAAGGAAGAAGTTTCCAGGGAAAATGGTCAAGCCAGGAATCTTGTCTCCACATAAATGTTCTCGAGTTAAGAGCCATTTACAACGGCCTCCTGCAAGCGAAGAACCTTCTTCAGGGTCTCCCTGTCCTGATCCAGTCGGACAACATAACAGCGGTGGCGTACATAAACTGCCAAGGCGGAACAAGGAGCAGGGCGACAATGGCGGAGGCCACAAGAATTCTCCGCTGGGCGGAACAGCACGTGAGCGCTCTGTCAGCAGTCTACCTCCTGGGCTTGGACAACTGGGAAGCAGACTTCCTCAGTAGACACGATCTCTATCCAGGAGAGTGGGCTCTTCATCAAGAGGTATTTGCAGAAGTGACAAGGCGTTGGGGAATTCCTCAGATAGACATGATGGCATCTCGCCTCAACAAGAAGCTTCCAAAGTATTGTTCCAGGTTGAGGGACCCCCAAGCCAGTGCAGTGGATGCCCTGGTAACTCCGTGGGTGTTTCAGTCGGTGTATGTGTTCCCTCCGCTTCCTTTCATTCCAAAGGTGTTGAGGATCATAAGGCGAACAAGGGTTCAAGCAATACTCCTCATTCCAGATTGGCCACGGAGGGCCTGGTATCCGGATCTTCAGGAATTACTCGTAGAAGATCCTTGGCCGCTTCCTCTAAGAGAGGACCTGTTACTGCAGGGGCCCTGCGTGTTTCCAGACTTACCGCGGCTGCGTTTGTCGGCGTGGAAGTTGAACGCCAAATCCTAGCTCGGAAAGGTATTCCTGGTGAGGTCATCCCCACTCTCCTTAAGGCTAGGAAGGAGGTCACGGCAAAACATTATCATCGTATTTGGAGAAAGTATGTGTCGTGGTGTGAAACCAAAGCGGCTTCTGCGGAGGAGTTTCACTTGGGTCGTTTCCTCCACTTTTTGCAGGCAGGCGTGGATGCGGGCCTGAAATTGGGTTCCATCAAAGTGCAGATTTCGGCTTTATCTATTTTCTTTCAAAAAGAATTGGCCGTCCTTCCTGAGGTTCAGACTTTCGTGAAGGGAGTGCTGCATATCCATCCCCCATTTGTGCCACCCGTGGCGCCGTGGGATCTTGAAGTAGTGTTGCAGTTTCTTATGTCTCACTGGTTTGAACCTTTGCGAAAGGTTGAGTTAAAGTTTCTCACTTGGAAAGTGGTCATGCTTTTGGCCTTGGTGTCTGCCAGACGAGTGTCCGAATTGGCGGCTTTGTCTCACAAGAGCCCATATTTGATTTTTCATGTGGATAGAGCGGAATTGAGGACTCGTCAACAATTACTTGTCACGATCCGGGTATCTGGACGCCATTTCTTACCCATCAGATGCCTCCTAAGGCTGGCTCAGCGCTCCAGGACCGGATCCCATCTGTTATCCTGATGTTTACATTCCTGTATCCTCTCCTGTCACTCTGAGACGCGGTCACAGTAAACGCCATATTACACCTGGCATGGCGTCTCCCGCGGCCTCCGCCGCCGTCCCTGAGCTTCTGCATGCAGAGTGTCTGAGTGGCGATTACGTCAGCCGCGGCCTCCGCTGTGTCCGCGTGGTTGGATGTGCACCTGTCAGCTTGGCGTCTCCGGTGGCCGGCGCCGCCATTACTGTTTTCATTACCACATGGATTACAAACCAAACTTCCCTCCAAGTGTCTGCATGGGCGCAGCCATCTTGGATTTTGTCAGCTGATCATTTCCACCAATCTGTTCTCAGTATTGATAATCTGCATAATTGCCTAGCCAATCCCTTCCTTGCTGCAGGTATAAATACACTGTGCCTGAGCAAGGAAGGCGTCAGTGCTTTGGTTGTCAAACCTAGTTCCTGTTTGTCTCTCTCCTGTGATTGTCTTCCAGGTTCCAGCTCCTGTCTCAAGACTTCCACCATAGAGACCCGCACCAGCATTCCACCTGCGGTGTAGCCTGACTCTCCGATCCATTGTGGATTCATCTGTTTCCAGCTACAACATTACCTGCTTCCAGCAGAGTACAGCTTCTCTTAAAGGGCCGGTGTCCTTTCTACAGTTTACCACTCTCCACCGGTATTATTATTTCTCCGCTCTCAAACTCTACATTTCATTCATATTGCATCGCTCTCAAACTTCATTTATTATTTAACTGGTTCCAGCCAGTATCCACTCCGTGCCAACATCTGTCTGGTTCCAACCAGAACCCACAGCAGCTATTTTGATTACAGCAGTCCAGCTTTCCCTGGAACACCAGCTGATACGATCCTGGGCTTTCTTCATTTCTACAGTCAGGCCTGGTAAGGACTTTCCAACTCGCAGATAATAAGAACTGTCTCATACTACCAGAGCTCTGTGGCCCCTGCCCCTGTAGTACCCAGGAACTGTATTATTTCTCTGCTGATTTTATGTTTCTTTTACTGCTACTGTGATGCATGGAGTTTGTCATAAATAAACATCATTGACTTTTATTCAAGTTGTCGTGGTCACGCCTTCGGGCGGTTCTTCTACATGTCACTTACATGTCCAGGGGTCTGATACAACCTCCCAGGTTCCGGTACATCTCAGCCCCTACAACTGAGGCTGCCTCCCGTCAGCTCAGGCCCTCAGTTGTGACAGTAAGCACTGACCTAATGAATCCAGCCGGAGACCAGGATCAAGCGGCCAGGCCGATGCAAGAACTGGCAGCCAGACTAGAACATCAGGAGGCTGCACAGGGCCACATCATCTGCTGTCTCCAGGATTTCTCTACTCGGCTGGATGGGATTCAGACAACTCTCCGTGGATCAGGCGCGTCTGGTGCGTCAACCACAGTGACTCCAGCTATAACCCCACCCACCTTACCCATTTCTGCTCCACGTCTTCATCTTCCAACGCCAGCAAAATTTGACGGATCTCCAAGATTCTGCAGGGGATTTCTCAACCAGTGTGAGATTCAGTTTGAGCTACAACCTGGCAATTTTCCCAGTGACCGTACAAAAATTGCCTACATTATTTCTCTTCTCAGTGGCTCAGCCCTTGATTGGGCATCACCGTTATGGGAGAGGTCCGACACCCTGCTATCTTCCTACACTGCCTTCGTGTCAACATTCAGGCGCATCTTCGACGAGCCAGGCCGGGTAACCTCGGCTTCATCCGAGATTCTCCGTTTACGCCAGGGGTCACGTACTGTAGGACAATATCTGATACAGTTCCAGATCCTGGCATCCGAACTGGCATGGAACGACGAGGCCCTGTATGCTGCATTTTGGCATGGCTTATCTGAGCGTATTAAAGATGAGTTAGCTACCAGAGACTTACCCTCCAAGTTAGATGAGCTAATCTCACTTTGTACGAAAGTTGATTTACGTTTCAGAGAGAGAGCAACTGAGCGTGGAAGATCATCTGCTCCAAAATCTTCTGCTCCTCCTCCTCGCCAACTGTCACCAACTAAAGATGAGCCCATGCAAATTGGCCGTTCCCGTTTAACTCCTGCTGAGCGCCGAAGACGTCTCTCCGAGTCTCTCTGTCTTTATTGTGCAGCTCCGTCTCACACCATTAATGCCTGTCCCAAACGTCCGGGAAACTCCAAATCCTAGCTCGCCAAGGAGAGGGCCGGCTAGGAGTAATGATCTCCTCTCCATCTCCTCAAGATTGTAATCTCCCAGTCTCGCTTCAAGTTGCTCAACGTTATCGGAACGTCATTGCCCTCCTTGATTCCGGAGCAGCTGGGAACTTTATTACCGAAGCCTATGTTAAACGGTGGTCCCTACCCACCGAGAGACTTCCTTCGTCCATTTCTTTAACTGCCGTGGATGGCAGCAAAATTTTTGATGCAGTTATTTCTTTAAGGACTCTACCAGTTCGTCTGAGAGTGGGAGTTCTTCATTCCGAACTTATTTCTTTTTTAGTGATTCCAAGAGCCACACATCCTGTGGTCCTGGGCCTTCCATGGCTCCGTCTTCACAATCCTACAATTGATTGGACGACTACGCAAATCCTGGCATGGGGTTCCTCCTGTGCTGAGACATGTTTGTTTAAAGTATTGCCTGTCTGTTCTTCCTCCCCCAGGTCGTCTGATGTTCCACCTCCTCCATATCAAGATTTCACGGATGTGTTCAGTAAAGCTTCTGCTGATATCCTTCCTCCTCATAGAGAATGGGACTGCCCGATTGATCTCGTTCCAGGGAAGGTTCCACCTCGAGGCCGAACTTATCCGTTGTCTCTGCCTGAGACGCATTCTATGGAGGAATACATTAAAGAGAACCTAGCAAAGGGGTTCATTCGACCTTCTTCTTCCCCAGCCGGCGCAGGCTTCTTTTTTGTAAAAAAGAAAGATGGTGGTCTGCGGCCGTGCATCGACTACAGAGGTTTGAACGACATTACCATCAAGAACCGTTATCCTTTACCCCTGATTACTGAGCTCTTTGACAGAGTTAGCGGAGCTACCATCTTTACAAAGCTGGACTTGAGAGGTGCATACAATCTCATCCGGATCCGTGAGGGTGACGAGTGGAAGACCGCCTTTAACACCCGTGACGGACATTATGAGTACCTCTTCATGCCCTTCGGATTGAGCAATGCTCCAGCTGTCTTCCAGCATTTTGTCAATGAGATCTTCAGAGACATTCTATACCGTCATGTCGTGGTCTATCTAGACGATATCCTCATTTTTGCCAACGATTTAGAGGAACATCGTTTTTGGGTTAAAGAGGTTCTGTCCCGTCTCCGTGTCAATCATCTCTATTGCAAATTAGAGAAATGCGTCTTTGAAGTCAAGTCCATTCCGTTTCTAGGGTACATTGTGTCCGGTTCCGGACTAGAGATGGATCCTGAGAAACTACAAGCAATCCAAAATTGGCCGATACCCTTAACCCTCAAAGGGGTCCAGAGGTTCTTGGGGTTCGCCAACTATTACCGAAAGTTTATACGAGACTTTTCCACCATTGTGGCGCCTATTACTGCTTTCACTAAGAAGGGTGCTAACCTGTCCAAGTGGTCTGAAGAAGCCATGCAAGCATTTCATCTTTTAAAACAAAGGTTCATCTCTGCGCCTGTTCTGAAACAGCCTGACATCGACTCTCCTTTCATCTTAGAGGTGGATGCCTCCTCCGTTGGAGTAGGAGCGGTGTTATCTCAGAGGGCTAAAGATGGCCATTTACACCCTTGCAGTTTCTTCTCCCGGAAGTTCTCCCCAGCTGAGCGCAACTATGCCATTGGCGACCAGGAGTTGCTAGCCATCAAGCTCGCTCTAGAAGAGTGGAGGTATCTGTTGGAGGGAGCTTCTCATTCAATCACCATACTTACAGACCACAAGAACCTTTTATATCTGAAAGGCGCACAATGTCTCAACCCTCGTCAGGCCAGATGGGCACTTTTCTTTTCCAGGTTCGACTTTAAACTCCAGTTCTGTCCGGGCTCTCAGAATCGCAAGGCCGATGCCCTTTCCCGCTCATGGGAGCAAGAAAATGAGTCAGAGTCTTCAGACAAGCATCCTATTATAAATCCGTTGGCATTCTCCACGGTAGGGATGGACTCTACGCCCCCATCAGGGAAAAGTTTTGTGAAACCGATGCTAAGGAAGAAGCTCATGCATTGGGCCCATGCTTCCCGTTTTGCCGGACATACAGGTATCCAAAAAACCCTGGAGTTTATCTCTAGGTCCTATTGGTGGCCAACTCTGAAAAAGGACGTCTTGGAGTTTATTGCATCTTGCCCAAAGTGTGCTCAACATAAGGTATCCCGCCAGTCGCCTGCGGGGCAACTGGTTCCACTATCTGTTCCCCGTCGACCTTGGACCCATTTGTCGATGGATTTTATTACAGATTTACCCATGTGCAACAAGTTCAATACCATCTGGGTGGTAGTTGACCGGTTCACCAAGATGGCACACTTCATTCCTCTCACCGGTCTTCCGTCAGCTTCCAAGTTGGCTCAAGTATTCATACAAGAGATCTTCCGACTCCACGGTCTTCCTGAAGAAATTATCTCAGATCGAGGAGTTCAATTCACAGCCAAATTCTGGCGAAGTTTATGTCAAGTCCTTCAAGTCAAGCTAAAGTTTTCCACGGCTTACCATCCTCAGACCAATGGTCAAACCGAGAGGGTGAATCAGGACTTGGAAGCCTTCCTCCGCATCTATGTGTCCTCCTCTCAAGATGACTGGGTTCAATTACTTCCCTGGGCCGAGTTCTGTCATAACAACCAGTATCATTCTTCATCTGCTTCAACACCATTCTTCACTAACTTTGGATTCCACCCTAAAGTCCCTGAGTTCCAACCGCTTCCAGCAACTTCTGTTCCCGCAGTGGATATCACCTTGCATCAGTTTGCCAATATCTGGAAGAGCGTACGATCAGCTCTGCTCAAGGCATCGTTCAGGTACAAGAAGTTTGCGGATAAGAAGCGTCGAGCAGTTCCTGCTCTCAAGGTGGGTGATCGGGTATGGTTATCCACGAAGAATTTGAGGTTAAGAGTTCCCAGTATGAAGTTTGCACCTCGCTATATCGGTCCTTTCAAGATTGAACAAGTCATCAATCCTGTTGCTTACAGACTCCAGTTGCCTCCCTTCTTAAAAATACCCAGGACATTCCATGTTTCCCTGTTGAAACCGCTGATCTTGAATCGGTTTCATTCCTCACTTCCTCCAACTCCGAAAGTCCAAACTCAACGAGGCGTTGAGTATGAAGTAGCCAAGATCCTGGACTCACGTCACCGTTACGGTCAACTACAATATCTTATTGACTGGAAGGGTTATGGCCCTGAGGAACGTTCATGGACCAATGCTTCTGATGTCCATGCCCCTGCCTTGGTCCGGAGATTCCATTCCAAGTTTCCTCAAAAGCCAAAAGAGTGTCCTGGGGCCACTCCTAAAGGGGGGGGGGGGGTGCTGTCACGATCCGGGTATCTGGACGCCATTTCTTACCCATCAGATGCCTCCTAAGGCTGGCTCAGCGCTCCAGGACCGGATCCCATCTGTTATCCTGATGTTTACATTCCTGTATCCTCTCCTGTCACTCTGAGACGCGGTCACAGTAAACGCCATATTACACCTGGCATGGCGTCTCCCGCGGCCTCCGCCGCCGTCCCTGAGCTTCTGCATGCAGAGTGTCTGAGTGGCGATTACTTCAGCCGCGGCCTCCGCTGTGTCCGCGTGGTTGGATGTGCACCTGTCAGCTTGGCGCCTCCTGTCTCCGGTGGCCGGCGCCGCCATTACTGTTTTCATTACCACATGGATTACAAACCAAACTTCCCTCCAAGTGTCTGCATGGGCGCAGCCATCTTGGATTCTGTCAGCTGATCATTTCCACCAATCTGTTCTCAGTATTGATAATCTGCATAATTGCCTAGCCAATCCCTTCCTTGCTGCAGGTATAAATACACTGTGCCTGAGCAAGGAAGGCGTCAGTGCTTTGGTTGTCAAACCTAGTTCCTGTTTGTCTCTCTCCTGTGATTGTCTTCCAGGTTCCAGCTCCTGTCTCAAGACTTCCACCATAGAGACCCACACCAGCATTCCACCTGCGGTGTAGCCTGACTCTCCGATCCATTGTGGATTCATCTGTTTCCAGCTACAACATTACCTGCTTCCAGCCCAGCTTCCAGCAGAGTACAGCTTCTCTTAAAGGGCCGGTGTCCTTTCTACAGTTTACCACTCTCCACCGGTATTATTATTTCTCCGCTCTCAAACTCTACATTTCATTCATATTGCATCGCTCTCAAACTTCATTTATTATTTAACTGGTTCCAGCCAGTATCCACTCCGTGCCAACATCTGTCTGGTTCCAACCAGAACCCACAGCAGCTATTTTATTTACAGCAGTCCAGCTTTCCCTGGAACACCAGCTGGTACGATCCTGGGCTTTCTTCATTTCTACAGTCAGGCCTGGTAAGGACTTTCCAACTCGCAGATAATAAGAACTGTCTCATACTACCAGAGCTCTGTGGCCCCTGCCCCTGTAGTACCCAGGAACTGTATTATTTCTCTGCTGATTTTATGTTTCTTTTACTGCTACTGTGATGCATGGAGTTTGTCATAAATAAACATCATTGACTTTTATTCAAGTTGTCGTGGTCACGCCTTCGGGCGGTTCTTCTTCATGTTACTTACATGTCCAGGGGTCTGATACAACCTCCCAGGTTCCGGTACATCTCAGCCCCTACAACTGAGGCTGCCTCCCGTCAGCTCAGGCCCTCAGTTGTGACATTACTGCCGAAGGTGGTTTCTTCGTTTCACATAAATCAACCTATTGTGGTACCTGTGGCTACGGATGCTGTGGCAGTCCCAAAATCTCTTGATGTCGTAACTTTCGTAAGAGCTTTGAAAATTTATGTCGCCAGAACGGCTCTTGTTAGGAAAACGGAGGCTCTGTTTGTCCTGTATGCTTCCAACAAGATTGGAAATCCTGCTTCCAAGCAGACTATTGCATGCTGGATTTGTAATACGATTCAGCACGCTCATTCTTCGGCTGGATTGCCGTTGCCGAAGTCTGTAAAGGCCCATTCTACCAGGAAGGTGGGCTCTTCTTGGGCAGCTGCCCGAGGGGTCTCGGCACTTCAACTTTGCCGAGCAGCTACGTGGTTGGGTTCAAACACTTTTGCTAAGTTCTATAAATTTGATACCCTGGCTGAGGAGGACCTCATGTTTGCTCAATCGGTGCTGCAGAGTCATCCGCACTCTCCTGCCCGGTCTGGAGCTTTGGTATAGACCCCATGGTCCTTTTGGAGTCCCCAGCATCCTCTAGGACGTAAGAGAAAATAGGATTTTAATACCTACCGGTAAATCCTTTTCTCCTAGTCCGTAGAGGATGCTGGGCGCCCGTCCCAGTGCGGACTGTTCCTTGCAGTTGTATTGATACTGGTTATTTTCGGTTACACGAGGTTTGTGTATCCGTTATATTCAGCTTGTTGCTGTTGTTAGTTCATACTGTTACCTGGTATTCCTGCTGATCCAGTTGTACGGTGTGTGTGGTGTGCGCTGGTATGTATCTCACCCTTAGTGTAACAAAAATCCTTTCCTCAAAATGTCCGTCTCCCCTGGGCACAGTTCCTAGAACAGGTCTGGAGGAGGGGCATAGAGGGAGGAGCCAGTTCACACCCAAAGTCTTTTTAGTGTGCCCATGTCTCCTGCGGATCCTGTCTATACCCCATGGTCCTTTTGGAGTACCCAGCATCCTCTATGGACTAGGAGAAAAGGATTTACCGGTAGGTATTAAAATCCTATTTTTACACTGCAATTTAGATTTCAGTTTGAACACACCTCACCCAAATCTATGTGACCAGAGGCTGTGATGTAAACGCTGAGTCCGTAATGTAACCGCTCTGTCCCTTAACTCTCCAATCAGAGCATCTCTTCAACTTGAAATTTGCAGCTAAAGAACTCAACCGAAATGCCAAAAAATGTGAAAAAGAAGAAAAGACGGAGAAAGCCAAAATCAAGAAGGTGAGACGTGACCGGTACCGAGGTGTTCTGTGGTCTTTTACTGCAATTCACGGCAATCTGCCGCATACTAAACCGGCCTCCGTCCACAATATGCCAGAACTAAGGGCCCCTCGGGTGCGTCTCTGAGGCTCCCATCTCTGCCTGGAGACGTCGTACAGGGCACGGGAGTATATGGCCTGTCCGTGACCCAACGCCATACCCCTTTCCTGACGTGATTATGCCTGCCCCTGAGCTAGGTTGTAATCACCTGGGATGGAATTCCCCCTATACTGATACCCCGCCGCCCCCCCCCCCCCCCCCCCCCCACCCACACGCTTCCATTGCACCCATGTGATTTGTGTGTTATTGGAGGCTTCATGTTTCTTGTGCTTATTATTCTCTCTTTGCATTTTTTTACTCTCCAGGCAATTCAGAAGGGGAATACAGAAATCGCACGGATCCACGCAGAGAACGCCATCCGACAGAAGAACCAAGGGATAAACTTCCTGCGGATGAGCGCCAGGGTGGACGCGGTAGCAGCGCGAGTACAGACTGCGGTCACTATGGGCAAGGTGGGTGGTCTTGCCTCGGAGCGGGACACACTGTTGTGCTTTTACTATGGTGATATAAATAATCCCCTGATCTGAGGGGTCCGGGGATCTTCCTCTGTGCTGAGGGGATCACTGATGATGAGCAGAAGGCCTGACTTGCGGGCAGGGGTCATGTATATTGGGGCGCAGAGCCATACAGAAGCACCAGATTCACCCCCACAGAGGAGGTTGCAGAGAATTAGTCATTTCCGTTTATAATACGGATTTTGCAATGTCCAGTTGGACGGTTTTTATGTAGATGTTTAATGGTTAGGACATGACGCCCTGGTTGTACGTTGCAGGTGACGAAGTCGATGGCGGGCGTGGTGAAATCTATGGACGCGACACTGAAGAGTATGAACCTGGAGAAGGTATGAGCCGCGCTCCCCCCTCTGTGTAGTAACCATCGTGTCTCTGTCTAACTGACTCACTCACTGTCTGCAGATCTCCGCCTTAATGGACAAGTTTGAGCACCAGTTTGAGACCCTCGATGTTCAGACGCAACAGATGGAAGATTCAATGAGCAACACAACTACGCTAACTACCCCACAGGTCAGTGATGATAGTGACCCCACTAACTACCCCACAGGTCAGTGACCCCACTAACTACCCCGCAGGTCAGTGACCCCACTAACTACCCCGCAGGTCAGTGACCCCACTAACTACCCCGCAGGTCAGTGACCCCACTAACTACCCCGCAGGTCAGTGACCCCACTAACTACCCCGCAGGTCAGTGACCCCACTAACTACCCCGCAGGTCAGTGACCCCACTAACTACCCCGCAGGTCAGTGACCCCACTAACTACCCCGCAGGTCAGTGACCCCACTAACTACCCCGCAGGTCAGTGACCCCACTAACTACCCCGCAGGTCAGTGACCCCACTAACTACCCCGCAGGTCAGTGACCCCACTAACTACCCCGCAGGTCAGTGACCCCACTAACTACCCCGCAGGTCAGTGACCCCACTAACTACCCCGCAGGTCAGTGACCCCACTAACTACCCCGCAGGTCAGTGACCCCACTAACTACCCCACAGGTCAGTGACCCCACTAACTACCCCACAGGTCAGTGACCCCTCTAACTACCCCACGGGGCAGTGACGGTACAATGACCCCACTAACTACCCCACCCACGGGGCAGTGACGGTACAATGACCCCACTAACTACCCCACCCACGGGGCAGTGACGGTACAATGACCCCACTAACTACCCCACGGGGCAGTGGTGGCACAGTGACCACACGCTGAGCTTCATTTGCAGTCAGGGAGAGAGCCCAGATAAAGGGACAGGTGTAGGAACTGCTGTCATTGCAAATACACTTATTACCCAGATATTTGTGCATTGAGATTTGCAGTTGAGCTGGTATGCGGCCCTCCCCACACTCATCACCAGAACCTGCTGTTACCACCTCAGCAGAGATCGTCCTGTAGCCCCTCCCCACACTCATCACCAGAACCTGCTGTTACCAGTACCACCTCAGCAGAGATCGTCCTGTAGCCCTCCCGACACTCGTCATCACCAGAACCTGCTGTTACCACCTCAGCAGAGATCGTCCTGTAGCCCTCCCGACACTCGTCATCACCAGAACCTGCTGTTACCACCTCAGCAGAGATCGTCCTGTAGCCCTCCCGACACTCTCATCACCAGAACCTGCTGTTACCACCTCAGCAGAGATCGTCCTGTAGCCCTCCCGACACTCGTCATCACCAGAACCTGCTGTTACCACCTCAGCAGAGATCGTCCTGTAGCCCTCCCGACACTCGTCATCACCAGAACCTGCTGTTACCACCTCAGCAGAGATCGTCCTGTAGCCCTCCCGACACTCTCCTCACCAGAACCTGCTGTTACCACCTCAGCAGAGATCGTCCTGTAGCCCTCCCCACACTCATCACCAGAACCTGCTGTTACCACCTCAGCAGAGGTCGTCCTGTAGCCCTCCCCACACTCATCACCAGAACCTACTGTTACCACCTCAGCAGAGATCGTCCTGTAGCCCTCCCGACACTCGTCATCACCAGAACCTGCTGTTACCACCTCAGCAAAGATCGTCCTGTAGCCCTCCCGACACTCGTCATCACCAGAACCTGCTGTTACCACCTCAGCAGAGATCGTCCTGTAGCCCTCCCGACACTCGTCATCACCAGAACCTGCTGTTACCACCTCAGCAGAGATCGTCCTGTAGCCCTCCCGACACTCTCATCACCAGAACCTGCTGTTACCACCTCAGCAGAGATCGTCCTGTAGCCGTCCCGACACTCTCATCACCAGAACCTGCTGTTACCACCTCAGCAGAGATCGTCCTGTAGCCCTCCCGACACTCGACAAAGCCCTCCGCCGAGGAATGCTCCCTCTCTCCCTCCCTCCCTCTCTCCCTCTCTCCCTCCCTCTCTCCCTCCCTCTCTCCCTCCCTCTCTCCCTCCCTCTCTCCCTCCCTCTCTCCCTCCCTCTCTCCCTCCCTCTCTCCCTCCCTCTCTCTCCCTCCCTCTCTCTCTCCCTCCCTCTCTCTCTCCCTCCCTCTCTCTCTCCCTCCCTCTCTCTCTCCCTCCCTCTCTCCCTCCCTCCCTCTCTCCCTCCCTCTCTCCCTCCCTCTCTCCCTCCCTCTCTCCCTCCCTCTCTCCCTCCCTCCCTCTCTCTCTCTCCCTCCCTCTCTCTCTCCCTCCCTCCCTCCCTCCCTCCCTCTCTCCCTCTCTCCCTCCCTCCCTCTCTCCCTCCCTCTCTCCCTCCCTCTCTCCCTCTCTCCCTCCCTCTCTCCCTCCCTCTCTCCCTCTCCCTCCCTCAGCTGAAACCCAGGGGTGATGCACTCTTCAGCAAAGGGTATCTAACGTGTCCATCTGCCTGACATCCGATGCTTGTCAATCCCTGCCGCTAGTAGCGTTTCACAAAGCTGGAATAATATCGCCATTATCCTACAGCAAGTTTCCCATTTTATTTGATATCACTACCAGTATTGGGGCTTACAGACCTTTTTAGATTGTGAGCTCTTGTCGTGCACAAACCTAGATTCCTGCGGCTCCTGTAGAGACAGCAGACCACACACAGCCTGACACCATCTTTCCGGAGACCTTTCCTATGTACCTTATCAGAATATTACCAGTCTCTGGCTGTGACGTCGGTAGATGGGGGATAAAAGCCATTGATAAATGGAGTAATGTAACCTTCCGTGTTCTTGCTGTGAGAGTTCTGCAGTGTAAACCGGGGTTCCCGCTGTGATGTAATAACGTGGTAGTGGTGCATGTGTATGTAATAGGATTTCTCTGACGTCCTAGTGGATGCTGGGAACTCCGTAAGGACCATGGGGAATAGACGGGCTCCGCAGGAGACTGGGCACTCTAAGAAAGAATTAGGACTACTGGTGTGCACTGGCTCCTCCCTCTATGCCCCTCCTCCAGACCTCAGTTAGACTCTGTGCCCGGCTCGAGCTGGTTGCACACTAGGGGCTCTCCTGAGCTTCTAGTAAAGAAAGTATTTATTAGGTTTTTTATTTTCAGTGAGATCTGCTGGCAACAGACTCACTGCTACGAGGGACTTAGGGGAGAGAAGCGGACCTACCTGCTTGCAACTAGCTTGGGCTTCTAGGCTACTGGACACCATTAGCTCCAGAGGGATCGAACACAGGCCCAGCCTTGGTCGTCCGGTCCCGGAGCCGCGCCGCCGTCCCCCTTGCAGAGCCAGAAGCAAGAAGAACGTCCTAGAAATCGGCGGCTGAAGACTCCGGTCTTCATTAAGGTAGCGCACAGCACTGCAGCTGTGCGCCATTGCTCCCTATGCACACCACACACTCCGGTCACTGATGGGTGCAGGGCGCTGGGGGGGGCGCCCTGGGCTGCAATTAGATTACCTTACATTGGCAAACAGCACATAATATAGTCTAATAAACTATATATGTGCAAAAATCCCCTGCCATAATATTAATATAAGAGCGGGAGAAGCCCGCCGAAAAGGGGGCGGGGCTATCTCCCTCAGCATACTGGCGCCATTTCCTCTTCACAGCTCCGCTGGAAGACAGCTCCCCAGGCTCTCCCCTGCAGTTTCCAGGCTCAAAGGGTAAAAAAGAGAGGGGGGGCACTAAATTTAGGCGCAAACTGTATTTGTATAGCTGCTATAGGGAAAATCACTTTGTGTTAGTGTAAATCCCTGTTATATAGCGCTGTGGTGTGTGCTGGCATACTCTCTCTCTGTCTCCCCAAAGGACTTGGTGGGGTCCTGTCCTCAGCCAGAGCATTCCCTGTGTGTGTGCGGTGTGTCGGTACGGCTGTGTCGACATGTTTGATGAGGAGGCTTATGTGGAGGCGGAGCAGGTGCCGATAAATGTGATGTCACCCCCTGCGGGGTCGACACCAGAGTGGATGGATATGTGGAAGGTTTTACACGACAGTGTCAACTCCTTACATAAAAGGTTCGATGACATAACAGCTGTGGGCCAGCCGGCTTCTCAGCCAGTGCCTGCCCAGGCGTCTCAAAAGCCATCAGGGGCTCAAAAACGCCCGCTACCTCAGACGGCAGACACAGATGTCGACACGGAGTCTGACTCCAGTGTCGACGAGGACTAGACTAATGTACATTCCACTAGGGCTATCCGTTACATGATTACGGCAATGAAAAATGTGTTGCACATTTCTGACATTAACCCAGGTACCACTAAAAAGGGTATTATGTTTGGGGAGAAAAAGCATCCAGTGGTTTTTCCCCCATCAGATGAGTTGAATGAAGTGTGTGAAGAAGCGTGGACTTCCCCCGATAAGAAACTAGTGATTTCTAAAAAGTTACTGATGGCGTACCCTTTCCCGCCAGAGGACAGGTTACGTTGGGAGACATCCCCGAGGGTGGATAAAGCGCTCACACGCTTGTCAAAAAAGGTGGCACTGCCGTCTCCGGATACGGCCGCCTTAAAGGAGCCTGCGGATAGAAAGCAGGAGGCTATCCTGAAGTCTGTATATACACACTCAGGTACTATACTGAGACCTGCTATTGCTTCAGCATGGATGTGCAGTGCTGCAGCAGCGTGGTCTGATTCCCTGTCTGATAACATTGATTCCCTTGACAGGGACACTATATTGCTAACCATAGAGCATATTAAAGACGTAGTCTTATATATGAGAGATGCACAGAGGGATATTTGCCGGCTGGCATCTAGAATTAATGCAATGTCCATTTCTGCCAGGAGAGTATTATGGACTCGGCAGTGGACAGGTGATGCGGATTCTAAAAGGCACATGGAGGTTTTGCCTTATAAGGGTGAGGAATTGTTTGGGGATGGTCTCTCGGACCTCGTTTCCACAGCAACAGCTGGGAAGTCGACATTTTTACCTCAGGTTCCCTCACAGCCTAAGAAAGCACCGTATTATCGGTACAGTCCTTTCGGCCCCAGAAAGGCAAGCGTGTTAAAGGCGCGTCCTTTCTGCCCAGAGGCAGGGGTAGAGGGAAAAAGCTGCACCATACAGCCAGTTCCCAAGAACAAAAATCCTCCCCTGCTTCCACTAAATCCACCGCATGACGCTGGGGCTCCACTGGTGGAGCCAGGTGCGGTGTGGGCCCGTCTCCGGAACTTCAGCGACCGGTGGGTTCGCTCACAGGTGGATCCCTGGGTTCTACAAGTGGTATCTCAGGGATACAAGCTGGAATTCGAGACGTCTCCCCCTCGCCGTTACCTCAAATCAGCCTTGCCAGCTACTCCCCAGGACTAGGAGGTAGTGCTGGCGGCAATTCACAAGCTGTACCTCCAGCAGGTGATAATAAAAGTTCCCCTCCTTCAACAGGGACGGGGTTACTATTCCACAATGTTTGTGGTACCGAAACCAGACGGTTCGGTGAGACCCATTCTAAATTTGAAATCCTTGAACACTTATATAAGGAAGTTCAAGTTCAAAATGGAATCGCTCAGGGCGGTTATTGCAAGACTGGAAGAGGGGGATTACATGGTATCACTGGACACCAAGGATGCTTACCTACATGTCCCCATTTACCCACCTCACCAGGTGTACCTCCGTTTTGTGGTACAGGACTGCCATTACCAATTCCAGACGTTGCCGTTTGGTCTGTTCACGGCACCGAGGGTATTTACCAAAGTAATGGCCGAAATGATGATACTCCTTCGAAAGAAGGGAGTTATAATTATCCCGTATTTGGACGATCTCCTTATAAAGGCGAGGTCCAGGGAGCAGTTGTTGGTCGGAGTAGCACTATCTCAGGAAGTGCTACAACAGCACGGCTGGATTCTGAATATTCCAAAGTCGCAGCTGGTTCCTACGACGCGTCTGCTGTTCCTGGGTATGATTCTGGACACAGAACAGAAGAAGGTGTTTCTCCCGGAGGAGAAGGCCAAGGAGTTGTCCTCTCTGGTCAGAGACCTCCTGAAACCAAAACAGGTGTCGGTGCATCACTGCACGCGAGTCCTGGGAAAGATGGTGGCTTCTTACGAAGCGATTCCCTTCGGCAGGTTCCATGCAAGGATCTTTCAGTGGGATCTGTTAGACAAGTGGTCCGGATCGCATCTTCAGATGCATCGGCTGATCACCCTGTCCCCGAGGGCCAGGGTGTCTCTGCTGTGGTGGCTGCAGAGTGCTCATCTTCTCGAGGGCCGCAGATTCGGCATACAGGACTGGGTCCTGGTGACCACGGATGCAAGCCTCCGAGGTTGGGGGGCAGTCACTCAGGGAAGAAACTTCCAGGGACAATGGTTGAGTCAGGAAGCTTCCCTACACATAAACATTCTGGAACTAAGGGCCTTTTACAATGCCCTAAGTCAGGCAAGACCCCTGCTTCAAAACCTGCCGGTGCTGATTCAGTCAGACAACATCACGGCGGTCGCCCATGTAAACCGACAGGGCGGCACAAGAAGCAGGATGGCGATGGCAGAAGCCACAAGGATTCTCCGATGGGCGGAAAATCACGTGATAGCACTGTCAGCAGTGTTCATTCCGGGAGTGGACAACTGGGAAGCAGACTTCCTCAGCAGGCACGACCTCCACCCGGGAGAGTGGGGACTTCATCCAGAAGTCTTCCAGCTGATTGTAAATCGTTGGGAAAGGCCACAGGTGGACATGATGGCGTCCCGCCTCAACAAAAATATATTGCGCCAGGTCAAGGGACCCTCAGGCGATAGCTGTGGACGCTCTAGTGACACCGTGGGTGTACCAGTCGGTTTATGTGTTCCCTCCTCTTCCTCTCATACCAAAGGTGCTGAGGATAATAAGAAAGAGAGGAGTAAGAACTATACTCATCGTTCCGGATTGGCCAAGAAGGACTTGGTACCCGGAACTACAAGACATGATCTCAGAGGACCCTTGGCCTCTGCCTCTCAGACAGGACCTGCTACAGCAGGGGCCCTGTCTGTTCCAAGACTTACCGCGGCTGCATTTGACGGCATGGCGGTTGAACGCCGGATCCTGATGGAAAAGGGCATTCCGGTTGAAGTCATTCCTACGCTGATAAAAGCTAGGAAGGATGTGACCGCAAAACATTATCATCGCATATGGCGAAAATATGTTGCTTGGTGTGAGGCTATGAAGGCCCCAACAGAAGAATTTCAGCTGGGTCGATTTCTGCACTCCCTACAGTCAGGAGTGACTATGGGCCTAAAATTGGGATCCATTAAAGTCCAGATTTCGGCCCTGTCTATTTTCTTTCAAAAAGAACTGGCTTCACTGCCTGAAGTTCAGACGTTTGTTAATGGAGTGCTGCATATTCAGCCCCCAGTGGCACCTTGGGATCTCAACGTTGTGTTGGATTTCCTAAAATCACATTGGTTTGAGCCACTTCAGACCGTGGAATTAAAATATCTCACGTGGAAAGTGGTCATGCTTTTGGCCTTGGCTTCGGCTAGGCGGGTGTCAGAATTGGCGTCTTTGTCCTGTAAAAGCCCATATCTGATCTTCCATATGGACAGAGCAGAATTGAGGACTCGTCCCCAATTTCTCCCTAAGGTGGTATCAGCGTTTCATTTGAACCAACCTATTGTGGTGCCTGCGGCTACTCGGGACTTGGAGGCTTCCAAGTTGCTGGACGTAGTCCGGGCCCTGAAAATCTATGTTTCCAGGACGGCTAGAGTCAGAAAGACTGGCTCGCTGTTTATCCTGCATGCACCCAACAAGCTGGGTGCTCCTGCTTCTAAGCAGACTATTGCTCGCTGGATCTGCTCCACGATTCAACTTGCACATTCTGCAGCTGGACTGCCGCATCCTAAATCGGTAAAAGCCCATTCCACGAGGAAGGTGGGCTCTTCTTGGGCGGCTGCCCGAGGGGTCTCGGCTTTACAACTTTGCCGAGCTGCTACCTGGTCGGGGTCAAACACGTTTGCAAAATTCTACAAGTTTGATACCCTGGCCGAGGAGGACCTTGAGTTTGCTCATTCGGTGCTGCAGAGTCATCCGCACTCTCCCGCCCGTTTGGGAGCTTTGGTATAATCCCCATGGTCCTTACGGAGTTCCCAGCATCCACTAGGACGTCAGAGAAAATAAGAATTTACTCACCGGTAATTCTATTTCTCGTAGTCTGTAGTGGATGCTGGGCGCCCGTCCCAAGTGCGGATTGTCTGCAATGCTTGTATATAGTTATTGCTTAACTAAAGGGTTATTGTTATGAGCCATCTGTTCAGTGAGGCTCAGTTGTTATTCATACTGTTAACTGGGTATGGTTATCACGAGTTGTACGGTGTGATTGGTGTGGCTGGTATGAGTCTTACCCGGGATTCCAAATCCTTTCCTTGTACTGTCAGCTCTTCCGGGCACAGTTTCCCTAACTGAGGTCTGGAGGAGGGGCATAGAGGGAGGAGCCAGTGCACACCAGTAGTCCTAATTCTTTCTTAGAGTGCCCAGTCTCCTGCGGAGCCCGTCTATTCCCCATGGTCCTTACGGAGTTCCCAGCATCCACTACGGACTACGAGAAATAGAATTAACGGTGAGTAAATTCTTATGATCACGCTCATCATTTCTTTTTCTCTCTCTTTAAGAACCAAGTGGATAGCTTATTACACGAGATGGCGGATGAAGCCGGGTGAGTGAGGTCATTAATCCGGGAGCAATCTGGTGGCTTCGTATCGGAATTCCCTGTAAATATCTGTCATGTTCTCCACTGAGCTGTACATACAGAAGGCGGCCGTGTCCTTTACCCCCTGCTACTGTCCCTGTCCCATATAGAAGCCCCGTTACTGTACACTGATTGGTCTAATGGCTGTATGCGGCCGCCGGGTAGCGCAATTCCCGGTCTGTAAGACCCCTTCACTCTGACTGGTTATGGCGCCTATAGTCACTTCCGTACAGATTTCTATTGTTCCCGTCTGTCAGGTGAGACTTTCTCGCCACACGATCCTCCGGTGTAATGTCTGTGTGTGTGTTATCTGTATTTACAGCCTTGACCTGAATATGGAATTACCTCAAGGCCAGACCGGCTCCGTTGGTACCAGTGTGGCGTCTACAGAACAGGTAAAACCCATCGCTATGTAATGGTTCTATTACATGTACACAGAGAGACGGGAGCTGGGTTCTAGGGGGGAATTGCTCATCAGATTTGGGGGGAGAGGGGGGGGTGCTCCCCCTGAGGATGTAAGTTGAGTGTTGGTGACGTAATAGATGTTGGGGAGGAGCCTGTGTGATACAGAAACATACACGCAGGCTATTCACTGATTTAGAAGTGGGGCGAGCGCAGTACGTTTCTGTCTCTTACACGGGGCAGTCCGCACCGTACAGGAGAGAATACACTCCGGGACATTGGGCCTCGTTCAGAGTTGTGCCGATATTTAAGGTTTTGAGTGATTATCGGCAATCTGATGTGCTGCGGTTGCGCTGCGCTCGCGCCTAGGTACCTCCGCTATCTATGTCTCTCGCAGTCGGGATTTAATCCCAAATTGATTGACGGAAAGCGTTTGGGGGATTTAATATTTAATGGGCAGCAAAACTGCAGGCATGTCACAGGGCGTGTCTCAGGCTGCTACTGCGATCCTGTACTCGGAAAACATGGCGCCAGCGTCTTGGTTTCCGCTGCCATTCTGCGCGTCACTAGGGTTACTCGGATTACGGAAAGATCTGGGACCGGGGCTGCGTGTTTGTACGCAGCCTTTTGTATTTGCAATGCTGCCTGTGGGCGTCTCGTACATCTCCAGGGGTTTAGTATGAAATACCTACAATCAAAATCCCGACAAGGTCAAAATACAGACATTTAAAATGTCGACTGGTCAAAAAGTTGACACAGGTTATGTGTATATGTCGACATGGACACCATGTAAGTGTACCGCGTCCCCCCGCATGGCTCGCTGCTCTCGGCACACTATTATATTCCCCCCCTCCAGGTCCACTGGAATATGGTAAAGCATGAACAAGTCTGTTTCACTGAAAAACTCATGTCGACCTTTTTTGACCTGTCGACTTTTTAAATGTTGGGATTTTGACCGTCGGTCAGTGGTTGTTGGGATTTTGATTGTAGGTAAATTGACCGCTTCCCCTCTCCAGGCGGCAGCACCAGCAGATTTCCGCACATTAGCTGCGTACGGAGCCCCAGCTGCGAATGCGTTAGCGGCATCTCTGAATCCGGCTAATTATCCGTAACGAGGCTGCTGTAGGGAGATTCTTATGTGGACTCAGCACTTTGTAGCCTTGTGCAGTATATGTACAGGGCCACCATCAGAAACGCTGCAGCGCGGGGCCCCGTCTGTCCAACACCTCATTCCGGTGCTCACTGTACAAAGGAGACCCCCGCCTGGTGTATGGAGAGAGGTAGCTTCCTTGCATGAGCACCCACTGGGAGGGGACTACAGTACCACCCACATGTGTAGGGAGCAGGCGGCTGAGCCCTGGTGGTACCTAGGTGCATTGCGCCAGCTCCTGTAGTCCCAGATATTTGTGTTTAGGGTCCTCGGTGACTGACGCCTATTAGTGCTGTGATAATGGGGAGCAGACTGTTCTAGCTGTATGTGTAATAGCCGTGCACTGACCACAACGTTTCTCTTACAGGACGAGCTGTCGCAGAGACTCTCACGTTTGCGTGATCAAGTGTAGGAGATTGTTCTCTTCCATAAGTGCATTAACTGCTTTTTACTGTATATATGTGGTATATACCTGGATATGTCTTTCTCCTGTATATGTTTCCATTCATAAATATTATTATATATATACACACACACACGAGGCTTAGTCACTGGCTACGTGGTCATAGATCCGTTTCATCTGCAACCCCCCATGTGTTACGGTGTATAAAGGGTTCAGCTCGCACTGGCGCCATTCCCCAGCAACGCCTCCTAGATGGAGCCTCTCCCCGCTCTATGGGGAGTCTGCAGTTGTGCTTTGTTTTTTTAAATCATTATTTTAGTAATAGTCAAATGGTTTCATCCTGGATTAATGGTCTATGCAAATATACGTCCCACTTGTTGTGTAACGCTGGGCCTGCAGTAATACAGAATCATGACACCACGCCTGGTGTAATAGTGTCACAGTGTGTGTGTGTGTGTGTGTGTGCGGTGTGTACTCTGCAGCTACAAGTAAGACGCAGGTCTATAGATAATGTATGTGAAACGCTGATGACAGAAGATCACTATAATAGTCTGAATTTTTGTTCTCCAAGGGGGAGACTTATCAACGCTTGGAGAGAGAGAAAGTAGCAGCTTCTGTCATGTTGCACGGCCTGTAACATGGCAGGAGCTGATTGGTTGATGCCTTAACTCTCTCTGCAAGCTTTGATAAATCTCCCCCCAAGTCAGTACTGACTCGGTCACCCGGAATACATAGTAATAGTTCTTGCAGCACTTCTGTTGCATCTCATATACTCCAGATTATGTATGATATTATGCGGTGATGATGCAGAAATCTCAGAACAAGTCCATTGCTGATGTATATTTTGTGGATGAGGTGAAGAGACTGTATATTCTGCTGCGTATATTGAGCCCCTCTCCTGCGGGCGGAGGTGCTTGTTATCTGAACGTGTGGCTTTTGCTGAGATTAGATATCCGCTTTGCTCGTGTATTTATGTTCTGCCTCCGTCTCTTGTACAGCCGCACAGTGTACGCTGACTTTTCTACTCTCAGTCTGTGTTGCTTTTAATAAACTGTTTTTGCTTTTCCTGTCTGTGCACAGTTGATTGATGGGATGTATGGAATTGCTGATCGTTGTGCGCACGCTACGCTCTCGCGTCCAGCCCCCAGCCTGCATTATCCCGCACCTTGTAGGCCGAGATCTGCAGCTGCCTTAGAGTTGTGGCTGTCTGCAAACTCTTAGACCACATCCGTGGCCGACAGGAGGAGGGTTGCCCCCGGATTAGCAGGCCATCACACTGGTAACCACTCTCCCCTCGGCGCTGCTGTGTTCTGCAGCTGGACGCATTCTCCCTGGACACTCGTCCTATTAAAGTGCATACAGTTAAACACTTTCCCCTCTGTTAAACTTCTCCCGGCGGATGGATGAGTCTGGATTAGCGTCTGCTTCAGCGGTTATTGATGATCTGACCCCTGGCTGTGAGAGATGTTCTAGAGATCGTTTGCCTGTAGAAAGAATAAGAGACAAATGTTTTGTGTCTACGTTGAAAGTCTCCAGTTGTGCGCAGAAGGAGCGCGTTGGGTCTAGAGGAGCGCCGGTCGCAAGCTGCAGCCCTCAGCCGCCATTGTGCTACTGTGGCATGATCCGGCATGTGTCATCAGAATGTGCCAGACGGTTAGAACCACATAACCCAAACCTCGGAAACATGGTCTGTGGTGGGGGAGGGACAGGTACTATAGGGGGCTGCAGGAAGATGTTTGTGGGGCAGCGGTGAGAGATCATTACTGCCCCCTGCAGCTTCGCGCTGTAAGCTTGCATGCCGCATTACATCAGTATTGGGCGCTGTCTAAACGAGGTCCCTCCTTTATGGAAGAAATACCTAGGGCTGTCACCAGTGCATGTTTTAAAACTTAATAAATGTTTTATTTGAAATAAATCAAAGTGTGTATACATTGTTGGGACATTCTTTATTAACTCCAGTAGACCAGCGCCACCCAAGGGCCAAATTATGAACTGTTCAGGTTTGAAACATATCGTGTCTGTACGTAATTCATCTGGATCTGTGTTCTTGGTCTCGCAGCCGTCGGTGCACAGGTGTACCGGTCCTATTACTGCAAAGGCCGATCTGAAAACGCAGCTGTCGGCACAGCCTGCCGTTCTGTTACCCTGCCCTCTCTGTGCCATACCTACATGCAGCCACCGAGCTGCACACGACTCTGCATCGCCCAGACTTGCCTAAGCTTTGGCCTGGGGCCTGCAGATGAATACGTCACACTCACCCACTTTCAGTTCTGCATGAGCCCCATTGTGGGCTGTCTTAATATTGTTTCATTACATATTGTTGTCCGTAGCAAGACAAATAGTGTACTTATTAAGTGCTTAGATGTTCCCTAAAGCAGAGCTGGCCAAACCGGTCCTCGAGATCTACCAACGGTTCACATTTTCCAGACCACCTATCTGGTGCACAGGTGTAGTCATTACTAATTAAGATGTGCTGCATTCATTCCTAACTGACAATTATACAGATCTCCAGGAGGCCTGGAAAACATGACCTGTTGGTAGATCTCGAGGACCGGTTTGGCCAGCCCTGCCCTAAAGGATTCAGTTGGATACAACATCTAAGCACCTAATACGTACATTGTCTGCTGCTTCTGTTTCACAAGTGGGACACAGTGAGTGTTAGAGGATGGAGAGAGCTTGTGTAATACAGACACAAACCTGCAGACTATTCCTTGCAGCGAGCGGTCAGGTGTAATACTGTGCAGCTGGGGAAGGGGACTTCTCTGAAACCTGCAAACCAGAACGTGTATTTTAGGTTTATATTACCCAAAGTGAAATCCTCTCAACATATTAGAACATTCTCTATGCTCCTGTGCTGCCATCTAGTGGCCTTATATTACTTAGCTGCAAAAAAATATTTGCCAACAGGAGAGCGGAAAACATGCCAGGTTCTGGGGGTGCTTTCTATCTAGTTCAGTGGTTTATATTTTCAACAACGGGTCATGTTTTGCAGAATTGTGGCTGTGGAAGCAGGTGGGATAACTACTGACCCAGCAAAATAAAATAACTCGCCTGCGCATGGTTAAACACAACCAGAAAACATGGCCTGTTGGTACTTGAGGAGCAGTTGGACAGATCCACAATAACGGTTCCTTTCAGCGGTCACTGATTGCTTTTCTGAGCTCAGGTTGTTTACTGTCGTTACGCAGAATAAACATTTCTAATTTGTGATGGGAGAGAGACCTTTTACAGTATGAAATGTAATAAGTGTAAAGTACACAGTGTAGTGCAATTGTGTTACCACAAGCAGAACTACCTGCAGCCTAAATAGTGCTCCCAGGTCTCCCCCTGCTTACTGTGACCTCTTGCTGCGTCCTCAGACCTGCAGATGCCGGGAGAAGGCGTCTATCTCCTACAGGCTCCTCCTCCTGCGTGTGCATGTAATTTATACATATACCAGGAAAACAGCCTGTATGCCAATACTCTATATTGAAATCCGGAGCTATAATAAGGGCAATGCCACACCCATACAAGTGATGTCATGCCAAAGGGGCGGGGCCACAGACACCATGATATAGAGTGCAGCTGGGAGGTTCCTAAGTAGGTACCATTCCAGACATCCTGCAAGCCAAATGCAGGTGCCACCCCCCAGGGACCCGGGCGGCTGCGCTGCTCACACCCCTAGTTACTAGACTGGGTACAGTTACACCAAACGAAGATTATGATGGGTAAAGCACCGAACCCTGATTGCATCCACCCATGTAAGCTAATGGAACCCATTTTCCACTACCGCTGGGTGACTCACCTGTCCCCCCGTTCCTGATACCGGCTTCGCAGCAAGCATGTCTGTATCCGTCCGTATCCTGACGGTCAGGATATTCTGCTTTGCTCTGTTTCTGGTCTGAGAAGTCTGCTCAGCATACAAACTGCAACACATTCCGTTTGAGCATGGGACTGTCTCCCTCCAGGCTGATTATACACCGGAGAGTGCACCTATGTGTATGTTTGCAGGTCCTGATTGCAGTAGTGCTGTCAGTACCTTAGAGCCTGCTGCTGCTGCCCAAGGTGAAGCCCAGTTTCCCTATGTGTACCTCATAAGTTTTCCCTCCATCTCCAATTGCTGGTCACCGCCATATTGGTCCAGTCAGGTGATTGGCCAAACTCCAATGGGAGGCCAGTCTGCAGTTATATGACGCCCACATCCTATCCCTGATCAGTCAGAGGTATAAATGGACTTCCTTGAGAGACAGAAGGTGCCAGTGTAATGTTGCCTAGCTGTGTGCTAATTTAGGGAGCTCCTACAGATTCTTGTCTTGCTTAGTGACTCCAATTGCAGATTACCAACCCATTGCACTCCTATGCTCCTGTTATTCCGGTTTCATCTCGCCGGTGATCCAGCATCTAGTACTATCCTGGTTCCTGTTATCTCATTCCACCCATGGTATTCTGGAACCAGTACTGGGGAACCCAGTCAGGAGACCGCGACCTGCGCTTCGGCACAGCTAAGCCCAAACTTCCCTGCGGAAGGGGGAGGGGGGTCTCTGGCGAAGACCACCGGCATGTTAGTGTCACATAATAATGTGACTCGGCTGTGTATATATACTGTGTGTGTGTGTATATGTATGTGTGTGTATATATATATATATATATATATATATATATATATATATATATATATATATATATATATATAAATCTATAGGGCGCTGTATCGAGAAATTATTACTTATTATTTACTTACTCAAGAGTGATGTAATTGTTCAACCATCAATGTCCCGTCTCATCATTATAACATAATTACCCCAAAAAAGGGGCTCAATGAGCAGGGCTGGCAACGGATATCTTGGGGCCCGCCCGGTACACTGCTATCATCCTTAGGGTCCGGTATATGGTGGGGACTGATAATGTCGATTTATATACAGGAACGAAAAGCTATACCTTCTATACACTCTAAACACTTTAAACCTTAGCCGCTGCGGCCGCTATACTTGGTACACACGCTACATACTTTTTACACTAATAGCGTACAGAGTCCCGTACGATGTACGGACTCTGTGTACAAACGCCGCGCTGACGGTACAATGCACCCGCAGCGCGTACACACCCAATGAATACGCTTTAAACCTTATACAGCAATGTAATGCGTTACTAATACACTTTTAAACCATAGCGGGGAAAGGAAGACACAACACCGATTTGTAGTTAAATCACTGGGTTCCGACACCACAGCGTAATATTGCTGAAAGGGGGTTACAATATATACAATACAATATAAGACAATATAACAGAATAATGGCTACAGTCAATGGTACATACGTGAGTATATTCGCGTGTGCTTCCCGGTCCGGTCCTCCGTAATCTAATAGATAACGTTGTGAGTCTTGTGTCAGACCAGGCTGCAGCAGGCTTTATTTATACAATTCTTCCAAAAGCAATACAATGGATACTGTAATCCCTTTGTCCATTGGACACAGGAATGCACTTTTACAGTACAGGAGAGGTCATAGGTCGATTTGAATTGGTGGACGATGTCTGTTCTAACTGCTCTTGTGGGTGGTCTCCTCTGGATTCCCGCCGCATACATAATATACAGTTCATATCTATATTCTGCTTCTGCACATAACTATCCGCAGGAACATGCGATCTTCCTCAAACCAACACCGGAATGTTACCCTTAAAATACCCTACAGCTGGATACCAAACACCACCTTATGACCTTGTTCTGTCCCCTCCTATTCTGTAAAGGTGAATCCCTTTGTTCTGAAACCATTTAAACTGCTGTTACTTTCTGATGTGGTGCAGGGGGACTATGTGTACATTGTGCACTATTTGGATTAAATATGTAATGTGTTTTGATAGCTCTCCATGCGTCCACAAATTTTACCGTAAATACCCATACCACGCACTGATGCGCACAACCGCGGGAGCGACCATACGCAAATTGCGAATATGTGCACGCACAGCAGAACAAGTACACACGCGGAGGCCATCTGTGTGTAGTTCGTATGTGATGTGTGTACCGCAATATTTTTCGACTTTGACAGTC
The DNA here is from genome assembly GCF_028390025.1 of Pseudophryne corroboree. NCBI lineage: Eukaryota > Metazoa > Chordata > Amphibia > Anura > Myobatrachidae > Pseudophryne > Pseudophryne corroboree. The sequence continues at coordinate 485,400,883 of NC_086451.1, forward strand.
CACCCTTTGGCAGTCACCAATAACTGCCACTATCTAATCACTAAACAGAAAAAATATCTACACAATATCTACAGAAGTTTTGGATGGTCGGGGGAGAGTGGTAGGTAGGAAATGTATGACCTAGTGGGATAGTAAAAAGCGTGTATGTATGAATCCATGTCTGAGGGGCATGTATCATCGTGCCGTATATGTTCTAAATAAGCTTCGAGCTATTGCGAAGTATACATTAAATCCTTCTCATCCCGTATTAAGGGTCTGTAAATGGGCCAACAAACACTACCGAGCTCTTTTTCGGCTTCTTGTTCCAACAAATGGGGTGCACATTTAGTTGATGATACATGGAGGGGGAACATATGTGAGTGCTAGTATACTAGTATATGTGGATATCACCTGTTAACTATGTGTGTCATTAACTGAAGGTTGTAGAGATGAAGATAAGACACATATCTAAAATACATTCACATAAACATTTACATAAACATTCTTGGGTAGGGCTGATGTCTTTTCCGGATGGGTGTATCTGGGCAGAGGGGGAGACAAAGGAAAAACGGGTGAAAGAAACAGGCCATGGAATTCATTTGCAATCCTCATCATAACACTGTCTCTATGGATGGGTCGTAAATGAAATCTGCTGCTGTAACAATGCCCTCGCTCCTTAGACTCATCAACTTTGTGCCGTGCTTGCGCCGCGTCAGAATTCGAACACACCTAAATATCAAACCAATAATTATGACGACTCCCAGGATACAAAGGAGAAACTTCCCTACACTCATAATAACATTTTGACCCCACTCTCCTAAACCTTAGAACCAATTTCGTGGGTTCAACCATGAGACCCAGCCGGTCAGCTCATTACCCACAGCCGTCAGGGTAAGGTTGTGTCTCCTCCGGAACTCCCACTTCAACTGCAAGATATCGTCCATCTTTTGATCGATAATCTCTGTGGGGTCGTCAGTGCTGTTTGTAATATACGTGCAGCACTTCACACCATATTGAGTTGCCAAAGTGACACAGTACCCACCCGTCACGGCCGTGATATAATTAAGGACCATCCTGTGCTGGATCAGTTCCTTCTTGTAAGCTTGTAACTACCTTCCCGTATACCTGAAGGTGTCGTCATACATCTCAGTGATATTATCTATCAAGTTCGCTAGCGCATGGATATACCTATAATTTATAATTCCTCTGGCAGTACGGGTGATGTCTAATGCGAGAAGGAATTGAATCCCGGTGGATTCGTGGATCAAATCAGAGGCTGCGTGCTCTGTCCTATCTATGAGGTGTCTCTTGATGATGTGTTCATAGTGAGTATGAGTATAAGGAGCCTGAGCACTGCGGTGAACGTCTTTCATTTTATCATGGGTTATGGTCATGACCTCTGGCAGTACTCTCCCAATATAACACAATCCCTCTGAGCTCGGGGCAAGCCACTTGTACGCCTTCCTCCCACATATGAATTAGGCATCATCCGGGAGAACATAGGGGACAGAATATGACATCACCATATTACAAACTTTCCACGTGAAAAACCCAATCCCTAGTTCTCCCATCTGCTCAGTACAAGTATCAGGCTGTATGATATGAGCACAATACCCTGGCGATACTTTTCCAACCCACATGGTCTTGCTTCCACGAGTATACCTATACCGAAAATACCTTCGACTGTTGGCTATTTGACGTACAAGTTCAGAGTCTATGGGTATCCTATCAGCTCTGTGTGAAAAGGTCATTGTCTGGTTATTCCACGTCACTTCCCAATTTCCCGGTTTTCGGTAATTGGAAATATTGAAACATAATAAGGATCTATCTACATGATACGGGTGAAGCTTCAAACTGGGGGGCCTAGAAATATTGAATTTCTTGTCCACCGGTCTCCCACCCCGTAATTCGAGAACCTCATGTATTGCTAAAGGGTACGGTACTAATCCTGACTTGCTCTGACCTTGAGGTACTTGTGAGCACACCCAGCATTCTGTCTGGTTTAAGACCTTACCCACTAGTGAGTGGTAATCACTCAACGGATGACGGTCCATGTCGATGTTAAGGCTGGACTGACATCTCTGGATACACCCGTCCTCAACTATGTTTTCACAATTCCTACAAATGCAATTTTCCTCAGACAATAACCCTTCACAGTGCCTCCGAGCTCCCTGACTACAGAGCGCTTTCTGATACTTGCCTTTGCTCGAGTGATGTGTTGCTCCTGAATTTCTACAAATCCATCCTCGCCATCAGTACCCATTCCAGATCCTTGCTCGACCTCTCTGTGACCCTCACCCTGTCCTGGTCAACAACAGGATTAACAGGAAAACCCGAAACGCCGTCTCTTGGGGTAAGTCCATCTTGTTAAGGGAAGAGAAGGGAGACAAGAAAGGGGGGAGAAAGAGAAGGAGGGTAGTGGGAGGTGGAAAAAGAAGAACTGGTGCGACAACCGTCTCTGGTCTTGTTGTTCTCCGCGCTCAGGTGCCGTCTCAACAGTCCTGCCTCTCAGCTTTCCTGGAACAAACACTCTAGTGATACAAGGTTCTCTCCACTCTGCTCTTTGTCACGAGTTTTCTCCGGGTCAGCGACCTTCTTGCAGTGGGACGAGTGGACCCAAGTCTCTCTTTCGGCAACCTTTAATACTGTCGTGCTGGTTAGCAAGACTTGGTACGGTCCTTCACACCTGTCAATGAGGCAACCTGAGCGTAGAAAATTTTGAATCATTACATAATCCCCAGGTTCAATGTCATGACAATTACTGTTCGGTAGGTCAGGAATCACCAGCTTTAGATTTCTATTTTGATTTCTCAGCTGCTGGCTCATCCCAACCAAATATTTCACAGTCATTTCATTATTGCATTTCAAATCATCCTGGGGGTCTATCATTACATGAGGTTGTCGGCCAAAAAGAATCTCAAAGGGTGATAGGTTAAGGGGGGACCTGGGAGTGGTTCTGATGCTGTACAACACTAGTGGCAAAGCTTCTGGCCACAACAATCCAGTCTCAGCCATCACTTTGCTCAGCTTGTTCTTAATTGTGCTATTCACTCTCTCCACCTTCGCACTCGCCTGTGGTCGGTATGGAGTATGCAGCTTACTATTAATTCCCATCAGTTTGCACATGACCTGAAAGACTTCACCTGTAAAATGGGTACCCCTATCGCTTTCAATTATCCTAGGGATACCATATCTACACACAAACTCCTGCACAATTTTCTTTGCAGTGAACATAGCAGTATTTGTGGCAGCGGGGAACGCTTCTACCCAGTTCGAAAATACATCAATACAGACTAACACATATTTTAAATTCCTACAAGGTGTTAACTGTATGAAATCAATTTGTATTACCTGAAAAGGTCCGTCTGTCGGAGGGATATGGGATGGCTCTGTTGGTATTGACTTTATAATATTCTTCCTCAAGCAAGTAAAACATGTCATTGCTCTCTTACCTGCATGAGAAGAGAATCCTGGCGCACACCAGTAGGCTCTCACTAGCTTACACATACCCTCTTTGCCCAGATGAGTCAGACCGTGTGCCGTCTCAGCTAGACCTGGAAGATATGCTCTGGGGGCCACTGGCTTACCGTGTCCACCTGTCCAAAGTCCTGAGGACTCCTGGCCATATCCCTTTGACCTCCAGACCACCTTTTCCTGTGAGGAACACATTTGCATTTCAATTAATTTTTGTGTGTTGATTGTGTTGAATGTCATCAGTGATGTGATGTTCGTTTGTATGGGGGTGCTTGCTGCTGATTTAGCAGCTTCGTCTGCCCGGCTGTTAGTGAAATTGGGTCTTGGTTGTAAGTGTATGCTTTGCACTTGATAACAGCCACTCTGTCTGGTTCTTGTATCGCTGTTGGAAGCCTTTTTATGTGGGACGCATGCGCTACAGGTGTGCCAGCTGCCCTCATGAAATTTCTGAGGCGCCATAGGGCCCCGAAATCATGCACCACTCCAAAGGCATACCTAGAATCTGTGTATATATTAGCTGACTTACCCTTGGCCAATTCACACGCTCTGGTTAGGGCGACCAACTCAGCAACTTGTGCTGAGTGCGGTGGGCCCAGGGGTTCAGCTTCTATGATACCTCTGTCATCTACAACTGCATATCCAGTACACAGGTCTCCCGAGTCCGTCTGTCTGTGGCAACTACCGTCAGTGTAAAAGGTAAAATCTACGCCTTCCAGTGGGTTGTCACTAATGTCAGGTCTTGCAGTGAAAGTCTGATTCAGGTATTCCATACAATCATGCTTATCAGTATCTGCACTAAATCCTCCTTCACCATCATTCTCATCCTCCACTCTTTGTGTCTGTCCAGGCACACTTGGCAAGTAAGTTGCAGGATTTAGTGAGCTGCATCTTTTGATGGTGATGTTTACAGGGGCCATCAGTGATAATTCCGACTTTGTAAACCGTGCCGATGAGACATGTCTGGTTTGGGCGGAGTTCAGTAAGGCTGATACTGCATGGGGTGTATGGATGGTCAGGTTGTGTCCTAACACTACGTCTTCAGTTTTACTTACTAGCAAAGCTATCGCTGCAACACTTTGCAAGCATGTGGGGAGAGACCGCGCTACGGAGTCCAACTGTGCACTGTAGTAAGCTACCGGCCTGCTGGCATCACCATGTCTCTGGGTTAAAACTCCTGCTGCGCACCCTGCACTTTCTGTACCGTATAATTCAAAGGGCTTCCCATAATCTGGCATACCTAATGCAGGTGCCTGTGATAGGCACTGTTTGAGTCTCTCAAAGGCCAATTCGGACTCGTCTGTGTGCGAGATCCGATCTGGTTTGTTCGAAGAGAACATTTCTTGCAAAGGTAAAGCCAGCATGGAGAACCCTGGGATCCAGTTTCGGCAGTACCCACACATTCCAAGGAAAGTGCGGATCTGTTGCTGGGTTTGTGGCAGAGTCATGTCGCGAATCGCCTGTATTCTATCAGTGGTGAGATGTCTAAGTCCTTGAGTCAAGCAATGTCCCAAATATTTTACCCTGGTCCGGCACAACTGCAACTTATCCTTTTGAAACCTTGTTTCCTGTATGGGAAAGATGAAACAGAAGCTGTTTCGTGTCTTTCAAGGACGATTCGAGTGAGTCAGAACACAACAATAAGTCATCGACATACTGTATTAGCACTGATCCACTCTCAGGTTGAAAGGATTGTAAACAGTCATGCAAAGCCTGGGAGAAAATACTTGAGCTGTCAATGAAACCTTGGGAAGAACGAGTCCAGGTGTACTGTACTCCCCTGTATGTAAATGCAAAGAGGTATTGGCTGTCAGGGTGCAGAGGGACAGAAAAGAAGGCAGAACAGAGGTCAATGACAGTGAAAAATTTTGCAGTAGGGGGAATTTGCATGAGGATGACAGCTGGATTGGGCACTACGGGGAATTGGCTCTCAACTATCTTGTTTATCCCCCTTAGATCCTGCACTAGTCTATAACCCCTCCCCCCACTCTTTTTCACAGGGAAGATGGGACTATTGGCCGTGCTGGACGTCCTGACTAGTATGCCCTGTTGTAGCAACTTCTCTATGACGGGGTACACTCCTAATTCTACCTCTGGCTTCAGAGGATACTGAGGGATTTTTGGAGCTATCCTACCGTCTTTTACTTGCACTACTACCGGAGCTACATTTGCCATAAATCCAGTGTCTTGTCCATCTTTGGTCCGAAGGGAACTTGGTATTTGTGATATAATCTCCTCTACCTTTGCTGGACACTTGTCTATAACAGCAGAATGCGACATTAGCCTTTGAGGGGTGTCTAATATATCTTGTACTTCCTGAACGTGATTCTCAGGTATATCCAAGAAGACACCGTCAGGAGTACAGTATATGAAACACCGCATTTTACACAATAAATCTCTTCCAAGCAGGTTAGTTGGAGCCGCTGCAGCCAGCAAAAAAGAATGCTTGGTTTGCAAGGGCCCTATCGTAATCTCTGCAGGTCTACTCAAAGGGTAGTGTTGCACTGTTCCTGTTACTCCCATTGCCACAATTGTTTTACCCGTGGTTTTTATACCTACAGTCGAATTTTACACTGACCTGGCCGCCCCTGTGTCTACAAGAAAAGGTAATGGTATACCAGCTACATCAACCGTGACCTCAGGTTCACTACCAAGGCTAGCAATAAACTTCACTGGCTGCAGACTACAGGTGTGGCCCAACCCCTATTGTGTGATGAGACCCTCCCGCTGCGCACTGGCAGCTACAATATGTGAGGGGGGTAGCTGAGAATTTTCAGAGGTCTGCCAGTCCCTCCTAGGTGGGTACCTCCTTGTTTCCCCTGCGTGTGGCTCGTAACTTCTCCTATGCGGTCCCTGATCCCAATTATGTGTATTGTAGTGTGGTTCATATCCTGGTCTAGGGGGTCGGTATACATTATGTGAACCTTTATTGCTACATTCCCTCGAGTAATGTCCTACCTTGTGACAATTATAGCATGTTGCTTCACGTGACTTACCATCAGGGCTCTGGGGTTTCGGCTGATGTCGTTTTGTGGTAAGTGCACCTATACTTACAGTCATCAGTTTTTCCCCCTGTGACCCCCTGTGTTTAACGATGTTCCTATCATGCTCGATAGCGGACTCTCTCAATGCAGCCACCGAGATACCTCTCCAGTTTGGTAGAGAGGTCTGTACCCTTGTCCTCAGTGTGTCCTTCAACCCGTCCATTAATACAGAAACGGCTACCTGCCTGTGATGTGCATTGTCCTTAATATCCTCGATCCCAGTGTATCTAGCCATTTCCTGCAGTGCTCGATGGAAATATTCAGATGCCATTTCACCTTCTTTTTGTCTTATGGAAAAGATTTTATTCCATTTGACAACAGTAGGGAAATATACTCCTAATTGCAGATTTATTTGCCGCACATTCTCCTGAGTGTACTCCTCAGTGAGAGGTACCTCTGCGTCTAAGTTACAATCAGTTATGAACTTCGCGGGGTCAATATTGGAGGGTAAACATACCCGTAGCACTGTTCGCCAATCTTTGTTTGTGGGTTCGGTGGCGTTACCTAATTCTTTAATGAACCTCTGGCATGCGACTAGATCTTTTCTGGGATCAGGAAATTCTGACATAATTGACCTCAATTCTGTCCGGGACCAGGGACAATGCATGGCAATGTTCCTGACGGGAGTTACTCCCTGAGCGTCAGTCTTCCCATTGGGGACTGCAATCACCCTGACAGGATTTAATTAAATTACATCATTATGGTTTGATTCTACAATGTGGGTGTCACACGCCATAGGCGGCGTTCACCGCGCTTACCCCTGCGTGCCTGCTGGTCTGTGTTGCGGCCTCCGCCTTCGGTGGTTCACGGGCTCCGGCGTCTGGCTGGCGTGGCTCCCGGCGGTTCCCCGGGGCAGGGGCGCCGCCATGACACCCGGCATCACGTGGGCGGGGAGCAGGTGACGTCATCGGACTGTTCCGCCAATCCAGCGGAGGCGCGAGATTCAAAGTCAGACGCCGGGCAGAGCCTCGGCGCCTGAGTATCGTCTTTTCCCCTGACGTGGATGCCAGTGCTCTTGTTCCCGACGTATCTCTCTGCAGTCGTACCCCAGTGTTTCCGGCACTTCCAGGTGCCAGTTGCTGCACAGTTCAGCGTATACTGCGGCTGGTGTGTTTCTCTGCAATCCAGTCACCAGTGCTTCTTGGAGTCAGCGTGTGCTGCGGGCTAATCACCGCTCTCAAGTTCTACAAATCATCAGTGTCTTTAATCACCGCTCTCAAGTTCTTCAAATCATCAGTGTCTTTAATCACCGCTCTCAAGTTCTACAAATCATCAGTGTCTTTAATCACCGCTCTCAAGTCATACAAACCATCAGTGTCTATAACCACCGTTCACAAGCTCTACAAATCATCAGTGTCTTTAACCACCGTTCACCAGTTCTTCAAATCACCGGTATCTTTAAAAACATCACTTACAAGTTCTTCAGTCATTATTATCTTGTACCAACACTCACAAGTACTTCTTTTCCTGGAATCCTTAGCATTGCTTACAAGATCTCCTATAGGCCTGGACATTTCCCATACGTTCCTTCTCTGCCATGTGACATTGTGTTGCTCTCTTCCTGCAATAAAGTTCTTTAATATTTTCACCAAGCTTTACTGTCAGAGTCCTGTTTGAGGAAGACCTATATTAAGCCATCCCTGTTCCGACCCAACTGTGGTTCCTCTCCCCTACCATCGGGAGAACCCCCGAGTTCACAACACCTCCAACCTAGGTCAGTGACAGTGGGGTGCTATTGTCTCTGCATAATGTACGGTACCGTACTTACCTGTGAACACGACCTCACTTATCCCTCCGCTAGGGGGCCTGACTACTGCTCTTGTTGGTTGGGCCGTGCCCACCTGAGTGTCTTGTATGGTGGCTGCTAGAGAGAGTGCCGATATCGTGCTGGGCTCATCTTCCTGCTCGCAGTCCTGGGGAAAATTTAAAATGGGATACAACTGGTAAGGGTTAGCATTAGTACATTTATCAATTACACTCTTATCTTGTACCAATGTGCCATTGTCTGTAGCCACTTTCTCCCCCACAATATACAGTGGTGGTGCGGTCGCCATTATTTTCCCGCTAGGTTTGGAACCTGCTGCGCGAAATTCTCTTTGTATATCCCCCTCTTGTTGCCATAAATTTAAACAATCTGTATGTCTAATCCTTTGTTTTCTGGATTTTATTAGACATATCCTTATATTTAAATTCTGCAATACCTCTGGTTCAAAACTGCCCACTTTAGGGAATGGTACCCTATCTTTGTCAGTCATACGTACCCATTCAGACAAAAAGTCTTCAGTGTGTGTCCATATTTACCACACATACCAAACCTCGCTGACCCCTTAGGCCGCGGCACCTCAACCTGAACCCTGGCTAAACGTCCACCGCTTGTGTAATTGGATCCCATCGCGGACTTTTTTCTATTACGCAATCCCCAATGCACAATACGAATAGACGGTGAAAGTTCTTAAAGTGCTTTCACCCACTCCTTCTCCGCCCGGTACCACGACTCACTCCAAGAATGACCACCGCGTACCCAGTGAGGTCCCTATCTGATTTCTATTCACTGGAAGTGTTTAGGAGTGACTTACCTATTTCCAGTGAATATACACCTTTGGAGATTTTCCTGAGAGAGACCAGCGAAAACTCCCTATACACTTATACACAAATCACACTTGCGTATGCTCTATACAGTGATAATGGTACCGCGATTTTACGCAAAGCGCGTAAAGGGGTATCCAGTTGCGCTATATATATCGCATCCACAAATGCGCGGTCCAATCGCACAGCATATAGGTACTTGTTACTTATCTGCCGTACGACCACGGGTCGTTATACAAACTGGGACCCTCAGTCTAGAGCGTAATACCAAAAACCTTTTAACTTCAATATTTCGCAATACAATGCACTATCACGCTCCTTTACAAATCACCTCATGATTTGCGTTTTAAACCTTATACTAACGTGAGTCAGCCGCCTCACGCCACCAAGTCTCCACTCACTTGATGTACCAAACGACGGGATCCCGAATTCCGGGGTTCAAATTTCACTCACTCCTACGTTCGCTCACTCAGGTATACTTGGTTTTTTCTGTACAGAAAATTATCATTCATTCAGATAAGCAGTTTTACTCCCAGAGGCAATACAGTAAATAAGAGTTTTATACTAAACTTTGGAAACTGGGCAATCTTGTAGCGTGGCTACTGTCCAACCTTTAAACTAAACAAACTATCGTGTGGTTTTATTCTGCGCACACAACGCTACGCAAGCTTGTGTAATTACGCAACCGTGCGTACCTCTATGCCACGTGTGCGACCTTGCACCACGTGCACGTTTTGTGTACGCTGTCCTCACGTTCCGTACCACGTGTACCAATGTGCGGACGCAATAAAACAACTCACACAATTTCTATAAATGTGAGCAATATTAACTATAATCGCTCACTTAACACGCCACACAGTTTCTTTCTGTATAAACCTTTATAACTAGGCCAGACTGCGTTTGTGTTTTACACTTCCTTAATATTTTTTTTTATGAATCTAGCAATCAGTCCTATGGCAACAATGTGAGTGGGTGTACAAAGAGTATGGGTGTACGCTTTTGTTGCGTACGCATTTGGCGCCAAAAATAAATTCACAGATTTTAAATAGCTTTTTTTTCTGTTTACCTTACGAGTTCTACCAGCATCTCTACAAACCATACACCCTGGGTTGCAATTAGAGTACCTTACTTTGGCAAACAGCACATAATATAGTCTAAAAAACGATATATGTGCAAAAATCCCCTGCCATAACATAAATATAAGAGCGGGAGAAGTCCGCCGAGAAGGGGGCTATCTCCCTCAGCACACTGGCGCCATTTCCTCTTCACAACTCCGCTGGAAGACAGCTCCCCAGGCTCTCCCCTGCAGTTTCCAGGCTCAAAGGGTAAAAAAGAGAGGGGGGGGCACTAAATTTAGGCGCAAACTGTACATGTAAAGCAGCTATAGGGAAAAATCACTTTGTGTTAGTGTAAATCCCTGATTATATAGCGCTGTGGTGTGTGCTGGCATACTCTCTCTCTGTCTCCCCAAAGGACTTTGTGGGGTCCTGTCCTCAGTCAGAGCATTCCCTGTGTGTGTGCGGTGTGTCGGTACGGCTGTGTCGACATATTTGATGAGGAGGCTTATGTGGAGGCGGAGCAGGTGCCGATAAGTGTGATGTCACCCCCTGCGGGGTCGACACCAGAGTGGATGGATATGTGGAAGGTATTAACCGACAGTGTCAACTCCTTACATAAAAGGCTGGATGACGTAACAGCCGTGGGACAGCCGGCTTCTCAGCCCGTGCCTGCCCAGGCGTCTCAAAGACCATCAGGGGCTCACAAACGCCCGCTACCTCAGATGGCAGACACAGATGTCGACACGGAGTCTGACTCCAGTGTCGACGAGGATGAGACATATACACAATCCACAAGGGGCATCCGTTGCATGATTACGGCAATGAAAAATGTGTTACACATTTCTGACATTAACCCAGGTACCACTAAAAAGGGTATTATGTTTGGGGAGAAAAAGCAGCCAGTGTTTTTTCCCCCATCAGATGAGTTGAATGAAGTGTGTGAAGAAGCGTGGGGTTCCCCCGATAAGAAACTGGTAATTTCTAAAAAGTTACTGATGGCGTACCCTTTCCCGCCAGAGGATAGGTCACGTTGGGAGATATCTCCTAGGGTGGATAAGGCGCTCACACGCTTGTCAAAAAAGGTGGCACTGCCGTCTCAGGATACGGCCGCCTTGAAGGAGCCTGCTGATAGAAAGCAGGAGGCTATCCTGAAGTCTGTATATACACACTCAGGTACTATACTGAGACCTGCAATTGCTTCAGCATAGATGTGTAGTGCTGCTTCAGCGTGGTCTGATACCCTGTCAGATAATATTGATACCCTCGACAGGGATACTATTTTGCTAACCATAGAGCATATTAAAGACGTCGTCTTATATATGAGGGATGCACAGAGGGATTTTTGCCGGCTGGCATCTAGAATTAATGCAATGTCCATTTCTGCCAGGAGGGTATTATGGACCCGGCAGTGGACAGGTGATGCTGATTCTAAAAGGCACATGGAGGTTTTGCCTTATAAGGGTGAGGAATTGTTTGGGGATGGTCTCTCGGACCTCGTATCCACAGCAACAGCTGGGAAATCGCCATTTTTACCTCAGGCTCCCTCACAACCTAAGAAAGCACCGTACTATCAGGTACAGTCCTTTCGGCCTCAGAAAGGCAAGCGGATAAAAGGTGCTTCCTTTCTGCCCAGAGGCAGGGGGAGAGGGAAAAAGCTGCACCAGACAGCCAGTTCTCAGGAACAAAAATCCTCCCCTGCTTCTACTAAGTCCACCGCATGACGCTGGGGCTCCACAGACGGAGCCAGGTGCGGTGGGGGCGCGTCTCCGGAACTTCAGCGACCAGTGGGTTCGCTCACAGGTGGATCTCTGGGTTCTACAAATGGTATCTCAGGGATACAAGCTGGAATTCGAGGCGTCTCCCCCTCGCCGTTACCTCAAATCAGCCTTGCCAGCTACTCCCCAGGACTAGGAGGTAGTACTGGCGGCAATTCACAAGCTGTACCTCCCAGCAGGTGAAAATAAAAGTTCCCCTCCTTCAACAGGGACGGGGTTACTATTCCACAATGTTTGTGGTACCGAAACCAGACGGTTCGGTGAGACCCATTCTAAATTTGAAATCCTTGAACACTTATATTAGGAAGTTCAAGCTCAAAATGGAATCGCTCAGGGCGGTTATTGCAAGCCTGGAAGAGGGGGATTACATGGTATCACTGGACATCATGGATGCTTACCTGCATGTCCCCATTTACCCACCTCACCAGGAGTACCTCAAGGTTGTGGTACAGAACTGACATTACCAATTCCAGACGTTGCCGTTTGGTCTGTCCACGGCACCGAGGGTGTGTTCCAAGGTAATGGCCAAAATGATGATACTCCTTCGAAAGAAGGGAGTTATAATTATCCCGTACTTGGACGATCTCCTTATAAAGGCGAGGTCCAAGGAGCAGTCGTTGATCGGAGTAGCACTATCTCAGGAAGTGCTACAACAGCACGGCTGGATTCTGAATATCCCAAAGTCGCAGCTGGTTCCTACGACGCGTTTGCAGATATTGGGCATGTTTCTGGACACAGAACAGAAGAAGGTGTTTCTCCCGGAGGAGAAGGCCAAGGAGTTGTCATCTCTGGTCAGAGACCTCCTGAAACCAAAACAGGTGTCGGTGCATCATTGCACGCGAGTCCTGGAAAAGATGGTAGCTTCTTACGAAGCAATTCCCTTCGGCAGGTTCCTTGCAAGGAACTTTCAGTGGGACCTGTTAGACAAGTGAGGATCGCATCTTCAGATGCATCGGCTGATCACCCTGTCCCCGAGGGCCAGGGTGTCTCTGCTGTGGTGGCTGCAGAGTGCTCATCTTCTCGAGGGCCGCGGATTCGGCATTCAGGACTGGGTCCTGGTGACCACGGATGCAAGCCTCCGAGGTTGGGGAGCAGTCACTCAGGGAAGAAATTTCCGGGGACAATGGTCGAGTCAGGAGACTTCCCTACACATAAATATTCTGGACCTAAGGGCCATTTACAATGCCCTAAGGCAAGCAGAACCCCTGCTTCAAAACCAGCCGGTGCTGATTCAGTCAGACAACATCACGGCTGTCGCCCATGTAAACCGACAAGGCGGCACAAGAAGCAGGATGGCGTTGGCAGAAGCCACAAGAATTCTCCGATGGGCGGAGTATCACGTGCTAACAATGTCAGCAGTGTTCATTCCGGGTGTGGAAAACTAGGAAGCAGACTTCCTCAGCAGGCACGACCTCCACCCGGGAGAGTGGGGACTTCATCCAGAAGTCTTCACGCAGATTGTGAACCGTTGGAAACGGCCACAGGTGGACATGATGGCGTCCCGCCTCAACAAAAAGCTAAAAAAGTATTGCGCCAGGTCAAGAGACCCTCAGGCGATAGCTGTGGACGCACTAGTGACACCGTGGGTGTACCAGTCGGGTTATGTGTTCCCTCCTCTTCCTCTCATACCCAAGGTACTGAGGATAGTAAGTAAGAGAGGAGTAAGAACTATACTCGTAGTTCCGGATTGGCCAAGAAGAACTTGGTACCCAGAACTACAAGAAATGATCTCGGAGGACCCATGGCCTCTGTCTCTCAGACAGGACCTGTTACTGCAGGGGCCCTGTCTGTTCCAAGACTTACCGCGGCTGCGTTTGAAGGCTTGGCGGTTGAACGCCGGATCCTAACGGAAAAGGGCGTTCCAGATTAAGTGATTCCTACGCTGTTAAAGGCTAGGAAAGATGCTGCCTGAAGTTCAGACGTTGTTAAGGGAGTGCTGCATATCCAGCCCCCTTTTGTGCCTCCAGTGGCACCTTGGGATCTCAACGTAGTGTTGGTTTTTCTAAAATCACATTGTTTTGAGCCACTTCAGAACGTGGAGTTGAAGTATCTAACGTGGAAAGTGGTCATATATATTTGGCCTTGGCTTCGGCTAGGCGTGTGTCAGAATTGGCGTCTTTGTCATGTGAAAGCCCTTATCTGATCTTCCATAGGGACAGGGCAGAATTGAGGATTCGTCCCCAATTTCTCCCTAAGGTGGTATCAGCGTTTCATTTGAACCAACCTATTGTGGTGCCTGCGGCTACTCGGGACTTGGAGGCCTCCAAGTTGCTGGATGTAGTCCGGGCCCTGAAAATCTATTTTTCCAGGACGGCTAGAGTCAGAAATGCTGACTCGCTGTTATCCTGCATGCACCCAACAAGCTGGGTGCTCCTGCTTCTAAGCAGACTATTGCTCGCTGGATCTGTAGCATGATTCAACTTGCACATTCTGCGGCTGGACTGCCGCATCCTAAATCAGTAAAAGCCCATTCCACGAGGAAGGGGGCTCTTCTTGGGCGGCTGCCCAAGGGGTCTCGGCATTACAACTTTGCCAAGCTGCTACCTGGTCGGGGTCAAACACGTTTGCAAAATTCTACAAGTTTGATACTCTGGCTGAGAAAAACCTTGAGTTTGCTCATGCGGTGCTGCAGAGTCATCCGCACTCTCCCGCCCGTTTGGGAGCTTTGGTATAATCCCCATGGTCCTTACGGAGTACCCAGCATCCACTAGGACGTAAGAGAAAATAAGAATTTACTCACCGGTAATTCTATTTCTCGTAGTCCGTAGTGGATGCTGGGAGCCCGTCCCAAGTGCGGACTCTCTGCAATATGTGTATATAGTTATTGCTTAACTAAAGGGTTTTGTTATGAGCCATCTGTTAATGAGGCTCATTTGTTGTTCATACTGTTAACTGGGTATAGTTATCACAAGTTGTACGGTGTGATTGGTGTGGCTGGTATGAGTCTTACCCTGGATTCCAAATCCTTTCCTTGTAGTGTCAGCTCTTCCGGGCACAGTATCCTAACTGAGGTCTGGAGGAGGGGCATAGAGGGAGGAGCCAGTGCACACCAGATAGTACCTAATCTTTCTTTTAGAGTGCCCAGTCTCCTGCGGAGCCCGTCTATTCCCCATGGTCCTTACGGAGTACCCAACATCCACTACGGACTACGAGAAATAGAATTACCGGTGAGTAAATTCTTATTTTTAAACCATAGCGGGGAAAGGAAGACACAACACCGATTTGAAGTTAAATCACTGGGTTCCGACACCACAGCGTAATATTGCTGAAAGAGGGTTACAATATATACAATACAATATAAGACAATATAACAGAATAATGGCTACAGTCAATGGTACATACGTGAGTATATTCACGTGCGCTTCCTGGTCCGGTCCTCCGTAATCTAATAGATAACGTTGTGAGTCTTGTGTCAGACCAGGCTGCAGCAGGCTTTATTTATACAATTCTTCCAAAAGCAATACAATGGATACTGTAATCCCTTTGTCCATTGGACACAGGAATGCACTTTTACAGTACAGGAGAGGTCATAGGTCGGTTTGAATTGGTGGGCGATGTCTGTTCTAACTGTTCTTGTGGGTGGTCTCCTCTGGATTCCCGCCGCATACATAATGTACAGTAAATACAGTTCATATCTATATTTTGCTTCCGCACATAACTATCCGCAGGAACATGCGATCTTCCTCAAACCAACACCGGAATGTTACCCTTAAAATACCCTACAGCTGGATACCAAACACCACCTTATGACCTTGTTCTGTCCCCTCCTATCCTATAAAGGTGAATCTCTTTGTTCTGAAACCATTTAAACTGTTGTTATTTTCTGGTGTGGTGCAGGGGGACTATGTGTACATTGTGCACTATTTGGATTAAATATGTAATGTGTTTTGATAGCTCTCCATGCATCCACAAATTCTACCGTAAATACCCATACCACGCGCTGATGCGCACGACCACGGGAGCGACCATACGCATATTGCGAATATGTGCACGCACAGCAGAACAAGTACACGCGCGGAGGCCATCTGTGTGTAGTTCGTACGTGATGTGTGTACCGCAATATTTTTCGACTTTGACAGGACAGGATCTGCTTCTGGTTGAGCACATAGTGTATGATTGGCAGCCGCCAGCGCTGGTTTCGCCTATAACATTGACTATAAATAATGTGACTTGGTCCTGGACACCAATCCAAGGCCCCCCTGCACGTGTCCTGAGACGCCCCAGGGTACACGGCACACAGTGTGAGAACCACGGGTCTAGTGTGTACCCAGCGTAATGATTGCAGCTGGTCTGTGGGTTACAGCTCCCAGCTCCAGTTCTGCAGAACATTGCAACAATGTAATGTGAGTGACAAGCTGCAGAGATCAACCCTTTCTGTGACTGCTGCACAGGGATCACACAACCTCTATTCATAGCGCTGAATTCAATTCAATGACATATACCGTGCAAGTATATACCGCACTTACCGTACCGACATATACCGTGCAAGTATATACCGCACTTACCGTACCGACATATACCGTGCAAGTATATACCGCACTTACCGTACTGATATATACCGTGCAAGTATATATCGCACTTACCGTACCGACATATACCGACTGTATATACCGACATATACCGACTGTCAGTGACCCCGGCGGGTGGTTTTCCTGCTGGGCTACCCGGCTCTTCCATAGTGGCGGCAGGGACATATAGAAAAGCGCCAGCACGGCGACATGCGTAATGATGGCAATACAGCATGGACCACAGGGGCTGGACACAGCGATGGGGTAACAGGAGGGGGGGGGTTTAGGGGCTGTTACTTGTTTTCCTACTTACATTGAGCAATTGGAGCAGACACTATAAGAAGCAATATTGTCACTGTGGCCCCGTTATTTGTGTCCCTGATCCTTGGGGCCCCCCTGAGCCTCGGGGCTCTGCACAAGTGTCCCCTTATCCCCCCCTCCTGTCGCTGGGCCTGCTAATGGGCAATCATTATTTAATACAAAAATAGTTTATTCTTAATAAAATAAACTATTAATAAGCAGAATAATCTCTACTTCTCCTGTAGGATGTGCACAGACTATATCTGGCTTTAGTTTTGGATCCTGATTTTTATTTTTTCTTAAATTGATAAAAACAGATAAAGTCACGTTATTTTTGCAATCCAAACCGAATCCAAAATCTGAAATTTCGGATTTAAAATCCGAATTCCAAACTGCTGGAAGATCTGAACCTGGACTAGGTTTTGATCTTCGCCGGAGATCCTGGCCGGGTTTTGGTTCGGATCCACAGTATTTGGGTGGGTTCGGATATCTGGAGAACAGAACCGCACGGCTCTACTAACATTGAGTTTTACACAGGACGCAGCAGTCACCGCACCTCAGCTCTCCATGTCTCCTGCACTGAACAGGTACAATGCTCATTTCTGATTGGTTAGTGTGTAAAATGCTCATTTCTGATTGGTTAGTATATAAAATGCTCATTTCTGACTGGTTAGTGTATAAAATGCTCATTTCTGATTGGTTAGTATATAAAATGCTCATTTCTGACTGGTTAGTGTATAAAATGCTCATTTCTGATTGGTTAGTTTGTAAAATGCTCACTTCTGATTGGTTAGTGTGTAAAATGCTAATTTCTGATTGGTTCGTGTGGTCCAGGCGCCCTGTTTTATGGTGCTGATATTCTACAAGCTCTTATATTATCTACATTATCTCCTAATCTTGCAGACTCCACCCCCTACATATTATACTCATTGCATTATGGCCCTCATTCCGAGTTGATCGCTCGCTAGCTGCTTTTAGCAGCCATGCAAATACTAAGCCGCCGCCCACTGGGAGTGTATTTTAGCTTAGCAGAAGTGCGAATGAAAGGATCGCAGCTCCAGACCTACTCCTACCTTGCGATCACTTCAGACTATTTAGTTCCTGTTTTGACGTCACGGACACACCCTGCGTTCTGCCAGCCACGCCTACGTTTCACCAGCCACGCCTGCATTTTTATCTAGAACGCGTGCGTTTTTTCACTCACTCCCTGAAAACGGTCAGTTACCTCCCAGAAACACCCACTTCCTGTCAATCACTCTGCGGTCAGCAGTGCGACTGAAAAGCTTCGCTAGACCTTATGTGAAACTACATCGTTCGTTGTAAGAGTACGACGCGCATGCGCATTACGCTGCGTACGCATGCGCAGAACTGCCGTTGTTTTGCCTGATCGCTGCGAACAAAAGCAGCATGCGACCAACTCGGAATGAACCCCTATGTCCCTAGCCCTAAGCACGTTCAGTTATATATATCCTATCACATCTATAGTATATAGCATCTCTGCACCCTATCCCTTCCTGTGTGAGGCATGTAATATATATTTATATATTTGTTTTGCATTTAGCAGCTTAGAGGCTGGTACTTAGTCCATTTTCCACCAAGGACCCAGCTGCAGCATGGTGCTGCCGTATGCGCTAGTTGTGCTGCGGTTTCTGAGAGTTGTCCTGCCATTGGTTACATACTGTAGCTGGGCGTTACATTTCTATGGAAACCACCCTCCCCATTTATCCGGGCTTGGGACCGGCTATGAGATTTACATAGGCTGGGTTATGGCGTCCTCCCTCCACCTCTCACACCAGACGTTCTCGTGGTCTGGTGGTCTCTCTTTTGGCCTGTGATGTAGTGCGGCTCCTGCTTCCACCTCTCACACCAGACGTTCTCGTGGTCTGGTGGTCCTGCTGCTGCCTGTGATATAATTGCAGCTCTCTCCTTCTGCTACTCTGACATCGCGTTCCGTGGCCTGGTGATCACACTGATGGCCTGTGAAGTGCCTTGAGCCCCCTCCTTCCACCATGCTAATATCAGTTGTTCCCTGATTCTGGTGGTGCATCTGATGACATGTGATTGGGCTTCCTCCTTCCCCCAGGCTGTTGCCAGGCTCGTCCACTTCTCAGAAAGACACTGGACCACTCTCCTTGCACCTTGGTGTATGTCAGTGCTTGGGAGTCTCATTGCCTTTTCCAGGTCTTTGGCCATGTTGCTTAGATCTCTCGATGACATGAGATCATGTGGAATAAACTCATTGATGACGCTTATGAGTCTCACCAGGTCTTCTGTCTCCATGCATATGGGCAGTTTCTTTAATGTCTTCAATAGCAGCTTCTTCAGCAGATGGTTCCTTGCAAGGTTCCTGTAGATGGACTCTTCATACTGGAGATCCCCCCAGTAGCTGCCCTCCAGATGTCTGGTGCTACACCCCAGGTGGGGTAAGCAGGTCTTCAGACAGGCCGCTGCAGCCGATGACAGTTCTGCATTCATGCTCTGCATCTTGGTAAGAATCGCTACAAGCTGTTCCCTTATTATGGTACCTATATCACTACATGGGTAGCGCCGGTACCTCTTTATCAGCTGACTAAGTAGCTGCAGAGCGCTCAGTTGTACATCTTCGCTGGGATGGTTTATGTATCTCAGCACACGGAACAGTATTCTGTCATTTCCATGGCAGCTTTTCTTATCTATCCGCACCACGGCCACTAGGGCCTGCATCACTGCGGACAGAATCTCCACGGTCGCACCTTTCAGTGTGCGCAGGAGAGCCTCGATGATGGTGCTGGCCAGTTTCCTGGCCTCCTTTGGTGATGATCCTACACCATTCACCACGCACTGTATGGCCATTAAGAGTACGTCTTCATCACAGTCGTACAGCGCCGTTAGTATGGTGTTAATGATGACGCTGTATACTACTCCAGACAGGCAGGTGGCGTACTTGAGGAGCTCTGCTGCGACTGTGAGGCTGCAGAGTTTATTAGGGACATTGGCAGACTTAAATACAGGGCGTAGCATCTTCATCATGTCCTCGCCGCCTCCCATCGCTATGATCTTGCTCACACAGCTTTCCACTGTCACTTCTGCGCTGTACAGCCCATCCGGTGTTATGGAAGTAATAGGCACGCTGGGGGAAGGTGACATTATACACGACAGCGTGTGCTGCAGTGACAGTGGGGGGCAGCAATCCGATGTCATGGACGTTTGGATCTCACAGACGGTATAGTCCCTGTAGTGCTGGGACAATAGTACTAGCACTTTGCTAGCTGCCTGCCAGTCCCTCCCTGCCTGTTCTGCCTGTATCATGGCTCTCACCACTAGAGGCGGGATGTTCTCTGTGAGTAAGGCGGCAGCGTCCTTCCTCACCTCTAGTACATGGGCGTAGAGCGCAATAATCATGTCCGCACTCGTGACTGCTGCGCTGTTACTAAGCAGCCCTTGTGTTTCATCCATTATAATCATCAGCTTCTCAGATTCCATATAGCGGATGATCTCTGGCACACAGTTACTAATATACGGTGCAAAAATAAGATCTAGTAGATGTATCATTGTTACCGATTCGGCAAATCCAAGGCGTAGTCAGTACAATCTGTCGTAGCCAAGGGTAACGTCGCCGGGTCAGTCAGAATCACTCTCTCAGAGTAAAAGTACTGTATAGCAGGTCGCTAGTAGCAGTATGAGGCCACAGCTGGCCGGCCCCCCAGTATGTAGGCTGTGAGGCCTGTGACATCACTGTGATGTCATAATGGCCTGCTCAGCATCAGTGACATCACACATGGCTGCCATGATTAGGGATCTGGTTATAACCGGTTTATGTGAAATAGCTTTAACCAATGGCTTCATAACCTAATACTAATATCTACATTCAGACCAGCAGGGACACCTGTAGCCAATGTCACACTGTATGTTTTATTGTGTCACCCAGACTTAGCGCCCACCTGTGTTATAATAACGCCGGGTCCACAGGGCGTCATTCCAGACATTACATAGAATGAGGGGATATGGGGTATATTTATTGAAGTATGGAGAGAGATATGGTGGGTAGAGGTGGGGTGCCGGCCAATCAGCTCCTGGCTGCCGTGTTACAGACTGTTTAGGATGTGACAGTTGGGAGCTGTTTGGTTGGTGCTTTGTCTCCATCGAAGTTTTGATAAATTTCCCCCTATTTTTGCTAATGGAAACATCACACGCAGTGACACAGGGCCATATAAATACCCAAACCACTAAACCAAGCCTAATACCCTATCCCCTAATCTAACCCAAACCACTAAACCACTAAACCAAGCTTAATACCCTATCCCCTAATCTAACCCCTAACCCGAACCACCAAACCAAGCCTAATACCCTATCCTCTAATCTAACCCAAACCACTAAACCACTAAACCAAGCCTAATACCCTATCCCCTAATCTAACCCTAACCCAAACCACTAAGCCAAGCCTAATACCCTATCCCCTTATCTAATCTCTAATCCAAACAACTAATCAAGCCTAATACCTTGTCCTCTAACCTCAAACCCAAACCACTAAACCAAGCCTCATACCCTATCTAACCCCTAACCCAAGCCTAATACCCTATCCCCTAATCTAACCCCTAACCCAAACCACTAAACCAAGCCTAATACCCTATCCCCTAATCTAACACCTAATCCAAACCACTAAACCGAGCATAATACCCTATCCCCTAATTTATCCCCTAACCCAAACCACTAAACCAAGCCTAATACCGTATCACCTAATCTAACCCGTATCCCAAACCACTAAACCAAGCCTAATACCATCTCCCCTAATCTAACCCCTAACAAACCACTAAATCAAGCATGATACCCTATCCCCTAATCTAACCCCTAACCCAAACAACTAAACCAAGCCTAATACCATATCCCCTAATCTAACCCCTAACCACTAAAACAAGCCTAATACCCTATCCCCTAATCTAACCCAAACCACTAAACCAAGCCTAATACCCTATCCCCTAATCTAACCCTAACCCAAACCACTAAACCAAGCCTCATACCCTATCCCCTAATCTAACCCTTAACCCAAACCACTAAACCAAGCCTAATACCCTATCCCCTAATCTAACCCCTAACCACTAAAACAAGCCTAATACCCTATCCCCTTATCTAACCGTAACCCAAACCACTAAATCAAGCCTAATACCCTATCCCCTAATCTAACCCTAACCCAAACCACAAAACCAAGCATCATACCCTATCCCCTAATCTAACCCTAACCCAAACCACTAAACCAAGCCTAATACCCTATCCCCTAATCTAACCCCTAACCCAAACCACTAAACCAAGCCTAATACCCTATCCTCTAATCTAACCCTAAACCAAGCCTAATACCCTATCCCCTAATCTAACCCAAACCACTAAACCAAGTTTAATACCCTATCCCCTAATCTAACCACTAACCCAAACCACTAAACCAAGCCTAATACCCTGTCCCCTAATCTAACCCCTAACCACTAAAACAAGCCTAATACCCTATCCACTAATCGAACCCAAACCACTAAACCAAGCCTAATACCCTATCCCCTAATCTAACCCTAACCCAAACCACTAAACCAAGCCTCATACCCTATCCCCTAATCTAAACCTAACCCAAACCACTAAACCAAGCCTAATACCCTATCCCCTGATCTAACCCAAACCACTAAGCCAAGCCTAATACCCTATCCCCTAATCCTACCCCTAACCCAAACCACTAAGCCAAGCCTAATACCCTATCCCCTAATCTAACCCCTAACCCAAACCACTAAGCCAAACCTAATACCCAATCCCCTAATCTAACCCCTAACCCAAACCACTAAAACAAGCCTAATACCCTATCCCCTAATCTAACCCCTAACCCGAACCACTAAAACAAGTCTAATACCCTATCCCCTAATCTAACCATAACCCCTAACCCAAACCACTAAGCCTAGCCTAATACCCTATCCTCTCATCTAACCCCTAACCACTAAGCCAAGCCTCATACCCTATCCCCTAATCTAACTTAAACCACTGAGCCAAGATTAATACCCTATCCCCTAATCTAACCCAAACCACTAAACCAAGCCTAATGCCCTATCCCCTAATCTAATGCCTAAACTGTAACCCTAACACTAATTCTCTATTCCCTATCTTTAAAGGGTAGATTAGATGTGCCATATGGTACTTACCTGACATCAAGGGAGTCATTCCGAGTTGATCGCTCGCTAGCTAGTTATAGCAGCCATGCTAATGCTATGCCGCCGCCCACTGGGGAGTGTATTGTAGCTTAGCAGAAGTACGAACGCATGTGCAGCCGAGCTCTGCAAAAACAGTTTGTGCAGTTTCTGAGTAGCTCTGAAGCTACTCAGCGGTTGCGATCACTTCAGCCTATTTGTATCCGGATTTGACGTCATACACCCGCCAGCGAACGCCCAGCCACGCCTGCGTTTTTTCAGATACGCCTACTTTTTTGCAAACACTCCCTGGAAACAATCAGTTGACACCCAGAAACGCTCCTTTCCTGTCAATCTTCTTGCGGCCGTCAGTGCGACTAAAAACTTTGCTAGAACCTGTGTAAAACAACATATGCCTTTGTATCCGTACGTCGCGCGTGCGCATTGTGTTGCATACGCATGCGCAGAAATGCCGATTTTTAGCCCGATCGCTGTGCTGCGAAAATCGTCAGCGAGCGATCAACTCAGAATGACCCCTGAAATTCTGTGTATGTGTGTGTTTATATAGACACTTAAGGACCTCCATGTATGTATGTATGTATGTGTATGTATATATGTATATAGATATATAGATATATATAGATAGATAGATATATACATCTGGTAGCCCCCAGGATCATTGTGACGGTGAGCTGCTCCACTGTAGCGTGTTGGTCGTTCCTCTCGCACCTTCGTAGCCGGCGTTCACCTCTCACATTAATGGCACGTGGTGCTCCGCAGTCTCCACGTCGGTTATTCGCAATGGTTCCATTTGTCCAGTCACGATACACCTTCACCGCAGCAGCACGTGGACAGTTCACAATTTGCGCTGTGTCAGAAATACCGCCACCCTTGCCCTGAAAACCGATAATCATCCCTTTCTGCAACTCTGATAAATTGCCCTTTTTACCCATGACAGCAACGAGTGATATGTGTGCAGACGGCCTATCGCACCCCTTATATACCCAACAAGCCAGCGCACGACATTTATTTATTTATTAACAGTTTCTTATATAGCGCAGCAAATTCTGTTGCGCTTTACAATTAGAAATAACAATGATATAACAAAACTGGGTAATAACAAACAGTCATAGAGGTAGGAAGGCCCTGCTCGCAAGCTTACAATCTCCCCTGCTCTCTTCACTCGTACCTCCAACTTTCACTCTGCTGTCTCTGTTTGGATGTCCCAGCGCATTCTTAAACTTAACATGTCTAAGACTGAGCTTATCATCTTCCCTCCCTCCCGCATAACCTCACCTCCTACAATCTCATCTACTGATGGCACTACTATCTCCTGTAGCCCCCAAGTGCGCTGTCTTGGCGTAATCCTTGACTCCTCCCTCTCCTTCAAACCACACATTCAGCACCTCTCGTAAACCTGCCGTTTTCATCTAAAAAATATTTCCATGATCAGACCCTTTCTCACCCAGGATGCTAAGACCCTTATCCACTCACTGGTCATCTCCAGACTGGACTACTAATCTCCTCCTGACTGGCATCCCTGACACATACCTCTCTCCACTCCAATCTATCCTCAATGCTGCTGCCCGGCTCATCTTCCTCACCAAACGCACTACGTCCACCTCTCCTCTCTTACTAGACCTTCACTGGCTTCCCTTCCCCTCCAGAATCCATTTCAAGCTTCTCACACTCGCTTACAAAGCTCTCATCCACTCCTCTCCCATCTACATCTCTGACCTTATCTCCCTTTACACTCCCACCTGTCCTCTTCGCTCTGCTAATGTACGCCGACTCTCCTGCCTACGGATTACTTCCTCCCACTCCTACCTCCAAGATTTCTCACGCGCTGCTCCACTTCTCTGGAATTCCCTACCTCTCCCCCTCAGACTCTCCACCTCTCTACAAAACTTCAAACTGCCTCTCAAGACCCACTTCTTCACCAAACCCAGCCAAATCTCATCCTAACCCTCTGTCTCTCGCTCTCTATGTACCCCATCTGTGTCACCCCTGTCTGTCTACCCCTCCCCTTTAGAATGTAAGCTCTCACGAGCAGGGCCCTCTTCCCTCATGTGTTTATCCTTTTTCTTACTTTAATAATCGTCAACTGCACCAATTCCATCAGTCTTCTGCCACCTGATACTTATTCCAGTGTCATCTGCTGATGTAACTATGTGTAAGTACCCTGTACTTGTCCTACATTGTCGTCAACTGTAAGTTGCTGTTTTCCTGTTTGATTATTTGTTTATGTACTCTGTAATTGGGCGCTGCGGAACCCTTGTGGCGCCATATAAATAAAGGATAATAATAATAATAAATAGGGAAATAGGCATGTGTACACAAGGATAGGTGCTCTCTATTGCATAGTTGTCCACCAGATTGCAGAGTTTCTCGGAGGGCTGTATGATATGGTCATTCAGCAATGATGAACCGGGGTCGGGAGGAAGGGAAAGTGAAGAATGAGAAGACATGTGAGGATATGTGTGGACTGTGCAGAGTGGATGCAATTTG
Organism: Pseudophryne corroboree; assembly: GCF_028390025.1. Lineage (NCBI taxonomy): Eukaryota > Metazoa > Chordata > Amphibia > Anura > Myobatrachidae > Pseudophryne > Pseudophryne corroboree. Next base: position 485,426,246 of record NC_086451.1, read on the forward strand.
ATAGGAAGGTTTATGAATGTTATGTGCGCGGTTCTGGAGTTTGATATGCTTGCCTGAATAGGTGAGTTTTCAGGGAACGCTTGAAGGTTTGGAGACTAGAGGAGAGTCTTATTGTACGTAGTAGGGCATTCCACAGAGTGGGTGCAGCCCGAAGAAAGTCCTGTAATCGTGAGTGGGAGCGAGTAGTAAGTGTGGATGAGAGACGTAGATCTTGTGCAGAGCGGAGAGGTCGGGTTGGGAGATATTATGAGATGAGCGAAGTGATATACGTTAGTGTAGTTTGGTTAATGGCCTTGTGTGTGAGTAAAAGTATTTTAGATTGAATACGGTACAATACAGGTAACCAATGGAGGGACTGACGGAGAGGATCTGCAGACGATGAACATCTAGCGAGGAAGATTAGCCTCGCAGCAACAGACAGACATAGAGGTAGGAGGGCCCTGCACGCAAGCTTACACTCTATAGGGAAATAGGCATTAATACACCAGGATAGATGCTACCTATTGCAAAATGGTCCACCAGATTGCTAGGTTCTTAATGGGTTGTATCTATGATGATACCCCGCAATGTTGGGCAAGTGTCAGGAGGGTGTGAGACTAAAGAAAGGCAAGATATGTGATGTTATGTGTTGTGACAGGACGGTCCCGTACGAAAGCACTTGCCGCTTTCGCGTCCCATCGGCTGCGCACAGAATGGAAGGTCAAGTCACACGAGGCCTGACCACATAGGGGATTCCCGCTTACAGTCAATAATCGTCTGTTACTGACTCCACCCACTGCGTTGTGGGCGGGTTTTGCTGCCACCACCAAACTCCTAACTGGCCGTGGCGTTTGGAACCACGGTTCTGCTCTGTATGTGCCGACGCACTGCCTTACCACAGTTGTGTGGTGCGGACGTATCCCCACTAGCCACTTGCTAGGCCTCTACCGGTAGCTGGCGGAAGGCGGAGCTTGGAGACGGTAGGTGCTTCCCTGGACAGCCGGAGGACGGGGCTAGGTTTGGCCTAACCCTGTTGGTCACAAGATGAAGCAGTCTTCTTGAGGCAATGATGTTTATTTGCTCAATGATAAATAACCTTTAAAAAGGCTCCTCCCTATTGCTAGGGGCAACAGCATACAATCAGATGTTTCAGCAGAATAAGATAGTACAATACACCCTCCTATGGGCCAACTGCCCTCCTTTTATCCCTCTCCAAGACCCATTACCACAGGGGGTAAGCCCGCCCTGTGGTGCACAACCAATCAATGTTTACCCATGAGCTGTGCATGCCTTGGTCACATGCACAGCTAACATTGTTCCCTATGGACAGTGGGGAGTGGTCGTTCTCCTTTGACTATCCCATCTTGGAGGTTCCGGACACGCCCCGGTGCCGTTCAGTCTAGGCTGGGGGAAGTTTTCCCTCCTAAATCTGACTTCCAGAAACCTGCCCGGGACCCAGCTCACTGCTTGCAGCCTGGATTTGGGCTCCAGAGCTGGGCAGCCTGGCTCCCCGGTCCAGGTTTCTTGGCCACTACGGGTGATTTCCATGGAGCTCCTAGAAACCACTCAGCTTGTTTCATAGCTGAGCTGCTTCTCTTTCTCCCAGTGCCCCTTGGAAGTGTGAGGCTGGATGGGAAAGCATTCCGTTTTTGGGGAAAAGGTCTGGGAGAATCCATCAGCCTGCACAGCCATGGATTCCCCCCTCCTGGGACACACAACCAAGTAAGTGCAATTTACCTTTAAATACATCACATTTAAATCACACTGTACATGTTATTATATTTACACAATGTCTGGTTTGTTAAATCCTGTGCCCAGCGCTGGCTCCCCTAGCCCTGCAGCCTGGCTGCTAGGGCTCTCTCAGTGCTGGAGGTATGGGGCTGGCTTCCCCCATCCTCCAGCCTGCCACTGGGGTCCAGGGAGCTGGCTCTCCCTGTCCCCCCCTGTGTGGCACTAACTTTGTGGCCTCGCCGCACGCAGCGGCGCACCCCCCTGTTCCGAAGCCCAGCGGCCCGGGACACTTGTCCCGGCCGCTGTGGCTCTGTGTCTGTTGTAGCGCTGAGGTGCCGGGAGCATAGCTCCCGGACCCCAGCGCTCACCATCCTGCTCATCCCCTCGCCGCCAGGGAGCCGGCTAGCCCGGTCCCCTGTATGCGGCGCTGGATCTGTGGTGTCTCGCCGCAGCGTCCGGCGGGGAGCCGGGCTGCGGTGCACCCCCCTTGCCGCCCAGCAGCCCGGGACGTTCGTCCCGGCTGCCGCGGCTGGCCACCTCCGATGGGCTGAGGCGCCGGGAGCAGAGCTCCCGGCCCCCAGCGGCGGCACACACAGAGAGCGCTGCAGCGGGAGCCGAGCTCCCAGCCACAGCGGCTCACCCTTCTCCCCCCCCCGGCGCGCACACTGCTAGTGCGCCCGGGGCTGCACTGACCGCTGCCGGGAGCGGAGCTCCCGGACTCTGGCGGTCAGCGGCTGCCCTCTCCCCCGGCGCGCACACACTGCTCAGCGCGCCGGGGGGCTGTCCTCACTGCCGTGGTCTCCGGAGAGGTCCGGGACCACGGCACACACAAAAGTACATTTTTTAAACATATTTATAATCACGGCGCCTAGCGCCCCCACAGTCTTTTAAATATGGCGCCAAGCGCCCATTGTCTTTTAAATGGCGCCGGCACTAGGGGTTAACCCCTTCAGTGCCGCGGCGGCCATTCTCCTCGTGGCTGGGGCCTCTCCGGCCACATGTGTACTGTACAGAGAGGATATAATTAGATAGGGAAGCACTGAAGGTTATGTGGATGGGTCTGGAATTTGATAGGCTTGTCTGAAGAGGTGAGTTTTCAGGGAACGTTTAAAGGTTTGGAGACTAGAGGCGAGTCTTATTGGGCGCGTGGGAGGGCATTCCACAGAGTGGGTGAAGCCCGGATAAAGTCCTGTAATTTTGAGTGGGAACAAGTAATGAGTGTGGATGAGAGACGCAAATCTGGTGCAGAGCGGAGAGGTCGGGTAGGGAGATATTATGAGATGAGTGAAGAGATGTACGTTGGTGTAGTTTGGTTAATGGCCTTGTGTGTAAGTAAAAGTATTTTATATGGAACACGGTAGAATACCGGTAACCAATGGAGGGACTGACAGAGCGGATCTGCAGATGATGAACGTCTAGCGAGGAAGATAAGCCTCGCCGCTGCATTCAGAATGGATTGTAGTGGTGAGAGTCACGTTTTAGGAAGACCAGTTAGGAGACTATTACAATAATCAATGCGGGAGATAATGAGAGCGTGGATTAGAGTTTTAGTGTCTTGTTTAAGGTATGATAGTATTTTGGATATGTTTCTTAGATGCATGTAACATGATTTTGAGACAGATTGAATGTGGGGAACAAAGGACAGATCAGAGTCGAGGGTGACATCTAGGCAGCGAGCGGAAGTGACTGCCGGACGGCTGAACAGGGATTCTAGAACGGGGAGACTTCGGTTACTATGGCAACCAATGTATACAGAAGTCACTCCTGGTACTAGACGGAGAGCCAGGAGCAACAAAAAGACTGAGAGACTTGATTATATAACGATGTCCGGCAGAGACGGATCAATCCTATTGGGGCACAGATATTTAAATAGAGAGTTGGAGGGAAAGGATCAGTATCTTGACTGCACCTTGAAAAAGTCCCCTGCTAGGGGAGGAAACGCGTTGGTTTTTTCCTGTGGAGGCGCTGAACAAGTGGAGTGTCGTTGCCTACATCCAGCAATTATCATCTGTGTGAAGTGTGGGCTGATCCGGAGCACTCATATTTGGGACACAAACGCTGTTGGGACTGTTTGTGCACAGTCCCCACTGATCGTGGTAATTACCCATCTTACACGCCTCCTAGAGGATTTTGTCAAATCTGATCCTATTCTAAATGTGTATTTGTGTATATGTGTTTTGTATTAAACAGTACTTCACTATATACAATCTTTTTCATTATCTTACATGCGATCAAATCTGTGAGAATATTATTGAAGGGGAACCTAAAGGAAAGAAAAACGAGTACAGCGCTAGCTAAGTGTTCTCTCCAATTTGTTGGGAACGGAAGCCTGATTGAAGTGGGTCCAATAAAGTGTGTGAGTTAAGAAAGTGTGTGAGGCGAGTGTGGCAAGTCTCTCAAGTAGCTTAGAGAGACAAGGTAGCTGAGAGATGGGATGGTAGTTTGAGAGAGAGTTAGGGTCTGAATTTTGTTTTTTTTTCAGAATGGGAGTAATCACTGCATGCTTGTACAGAGAAGGAAAGATACCAGTAGAGAGAGAGAGAGAGTACAGATGTTGGTTAAGGTTGGGTTGAGCACCAGAGACAGAGCTTTACTTATTTGTGAGGGTAAAGGATCAAGAGGAGAAGTAGTAGAGAAGCAGGATGAGAAGAGTGATGATACTTCATCTACATTTGTGGGATCAAAGGGTTCTGGTAAAGAACTGAGCAGGTCACTGGCTGAGGAAGAGCATACCTTTTCATCTCGGATCTTATCAATCTTCTCCTTGAAGTAGGAAGCAAGATCTTGTGCCTTGATAGTGGCTGGTGGGGTAGGTGAGGGAGGATTCAGAAGTGATTTAAATGTATTAAAGAGTAGTTTGGGGTTAGAGGCTTGAGCAGAGATGAGAGTTTGGAAATATGTTTGTTTGGCAGTGTCCAGGGCATTTCTATAAGAGTGGTAGACAGTCTTATTTGTGAGGAAGTCGCTTAAAATGCGAGATTTACGCCGCTCACATTCAAGTTTACGTGAGAGTTTTTGTATTTGTCTTATGAATGTAGAGTACCACGGGTGACATCTAGGCCTACGTGCAGTGTGATGGGTAGCTGGAGCCACTTCATCAAGGGCTAGTTCTAGAGTCTGGTTCAGGTGTGATACAGCCATCTCAGGAGAGGTGAATGCAGAAATAGGTGAAAGCAGTTGTTGGAGTGAGGTGGAAAGTTCTTGAAGATTAATTGTGTTAATATTTCTGTGGGTTTGAGGAGGATTGGAGGACTTCAGCAACACAGAGTTTGAATTAATGGAGGAGAGCATGCAGGTGATAAGGTTGTGATCTAAGAGGGGGGATGTGGCATGAGCCACTGCTGTGGCTCACTCCTGTTTGTGTTCTGTGTGACTACAGCCTGTATGTGTGGTCTGAGCAGTTTCACCTGTCAGATAGCTAGGCCATTACCGTATGTACCTGTGCCTGGTCCCTGTCCTATGGTGGAATCTTGAACCTGTGTAGTTGATGCTATTGCATGCTTGTGATACCCAGTCCAGTTTGAATCCTGAGTGTCCTGCCAGGGTCCAGAGCACATTATCCCTGTCACCTGAGTTCCTGATTGTGCATGTGAGACCTTGCCTGGAAGTACTTTCAGACAGCTCCAGCCTTCTCTTGCTTTGTCCTGCCTTGCCTGGAATCCAGGTGTCTCCTGCAGCTAAGTACTCTTGTTATCTGTACCTTGCCTTGCTCTGCCAAGTTCTTTAGGAACTCACTGCTTAATAATTTATTATTCATACCATCCAGTGTATTGTACATATATACACTCTTGTTGCTAATAACATCCTGTGCTTTGAAGTATATACTGTACATATTTTTTGTATTCTCATGTACATTTGGTTATTTCTCTCTGTCCGCGTGTAGTGCAGCGGTATCTAGATTGGGTTCAGTGTACGTCTCACTGTCCTGCAACCTACTCTTGCCCAGCCTCCAATAGCCGATTGTCTATATATAAAACCTGGGGGCATCTGAGTACGGGGTGGACCTAATTCACCCTGGAAAGGCGGCTGCTATAGGCGAAGTCTTTGGCTGCAGGAGGCTAAAAGACTGCTGGGCAAGGGTAGATGTGTGAGCGTCACCACAAGCCTCCAGATAGCCCATAGCACACTGTAGTCAGCGTAACAGAAAGGGGTGTTAGTGAAGTCAGAAACAGAGCATAGTCTGGTGAATACTAGATCAAGGCAGTGGCCCTCCCAATGAGTAGAGGAGCCAGTCCATTGGGAGATGCCGAGAGAGGAGGTTAGAGAGAGTAGTTTGGAGGCGTGAGCAGCAGATTTTGGACAATCAACAGCAATATTGAAATCTCCCATGATGATGGTGGAGATGTCAGAGGATAGGAAGTGAGAGAGCCAGGCAGAAAAATCTTCCAGAAATTGTTTGGGTTGCCCAGGGGGGCGATAGACAGCTGTAACACGCAGAGAGAAAGGAGAGTAAACCCTAATGGAATGTACTTCAAATGATGTAACTGTGAGTGAAGGAACCTGTGGTAGAACTGTGTATGCAAAAGATTGGGAAAGCAATAATCCAACCCCACCTCCTTTATGGTTACCAGGCCTGGGGGAAGGGGGGGGGGGGGTGAGGTGGAGACCACCGTGTGACAAGTCTGCAGGGGCGGCCGTGTCTGATTGTGTGAGCCATGTTTCTGTTATAGCCAGCAGATTGATGTTGTTAGAAATGAAGTGGTACGACATGTTGTGTACTTCATGGGATACGCGCTGCCGGCGTCACATGTAGGAGGTGGTCATAATAATGTGACCCCACCGTGTATAGCTACAGTATGTGAGTGAATGATAGGAATCCTATGTGGGGAATGTGAGTGCGGCATTATGTATACTGTATACGTGCTGCGCACAGGGGTGTATACGACTGCCTGAGCAGAGATCCCTTTAATGTATGCACCTAGCTAGCCTGTGATTGGTCGCTCTCTGCGTGCTATTAAATAAGACTGCAGAGACTTTAATTAGTCACAAATGGTCGATTACACCAATACATGACCTAGAACAATGTAGTGATGACTGAGAAATCCTGTTCTCCCTGCAGGAAACCTGGACTGACCCTGTTTCTCTCTACCGTCCGTCAGATATCTCCGGCTCGTGAAGACGTATTGTTGCAATTAGAGTAATTGCGCAAATTAACATCTAGATTTGTGGCTTAGTCTCCAGAGGTCAGCCTGTGAGTATAAGCACCCGGTCGCTCAGCGCCCCCCGCTACTCTCTGATCAGGGTCCAGGTAAGTGGTCAGAGATCATTCATTCTCTTCACTCTGCTGGAAAACCTCTGCTTTTAATTTAAATAATTTGGATGGGACACGTTATGTAAATTTCCCCCAGTAACCAAAATCAGCCTTGTTCATTAACTGGCAGCGCATGCCATGTTTTCTTCTTACATATTATACCTATAGTGCTGTAAAGCAGTATACAGACAGAGGTCACATCTTCCCAGCTCACGTACACACTGAATGTAAGCCTGGTAGGACAGCATTGTATCTATAGGCTGAGGGCAGAGGAATACAGATATTATTATTATTATTATTATTATTATTATTATCTAGTAACAGCTACTTATACAGCGCCAGTCACTTTACATTTGGAAACAAAACAGTAATAAAACAAGACTGGGAAATAACAGACAGACCTAGAGGTAGGAGGGCCCTGCTCGCTAGCTTACACTGTATAGGATACTGTTTATTTCTGAATTCTCCTAATATTCTTATCCTAGCAATCCCAAAACCAGGTGTGAACATACCCAGAACCCTACAGACAAGTATAAAGCATTAATAAGTATTTCTCTTCGGTGTATTTGCAGTAATAAGTACCACAGGGAGATGGGGTATAATAGAGGTCACAGTCGGCAGAAGGTTTGGCTCTAGTTGGGCATCTGGGGAAGACATTTGCTCCCCCCATTGTGTAATTGAATTCCCTGTGTCAGGCAGCAGCAGGTGAGGTGGGTGAGGTGATAAACTGCTCTGACGGTGACACTTGCCTCAAAATCAATTACTGCTGTCCTGGTCTGTGGTGTCCTGTTATATGAGGGGCTTCATCTCCCACTGATCCTGACCCGGTCTGGGCACATGAAAGTGACGGCGGGGGGGCCAGGCCGGACCTGAAATAATCTGCCAGTAAATCTCTGGAGGACGGCGAGGGGGACAGGATGCTGATGTCTATATTATGTGCAGATAGATAGATAGATAGATAGATAGAAAGAAAGAAAGATACAGTGGGGCAAAAAAGTATTTGGACAGCCTCCGATTGTGCAAGTTGACCCACTTAAAAAGATGAGAGGTCTGTAATTTCCATCATAGACTTCACCTGTGCGAGACAGAATCTGGAAATCACATTGTATGATTGTTACACTATTTATTTGTATATTCTTGTGGAAAATAAATATCTGGACATCTACCAAGCAGCAAGATTTCTGGCTCTCACAGACCTGTTACTTCTTCTTTAAGAAGCTCTTCTATCCTCCACTCGTTACCTGTATTAATGGCACCTGTTTGAACTGGTTATCTGTATAAAAGACACCTGTCCACACCCTCAAACAGTCAGACTGCTACCTCTCCACCATGGCCAAGACCAGAGAGCTGTCTAAGGACACCAGGGACAAAATTGTAGAGCTGCACAAGGCTGGGATGAGCTACTGGACAATAGGCAAGCAGCTTGGTGAGAAGAGATCAACTGTTGGCGCAATTATTGAAAAATGGAAGAAATACAAGATCACTGACAATCTCCTCAACCTGGGGCTCCATGCAAGATCTCATCTCATGGGGTATCAATGATCTTGAGAACGGTGAGGAATCAGCCCAGAACTACACGTGGGGACCTGGTCAATGACCTCAAGAGAGCTGGGACCACAGTCACAAAGGTTACCATTAGTAACACACAACGTCATCATGGATTGAAATCCTGCAGCGCCCGAAAGGTCCCCCTGCTTAAGCCAGCACATGTCCAGGCCTGTCTAAAGTTTGCCAGTGACCATCTGGATGATCCAGAGGAGGATTGGGAGAATGTAATGTGGTCAGATGAGAGCAAAATCAAACTTTTTGGTATAAACTTCACTCATCGTGTTTGGAGGGAGAAGAATGATGAATGGCATCCCAAGAGCACCATACCCACTGTGAAGCATGGGGGTGGAAACATCATGCTTTGGGGCTGCTTTTCTGCAAAGGACACAGGACGACTGATCCGTATTAAGGAGAGGATGAATGGGGCCATGTATCGTGAGATTTTGGGCAAAAACCTCCTTCCCTCAATAAGAGCATTGAAGATGGAACGTGGCTGGGTCTTCCAGCATGACAATGACCCCAAACACCGCCCGGGCAACTAAGGAGTGGCTCCGTAAGAAGCATTTCAAGGTCCTGGAGTGGCCTAGCCAGTCTCCAGACCTCAACCCAATAGAAAGTCTCTGGAGGGAGTTGAAAGTACATGTTGCCCGGCGACAGCCCCAAAACATGACAGATCTAGAGAAGATCTGCATGGAAGAGTGGCCAAAATACCTGCTACAGTGTGTGCAAACCTGGTCAAGAACTACAGGAAACGCTTGACCTCTGTAATTGCCAACCGAGGTCATATTACAAAGTATCGAGTTCAACTTTCTGATTGTCCAAATATTTATTTTCCACAAGAATAAACAAATAAATAGTGTAACAATCATACAATGTGATTTCCAGATTCTGTCTCTCACAGGTGAAGTCTATGATGGAAATTACACACCTCTCTCATCTTTTTAAGTGGTCAACTTGCACAATCAGTGGCTGTCCAAATACTTTTTTGCCCCACTGATTGATTGATAGATAGATAGATAGATAGATAGATAGATAAATAGATAGATAGATAGATAGATAGATAGATAGATAGATAGATAGACATTAATTAGCATCATAGGGCGCTCATCCAGACTAGCAGCTAGTGTCTGCGCACATGGAGACGCAAAGAACGGCCTGGGAACGCTGTGACTATGGGGCAGGTGTCCGGGTCGCTGATAAGGGTCACCACGGAAGATTCGCAATAAGCCCTCCTTGCATTTTAAATATGTAACAGACAGGTAGATGTATGAATTTGGCTTTTTGCTGCGTTATGGGTGCTGGGGCATATCGGCTTTTTTTTCCGGCGACATGCTCCCGCACTTCACCTGCATGTATGTCCCGCTGGCGAGGTCTGTTTCCGCTCCGTTATGTTGGTCTGCCGGTGAAGTGTGCTTCTGTGTTATAGCGTGCATCGGTGCGTCTCTGCGCATGCGTACGACATCTCCTTCCCACTGACCACCGCACCTGTAGTTGTGCGCATGCGCGTCCTCTGTTCTGAGACGCTGTGAGTGACTGCACACACCACTAGGGATGCAAGAGTGTCACGTGATGCACATAACTTTATTCACAATTAAACAACAAAACATGTCCGTCGCCAAGATAACAGAGGAGAAAGGAGCCGCACCGCAGGCAAAGGAACGTCGAAATCGAAGACTGCAGGTGACGAAGCGGACATCCGTAAAAGCAGTTCATACATCTGGTAAGTTCCGCTCCCGCTGTCAAGAGGATGGTGACGGCGAAAAGGGGAGGGGCCCGCAGCGCAGCACGAAAAAAAAACCTAAATCTTCATTCATACATTAGGAGGTGCGGTAACTGCAGTACATAGCGTGCACAGTCACCGTAGAAACACAGAAACAACGTTCATACATCCACCCCAGAAAACCAAACGTTCTCAACCCTGAAATGACTGATGAATAAAACCTTTACCCTAAGGGGCATATTTTCCAATGTCCCGAATAAAACCCCAATAAGTGTTAATACTCCTCGCCGTGTAACCCGTGGCAACATGAAATGAATTATCAGGGCAATGTCACAAGGAACGAGCTCTGGAAGGATCCCCTCCTAGCACAGTGATTACTTCTGACCTCCGTACTGCGCCGCCTGCGCGGCCATTGGGCGTGTGTGGGGCAGCAGCAGTTACCATCTTGCTAAATGTAGCCCATAGGGTGCGGTCACTAATGCCGTCTCTATATGGCGCTTGGTGCATTCTGTAAGTCAGCGGCTCCTGGTAACGCAGCCGCTGCGGTAGAAAACAGGGACTGCAGTAGATGTAGCTACATTTGATGATACTGTTCTATATGGAGACGTGACAGGTGAACCTTTGCCATCAGCCACTAGAGGGCGCACTGCACACAGTCTGAGAGAGCGGATCACACTGTACAGCCTTGCACGTATGTGTGCGTGAATGCATGTATTCTTACGTAGAAGCAATGTACAGGGATGTGTCGCTCAGTGTAGTATCTTCTGAGGTGTAAGGGCTGGAACGCACCTTATTATGTACAGCACTTACACGCAATGTGTCATAATTACAGTTTTGTTGCAGAAGAAAATGATATAAAAGAACCAGAAGATGCAGAGAAGGGACATATAGGACGGCGTTCCCCGCTTTGCGAGTATAGGACCGCGTTCCCAGGAAAAGGACATTGAGACGCGATGGAGCCAGACCTCGCCCTTTACTATGAGTGGGACACATGTCACACCTGCCAGATGTGCATTACACGGACATATTTCCATCAACGTAACATATATCACGCACTAAGCGACCCCTGTAATACACCCGTCACTCGCAGGATAGAGCAGGATGTGAGGAGGAAGAGGTGCATGGGGAAAGTGAATGAAAGTTAGTAAGCTGCGCACTGTAGGGGCGGTCTGGCTGCAGGCTGGGAGGCAGGTAGAGAATGCTGCACTCTGATTGGTGGAAATCTCCAGGCATCCACCAATCAGCATGCTGGCAGCCATTCACGGTCTGTCTGCAGGGAGAGTGACAGGTGGAGAATGCTGCACTCTGATTGGTGGAAATCTCCAGGCTTCCACCAATCAGCATGCTGGCAGCCATTCACGGTCTGGCTGCAGGGAGAGAGGCAGGTGGAGAACACTGCACTCTGATTGGTGAAAGCTCCAGGCATCCACCAATCAGCATGCTGGCAGCCATTCACGGTCTGGCTGCAGGGAGAGAGGCAGGTGGAGAACACTGCTTAGCTGCTCTTGATTGTGTGACCACCACCTGTCCCTGCTCGTCATAGGCCCCTAGAATTGTGGGGCCCCTGGCAGCTGGCCAGTGTGCCTATATGTTGGGATGGCACTGCGTCTCTGCCGTCTGCACCAGTCACTAGTATGTGCGACATAGAATGGGCACCGGCCAGCAGATCACACCTCCCAGCTCTCGTGGAATCAGAACAGAAGTTCTGAATTATTCTTTAATGACAACTTGCTAAATAGTACGCTTCCGGAGAGTGGGACGTTATCACCCCAAGCCGCAGCCATCCCCCTTTTTTGGGTGTGCGTGTGGGGCTTTCCCCAGTTACGCCCTGCGTGCTATGCCCCTGGCATAAGGTAAACCAGCCCTAAAGCAGTCAGGCCCGGCTTGAAATCCCTCCAAAAGTTATTGAAATCTTTAAGACGCTGAGGCTGCGCTCTGTGACGTAGATCATGTGATAGTGATAGACAGGTGACTGCAGCCAGTGGTGGATTTCTAACTCGGCCTGTGCCCAGGGCGGGACTTGCTGGGGGCGGCAATCCAGGCTGATGACGACAGGTGATTGTTTTTGTCATTGTGACTTTTTTAGATTTTATTTTGCAGCTGACGGGAGTGGGGCAATGGGCAGCGAATTGTGGTCTGGGAGGTGGTAGTGGGGTGAGGTTGGGGCTCCTTTGGTGGTCTCGAGGCATCCGGACCGGCTCCGAAATAAAGGGGGCAGTGACGTGATGGGGGGCTGCCATTAATGTTCCTAGGAGCAACCTGACCCCTTAATCCTCCCCTGATTACAGCAGCAGTCTGCGTGATGACATCACCGAGGTGATATATTTCTGTGACTTCTGTGTACAGTAGGATTATCACAATATGCATATTGCATTACTAGGTGCTTCAGCGCGCCCTACGGGCGCTCTTCACACCGTCGCAAGGGGCTACGCCCCTTTAACTCTTGCATGCCTATATGGGGTTCAATATTTGTATTATATGGAGTATTACCTGCATTCCTTTGTTAGTGGTTAAATATTGCACAATGAAAGGGCGTGCGATGGTGAAGGAGGCGCAGCCCCTTGCGACGGCGTGAACAGCACCTGCAGGGCACGATGTACAGAATGAGCGGGTGCAGGGGGGGACTGCGGATGGGGGAGGGTGTCTGTAGATGCTGCAGGTGGAGGGGGGGCAGATGCGGGGGGGCCCGGATGGGGAAGGGTTGGGACGTGCTGCGGGTGGGGGAGAGACAGAAGAGTGGGGGCTGTAGATGGGGGAGGGGTCCGGAGGCACTGCAGGTGGGGGAGGGGCAGGTGCAGGGATGTTGCGGATGGGTGAAGGGTTCCGGAGGTGCTGTGGGATGGGAAGGGGCGGGGTTGCCGGGGTAGGGTAGGGGGTCCGGAGGCACCGCGGTGGGGGAGAGGCAGGTGCGGCGGACGGGGAAGGGGGTCCGGAGGCGCTGCAGGTGGTGGAGGGGCAGGTGCGGAGGTGCCGTGGGTGGGTGAGGGGGGACCGCGAATGGAGGAGGGTGTCTGCAGATGCTGTGGGTGGAGGGGGGCAGGTGTGGAGGGAGACATATATGGGGGGTGGATGGTGGAGGGGGTCTGGAGGTGCTGTGGGTGGTGGGGGAGTGGGAGCCGCTGGTGGTGTAGGGGGCCTGGAGGCACAGCATGTGGGGGAGGGGTGGAGTGTCGCATGTGGTGGAGGGGAAGGTGCAGAGGTGCATTGGGGAGGGGTCTGGAGGCGCTGCGGGTACTGTACCTGCCAAAAAGGTAGTTGGAGGGTATGCAGTAACAGGGCCAGGACAGGGGTGACGGGGTCAGGACAGGGGTGACGGGGCCAGGACAGGGGCGACGGGGCCAGGGTAGGGGCGGCAGGACCAGGATTTGGTTGACAGGGCCAGGATAGGGGTGACAGGGCCAGGATAAGGGTGACAGGGACATGACAGAACACAGGGCACGGGAGAGATTGGTATTAGGGACAAAACAGTGGTGACAGACAGATGTGTCTTACCGGAGTCACTGCTGCTGGCTGCTGCTGTTCCACTCCAATCTGTTTGGGTCTGCTGCTGGTCCTGCTTCCTCTGCCCGTCCGCATCCCTCCCCCCCACTCCTCAGTCACACACCGCGGACCTCGCGCGGCTGCCGGGCACTGTGGTAAGGGGAGACTGGGAGTGACTGGTTAGCCCCCAGGAGACGCTGCGGCTGGAGGGAGGAGGGGGTCGGAGCCTGCAAGCAGCGCAGACTTCTGCAGCGCTATCCGCCAGCTAAAGTGTGTGAAGGGGCTGGGCGCACCTCACTGCGGGCGGCAGCGCTGCAGCTAGTGGTGGGGTTGCCGGGGCTGGAGATAAGAGGCAGTACGGAACCTGCACAACGGCAGGTGCCCCACAAAACTGCAGCTAAGAAGCGTGGAGTGTGCTAGAAAGTGACGCTCCTCCGCGTCAGAGAGACCCTGCTGAGTATGCTGATGTGGGGGGTCAAGTACACAGTGAGCCGGTGCCCGTCTGTCTGTACGGCATACCCCCTCACACACCCCCATACCTCCCAACTGTCCCGATTTTCGCGGGACAGTCCCATTTTTTGGAGGTCTGTCCCACCCGCGGGCCGCAGTGTCCCGCGGTGGTGGTGGTGGGGGGGCAGTTGGGAAGCTCCTGTACTCGCTGTTCTGCTTAGCATGCACACAGCGTCTATTTAGTGGAGACAGAGGGAGAGGGGGCATCAGGGGGTACGGATTAAGGGTGGGCCCAGAGGGTACGTACCCCGGGTCTTACAGTTTTAGGGTACCCCCCGGCTGGAGTAGCTCTGTCCCAGCTCTGAAGCTCCCCCCCCGTCTAGCCAGCAACAGCAGCAGCATTGTGCTATAGTCAGCACACGCTGCTGCGTGTTGGCAGGTCTCTGGTGTTGCAGGGAGGCAGGAGCCTCCCTGCTGTCTTCTGCCTGTGCGGGTGTGTAGGGGGGAGCGACCACCCCCTCTGGATTTACCCCTAGCTGAGGGGCCAAAATCACGTAAAAAAAGAGAGCCGGAATTTTCATAAGGGGGCGTGGCCACGAGGGCGCAATTAGGCCACGCCCCCAAACCCACAGCAGGCACAGCAATGAGATAGGGTTCCCGTCTCAAGTGCCCTGGGCCCCCCGGACTCATAATCCACCGCTGGGGGCATGCCAGCAGCTCACAGAGCGCTGGGCATGCCCCCTCACTGACGAAAGCAGGGGCGTGGCTCGCGATCGCGGGTCCATCCGCAAAACCACGCCCCCTTTCCCGTTGGCCATGCCCCCTTTTTGCTGTGCGTGTGTCCCTCCTGCCTGAAGAAAGCAGGGAGGTATGCACCCCTGTCTGCCTGAAGAAAGCTGGGAGGTATGCACCCCCTGTCTGCCTGAAGAAAGCTGGGAGGTATGTACCCCTGCCTGCCTGAAGAAAGCTGGGAGGTATGCACCCCTGTCTGCCTGAAGAAAGTTGGGAGGTATGTACCCCTGCCTGCCTGAAGAAAGCTGGGAGGTATGCACCCCTGTCTGCCTGAAGAAAGTTGGGAGGTATGCACCCCTGTCTGCCTGAAGAAAGCTGGGAGGTATGTACCCCTGCCTGCCTGAAGAAAGCTGGGAGGTATGCACCCCTGTCTGCCTGAAGAAAGCTGGGAGGTATGCACCCCTGTCTGCCTGAAGAAAGCTGGGAGGTATGCACCCCCTGTCTGCCTGAAGAAAGCTGGGAGGTATGTACCCCTGCCTGCCTGAAGAAAGCTGGGAGGTATGCACCCCTGTCTGCCTGAAGAAAGTTGGGAGGTATGTACCCCTGCCTGCCTGAAGAAAGCTGGGAGGTATGCACCCCTGTCTGCCTGAAGAAAGTTGGGAGGTATGCACCCCTGTCTGCCTGAAGAAAGCTGGGAGGTATGTACCCCTGCCTGCCTGAAGAAAGCTGGGAGGTATGCACCCCTGTCTGCCTGAAGAAAGCTGGGAGGTATGCACCCCTGTCTGCCTGAAGAAAGCTGGGAGGTATGCACCCCTGTCTGCCTGAAGAAAGCTGGGAGGTATGCACCCCTGTCTGCCTGAAGAAAGCTGGGAGGTATGCACCCCTGTCTGCCTGAAGAAAGCTGGGAGGTATGCACCCCTGTCTGCCTGAAGAAAGCTGGGAGGTATGCACCCCTGTCTGCCTGAAGAAAGCTGGGAGGTATGCACCCCTGTCTGCCTGAAGAAAGCTGGGAGGTATGCACCCCTGTCTGCCTGAAGAAAGCTGGGAGGTATGCACCCCTGTCTGCCTGAAGAAAGCTGGGAGGTATGCACCCCTGTCTGTGCCATGCCCATACCATCTGCTCCTGCTCCTAGTCTCCTATAGATTTGCCCAGATCTGTGACTCATTTGACTAACTCCGCCCAGTGTTGTGACTCCGCCCAGCGTTAGCAAATGAGTCACAAAGTCACAGATCTGGGCTATTATATAGGAGATACATGGCACATCTTTTATTATTATAGCGCCGTCCTATGCTGCAGCGCTGTAAAATGACTGTGCCCGGCTGTATAAGCAGACACCCTGCAGGTCCACGATGTACTGTAAGTCTAGCAGCGCTGCAGCCCCTCTTCCCCCCCCCCCCCCCCCCTCTGCTCTTGTAGACACCATGAAATACTTTGTGATCTCCGGCCAAAACCACTAAAAAGGATTACATTATAGCCCGGATGATTTGCATTGCGATTTTAATTGGGCACATGATTTTATAATTGACTATAGCTAAAAGGGGATTTTTTTACTAACATTTGGCTTTTCCGGGAATCTAAAAAAAAACAGAGCCTGATCCAAATCTCCCTGTTTCCGAGGGCGACACATTTGACATAAGTTAAAACAACTGTTATGATTTAGCGCAGAGCTATTGGTGTGATTGAGACGCTGCCGCGTGCCAGTCTCCCTGATCGCCCCCAGGCACGGGCGAGAGTTACCCGCACAGATCGCTTGAGAATCTGCGCCGCGGTTACATCACTTCTCAGGAGCAGCACAGAACTATTTTATTATTATTATTATTATTATTATAGTAGTATTATTATTATTATTATTATTATATTATTGTTATTGCATTTTGTAGGGGAACACAAAGCCTTTTAGCCAATAGATGCACAGGGGTTAAAGGGAGAGCGTGAAACTAGATGTCTTAGTTTTATGTGTAAACGTTAGAATGTAACTATGTTGGGGGTCATTAACATTGCAGCAAAGCTGCGCATCTCACTTGGCGCAATGTCACCTGGTGCACTCTTACCTGCACTCAACATAAAGGGGAAACATTCATTTCACATGGTCCAAAGTCACCGAAAATCTCAATCTACCCAATCAACCGCTATGCTTACACCCCATATTAGTAAAATGTGTGCACCATACGAGATAGATAGATAGATAGATAGATAGATAGATAGATAGATAGATAGATAGATAGATATTAGATAGATAGATAGATATGAGATAGATATAAGATAAATAAATAGATATAAGATAGATAAATAGATATAAGATAGATAGATAGATAGATAGATAGATATGAGATAGATAGATAGATATGAGATAGATAGATAGATAGATATTAGATAGATAGATAGATAGATAGATACATAGATCAATAGATATGAGATAGATAGTATATATATAGATAGACAAACAAATAGATATGAGATAAATAGATAGATAGACAGATATTAGATAGATAGATAAATAGATATAAGATAGATAGGGTGATTGGCAGCCGGGGGAAGGAGTGCGCTGAGTGTAGTGTGATTGGCAGCCGGGGGAAGGAGTGCGCTGAGTGCAGGGTGATTGGCAGCCGGGGGAGGAGTGCGCTGAGTGCAGGGTGATTGGCAGCCGGGGGAAGGAGTGCGCTGAGTGCAGGGTGATTGGCAGCCGGGGGAAGGAGTGCGCTGAGTGCAGGGTGATTGGCAGCCGGGGGAAGGAGTGCGCTGAGTGCAGGGTGATTGGCAGCCGGGGGAGGAGTGCGCTGAGTGCAGGGTGATTGGCAGCCGGGGGAGGAGTGCGCTGAGTGCAGGGTGAGTGGCAGCCGGGGAAAGGAGTGCACTGAGTGCAGGGTGATTGGCAGCCGGGGAAGGAGTGCGCTGAGTGCAGGGTGATTGGCAGCCGGGGGAGGAGTGCGCTGAGTGCAGGGTGATTGGCAGCCGGGGGAGGAGTGCGCTGAGTGCAGGGTGATTGGCAGCCGGGGGAGGAGTGCGCTGAGTGCAGGGTGATCGGCAGCCGGGGAAGGAGTGCGCTGAGTGCAGGGTGATTGGCAGCCGGGGGAAGGAGTGCGCTGAGTGCAGTGTGATTGGCAGCCGGGGAAGGAGTGCGCTGAGTGCAGGGTGATTGGCAGCCGGGGGAAGGAGTGCGCTGAGTGCAGTGTGATTGGCAGCCGGGGGGAAGGAGTGCGCTGAGTGCAGTGTGATTGGCAGCCGGGGGGAAGGAGTGCGCTGAGTGCAGGGTGATTGGCAGCCGGGGGGAAGGAGTGCGCTGAGTGCAGTGTGATTGGCAGCCGGGGGGAAGGAGTGCGCTGAGTGCAGGGTGATTGGCAGCCGGGGGGAAGGAGTGCGCTGAGTGCAGGGTGATTGGCAGCCGGGGGGAAGGAGTGCGCTGAGTGCAGGGTGATTGGCAGCCGGGGGAAGGAGTGCGCTGAGTGCAGGGTAATTGGCTGCCGGGGGGAAGGAGTGCGCTGAGTGCAGGGTGATTGGCAGCCGGGGAAGGAGTGCGCTAAGTGCAGGTGATTGGCAGCCGGGGGGAAGGAGTGCGCTGAGTGCAGGGTGATTGGCAGCCGGGGGAAGGAGTGCGCTGAGTGCAGTGTGATTGCCAGCCGGGGGGAAGGAGTGCGCTGAGTGCAGGGTGATTGGCAGCCGGGGGGAAGGAGTGCGCTGAGTGCAGGGTGATTGGCAGCCGGGGGAAGGAGTGCGCTGAGTGCAGGGTAATTGGCTGCCGGGGGGAAGGAGTGTGCTGAGTGCAGGGTGATTGGCAGCCGGGGGAAGGAGTGCGCTGAGTGCAGTGTGATTGGCAGCCGGGGGAAGGAGTGCGCTGAGTGCAGCGTGATTGGCAGCCGGGGGAAGGAGTACGCTGAGTGCAGGGTGATTGGCAGCCGGGGAAGGAGTGCGCTGAGTGCAGGGTGATTGGCAGCCGGGGAAGGAGTGCGCTGAGTGCAGGGTGATTGGCAGCCGGGGAAGGAGTGCGCTGATTGCAGGTGATTGGCAGCCGGAGGAGGAATGTGGGAAGTTGTTTCCAGCCGTTGTCAGATGTCAGAGATCCAGCAGGGTGTTTCCTCCTCATTCCACCTGGGAGATTTACCCTGCGCCATCAGCGGTGCCCATAGACCCCCTTATACTGAGTGCTGGTAGCTCCATGCCACGGTCACAGGGACAGGTGTCACTATGTGTGATATTTGTCACTGTGACCCAGACACAGCTGCAGTGTGGGAATGTGCCGCACAGTACACAGGGATCCCGGCCACGTGCACATGCTCCCAGAACACGTCATTGTGTCATGCAGCACACAGCCGCTTCCATCCAGTGTGACTCATTGTGCGGCCGGCCTCTGGCCATAACGCTTTATACTGCCAACTGCGGGCACCTGAGGGGCTGCCTAAGCCAACATACAGTCTATCAGTCACTAATTCGCTGACGTGCCCGGGGCAGGAGGCTGAAGGTGTCTCATACCTCAATGATGTCACCAGTGACTGGTGAATTCATAGATTGCATTCTCATGAATACTGTCTCATCCCACAAGATGGGAATAGGCCCAAATATACACAGGCGTTCAGGAGGCGTCTGTTGTCTGCGTGTGGTTTACGTGTTGTCTGCTTGTGGTTGGCGTGTTGTCTGCATGTGGTTAGCATGTTGTCTGCGTGTGGTTGGCGTGTTGGCTGCATGTGGTTGGCGTGTTGTCTGTGTGTGGTTGGTGTGTTGTCTGCGTGTGGTTGGTGAGTTGTCTGCGTGTGGTTGGCCTGTTGTCTGTGTGTGGTTGGCCTGTTGTCTGCGTGTGGTTGGCGTGATGTCTGCGTGTGGTTGGCGTGTTATCTGCATGTGTTTGGTGTGTTTGTCTCGGCACGTTGTCTGCGTGTGGTTTACGTGTTGTCTGCTTGTGGTTGGCGTGTTGTCTGCATGTGGTTGGCATGTTGTCTGCGTGTGGTTGGCATGTTGTCTGCATGTGGTTGGTGTGTTTGTCTGGTTGGCGTGTTGTCTGTGTGTGGTTGGTGTGTTGTCTGCGTGTGGTTGGTGAGTTGCCTGCGTGTGGTTGGCCTGTTGTCTGCGTGTGGTTTGCCTGTTGTCTGCGTGTGGTTGGCATGATGTCTGCGTGTGCTTGGCGTGTTGTCTGCATGTGTTTGATGTGTTTGTCTCGGCGCGTTGTCTGTGTGTGGTTGGTGTGTTGTCTGCGTGTGGTTGGCCTGTTGTCTGCGTGTGGTTGGCCTGTTGTCTGCGTGTGGTTGGCGTGTTGTCTGCATGTGGTTGGCGTGTTGTCTGCATGTGGTTGGCATGTTGTCTGCCTGTGGTTGGCGTGTTGTCTGCATGTGGTTGGCGTGTTGTCTG
Organism: Pseudophryne corroboree; assembly: GCF_028390025.1. Classification (NCBI taxonomy): domain Eukaryota; kingdom Metazoa; phylum Chordata; class Amphibia; order Anura; family Myobatrachidae; genus Pseudophryne; species Pseudophryne corroboree. Next base: position 485,446,475 of record NC_086451.1, read on the forward strand.
CGTGTGGTTGGTGAGTTGTCTGCGTGTGGTTGGCCCGTTGTCTGCATGTGGTTGGTGTGTTTTTCTGGTTGGCGTGTTGTCTGTGTGTGGTTGGTGAGTTGTCTGAGTGTGGTTGGCCTGTTGTCTGCGTGTGGTTGGCCTGTTGTCTGCGTGTGGTTGGTGTGATGTCTGCGTGTGGTTAGCGTGTTGTCTGCATGTGTTCGGTGTGTTTGTCTCGGCGCGTTGTCTGTGTGTGGTTGGTGTGTTGTCTGCGTGTGGTTGGCGTGTTGTCAGCGTGTGGTTGGTGTGTTGTCAGCGTGTGGTTGGTGTGTTGTCTGCGTGTGGTTGGCCTGTTGTCTGCGTGTGGTTGGCGTGATGTCTGCGTGTGGTTAGCGTGTTGTCTGCATGTGTTCGGTGTGTTTGTCTCGGCGCGTTGTCTGTGTGTGGTTGGTGTGTTGTCTGTGTGTGGTTGGTGAGTTGTCTGAGTGTGGTTGGCCTGTTGTCTGCGTGTGGTTGGCCTGTTGTCTGCGTGTGGTTGGCGTGATGTCTGCGTGTGGTTAGCATGTTGTCTGCATGTGTTCGGTGTGTTTGTCTCGGCGCGTTGTCTGTGTGTGGTTGGTGTGTTGTCTGCGTGTGGTTGGCGTGTTGTTAGCGTGTGGTTGGTGTGTTGTCAGCGTGTGGTTGGTGTGTTGTCTGCGTGTGGTTGGCCTGTTGTCTGCGTGTGGTTGGCGTGTTGCCTGCTTGTGGTTGGCGTGTTGCCTGCTTGTGGTTGGCCTGTTGTCTGCGTGTGGTTGGCCTGTTGTCTGCGTGTGGTTGGCGTGTTGTATGCGTGTGGTTGGCCTGTTGTCTGTGTGTGGTTGGCCTGTTGTCTGCGTGTGGTTGGCGTGTTGTCTGCGTGTGGTTGGTGTGTTGTCTGCGTGTGTTTGGCGTGATGTCTGTGCGTGGTTGGCCTGTTGTCTGCGTGTGGTTGGCGTGTTATCTGCGTGTGGTTGGCCTGATGTCTGTGCGTGGTTGGCCTGTTGTATGCGTGTGGTTGGTGTGTTGTCTGCGTGTGGTTGGCATGTTGTCTGCGTGTGGTTGGTGTGTTGTCTGCGTGTGGTTGGTGAGTTGTCTGCGTGTGGTTGGCCTGTTGTCTGTGTGTGGTTGGCCTGTTGTCTGCGTGTGGTTGGCGTGATGTCTGCGTGTGGTTGGCGTGTTATCTGCATGTGTTTGGTGTGTTTGTCTCGGCGCGTTGTCTGCGTGTGGTTTACGTGTTGTCTGCTTGTGGTTGGCGTGTTGTCTGCATGTGGTTGGCATGTTGTCTGCGTGTGGTTGGCATGTTGTCTGCATGTGGTTGGTGTGTTTGTCTGGTTGGCGTGTTGTCTGTGTGTGGTTGGTGTGTTGTCTGCGTGTGGTTGGTGAGTTGCCTGCGTGTGGTTGGCCTGTTGTCTGCGTGTGGTTTGCCTGTTGTCTGCGTGTGGTTGGCGTGATGTCTGCGTGTGCTTGGCGTGTTGTCTGCATGTGTTTGATGTGTTTGTCTCGGCGCGTTGTCTGTGTGTGGTTTGTGTGTTGTCTGCGTGTGGTTGGCCTGTTGTCTGCGTGTGGTTGGCCTGTTGTCTGCGTGTGGTTGGCGTGTTGTCTGCCTGTGGTTGGCGTGTTGTCTGCATGTGGTTGGCGTGTTGTCTGCGTGTGGTTGGTGAGTTGTCTGCGTGTGGTTGGCCCGTTGTCTGCATGTGGTTGGTGTGTTTTTCTGGTTGGCGTGTTGTCTGTGTGTGGTTGGTGAGTTGTCTGAGTGTGGTTGGCCTGTTGTCTGCGTGTGGTTGGCCTGTTGTCTGCGTGTGGTTGGCGTGATGTCTGCGTGTGGTTAGCGTGTTGTCTGCATGTGTTCGGTGTGTTTGTCTCGGCGCGTTGTCTGTGTGTGGTTGGTGTGTTGTCTGCGTGTGGTTGGTGAGTTGTCTGAGTGTGGTTGGCCTGTTGTCTGCGTGTGGTTGGCCTGTTGTCTGCGTGTGGTTGGCGTGATGTCTGCGTGTGGTTAGCGTGTTGTCTGCATGTGTTCGGTGTGTTTGTCTCGGCGCGTTGTCTGTGTGTGGTTGGTGTGTTGTCTGCGTGTGGTTGGCGTGTTGTCAGCGTGTGGTTGGTGTGTTGTCAGCGTGTGGTTGGTGTGTTGTCTGCGTGTGGTTGGCCTGTTGTCTGCGTGTGGTTGGCGTGTTGCCTGCTTGTGGTTGGCGTGTTGCCTGCTTGTGGTTGGCCTGTTGTCTGCGTGTGGTTGGCCTGTTGTCTGCGTGTGGTTGGCGTGTTGTATGCGTGTGGTTGGCCTTTTGTCTGTGTGTGGTTGGCCTGTTGTCTGCGTGTGGTTGGCGTGTTGTCTGCGTGTGGTTGGTGTGTTGTCTGCGTGTGTTTGGCGTGATGTCTGTGCGTGGTTGGCCTGTTGTCTGCGTGTGGTTGGCGTGTTATCTGCGTGTGGTTGGCCTGATGTCTGTGCGTGGTTGGCCTGTTGTATGCGTGTGGTTGGTGTGTTGTCTGCGTGTGGTTGGCATGTTGTCTGCGTGTGGTTGGTGTGTTGTCTGCGTGTGGTTGGTGTGTTGTCTGCGTGTGGTTGGCATGTTGTCTGCGTGTGGTTGGTGTGTTGTCTGCATGTGGTTGGCGTGTTGTCTGCGTGTGATTGGGTCAGATTTCTGTAAGCAAAAAACTGAACCTGTGTAGCACAGAGCCACAGACTTTCTTTAGATCTACTTATTTTGGGTGCCATGTTGGGTCAGACAGCTCTGCCGCCTCCGTGGTGCTTCCCGCGTGTGACCCGTCTGATGGGTACAGGGTAAAGGTTTCCACAGGCAGACGCCAGAGACAGAATAAACCTTTTATGATGTGTAAGTAACGTTTACATTCCTAGCTCTGACTCCGAGGGTCTCTGTGGCATTAAAAGGAACATAGGACCTGATTCATGTTTCTAAGTAATGCAAAAAAGCAACTGGCAAAACCATGCTGCACTGGCAATAGAGTCTCACCCTGTACATCAAGGGGTTAATGCTGGAAACAGCTCCTCGCTCCTCACCCCATACATCAAGGGGTTAATGCTGGAAACAGGTACTCAGTACTCACCCCGTACATCAAGGGGTTAATACTGGAAACAGGTCCTCACTACTCACCCTGTACATCAAGGGGTTAATGCTGGAAAGAGGTCATCACTCTTCACCCCATACATCAAGGGGTTAATACTGGAAACAGGTCCTCACTCCTCACCCCGCACATCAAGGGTTTAATGCTGGAAACAGGTCCTCAGTACTCACCCTGTACATCAAGGGGTTAATACTGGAAACAGCTCCTCACTCCTCACCCCATACATCAAGGGGTTAATGCTGGAAACAGGTCCTCACCCCATACATCAAGGGGTTAATACTGGAAACAGGTCCTCACTCCTCACCCTGTACATCAAGGGGTTAATGCTGGAAACAGGTCATCACTCCTCACCCCATACATCAAGGGGTTAATACTGGAAACAGGTCCTCACTCCTCACCCCGTACATCAAGGGGTTAATGCTGGAAACAGGTCCTCAGTACTCACCCTGTACATCAAGGGGTTAATGCTGGAAACAGCTCCTCAGTACTCACCCTGTACATCAAGGGGTTAATGCTGGAAACAGGTCCTCACCCCATACATCAAGGGGTTAATACTGGAAACAGGTCCTCACTCCTCACCCCATACATCAAGGGGTTAATACTGGAAACAGGTCCTCACTCCTCACCCCGTACATCAAGGGGTTAATGCTGGAAACAGGTCCTCAGTACTCACCCTGTACATCAAGGGGTTAATGCTGGAAACAGCTCCTCAGTACTCACCCCATACATCAAGGGGTTAATACTGGAAACAGGTCCTCACTCCTCACCCTGTACATCAAGGGGTTAATGCTGGAAACAGGTCATCACTCCTCACCCCATACATCAAGGGGTTAATACTGGAAACAGGTCCTCACTCCTCACCCCGTACATCAAGGGGTTAATGCTGGAAACAGGTCCTCAGTACTCACCCTGTACATCAAGGGGTTAATGCTGGAAACAGCTCCTCAGTACTCACCCTGTACATCAAGGGGTTAATGCTGGAAACAGGTCCTCACCCCATACATCAAGGGGTTAATACTGGAAACAGGTCCTCACTCCTCACCCCATACATCAAGGGGTTAATACTGGAAACAGGTCCTCACTCCTCACCCCGTACATCAAGGGGTTAATGCTGGAAACAGGTCCTCAGTACTCACCCTGTACATCAAGGGGTTAATGCTGGAAACAGCTCCTCAGTACTCACCCCATACATCAAGGGGTTAATGCTGGAAACAGGTCCTCACCCCATACATCAAGGGGTTAATACTGGAAACAGGTCCTCACTCCTCACCCTGTACATCAAGGGGTTAATGCTGGAAACAGGTCATCACTCCTCACCCCATACATCAAGGGGTTAATGCTGGAAACAGGTCCTCACCCCATACATCAAGGGGTTAATACTGGAAACAGGTCCTCACTCCTCACCCTGTACATCAAGGGGTTAATGCTGGAAACAGGTCATCACTCCTCACCCCATACATCAAGGGGTTAATACTGGAAACAACTCCTCACCCTGTACATCAAGGGGTTAATGCTGGAAACAGGTCCTCAGTACTCACCCTGTACATCAAGGGGTTAATGCAGGAAACAGGTCCTCACTCCTCACCCCATACATCAAGGGGTTAATGCTGAAAACAGGTCCTCAGTACTCACCCTGTACATCAAGGGGTTAATGCTGGAAACAGGTCCTCACTCCTCACCCCATACATCAAGGGGTTACTGCTGGAAACAGGTCCTCACCCCATACATCAAGGGGTTAATACTGGAAACAGCTTCTCACTCCTCACCCCATACATCAAGGGGTTAATGCTGGAAACAGGTCCTCAGTACTCACCCTGTACATCAAGGGGTTAATGCTGGAAACAGGTCCTCACTCCTCACCCTGTACATCAAGGGGTTAATGCTGGAAACAGCTCCTCACTCCTCACCCCATACATCAAGGGGTTAATACTGGAAACACGTCCTCAGTACTCACCCCATACATCAAGGGGTTAATACTGGAAACAGGTCCTCAGTACTCACCCTGTACATCAAGGGGTTAATACTGGAAACAGCTCCTCACTCCTCACGCCATACATCAAGGGGTTACTGCTGGAAACAGGTCCTCACCCCATACATCAAGGGGTTAATGCTGGAAACAGGTCCTCACTCCTCACCCCATACATCAAGGGGTTAATACTGGAAACAGCTCCTCACTCCTCACCCCATACATCAAGGGGTTAATGCTGGAAACAGGTCCTCAGTACTCACCCTGTACATCAAGGGGTTAATGCTGGAAACAGGTCCTCACTCCTCACCCCATACATCAAGGGGTTAATGCTGGAAACAGGTCCTCACTCCTCACCCCATACATCAAGGGGTTACTGCTGGAAACAGGTCCTCAGTACTCACCCTGTACATCAAGGGGTTAATACTGGAAACAGGTCCTCAGTACTCACCCTGTACATCAAGGGGTTAATACTGGAAACAGCTCCTCACTCCTCACCCCATACATCAAGGGGTTAATGCTGGAAACAGGTCCTCACCCCATACATCAAGGGTTAATGCTGGAAACAGGTTCTCACTCCTCACCCTGTACATCAAGGGGTTAATGCTGGAAACAGGTCCTCACTCCTCACCCCATACATCAAGGGGTTAATGCTGGAAACAGGTCCTCAGTACTCACCCTGTACATCAAGGGGTTAATGCTGGAAACAGCTCCTCACTCCTCACCCCATACATCAAGGGGTTAATGCTGGAAACAGGTCCTCAGTACTCACCCTGTACATCAAGGGGTTAATGCTGGAAACAGCTCCTCACTCCTCACCACATACATCAAGGGGTTAATGCTGGAAACAGGTCCTCAGTACTCACCCTGTACATCAAGGGGTTAATGCTGGAAACCGCTCCTCACTCCTCACCCCATACATCAAGGGGTTAATACTGGAAACAGGTCCTCACTCCTCACCCCATACATCAAGGGGTTAATACTGGAAACAGCTCCTCACTCCTCACCCTGTACATCAAGGGGTTAATGCTGGAAACAGCTCCTCACTCCTCACCCCATACATCAAGGGGTTAATGCTGGAAACAGCTCCTCACTCCTCACCCTGTACATCAAGGGGTTAATACTGGAAACAGCTCCTCACTCCTCACCCCATACATCAAGGGGTTAATGCTGGAAACAGCTCCTCACCCCATACATCAAGGGGTTAATGCTGGAAACAGGTCCTCAGTACTCACCCTGTACATCAAGGGGTTAATGCTGGAAACAGGTCCTCACTCCTCACCCCATACATCAAGGGGTTAATGCTGGAAACTGCTCCTCACCCCATACATCAAGGGGTTAATGCTGGAAACAGGTCCTCACTCCTCACCCCATACATCAAGGGGTTAATACTGGAAACAGGTCCTCACTCCTCACCCCATACATCAAGGGGTTAATACTGGAAACAGCTCCTCACTCCTCACCCCATACATCAAGGGGTTAATACTGGAAACAGCTCCTCACTCCTCACCCCATACATCAAGGGGTTAATGCTGGAAACAGGTCCTCACCCCATACATCAAGGGGTTAATACTGGAAACAGGTCCTCAGTACTCACCCTGTACATCAAGGGGTTAATGCTGGAAACAGCTCCTCACTCCTCACCCCATACATCAAGGGGTTAATGCTGGAAACAGGTCCTCAGTACTCACCCTGTACATCAAGGGGTTAATGCTGGAAACAGCTCCTCACTCCTCACCCCATACATCAAGGGGTTAATGCTGGAAACAGGTCCTCACTCCTCACCCCATACATCAAGGGGTTAATACTGGAAACAGCTCCTCACTCCTCACCCTGTACATCAAGGGGTTAATGCTGGAAACAGCTCCTCACTCCTCACCCCATACATCAAGGGGTTAATGCTGGAAACAGCTCCTCACTCCTCACCCCATACATCAAGGGGTTAATACTGGAAACAGCTCCTCACTCCTCACCCTGTACATCAAGGGGTTAATGCTGGAAACAGCTCCTCACTCCTCACCCCATACATCAAGGGGTTAATGCTGGAAACAGCTCCTCACTCCTCACCCCATACATCAAGGGGTTAATGCTGGAAACAGCTCCTCACCCCATACATCAAGGGGTTAATGCTGGAAACAGGTCCTCAGTACTCACCCTGTACATCAAGGGGTTAATGTTGGAAACAGGTTCTCACCCTGTACATCAAGGGGTTAATACAGGCAGTAGGGTCTCTATACATGAAGAGGTTAATACAGGCAGTAGGGTCTCTATACATGAAGGGGTTAATACAGGCAGTAGGGTCTCTATACATGAAGGGGTTAATACAGGCAGTAGGGTCTCTATACATGAAGGGGTTAATACAGGCAGTAGGGTCTCTATACATGAAGGGGTTAATACCGGCAGTAGGGTCTCTATACATGAAGGGGTTAATACAGGCAGTAGGGTCTCTATACATGAAGGGGTTAATACAGGCAGTAGGGTCTCTATACATGAAGGGGTTAATACAGGCAGTAGGGTCTCTATACATGAAGGGGTTAATACAGGCAGTAGGGTCTCTATACATGAAGGGGTTAATACAGGCAGTAGGGTCTCTATACATGAAGGGGTTAATACAGGCAGTAGGGTCTCTATACATGAAGGGGTTAATACAGGCAGTAGGGTCTCTATACATGAAGGGGTTAATACAGGCAGTAGGGTCTCTATACATGAAGGGGTTAATACCGGCAGTAGGGTCTCTATACATGAAGGGGTTAATACAGGCAGTAGGGTCTCTATACATGAAGGGGTTAATACAGGCAGTAGGGTCTCTACACATGAAGGGGTTAATACAGGCAGTAGGGTCTCAGAAAGGGGGTAACGCTAGCTCAGGTTACCCATGTGACAGAATACTAAGCAATGATCACAGCGGTACGTGCGTCGCGTCGGTACCTGCCCCGTTATCGCCATCTCAGGAAGTCGGTGACAGGAGAAATACTTTTGTCATTTCCACAAATCTTTTTTACTTGGACGATGTGGAAATTTCCTGTGAAATATTTGATGTATTTTGTTTATTTGTTTGGTTATTAGTGGAAGTGATCGCCCATGTCTCACTGACATGTGTTCCCCTTAGAGTGTAAGCTCCCGTGGCACAGGGACTGCGCTGTATATATAGAGATTAGTAGGAAGTAGATTACCCCGTCATTATAGCGCAGCGCCCTATCTGGCGCTGACCCCAGACCCTTTTGCTGCAGTGATGAAGGGTGGGTCACGTTTCTCTAGATTGTTATTACAGAAATGATTATATCGCCCATCGCCCTGGCCCCGTGTTACCCCCTCCGCCAGCTCCGTGACGGGCTCATGTCAGGCTGTTTGTCTTTGGGGATTTGTTTGAACAGAGCATAAAAGCAGCAACTGGATACTGCTGTAATTGCCCCCCTGCCGCCCCTGTGTCAGGGGGCAACTCACCGGCATCAGCCCCTCCACACAGACACATGTTCACCAAACTGTCACTTAACCTTTCAGGCCGCTCATTTGTTCAGCAGATCTCAGGAGGGCGACGGGTAATTGACAGGTTGCTCATCTGGCTGCAAATTCCAGGTCTGAAGCCTCTTGATCTGCGCAGCCAGAAATCCGCGACACAGCCCGACAAACATTCCGTCACATGAAGTTATGGGCCTAATTCAGAGCTGGTCGCTGGGGTGCGATTCTTGCAGTCGCCGCCTACAGGGGAGGGGGTATTCGCTGTGGAGGGGTGCGATAACTTACTCTCGCCGTGCGATGATCGGGGCCGAAGCTGACGTCAGAGACCCTCCTTCCAAACGGATGGACACGACTGCGTTCTTTCCAGACACTCCCTGGAAACGGTCAGTTGCCACCCGGAAACGCCCTCTTCCTGTCGATCTTCTTGCGATCGCCGGTGCGACCGCTTTCTTTGTTCATCCTGTTGCTGTCCGTCGATCCCCATCGCCGGGGGGCGACGCGCCTGCGCATTGTGGTGCATACGCATGTGCATGTCTGACCTGATCACAGCGCTGCAAAAAAAAGCTAGCGTGCGATCAAGTCTGAATGACCCCCCATGTTCCGCGCTGTGTGGGGATAGGGAGAGGTGTGTTGGGGGATTTGGGAAGGATAGAGCTCTGGCAGCAGCGGGGAGCCAGGGACGTAGATTGATAGATAGGTCATCTGTTTCTTATTCTGGCCATAGGCGCAGAGAGGGGAGGAGCAGCGGAGCGGAGTGCGACTTTATTATGGGCTCGGATGAACGACGATCGAGGGGATGGGACAGCTTTGATAATCCAATCAAATGATCCCGACCATTTTGCCGCCATTTTTAGGCTGTGGGCGATTATCGGCCGGTGTACGCCCAGCGGTAACTGGACGGTTTAACTAAAACCTGGACTGTTAGTGCCCTGAGGGCAGAGGTTGGGAATGCCTGTTCTTTGGGGTAGACATCTAAAGAATGTAAGCTCTCACGAGCAGGGCCTTCAGCCCTCATGTGCTTATCATTCTCTTACTTAAACCATCCTTGACGGCACCTAATCCCGCGGTTTTCTGGCACCTGATACTTATGTCGGTGTTACTTACCCTGTACTTGTCTATATTGTCTTCAGCTGTAAGTCGCTATTGTTCTGCTTTGATTCCTCATTCATGTACTGTGTAACTGGGCGCTGCGGAACCCTTGTGGCGCCATATAAATAAAGGATAATAATAATAGCAGCTGGTAAGATGCGACCTCCTGATGGGAATGTCGCAGGGGTGTGTAAAGCTGTTTATCAGATAACGCTCCACCATACGCACCTACAGCAGCTGATATTGAGTGATCGGTGTGTACCTACCTTTACATGCTGCGGATGAGCAGAGCTCCGGTGGTGCTACCAGTGCAGGGAGAGACAATCTGTACATTTCTGGGACCCTCTCCCACAGACTGTATCCTGCATTGTTGCACGCACTGCCCCCCGAGCCGCAGTTTGATTGACAGGGGGTGGACGGAGCTGGGCAGCGTTCCCGAAAATGGGAGTGTGTTCTGTTGCAGACTTCCTGGCTTCGGCCTATGGAGCCCTGAGGGCCAATCTGAGTAACCCCAGGGGTAACTCGCAGATGTCCGACGGTTTGGCAGATGTTCCGAGTCATAGGACGCAGCACGCAGATCTGCGCGGTCAGCAGGAAGCGTCTCTGACACGGACGCAGCATCGATGTGACCTGCGCCCCTCTCTGTACAGCGCTACACAATATGTTTTCTCTGGGGGTCATTCCGAGTTGTTCGCTCGCAAGCGGATTTTAGCAGATTTGCTCATGCTAAGCCGCCGCCTACTGGGAGTGAATCTTAGCATCCTAAAATTGCGAACGATGTATTCGCAATATTGCGATTACACACCTCGTAGCAGTTTCTGAGTAACTTCATCTGCGATCATTTCAGTGCTTGTCGTTCCTGGTTTGACGTCACAAACACTCCCAGCGTTCGCCCAGACACTCCCCCGTTTCTCCGGCCACTCCTGCGTTTTTTCCGGAAATGGTAGCGTTTTTCCCCACACGCCCATAAAACGGCAAGTTTCCGCCCAGTAACACCCATTTCCTGTCAATCACATTACGATCGCCAGAACAATGAAAAAGCCGTGAGTAAAATTCCTAACTGCATAGCAAATTTACTTGGCGCAGTCGCAGTGCGGACATTGCGCATGCGCATTAAGCGGAAAATCGCTGCGATGCGAAGATTTTTACCGAGCGAACAACTCGGAATGACCCCCTCTGTACGGTACATTTGGGCAGACGCTGGCACTCGGCTGTAGATGGGCGATGTGTCTATAAATAGATTTACCCCAATAATATGATACGGTAAGTGGCGCCATTATGGAATTATTTATCACCCGCTGATGGCGCAGTGGGATGCGATGTATCATGCAGCTGACATACTTGGATTTACATCTTGTAACGAGGTAATAATCTATTTCATCTGTGCCAGGATTGTACTGAGCGTATTTACACAGAGACGCTCACTGTAAACACAACACGTCTGATGAAAAGTGATTGTGACTCTTAGGAGGGATCGTTTCCAGCAGCGCAGCCCCCCAGCCAGCAGCGCAGCCCCCCCAGCCAGCAGCGTAGCCCCCCCATCTCTGAGCCACTAGCGCAGTCCCACAACCAGCAGCGTAGCCCCCCCATCTTTGAGCCAGCAGTGTAGCCCCCCCATCTCCGAGCCAGCAGTGCAGCCCCCCCATCCCCCAGCCAGCAGCGCAGTCCCCCCCATCCACCAGCCAGCAGCGTAGCCCCCCCATCTCTGAGCCACTAGCGCAGTCCCCCAACCAGCAGCGTAGCCCCCCCATCTTTAAGCCAGCAGTGTAGCCCCCCCATCTCCGAGCCAGCAGTGCAGCCCCCCCATCCTCCAGCCAGCAGCAAAGCCCCCCCAGCGTAGCCCCCCAGCCAGCATTGCAGCCCCCATCCCCCAGCGCAGCCCCCAGCACAGCCCCCCCAGCCAGCAGCGCAGCCCCCATCTCCCAGAGCAGCCCCCCCAGTGAGCAGCGCAGCCCCCAGCTCCCAGCCAGCAGTGCAGCCATATCCCAGCGCAGCCCCCATCCTCTCCGTGCAGCCAGAAGCACGGGACCCCCTCTCTGTCCACGCAGCCGTCACCAACTCATAGATTGTGAAAAGGAAACAACATGAACTTGTCACATTCAGGGATTGTTTCCAGCGCGTTACAGGCAGCGTCGTGGGATTATGTGTATCAGATGTATGTATGAGCTATGTCCCGGAATCCAGAAACATCCCGCAACTAATCCCATCCCAGTATCCAGATAGCAGCGACCAGCGCCGACTATCAGAGAGACGCCATACTTATATCCCGTCACAGTCGCTGATCATGTGTCCGTGCCGCCATTCTCATCTGTACTTTATATTTCTGTTAAAATTGTCTTTTCTCCTCCCTGACACGACATATACAACCAGTGCGCGCCGTGCCGGCCCAGCCCTATAAACCTGTGACGTTGTGATGTCACACATAGGGGGTGGGACCGCTGACTGTGGAGGTTTGGTGATGTCACACATAGGGGGTGGGGCCGCTGACTGTGGAGGTTTGGTGATGTCACACATAGGGGGTGGGGCCGATGACTGTGGAGGTTTGGTGATGTCACACACATGGGGTGGGGCCGCTGACTGTGGAGGTTTGGTGATGTCACACATAGGGGGTGGGGCTGCTGACTGTGGAGGTTTGGTGATGTCACCCAATAACTGAAGAAGACATGTAAAGATGAATAATTCAGACCTGATCGCTAGGCTGCGTTTTCGTACAGCCTGCGAGCAGGTCTGAACTGCGCATGCGTATGCACTACAATGCGCAGGCGCGTCGGTCCACAACGACGGGGATCGGTGGGCAGCGACGAGATGGTGCGAGAAAAGCGATCGCACGGGCAATGTCAAGGTGACTGACAGGAAGAGGGCGTTTGTGGGTGGCAGCTGACCGTTTTAGAGGAGTTTACAGAGAAACGTAGGAGGGAGGGTTTCTGACGTCAGCTCCGGTCCGATCATCGCACTGGAAGAGTAAGTCCTGGGCTGAGCAGAGACTGCGCTCCTCTCCTGCACATGCGATCACTCCCCTGCACAGCGATTTCCCCCTCCCCCTGTGGGCGGCGACTACCTGATCGCAGGGATGAAAAAACGCACCCTAGCGATCAGGTCTGAATTAGCCCCATCAGGTATTCCTTAGCAGAGCAGCCATCAGGGGGGAACTGCAGGGACTGGGGTCCCGGGCCCTTACAGAAAGGAGGGCCCACCCCTGGCTCCTTCTGCCAATACCTGGAGAGCTGCACAGGCAGCGCAGCAACAACGGGCGTATGTGTCGGGAGGACTTAGAACAAGCATCAGCTATGGGAATGGTTCCTGCAGGTCCGCAGTGCTCCACCTGTATGTGACATCATAATGTGTGACATCATATAGGGGTGGAGTGCTGTGTCACAATCTTATTTTTATTGGTGGGGGGGCCCTGTCTATTTTGTCGGTCCCGGGGCCCTACAGTTTCTTATGGCAGCCATGTTCCTTAGTGCGGGACAGAATTGGGGGGGGCTTCTCCTTTCATCATGCTGCCACTTCTCCTGCCTTATGAATCCTGGTGAGAATCCGGCAATCCGATCAATGGTAAGTCTCTGCTCGCATCTAACCGGCTACAGGGAACCCCTTAAAATAAGGATGAGGGGTCTTACAGCGGTATCCGGTCTTTAGGCCGACAAGGAAAAAAGGTTGACGTGAGCTTTTCACATTTTTGGGGACTTTGTCATACTTTACGATCTACGTGGACTACGAATGGGAACGGTAACCTGTGCCGAGCGCAGCGGTAGCGAAGGGAGGCACCTTGCCCGAAGCATGGCGAGGGGACGCGGTGCACTAATTTGGGTTTCCGGTCACTTTACGAAGAAAACGACACCCAAAAATAAAAATAAAAAACGCATGTTGACCTTTTTGCATGTCGACCTAATGGGCGTGTCGACCTAGTTTAGGTGTCGACCTAGTCACTGTCGACCAATAGTGGTCGACCTAGTTACTGTTGCCCCTGTGATCCACGCCCCTTACAGCTGAGCCTATTATATATGTAAGACATTCTCATTTGCGGCTGCGTTTATTTGTAGCAGAGACGTATTCTCAGGTAAGTGTTCCAGCTGAGGGGCTGATGGTCAGGGGCGTACCTGCAATGGGCGCAGGGTATGCGGCACTGACGGGCCCCTAGGTGAGGAGGGGCCCACACAGCACACCCTGCACCCATTGCATGTACCTGCTGCTACCACTATCATTCCAGTGAAATATGGCGCTGGAACAAATCACCGCAAACTTTGCGCCATATTTCTCAAATTAGTGACGTTCTGCCTCTTTTTTTCCCCGAGAAGGGGGAGGTGGCCCCGGAAATCTGCACCCGGAATATTATTACAGAACGCGGCCTTCGGTCGGCCTGAGCTGCCGGTGTGTTAGGATCAGTGGATATAAGAGCATTACACACGTCTACGTGTATCACTTCCCACATTACATTTCCCCTAATTGGTGTAAATGGGAAGGAATTGAGCAGAGTGGGTGTGTGACGACGGCTAATCCCCTCTGTGACAGATGTGTCTGATTATTCCTTCCCTGACTCCTAGCTGCAGCCCTTCTCCCAAATGTCTCCGTAAGTAATCAGCGTCCAGGGACTTGCAGGAAAATAGTCAGCAAATGGTTGTTCCCTCAATCAGGGAGGTTCCTGACCTCTGTCCAGGCCGAAAACAATAACACATGGTCCATCCACAGCCAGGGATTTCCATATTTCTCTCCTCTCTATCACTGATACAGCAGCTCCTGCAGCCTTATATCAATCCGGGGAGGGCTGACGCGTTTCATCCATGAGGTGCAGTAATAGCATTAATAAGGGTGATAAAACAACACATGGTGGTCATTCCGAGTTGTTCGCTCGTTGCCGATTTTCGCTATGCTGCGATTTGTTGCTCATTGCGCATGCGCAAGGCACGCAGGGCGCATGCGCTTAGTTATTTAACTTCAAACTTAGCAGTTTTGCTGTGGATCCTGCGGCGCTTTTCAGTCGCACTGCTGATCGGTGAATGATTGACAGGAAAGGGGCGTTTCTGGGTGGTAACTGAGCGTTTTCCGGGAGTGTGCTAAAAAACGCAGGCGTGTCAGGGAAAAACGCGGGAGTGTCTGGAGAAATGGGGGAGTGGCTGGCCGAATGCAGGGCGTGTTTGTGACGTCAAATTAGGAACTAAACGGATTGAGGTGATCGCAATCTGTGAGTAGGTCTGGAGCTACTCAGAAACTGCAGGGAATTATTTAGTAGCAATTCTGCTAATCTTTTGTTCACTATTCTGCTAAGCTAAGATACACTCCCAGAGGACGGCGGCCTAGCGTGTGCAATGCTGCTAAAAGCAGCTAGCGTGTGAACAACTCGGAATGAGGGCCATGGTCCATCCGCAGCCAGGGATTTCCAGATAACTCCTCTCTGTTACTGATACAGCAGCTTCTGCTTCCGTATATCAATCTGGGGAGAGCTGACGCGTTTCATCCATGAGGAGCAGTAATCGCATTAATAAGGGTGATAAAACAATAACACATGGTCCATCCGCAGCCAGGGATTTCCAGATATCTCCCCTCTCTGTTACTGATACAGCAGCTCCTGCAGTCATATCAATCCGGAGAGGGCTGACGCGTTTCATCCATGAGGTGCAGTAATAGCATTAATAAGGTTGATAAAATAATAAAACATGGTCCATCCACAGCCAGGGATTTCCAGACATCTCCCCTCTCTGTTACTAATACAGCAGCTCCTGCAGTCATATCAATCCGGGGAGGGCTGACGCGTTTCATCCATGAGGTGCAGTAATAGCATTAATAAGGGTGATAAAATAATAACACATGGTCCATCCGCAGCCAGGGATTTCCAGATATCTCCCCTCTCTGTCACTGATACAGCAGCTCCCTGCATCCGTATATCAATCCGGGGAGGGCTGACGCGTTTCATCCATGAGGTGCAGTAATAGAATTAATAAGGGTGATAAAACAATAACACATGGTCCATCCGCAGCCAGGGATTAACAGATATCTCCCCTCTCTGTTACTGATATAGCAGCTCTCTGCATCCTTATATTAATCCAGGGAGGGCTGACGCGTTTCATCCATGAGGTGCAGTAATAGCATTAATAAGGGTGATAGAACAATCCGCCTCATAAAGATGGGAATAGATAGAAAGTAATCACCAGCTTTTCTCTCCTGATACATAAAAGTTACCAGACCGTTCCCTGGTGTCACCATAATAAAATCTTCATATAAATCAATTTTTCATTATTCTTATTAGACTATAAAGATAAAATGTTCATAACTAATCTGCGAAATATTCATCTGGTTCCACATTTAGCTGTAAAATTCTCTGCGTTTTCCCTGATTATTCTGCAACCAGAGGACAGAGCACAGACTTATTGTCCCAGATCCAGGTCCGTGAAATGCGGATGCCCGTCTACAAATACAACGCGGAATACTTAGATGAGCCTACGTCGGCTGCAATTGTCCCCCGATATGCATGCATGGAACTAAGGGGGTAATTCAGACCTGATTGCTAGGGTGCGTTTTTTGCAGCCCTGCGATCCCCCCTACAGGGGGAGTGTATTTTAGCTGTGCAGGTGTGCGTTCCTATGTGTAGCAGAGCTGTGCAAACATAAATTTGTGCAGTTTCTGCGCAGCCAAGGACTTACTCAGCTGCTGCGATGATCGGGGCCGGAGCAGACGTCACAATTCCTCCCACAAAACGCCGGGTCCCTCCTGCGTTTTTCCAGACACTCCCTGAAAACGGTCAGTTACCACCCACATACGCCCTCTTCCTGTCAATGTACTTGCGATCGCTGGTGTGATCAGATTTTTCACACCATCCCATCGCTTCCTGACGCTCCCCGTCGCTGCAGACCATTGTGCCTGCGCATTGCGGTGCATACACATGCGCAGTTCAGACCTGATCGCCCGCTGTGCGAAAACGCTGTATACATCTCTGCGGTCAGACCGCCCCTATCCGTACACTTGGTGAGCACTTCATTCTTTGCGCAAGAGATCCATCTGAAAACAGGCGTATTTGCAAGTGCTCGGAACTCTGCAAAGTCTGCAATTCCGTCGCCCCACCGACCTTTGCCCCCATGGGAACGTAGAGTTGCAGCCCGGCTACGGCCCTCATTCCGAGTTGATTGCTCGCAGCGATCAGGTGTGCTAAAATCCGCAGGAGTGGCTAGAGAAACGGGGGAGTGGCTGGCCGAACGCAGGGAGTGTTTATGACGTCAAACCAGGAACTAAACAGACTGCAGTCATCGCAAGCTAGGAGTAAGTCTTGAGCCACTCTGAAACTGCATGACATTTTTTAGTTGCAGAACTGCTAACCATTCGGTCGCACTTCTGCTATGCTAAGATACACTCCCAGAGGGCGGCGGCCTAGCGTGTGCAATGCTGCTAAAAGCAGCTAGCGAGCGAACAATTCGGAATGAGGGCCTACATCCGTTTGTCTGCGGGTGACTGAGCTTGAGTGCGATTCTGCATCACCAGCTCCAGAGCATACGCAGTGTGAATCACGCAAGGTACGCTCCGCAAAACTGACACGTCCAGCTCTGCTGTGGTGCCTGGGCCACTGAGTTTGTGATATTGAATTGTAATGAATGAACCATTTATTTAGTGTGATCATGGTACAGTGTAGGTTTTATTGTAGCTCAGCTGCGGAAGGATCGCACTAATATACAGAGAAACACGGTCACTGGTGCAGAATGACAGAAGTGTCTCCGCAATTATATTGTGCAAAAAGATGAAATTTCTTTGCATGATAATTATTTTTATTTAAAAGTTTGGGAATACTTCCTTTTATTACAGAATAACTGGTTAGGGGATTTAGTTAGCAGTGTGAGATTTAGTGCCGCAGACGCAGATGAAGCCGCGTTCTGCAGAGATCTGTAGGTCTGGCCAGCGAGAGGGGTTCTCTGCTCCCCGGCTCCTTCCTGTTATTATAATATAACCGGGATGTTTCTGGTTACCTCTGCTTGGGACGAGGCCGATACTTTGTGGCAGGGAAGGGTTACAGCGTATCTCCGTCATCCACACGGTCTCACCTGCGCAGGAAGCGGAGTCATTGCTTCAATCTTTTGCAGATGAGTTTAAATTGAGACCTTTCCTATGAAATTGGAAGCACACTCAGCATCTGAGACTCTGACCACCCTCCACTTAGTACAGACTCATGCGGATAGTGAAATGAAGCACAGGCCCAGTTATTTATGGAATATCTTCTATACATTTATAAATGGAAAATGTGCTTATTACTGTAAGTAGACATGACCGGGGCCCGAGGCAGAGTCTCACAATGGCTGTTACCCCTCAGTGACATCCATCTGCTACAGCCTCACCCACTCACTGATACCTGCTTCACCCCAAATTGTCTCCCAGTGCTACATTGCACCAATTATATCTTTACTAGTCTCTACATTTTGATTCTAAGTGATGATTATGATTCATGAAGAATATTGGCCCTCATTCCGAGTTGTTCGCTCGCTAGCTGCTTTTAGCAGCATTGCACACACTAGGCAGCCTCCCTCTGGGAGTGTATCTTAGCTTAGCAGAATTGCGAACGAAAAATTAGCAGAATTGCTACTAAATAATTCTTAGCATTTTCTGAATAGCTCCAGACCTACTCACAGATTGCGATCAGCTCAGTCCGTTTAGTTCCTGGTTTGACATCACAAACACGCCCTGCGTTCAGCCAGCCACTCCCCCGTTTCTCCAGACACTCCCGCGTTTTTCCCTGACACGCCTGCGTTTTTTTGCAAACGCCAAGAAAACGCTGAGTTGCCGCCCAGAAACGCCCCTGTCAATCATTTACCGATCAGCAGTGCGACTGAAAAGCGCCGCAGGATCTACAGCAAAACTGCTAAGTTTTGTGTTAAATAACTAAGCGCATGCGCCCTGCGTGCCTTGCACATGCGCAATGAGCAACAAATCGCAGCATAGCGAAAATCGGCAAAGAGCGAACAACTCGGAATGACCCCCATAGTTACCTGCAGAACTCTACCCTGCTGGAGAGATGGGTGATTATGTGTTAGTGCATATCATTGATAAACAATTACTAGATCCTCAGACAGGTAGGACAAAAAGGTAACGTTCATAGCAGTTACCAAAAATGTAGCAGGTATTCCAAGACATCTCCAACAATGCATGTTTTCCATATCTCCTAACTGGTGCACAGGTGTATTCATTACTGGCTGATACAGTCACATATCACACAAAGCCCGGAAACTGCACTGTCATGCTGGAGAATGGATCAGTTTAATGCTGGAAGTTTTCCAACAAGAGAATACTGATGTATCAGTGCTGGGCCCCGGTGTTGTGCCGGTGCCACGCTCCCCTCTGTGGTGTCAGTGGTCAGCAAAACAGCTGAGGTTTAGTGCTGTGTTACCGGATTTGGGGGGTCATTCCAAGTTGATCGCTAGCTGAAAATGTTCGCTGCACTGCGATTAATGAAAAAAATGACACTTCTGCGCATGCGGCGCAGTGCACACGCGCGACGTACTTTCACAACGGCCGATGTAGTTTTACACAAGCTCTAGCGAAGTTTTTCAGTCGCACTGCTGGCCGCAGAGTGATTGACATAAAGAGGACGTTTCTGGGTGTCAACTGACCGTTTTCAGGGAGTGTTTGGAAAAACTCAGGCGTGGTAAGAAAAATGCAGGCGTGGTTGGGAGAACGCAGGGCGTGTTTGTGATGTCAGATCCGAAACTGAACAGTCTGAAGTGATCGCTAGCTAGGAGTAGGTCTGGAGCTACTCTGAAATTGCACAATCTTTTTTTGTATCCGCTCTGCGATCCTTTCGTTCGCACTGCTGCTAAGCTAAAATACACTCCCAGAGGGTGGCGGCTTAGCGTTTGCACGGCTGCTAAAAACTGCTAGCGAGCGATCAACTCGGAATGACCCCCTTGTACCCCAGAATTCCGTATGTGTAATTCTCAGGAGAAGACTGTGGTGTGTAGTGCAAAGTAGTGAGCAGCGGAGAATGACTGGCCTGACCCAAAAACTTCAGGGGAACAGATGACATTTTCTTTTGGGCATCTCCAAAATTCTAGTTATTCCCTGTTATCTACTTTATACTTAATAATAATTTCTACATTCCCAGTTCCCGGGAGGAGGATGGGCACTGAGGACGGGAGGAGGATGGGCACTGAGGACGGGAGGAGGATGCATACTGAGGACATGTTGAGGATGGGCACTGAGGACAGGAGGAGGATGGGCACTGAGGACAGGAGGAGGATGGGCACTGAGGAGAGGAGGAGAATGGGCACTGAGGACAGGAGGAGAATGGGCACTAAGGACTGAGAGAGGATTGGGCACTGATAATGGAAGAAGAATGGGCACGGAGGACAGGAGAAGAATGGGCACTGAGGACAGGAGGAGAATGGGCACAGAGGACAGGAGGAGGACGGGTACTGAGGAGAGGCGGAGGATGGGTACTGAGGACAGGAGGAGGATGGGCACTGAGGACAGGAGGGGGATGGGCACTGAGGACGGGGGGAGGATGGGCACTGAGGACAGGAGGAGGATAGGCACTGAGGACAGGAGGAGGATGGGTACTGAGGACAGGAGGAGGATGGGTACTGAGGACAGGAGGAGGATGGGCACTGAGGACAGGAGGAGAATGGGCACTGAGGATGGAAGAAGAATGGGCACTGAGGACAGGAGGAGGATGGGTACTGAGGACAGGAGGATGATGGGTACTGAGGACAGGAGGAGGATGGGCACTGAGGATGGAAGAAGAATGGACACTGAGGACAGGAGGAGGATGGGCACTGAGGACAGGAGGAGGATGGGTACTGAGGACGGGAGGAGGATGGGCACTGAGGACGGGAGGAGGATGGGCACTGAGGACGGGAGGAGGATGGGCACTGAGGACGGGAGGAGGATGGGATCTTAGGACGGGAGGAGGATGGGCACTGAGGATGGGAGGAGGATGGGCACTGAGGACAGGAGGAGAATGGGCACTGAGGACAGGAGGAGGATGGGCACTGAGGACAGGAGGAGGATGGGCACTGAGGAAAGGAGGAGGATGGGCACTAAGGACTGAGAGAGGATTGGGAACTGATAATGGAAGAAGAATGGGCACGGAGGACAGGAGGAGGATGGCTACTGAGGACAGGAGGAGAATGGGCACAGAGGACAGGAAGAGGATGGTACTGAGGACAGGAGGAGGATGGGCACTGAGGACAGGAGGAGGATGGGCACTGAGGACAGGAGGAGGATGGGTACTGAGGATAGGAGGAGAATGGTTACTGAGGAGAGGCGGAGGATGGGTACTGAGGACAGGAGGAGGATGGGTACTGAGGACAGGAGGAGGATGGGCACTGAGGACAGGCGGAAGATAGGTACTGAGAGGAGGAGGATGGGTACTGAGAACAGGAGGAGGATGGGCACTGAGGACAGGAGGAGGATGGGCACTGAGGACAGGAGGAGAATGGGCACTGAGGATGGAAGAAGAATGGGCACTGAGGACAGGAGGAGGATGGGCACTGAGAACAGGAGGAGGATGGGCATTGAGAACAGGAAGAGGATGGGCACTGAGGACAGGAGGAGGATGGGTACTGAGGACAGGAGGAGGATGGGCACTGAGGACAGGAGGAGGATGGGTACTGAGGACAGGAGGAGGATGGGTACTGAGGACAGGTGGAGAATGTGCACTGAGGACAGGAGGAGGATAGGAACTGAGGACAGGTGGAGAATGTACACTGAGGACAGGTGGAGGATGGGTACTGAGGACAGGTGGAGGATGTGCACTGAGGACAGGAGGAGGATGGGCACTGAGGACAGGAGGAGGATGGATACTGAGGACCGGTGGAGAATGAGCACTGAGGACAGGAGGAGGATGGGTACTGAGGACAGGAGGAGGATGGGCACTGAGGACAGGAGGAGAATGGGCACAGAGGACAGGAGGAGAATGGGTACTGAGGACAGGAGGAGGATGGGTACTGAGGACATGAGGAGAATGGGTACAGAGGACAGGAGGAGGATGGGCACTGAGGATGGAAGAAGAATGGGTACTGAGGACAGGAGGAGGATGGGCACTGAGGAGAGGAGGAGGATAGGTACTAAGGACGGGGAGAATGGGCACTGAGGACAGGAGGAGAATGGGCACTGAGTACAGGAGGAGGTTGGGCACTGAGAACAGGAGGAGGATGGGTACTGAGGACAGGAGGAGAATGGGCACAGAGGACAGGAGGAGAATGGGCACAGAGGACAGGAGGAGGATGGGAACTGAGGACAGGAGGAGGATGGGTACTGAGGACAGGAGGAGAATTGGCACTGAGGACAGGAGGAGGATGGGCACTGAGGATGGAAGAAGAATGGGTACTGAGGACAGGAGGAGGATGGGTACTGAGGACAGGAGGAGAATGGGTACTGAGGACAGGAGGAGGATGGGCACTAAGGACAGGAGGAGAATGGGCACTGAGCACGGAAGAAGAATGGGCACTGAGGACAGGAGGAGGATGGGCACTGAGGAGAGGAGGAGGATAGGTACTGAGGACAGGGGGAGAATGGGCACTGGGGACAGGAGGAGAATGGGCACTGAGTACAGGAGGAGGTTGGGCACTGAGAACAGGAGGAGGATGGGTACTGAGGACAGGAGGAGGATGGGCACTAAGGACAGGAGGAGAATGGGCACTGAGCACGGAAGAAGAATGGGCACTGAGGACAGGAGGAGAATGGGCACTGGGGACAGGAGGAGGATGGGTACTGAGAACAGGAGGAGGATGGGTACTGAGGACAGGAGGAGGATGGACACTGAGGACAGAAGGAGGATGGACACTGAGGAGAGGAGGAGGATGGGCACTGAGGACAGGAGGAGGATGGGCGCTGAGGACAGGAGGAGGATGGGCGCTGAGGACAGGAGAAGAATGGGCACTGAGGACAGGAGGAGGATGGGCGCTGAGGACAGGAGGAGGATGGGCACTGAGGACAGGAGGAGAATGGGCACTGAGGACAGGAGGAGGATGGGCACTGAGGACAGGTGGAGAATGGGCACTGAGGACAGGAGGAGAATGGGTACTGAGGACAGGAGGAGGATGGGTACTGGGGACAGGTGGAGAATGTGCACTGAGGACAGGAGGAGGATGGGTACTGAGGACAGGTGGAGAATGGGCACTGAGGACAGGAGGAGAATGGGTACTGAGGACAGGTGGAGAATGAGCACTGAGGACATGAGGAGGATGGGTACTGAGGACAGGTGGAGAATGGGCACTGAGGACAGGAGGAGAATGGGTACTGAGGACAGGAGGAGGATGAGCACTGAGGATGGAAGAAGAATGGGTACTGAGGACAGGAGGAGGATGGGCACTGAGGAGAGGAGGAGGATAGGTACTGAGGACAGGGGGAGAATGGGCACTGAGGACAGGAGGAGAATGGGCACTGAGGACAGGAGGAGGTTGGGCACTGAGAACAGTAGGAGGATGGGTACGGAGGACAGGAGGAGGATGGGCACTGCGGACAGGAGGAGGATGGGCACTGAGGACAGGAGGAGAATGGACACTGAGGATGGAAGAAGAATGGGCACTGAGTACAGGATGAGAATGGGCACTGAGGACAGGAGGAGGATGGGTACTAAGAACAGGAGGAGGATGGGTACGGAGGACAGGAGGAGGTTGGGCACTGAGAACAGTAGGAGGATGGGTACGGAGGACAGGAGGAGGATGGGCACTGCGGACAGGAGGAGGATGGGCACTGAGGACAGGAGGAGAATGGACACTGAGGATGGAAGAAGAATGGGCACTGAGTACAGGATGAGAATGGGCACTGAGGACAGGAGGAGGATGGGTACTGAGAACAGGAGGAGGATAGGTACTGAGGACAGGAGGAGGATGGACACTGAGGACAGGAGGAGGATGGACACTGAGGAGAGGAGGAGGATGGGCACTGAGGACAGGAGGAGGATGGGCGCTGAGGACAGGAGAAGAATGGTCACTGAGGACAGGAGGAGGATGGGCACTGAGGACAGGAGGAGGATGGGCACTGAGGACAGGAGGAGAATGGGCAATGAGGACAGGAGGAGGATGGGCACTGAGGACAGGAGGAGAATGGGCACTGAGGACAGGAGGAGAATGGGTACTGAGGACAGGTGGAGGATAGGTACTGTTATGATTCCTGTACTCCAGACCGGAGGAGATCTTATGGCAGGGATCTGAGTACAGGAAAATAAGCTGGTTGTGGGAGCTGGATAGCCTAGTAACCCCTGGCGCCCTAACTCCGTTGTCTCGCCCGTGTTATCAGAAATCCCCTGCGAGACTATGGTTGCTTGAGCCCATGGCAGCCGCGTTCGAAGGGCGGATTATGTCTGCCCAACCCCGATGCCCCCGCAGGTCTTAATGGGAGACAAGGGGAAGTCCGAGACAGGGTGATAACAAGGGGCCCTCTGACTAAGCAACCAGGCCAGGGGTTACAAGCTAACTAACTAAATCAAAAGGTATGTGCGGACTAGCCGCCAGGAAAAAGGACAACCAAGGATCCACTGATCCGACACTCCTATCCGGCACCGCCGGACACCAGAGTGGATCTGTGGAAGCGGAATCCTCCGCAAAGCTCCAGAACACAATTAAACAAAAATAATAAACAGAAGCGGACAAGCCGCAACACACGGCTGCGCCGCGACTCACGAACACCACCAGATGTTAAAGGTGCTCGGTCAGACTCCAGGAACAGATGGTAACTTCCGAGTACAGGATCTCTGAGGACAGGAAAAGACCGGGACTGGGAACTCTCTGCAGCAGACACAGGCAAACAGGAAGCTATCACCGGCGTCTGTAAGAAGTCCTGAGGGTGCCTTTATTCAGGCACCCTCCAATCAGGATCCAGACAGGACAATCAAATAGAAATGCCGTGCAGCTTGCATGCTGCACGGCCAGCACATAATCAGGGTAATGAGAATAGACCCAGCAACGGGGAACGCGGCTGAACGTGGCGTCCCCGTTGCTAAGGTCAGAGCGGCTCCGTGCGCCCGGCGTCTTAGCGTTGCCAGGGAGCCGGCGGCTGAACGCGCACGGCGTTCCTGGTTGCTAGGCGCCGGGCCGCACGGCCGAGCGGACCCCGGCGCCTAACAGTACCCCCCCCTTGAGGGGTCAAGGAACCCCTAAAGCCAGGTTTCCGAGGAAATTCACGAAAAAATGCCCTTTTGAGCTTTGGGGCATGAAGGTCTTCATCCAGGACCCACGACCTTTCCTCTGGCCCATAACCTCTCCAATGCACCAAAAAATAAAGCCGACCCCGGGACAACTTGGAATCGAGAACCTTCTCAACCAAGAACTCTTGCTGACCCTGTACATTAACTGGTGATCTCCCCTGAGATTTTTTACGAGGAAATCTGCTGGACGAAACATATGGTTTAAGCAATGAGCAATGGAAGGTATTTCCGATCCGTAAAGTTTTTGGTAAACGTAACCGGAAAGCAACTGGATTGACTTTTTTGATAATGAGAAATGGTCCAATATATCTAGGACCCAATCTGGCTGAGGTTTGTCGAAGTTTGATGTTGCGAGTCGACAACCACACCCTGTCTCCTACTTTAAAAGTGCACGGCCGCCGGAGCCTGTCAGAAATTTTTTTTTCCCGGAAAGCTGCTTTTCTGAGAGCCAGGTGCACTTTTTTCCAAATAAGTTTAAGATGAGAGGTCAGGGCCAGAGAGGAGACAGAGGAATGTTGAAAAAATGAATTAGCTCTGGGGTGGAAACCAAAAACTGCAAAAAATGGAGACACATTGGTGGAGGAATGACAGGCATTATTATAAGCAAACTCCGCCAATGGAAGAAACTCAGACCAGTCATTTTGGAGTTTGGCCGAGTACAAACGCAAATATTGTTTTAGAGATTGGTTAACTCGCTCAGTCTGTCCATTGGATTGTGGATGATAGCCGGAGGTTAATGATAATTTCATCTTTAATGAAGCACAAAAAGACTTCCAAAATTGCGCAATGAATTGTGGACCCCTGTCAGAAACAATATCAGTGGGTAACCCATGGAGTCTGAAAACATGACGGAGGAACAAGACTGCCAATCCCTGGGCAGATGGCAATCGGGGAAGAGCAATAAAATGGGCCATCTTGCTAAAACGGTCCACTACCACCCATATGACTCGGCATCCGGCTGACAGAGGGAGATCCACCACAAAATCCATGGAGATATGCGACCATGGCCTAAGAGGAACTTTCAAGGGCATAAGTTGACCAATAGGCAAAGAACGGGGAACTTTATGCTGTGCACAGACCTGACACGAAAAAACAAACTCTTTAATGTCTTTGGAAAGACCAGGCCACCATACTGAGCGGGATACTAATTCCAAAGTCTTAGCGATTCCCGGATGCCCTGCAACTTTGCTATCATGAAATTCCGCCAAAACAGTTGCTCTCAAAAACTCAGGAACAAAAAGACGACTAGCAGGAGTATTTCCCGGAGCTTGATGTTGAAGCAGCTTTAATTGGGAAATACATCCTGTGTGAGACCTGCCTGAATGACTGAAGGCGGAAGTATGGGAGTAACAGGACTGTTGTCTTGAACCGGAAGGAAACTGCGTGACAGGGCATCTGCCTTGGTATTCTTGGAACCTGGTCTGAAGGTGATAATGAATTTGAAACGAGTAAAAAATAAAGCCCAACGAGCCTGTCGGGCATTCAGTCGTTTAGCCGATTCAATGTATTGAAGATTTTTGTGATCAGTCAAAACTGAAATGGTGTGGGTAGCTCCTTCAAGCCAATGTCTCCACTCCTCGAAAGCCCATTTAATAGCCAGCAATTCCCGGTTACCAACATCGTAGTTGGATTCTGCAGATGAGAATTTCCTGGACATAAAGGCACAAGGATGTAACTCAAGGGAATCTGGATCCTTCTGAGAAAGGATAGCCCCTACTCCAACCTCCGAGGCATCCACCTCAATAATGAAAGGTAATTCTGGGTTGGGATGTCTAAGGACAGGGGCTGAGACAAAGGCTTGTTTTAAGGCCTGAAAAGATAACTCCGCTTCACATGACCAATTGGTAGGATCTGCTCCCTTCTTAGTAAGTGCCACAATGGGAGCAACTAGGTCAGAGAAAGAGTGAATAAATCTTCTATAGTAGTTTGCAAACCCTAAAAAGCGCTGAATTGCTTTTAAATTGGTGGGTTGCGCCCAACTAAGGATGGCTTGGAGCTTTTTTGGTTCCATTCGGAATCCCCGAGGGGAAATAATGTACCCTAAAAAGGATACTTCCGTGACATGAAATTCACACTTCTCCAGCTTGGCATATAAGTGATTTTCACGTAATCTCTTTAGCACCTGACGCACCTGGGTAACATGTTGTTCCACGGAGTCAGAATATATCAAAATATCGTCTAAATAGACCACGACGAATCTTCCCAGAAACTCACGGAGCACATCATTAATGAGATCCTGGAAAACTGCCGGAGCGTTAGATAGGCCGAATGGCATGACCAGATACTCATAGTGGCCCGACTGAGTACTAAATGCCGTTTTCCACTCATCCCCTGACCTGATTCTGATGAGGTTATATGCTCCTCTAAGATCAATCTTAGAAAAAATAACAGCCGAACGTAGCTGATCAAAGAGGACAGAGATCAGCGGCAGAGGGTAAGTATTCTTTACTGAGATTTTGGCCCTCATTCCGAGTTGATCGGTCGCAAGGCGAATTTAGCAGAGTTACACACGCTAAGCCGCCGCCTACTGGGAGTGAATCTTAGCTTCTTAAAATTGCGACCGATGTATTCGCAATATTGCGATTACTAACTACTTAGCAGTTTCAGAGTAGCTCCAGACTTACTCTGCCTGTGCGATCATTTCAGTGCTTGTCGTTCCTGGTTGACGTCACAAACACACCCAGCGTTCGCCCAGGCACTCCCACCGTTTCTCCGGCCACTCCTGCGTTTTTTCCGGAAACGGTAGCGTTTTCAGCCACACGCCCCTGAAACGCCGTGTTTCCGCCCAGTAACACCCATTTCCTGTCAATCACATTACGTTCGCCGGAGCGAAGAAAAAGCCGTGAGTAAAAATACTTTCTTCATAGTAAAGTTACTTGGCGCAGTCGCAGTGCGAACTTTGCGCATGCGTACTAAGCGGATTTTCACTGCGATGCGATGAAAAATACCGAGCGAACAACTCGGAATGAGGGCCTTTATTCAAAGCTCTAAAGTCAATGCAGGGTCTGAGTGAACCATCCTTCTTTTCTACGAAGAAGAAACCTGCACTTAAAGGGGATTTAGATGGCCTGATAAACCCTTTCCCAAGGCTTTCTTTTACATACTCATTCATGGCCACAGTTTCAGGACCAGACAATGCATATAACCTTCCTTTAGGCAACGTGGCACCAGGAATTAACTCAATGGCACAATCATAAGGCCTATGGGGAGGCAAAATATCCGCATTGCCCTTGGAAAACACATCAACAAAATCCTGGTATTCCCCAGGAATATGTGCGGAACTGGCGGCAGCTACTCGGATAGGAAGCGTAATACATTCTTTATCACAGATGGTACCCCATTGTAGGATCTCCCCAGACTGCCAATCAATGACGGGATTATGAAAGGCCAGCCAAGGATGACCCAGAACCACAGGAACTGCTGGACAATGGGTAAGGAAAAACTCAATTTTTTCAGAATGCAGAGCTCCCACCGAGAGCAAAACAGGAGGTGTACATAGAGAAATAACCCCATTGGATAAAGGACTCCCATCTAAACCATGCATGGTGATACACCTACCTAAGGTTAGCTGAGGAATACCTAAGGCCTTGGCCCATGTTAAATCCATAAAGTTTCCTGCAGCTCCACTGTCCACAAAAGCAGAGACCGAGGAACAGAGGCTGCCATAGGAAACTTTAGCAGGAACCAACAGTGAATTATTTGAGGAGATGAGCTGCAGACCAAAGTGAACCCCCTCACAATTCACTTGGTCAGGAAGTTTCCCAACTTGTTTGGACAACTACGGGCAAAATGTCCCTTACCTCCGCAGTATAAACACAGACCATAATTTTGCCTCCTGGTTCTTTCTTCCGGAGACAATTTGGAGAGACCAATCTGCATAGGCTCCTCTATGTCTACAGGAATGGAAGGAACCCAGGGAGAGGACCCGACAGATGCCCCTTTTTCAGCCCTCCGCTCTCTGAGCCGACGATCTATTTTAATAGATAGCTCCATGAGGTTATCGAGGGTCTCAGGAGCGGGATACTGGAGGAGACTGTCTTTTATAGATTCCGATAAGCCGAGGCGAAACTGACTGCGCAGGGCTGGGTCATTCCAGCCACAGTCGTTCGACCAACGGCGAAACTCCGTACAATAATTCTCTGCGGGATTCCTACCCTGTCTAAGAGCACGCAACTGACTTTCTGCGGACGCCTCTCTATCAGGGTCGTCATACAATAGCCCTAAAGATTTTAAAAAGGCGTCTACAGACGATAAGGCCGGATCGTCTGTCTTTAAACCAAAAGCCCAGGTCTGAGGATCCCCCTGAAGTAGAGAAATAATAATCCCAACCCGCTGAGCCTCTGTACCTGAGGTAACTGGTCTTAAACGAAAATACAGTTTGCAAGATTCTTTAAAATTAAAAAACTGTTTTCTATCCCCAGAAAAACGGTCAGGCAGATGCATTTTTGGTTCAGGGATGACCCTCGGGGAAGTCCGTAACAGATCTTCCTGTGACCTCACCCGGAGGGACAGATCCTGAACCATCTGAGTAAGTTCCTGAATCTGACTAACAAGAAGCTGGCCAGGGTTTGGCCCAACACCGGTGGGATTCATAAGGCCGACAAAAATCTCCCAACTAAAAAGTGAAAAAATTTACTGTAAGTTAAATCTTTTCTTTTGTAGGCCGGTGATAATGTTATGATTCCTGTACTCCAGACCGGAGGAGATCTTATGGCAGGGATCTGAGTACAGGAAAATAAGCTGGTTGTGGGAGCTGGATAGCCTAGTAACCCCTGGCGCCCTAACTCCGTTGTCTCGCCCGTGTTATCAGAAATCCCCTGCGAGACTATGGTTGCTTGAGCCCATGGCAGCCGCGTTCGAAGGGCGGATTATGTCTGCCCAACCCCGATGCCCCCGCAGGTCTTAATGGGAGACAAGGGGAAGTCCGAGACAGGGTGATAACAAGGGGCCCTCTGACTAAGCAACCAGGCCAGGGGTTACAAGCTAACTAACTAAATCAAAAGGTATGTGCGGACTAGCCGCCAGGAAAAAGGACAACCAAGGATCCACTGATCCGACACTCCTATCCGGCACCGCCGGACACCAGAGTGGATCTGTGGAAGCGGAATCCTCCGCAAAGCTCCAGAACACAATTAAACAAAAATAATAAACAGAAGCGGACAAGCCGCAACACACGGCTGCGCCGCGACTCACGAACACCACCAGATGTTAAAGGTGCTCGGTCAGACTCCAGGAACAGATGGTAACTTCCGAGTACAGGATCTCTGAGGACAGGAACAACCGAAAAGACCGGGACTGGGAACTCTCTGCAGCAGACACAGGCAAACAGGAAGCTATCACCGGCGTCTGTAAGAAGTCCTGAGGGTGCCTTTATTCAGGCACCCTCTGAAAGGATATCAGCCTCTTCTTGTACCCCTCGATTTGATGGCCACTGACGTCAGTGAGAGCAATCCTTAAAATTACAGATTATACACGACACCATGTAATTAAGAATCACTCTGCGTTTATTGTTCATAACAATGGTATATAAGGCATCATTGTCTAGGGAGGGATTGGAATGTCCAGGGAGGGGTAGGCAAAAGTAAATACTTTATTGGTTTAACTTTACTGCATAGGAGGGATAAAACAGGCTACATGGGGGGGGATGTAGGATACAGCCTAGTACTTCATCTAGGGGTGGTGATTTCACACAGTTCCCAACAAACTATGGGTGGAGCTATATTCATTTTATGCAATGCAAGCTAAATCCAAGGCAAAAGAAAAAGAAACAATATTTACACAATGCACACTGACAGAGGAGATTTAACCCTTCAATCCCCTCTTAGAATCATGATTGTTATATGACATGATTCTTAAGTGAGGCTCCTTTCTTGTTCCTCCAGTTCTTGAGATATTGGGCATAATCGTCGGGTCCCTTACTATCAGAGGAGGTGACAGGACTGGTGGTTATATCATAGTACATCAGGGCCTTATCAATGCCTTTGGAGGTAAGTTTCTTTCCACAGGGAATTACACAATAAACTATAATGCCTAAAAGAATTAAAGTTACAAGTATGAATATGCTTATTTGCACAAGAGCCTGTTTCCAATTTTCAAACCACCCAAAATATTGGCTCCATGGGTTATCAATACCTGAATTTTTCTTAAGTTCTATGGATAAGGTTTCTAACTTGTTTATGGCTAAAGTAACCTTACCGTTGGGACCAGTGTTGTCAGGAATATATGTACAACAGCCTTCCACCTTACTAATGTAAACACATGTACCGCCTTTTTCTGCTAGAATCATGTCAAGGGCCATTCTATTTTGGAAGGTCATTTGGGAAGTGGCTTCTAGCTGTTCAGCTATACCTTTAAGAGCATCTTTGGTATCATTAACAAATCTTTGTTGATTATAATATATATAATTAATCCAGGCTACGTTTTTATTTACAGTTACTATAGGGAACAATGATTCAAAACCCGCAGCCACTTCATCTCTAGCTTTGAACTCATTTGGAACACCTCTTGGGACCCCTATAGCATCAATGTATACGTGGGGGTCAAAGCTACCTCCTGGGAGTGCTCTTTTCTTTCGATTAGCAGGAGTATTAGAGGGAGGAGTGGGGTCATCGGTGATCATTAGGAGTGGCATTATGACTTTGGCTAGGGCACACTCACCATACCATGGTGTGTCTAATTTAGTTCTAAGCTTCATATCCCCACATATATAATAAATGTCACCTAGTGATCTAGTTTGGTTAACTAAAACAGTTGTTCTTTTATTTGCACAGTACCCTGGTGGGAAGGTTTTTAAATTTCTACCTGTGGTAGTGTTAGATGTGTAACAGGTATAGTTTCCAGGATATATGGTTATGGTGCTTCCTGGGTTGGGATTTTTTGACAATATGGGATATTCCCTTTTCCACATTTCGCACTGACTGTCATTTGTTTTGGTGTCATTAAAAAGGCTGAAAAAACAATGTTCCTGTTCTAGGGGTATATTAAGGGGCACTGTACCTAGGTGGGGCCTAGATTTGCCACAGACATAGCAGTTACTTTTATTATGTTTGCTAGCACTATACTTCATCCATTCTAACCAGAAATTGATGTCAGAGAAACCAGTTTCAATAGCTAGGGTGTCTTTAAAGGTGGGATTGTTAACGGCCATCATATCCTTGAAGGTGGTTATATGAGGTTTCAAGAGGTTGGGGCGTGGTTTAGGGGGCTTGAGCTGGGCATACTTTTCATTGTTAAGCATATCCTGTAACAAGAATGGTGTAAGGGATGGGTTTAAAAAAAAAGGATTCACCTAGGACATAGGTGCCTGCATCAGTAGACTGGGGATGTTTTATGCTTAATATGAATTTACTATCACATCTGTTTTGTCTATGAAGGGTAAGACGGGTAAGCAGGGACTCACCATATTTGTCTTTTCTTGAGAGAGCCTCTTTGGGCTGGTATCCATAACTATGGCCAGAATTCCATCCCACTGATCCCCAATACGCACATTTATTTCCCCAATATTTACTAGTAACACAAATATAGGCTTCAGTGGGGGTATTACGTGTACCATACTGATCACACTGCCAGGCATAATGTTTGTTAAGACAGGGAGCAATGGTACAGAAATCTATTTTATAGGCGGCAACCTCAGTATTGGAGGAGTTATACCAAAATGTGTAGGTGCCGGATTTTTGTGTAATGTCTACTTCAGCTGTAGCTTGGCAAGTGAGGACCATTAGGATTATCAACATAGTCCCCAGGATAGAGGTAGGGGACAGGTTCCTCATCCTCCTCTGTTCTTCTGTCTTCGCTAGGTGGGAGGTCAGGGCTGTCTGCCCCCGTTCGTACCTCGCTGGAATCACTTGCTTCCCTCTCTAGGTCTGGTCTAGGAACCTTTTTCACTCGGGATGCATGGATCCAGGTGGGGCTTTCCTCTGTCAGGACTGCTGTTCTGGTTACTGCTACGACCTCTGTCTCTGGACCGTAGGTGAAGTCTCCTGGGTTCTTGTTCCTGGGGAGCACCTTCACCACGACTCTGTCTCCGACTTTAAAGGGGTGTGTAGGTTCCTGTGGATTCAAAGGGTTTTTACAAACAACCTCATGTTCAATTTCATTCAGTTTTGTTATCAGGGACCTGACATACTCTTCTCTGATGAGTTCTAGATCTTCCTCCTGTATTACTAATGGTTTCTTAGCCCAGGGTGTAGGAAAAGGCCTACCCATTAATATTTCAAAGGGGGAGTAACCCAAAGTCTTTTGTGGTGTCATTCTGATCTCTGCTAGGATAATAGGAAGGACCTTCTTCCATTTATGGAAGGTACCCCCTGTGGCCTTCCTAAGCTTGTCTTTGAGGGTCCTATTCATGCGTTCTACGACCCCTGAACTCTGCGGGTGATACGGGATGTGGAATTTCCATTCCACCTGCAGGGCCTTTACCAAGGCCTGTGTAATTTTTGCTGTAAAGGCGGAGCCTTTATCACTATTGATTTGCAATGGGCACCCCCATCTGGGGATGATTTCCTGAGTTAGGATCCTAGCAACTGTCTTTGCATCCTCAGATTTAGTGGGGAATACCTCTGGCCATCGAGAGAACATGTCTACAATGACCAGGGCATACTCCTGTTTACCAATACCTGGGATATGGGTGAAGTCAATTTGCAGGTGTGTAAAGGGTGTGGTGGGGTATTCAAGATGCTGATGTTTTGCCTTGTCAGGGTTGTTGGGGTTGTTTCGCAGACAAGTGATGCATGTGCACTGGACTGGGGTATACAAGGTTTCCCCTCTTTGCAGATTAATCCTGTTTTAGGATTCTTCTGCAAAACTGGGTAAGTCCAGTCAGCTAGGTCGGCATTGGAGGCTGAGGCCTGCAACTGGGTGATCAGGTAGTGGTTGTCGAGAGCTGGGGGGGTCATGATGGACATGTGGGCCTGAGTGATGGGCTGTGAGGCCGCATGTTTGGCAGCAGAGTCAGCAAGAGCATTTCCAAGGGAGACTGCATCCTTCCCCCCCGTGTGTGCCCTGCAATGGAGGATTGCAATGTCAGAGGGCAGGGTTATGGCATGCAGAAGGTCAGAGATGAGTTGGGCATGTGATATGCCTTTTCCATCAGCTCCAAGGAAACCACGGCGTCGCCAAATGACCCCATGGTCATGCACGACGCCGTACCCGTATTTGGAGTCAGTGTAGATGGTGACTGGTTTATTCCGGTAAAGGTGACAAGCCCTTGTGAGAGCAATGAGCTCTGCAGCCTGTGCTGACTGGTAAGGAATGGGCTGTGCTTCCAGAATAATGTCAGGGAGAGTGACAATAGCATAACCCGCTTGGTACGTGGTGTCATTGGGTCTGCTACAGGAACCATCTACAAAAATGACATCCGCGTCGGGGACAGGGACAGGGGACATGTCCAGTCTGGGGGATGTTTCTGACTCAATGGAAGCTGAGCAGTCATGGGGTTCAGGAGGGTGGTCTTCAGGACCTTTGAGCCCCAGTAGAGCGTTGAGAATGGGTGCAGGACCTGAAGAGTTGGTGGCATACTTAATGGTGAGTGAGGGGTTGTTCAAAAGGAGAACCTCATATCCACTGAGGCGCTGAGCTGACATGTGTTGTGTGTGTAACCCTTTTAAAATGGTTAGAACATCATGAGTGGTGTGAAGTATTGTTGTGTGGCCTAGGGTGAGTGTGGTGGCCATTTCAGTTACCATTGCACAGGCTGCAAGTGCCCTGAGGCAAGCAGGCATACCTTGCACTGTGACAGGCATTACTTTGGAAAAAAATGCCACTGGGCGCAACTTTCCTCCATGAAACTGTGTGAGCACCCCCGCCATGGTTTTACAATTGTCCCTTGCAAACAAATGAAAAGGTAGTACATAGTTGGGGAGGCCAAGTGCCGGACTTTTCATTAACATACACTTTAAGCTTTCATATGCAGTTAACATTTCTTGTGACCATTGTACAATATTAGGTTTGTCTTTCAGTGTGGCTTGTCTCAAAATGTTATCATAATAGGAACAATCAGATATCCACTGTCTGCAGTAATTTACCATACCCAGAAAAGACAGCAGTTCTCTCTGGGTAGTTGGGGTGACCAGGCCCAATACAGACTGAATGCGCTGTGGACTGACTTTCCTTTCCCCCTGAGTGAGCACAAAACCTAAGTAATCCACATGCTTCTTACACCATTGCATTTTTGTTTTGGACACCTTGTGTCCACATTCACAGAGCCAGTTTAACAGTGATATACCATCCTCCCGGCAGGCCTCCTCAGTTTGACTACAGAGCAGCAGATCATCTGCATACTGTAGCAGGACTGAACCATGGTGAGGTTGCCAGGGCCCCAATGTGGCCTGGAGTACAATGCTATAGACAACGGGTGCGTCAATATAGCCCTGGGGTAAACGACACCAGGTGAGTTGCTTGCCCTCAAAAGAAAAGGCAAAAAGTAACTGTGTCTGTGCATCCACTGGAATGCTAAAAAATGCATTTTTTTAATCAATTACCGAAAAAAATGCAGCATCTGCAGGGATAGCTGAAATGAGTGAGTTAATGTCAGGTACAATGGGTGCTATAGGCACAATGAGTTGGTTAATTGCCCTAAGGTCTTGTACAAACCTTACACTGCCATCTGACTTAGCAACTGGGTTGACTGGTGTGCAGTAAGGTGAAATTATGTGTCTGAGAATGCCTTGTTGGAGAAACTGTTGTATCATTGGTCTAAGACCTTCAACCTTCTCTTGTGACAAGGGGTATTGCTTTTGATAGACAGGTTGTGTGTCAGGTTTCAGGGTTGCTCTATATGGTGTGCAAGGAATGAGGCCAGTGTCATAGGGACCCTCCGACCATAGAGCAGGGTTTACTTTGTCAAAATCAGGTGTAATGTCTGTTGCTTCCCACACCGGTAGGTGTGGGGACTCAACCTCCAGGCCACTGCCAGTGGGTGAAGGGAGAATGGAGATTTCGAGTTTGCTAAGAAGATCCCTTCCCAGAAGATTAATTGGACATTCAGGTATTACAGTGAAATTGTGTTTACCCATATACGTGCCTCCCGTGGTTCTGACACTAAGGGCATCTGTCAGGTAAGCATCTGTGGGTATCCCATTGATTCCCATTGAAGGAGCAGTCTTTTCCAAATGACCATCGTACAGGTCGACACACAAAACACTAGTAGTTGCCCCGCTATCTACCAGGAAAGGGATTGCTCTCTTTCCTATAATCAAGGTTAGTAGCGGTGGGTCCTTCCAGTGTCTGGTGAGTTGGGCAAAGGCTGGGATACCCTCCTCCGGGCCCCGTCAGCGGGAGGGATCCTGCCAGTCAACCCGGAATCGGACATGATCCTGAAAGGGGTTGTTGTGTGACTGTCGGGGATGATCCCGGGAGGGAGCCGGAGCTTGGGGCTGTCGGTGGTTTTGTGGGGGACAAGGGCAATCCCTTGCCCAGTGATCGTCCCTTCCACAGTTGAAGCAGGAGGTTTGTTTCCTGCTGGCAGAGTCAGGGGGGTGGGGTGGCCTGGCTTGTGGGTTTTGATATCGGGCTGGATTGCGGGGTGGGCCAGTAAAGTGCTGCTGGCGTCTATCTCCCCGGTTTCTGTGATTTTGGTAATTATGAGTTGGGGCATTCTGCAAGGGTTTTTTAACATCAAAGCATCCTGCAGCTTCCTTTTCATATAAGTGCTTTTCAAATTCCTTAATATTATCAGAGGTCCAGGAAGAAACACCTTGCTTAACAGGGACCATAACAGATGGCAACAAGTTATTTACAAAGGTAGAAAT
This sequence comes from Pseudophryne corroboree, assembly GCF_028390025.1. Classification (NCBI taxonomy): domain Eukaryota; kingdom Metazoa; phylum Chordata; class Amphibia; order Anura; family Myobatrachidae; genus Pseudophryne; species Pseudophryne corroboree. The sequence goes on from NC_086451.1 coordinate 485,482,932, forward strand.
TAGTAAATGGTCTGTATCTACAAGAGTAAGACCTGCATCTTCAGACCAACACTTTTTAAACCTCTTCCAAAACTCAGTGACAGTTTCAGTGGGCTTTTGTTTACATGCTACGGCAATGGGAAGAGAAGCCCGGGTTTTAAAAATCTCTTTCATATGGGTCTCAATTTCCTTCCACATCTCCGTTACACCGTCCCCAGTATTGAGAGGGTAGCGAACGGCATCGTTAAGGATGGTAGGAGTGTTTATGGTGGGAATCTTTTTCCAATCCCACCCGTTGTAATGGTCTATAACCCCATCTATGATCAGCTTCATATCTTCTTGAGTATAGCTGCGTCCTGTGCAAGCCTTTTTCAAGTAAGCTATGCAGCCGTCAGGTGCAACAGTGGGTTTGGGACAGTTCTTAACAATTCTGTCTAAATCCTCTATTTCAATGGGTTTCTTTAACAACTGATCCCCTACTGTCATGAAGGGCAGGTGGGTGGCGACACCGAGGAAACCAGTGCCGGATCGCGTTGTGGAGGGGGTGAGAGGGTTGTCAGTAGCAATAGTTAAGTCAGCGTTGCGGCGGGAGGCGGTTTGTCTGTTAGGAGTAGGGGCACTAGGGGCGGGGGTGGTTACGTCTATGTGGAGGGTACTGTCAGGGGGGGCTATTCCTCCTGAGCCTCCTTCTCCTTCCCCTTCCCCTCCTCCCCCTCCCCTTTGCATCGGCATTCGTGACAAAGCAACTGAGCTTCCTTCTCCTTCCCCTTCCCCTCCTCCCCCTCCCCTTTGCATCGGAATTCGTGACAAAGCAACTGCAGCTAACAGATCTGTGTCTTTTAAGGAGGGGTATAGGGGATTGTAAGGCGGGGGAGAAGAATTTTTCAGAAACTTGTTGCTTCTAAATTCCTCAGCTTTATGCAGTCTGGAAGTTACAGATTTTATTCTACGCTGTTTCTGCTTGATATTCTTGTCATACCAATGAGGTGCTATCGTGAGCCATTGCTCTCCTCCAGCACGCATATATGTCATGTCCCATTGTGGGTCATGATCGTACCATGGCCAGGCTTCCTTGTCTTCCAGACAAAGACCTTTGACCATGTCCATATAAAAGGGATAATTAATACCGTCACGGGGGAATGGACTGGGGCTGCCAACTTTCTCTGTCCATCCTGCTAAGTTATCCACCCAAGGGTTAACTAAATAATAATCTGTGGTGGAGTTACGGGCAACATATTCCTTACATGTTTCTCCTGGTAAAGGTGGGGGGTAAATGACTGTCTTACTCTGACCCCCTCCCATAGTAAAGAATACAATCTACACCAGCTTTCTACGCAATTTCTACAACAACTTATAACAACTGTCTATGCAATATCACAACAAAAATGCAGTTTAAAAAAAAACCTTCTATACAACTTCACAACAAAAAGACTTTCTATGCAATTTACAAAAACTTTCTATGCATGCATTAGTTAACACCAGTTAATTAGTCATTGACAATATCACAATATTATCTGTATAATGAGAACATGAAATCTTTTGACGGGTACGCTTACCTTCGTACAAGATGTCAGAAAAAATACAGCGTTTTAAACAGGAAGCAAGAAAAGTGTTTTGAGTAAAGATATCTGGCAGACGAAAACTTACCAGCCGTCTGGACCAAACATAAGAACTTATCACACTACAAGCATACAAGAATATAGGCGATCAAATCGGGGTATTTTCTACGTTACGTATAGACCCCAGGTCTATTTTTTTAAGTATCCCAGATACTAACGTCTTTGGAGAATTGCGCTTTTCTCAGACGTATCTTTAAGTCCCAGACATTAAAGATTATATGGTATCCCTGATACCTGTTTTATGGCTTTACATAAAACTACGTAATATTAAGTCCCGGACTTAAATATTACCTTGTCACGTGTTCCCGGAACACGGAGCGAGTTCAAATTCAGTGTTTGAACGCAATCCCTTACGGAAAAGACAGACAATGAATTCTCTATCTTACCGATTCGGGGGCGATCAACTGAATCCAGGACTGAGCCCCCACTTGAAAGGATATCAGCCTCTTCTTGTACCCCTCGATTTGATGGCCACTGACGTCAGTGAGAGCAATCCTTAAAATTACAGATTATACACGACACCATGTAATTAAGAATCACTCTGCGTTTATTGTTCATAACAATGGTATATAAGGCATCATTGTCTAGGGAGGGATTGGAATGTCCAGGGAGGGGTAGGCAAAAGTAAATACTTTATTGGTTTAACTTTACTGCATAGGAGGGATAAAACAGGCTACATGGGGGGGGATGTAGGATACAGCCTAGTACTTCATCTAGGGGTGGTGATTTCACACAGTTCCCAACAAACTATGGGTGGAGCTATATTCATTTTATGCAATGCAAGCTAAATCCAAGGCAAAAGAAAAAGAAACAATATTTACACAATGCACACTGACAGAGGAGATTTAACCCTTCACCCTCCAATCAGGATCCAGACAGGACAATCAAATAGAAATGCCGTGCAGCTTGCATGCTGCACGGCCAGCACATAATCAGGGTAATGAGAATAGACCCAGCAACGGGGAACGCGGCTGAACGTGGCGTCCCCGTTGCTAAGGTCAGAGCGGCTCCGTGCGCCCGGCGTCTTAGCGTTGCCAGGGAGCCGGCGGCTGAACGCGCACGGCGTCCCTGGTTGCTAGGCGCCGGGCCGCACGGCCGAGCGGACCCCGGCGCCTAACAGGTACTGAGGACAGGTGGAGAATGTGCACTGAGGACAGGTGGAGAATGTGCACTGAGGACAGGTGGAGAATGTGCACTGAGGACAGGAGGAGGATAGGTACTGAGGACAGGTGGAGAATGTGCACTGAGGACAGGTGGAGAATGTGCACTGAGGACAGGTGGAGAATGTGCACTGAGGACAGGTGGAGAATGTGCACTGAGGACAGGAGGAGGATGGGTACTGAGGACAGGTGGAGAATGAGCACTGAGGACAGGAGGAGGATGGGTACTGAGGACAGGTGGAGAATGTGCACTGAGGACAGGAGGAGAATGGGGACTGATCACGGAAGAAGAATGGGCACTGAGGACAGGAGGAGAATGGGGACTGAGGACAGAAGGAGAATGGGCACTAGGGTAGGTTGAAAATTGGGTCAAAAAGGAAAATGTTTCTACATCAAATGTGAGGGTTGGAAAAAAAATTGTTGGACCCCTCGAGAAGATGATTGCCATTTAGTTTTTCTAAATCGGTCAACCGGTGCCTAAAGATTTCATATCTACGACCTATAGGCATGCCCGCAGAGCACCACCGCAGATCGCTCTGGCAGGGCTTTTCTTCGTACTCTTTGTTGCTAAATAGTTCTGATGCAAGAGCGCTCACCATGGCCGTATCTTCTAACATGCAGTAGTAGGGTATCTATTGCCCTCTGCCTGCAGCTCTGTTGCCAGGTAATCCATCACATGCAGGCTGCAGTGTACCGTGGTGGTGGGGAGTTAGGAGACATCCTCTCTCTTGCTGCTCTGCTTAGCATAATAGCAGTGAATTGATGTTGTGCGCATGCCCGCACTCTATTCACCGGGAGAGAGGTACTGGGGACTTGCCAGCAGCTTGCTGGGCTGCCCCCACAGTGATTAAAATGGGATGTGGCTTGAATTGTGGCACTTCCCACATGGCCGTTCCCCTTAACTTCGCTGTCCGTCTTCCTCCCCAGCCAAAGTTGAGAGGTATGCACCAGTGTTATAACTATCAGTGTGCATGTGCACGAGTGTTATCACTATTAGGTCATTTCCACCAGTGTTATCACTATCAGCGCACATATGCACCATGTTTTCACTATAAGTGTGCAAATGCACCAATTTTAACAGTATCTGTGCACATATGCACCAGTGTTATCACTATCAGCACACATATGCACTGTGTTATCACTATCAGCGTGCATATGCACCAGTGTTATCACTGTCAGTGCGCATCTGCACCAGTGTTATCACTATCAGCGTGCATATGCACCAGTGTTATCACTATCAGCGTGCATATGCACCAGTGTTATCACTATCAGCGCACATATGCACTTATCACCATCAGCGTGCATATGCACCAGTGTTATCACTATCAGCGCACATATGCACCGTGTTATTACTATCAGTGGGCATATGAACCAGTGTTATCACTATCAGCGCACATATGCACCGTGTTATCATTATCAGCGCGCTTGTACACGAGTGTTATCACTATCAGCACACATATGCACCGTGTTATCATTCTCAGAGCGCTTGTACACTAGTGTTATCACTATCAGCGCACATATGCACCGTGTTATCATTATCAGTGCGCTTGTACACGAGTGTTATCACTATCAGCGCACATATGCACCGTGTTATCACTATCAACGCACATATGCACCAGTGTTATCACTATCAGCGCACGTATGTACCGTGTTATCACTATCAGTGTGCATATGCACCAGTGTTATCACTATCAGCGCACGTATGTACTGTGTTATCACTATCAGTGTGCATATGCACCAGTGTTATCACTATCAGCGCACGTATGTACCGTGTTATCACTATCAGTGTGCATATGCACCAGTGTTATCACTATCAGTGCACATATGCACCGCGTTATCATTATCAGCGCGTTTGTACACGAGTGTTATCACTATCAGCGCACATATGCACCGTGTTATCATTATCAGTGCGCTTGTACACGAGTGTTATCACTATCAGCACACATATGCACCGTGTTATCATTCTCAGAGCGCTTGTACACGAGTGTTATCACTATCAGCGCACATATGCACCGTGTTATCATTATCGGTGCGCTTGTACACGAGTGTTATCACTATCAGCGCACATATGCACCGTGTTATCACTATCAGCGCACATATGCACCAATGTTATCACTATCAGCGCACGTATGTACCGTGTTATCACTATCAGTGTGCATATGCACCAGTGTTATCACTATCAGCGCACGTATGTACTGTGTTATCACTATCAGTGTGCATATGCACCAGTGTTATCACTATCAGCGCATGTATGTACCGTGTTATCACTATCAGCGCACATATGCACCAGTGTTATCACTATCAGCGCACGTATGTACCGTGTTATCACTATCAGTGTGCATATGCACCAGTGTTGCACCAGTGTTATCACTATCAGCGCACATATGTACCGTGTTATCACTATCAGCGCACGTATGTACCGTGTTATCACTATCAGTGTGCATATGCACCAGTGTTATCACTATCAGCGCACATATGTACCGTGTTATCACTATCAGCGCACGTATGTACCGTGTTATCACTATCAGTGTGCATATGCACCAGTGTTATCACTGTCAGCGCACATATGCACCGCGTTATCACTATCAGCGCACATATGCACCAGTGTTATCACTATCAGCGCACGTATGTACCGTGTTATCACTATCAGTGTGCATATGCACCAGTGTTATCACTATCAGCGCACATATGTACCGTGTTATCACTATCAGCGCACGTATGTACCGTGTTATCACTATCAGTGTGCATATGCACCAGTGTTATCACTATCAGCGCACATATGCACCAGTGTTATCACTATCAGCGCACGTATGTACCGTGTTATCACTATCAGTGTGCATATGCACCAGTGTTATCACTATCAGCGCACGTATGTACCGTGTTATCACTATCAGTGTGCATATGCACCAGTGTTATCACTATCAGTGCACATATGCACCGCGTTATCATTATCAGCGCGTTTGTACACGAGTGTTATCACTATCAGCGCACATATGCACCGTGTTATCATTATCAGTGCGCTTGTACACGAGTGTTATCACTATCAGCGCACATATGCACCGTGTTATCATTCTCAGAGCGCTTGTACACGAGTGTTATCACTATCAGCGCACATATGCACCGTGTTATCACTATCAGCGCACACATGCACCAATGTTATCACTATCAGCGCACGTATGTACCGTGTTATCACTATCAGTGTGCATATGCACCAGTGTTATCACTATCAGCGCACGTATGTACTGTGTTATCACTATCAGTGTGCATATGCACCAGTGTTATCACTATCAGCGCACGTATGTACCGTGTTATCACTATCAGCGCACATATGCACCAGTGTTATCACTATCAGCGCACGTATGTACCGTGTTATCACTATCAGTGTGCATATGCACCAGTGTTATCACTATCAGCGCACATATGTACCGTGTTATCACTATCAGCGCACGTATGTACTGTGTTATCACTATCAGTGTGCATATGCACCAGTGTTATCACTATCAGCGCACATATGTACCGTGTTATCACTATCAGCGCACGTATGTACCGTGTTATCACTATCAGTGTGCATATGCACCAGTGTTATCACTATCAGCGCACATATGCACTGCGTTATCACTATCAGCGCACATATGCACCAGTGTTATCACTATCAGCGCACGTATGTACCGTGTTATCACTATCAGTGTGCATATGCACCAGTGTTATCACTATCAGCGCACATATGTACCGTGTTATCACTATCAGCGCACGTATGTACCGTGTTATCACTATCAGTGTGCATATGCACCAGTGTTATCACTATCAGCGCACATATGCACCAGTGTTATCACTATCAGCGCACGTATGTACCGTGTTATCACTATCAGTGTGCATATGCACCAGTGTTATCACTATCAGCGCGCATATGCACCAGTGTTATCACTATCAGCGCACGTATGTACCGTGTTATCACTATCAGTGTGCATATGCACCAGTGTTATCACTATCAGCGCACATATGCACCAGTGTTATCACTATCAGCGCACATATGTACCGTGTTATCACTATCAGCGCACGTATGTACCGTGTTATCACTATCAGTGTGCATATGCACCAGTGTTATCACTATCAGTGCACATATGCACCAGTGTTATCACTATCAGCGCACATATGTACCGTGTTATCACTATCAGCGCACGTATGTACCGTGTTATCACTATCAGTGTGCACATGCACCAGTGTTATCACTATCAGCGCACATATGTACCGTGTTATCACTATCAGCGCACGTATGTACCGTGTTATCACTATCAGTGTGCACATGCACCAGTGTTATCACTATCAGCGCACATATGTACCGTGTTATCACTATCAGCGCACGTATGTACCGTGTTATCACTATCAGTGTGCATATGCACCAGTGTTATCACTATCAGCGCACATATGCACCAGTGTTATCACTATCAGCGCACATATGTACCGTGTTATCACTATCAGCGCACGTATGTACCGTGTTATCACTATCAGTGTGCATATGCACCAGTGTTATCACTATCAGTGCACATATGCACCAGTGTTATCACTATCAGCGCACATATGTACCGTGTTATCACTATCAGCGCACGTATGTACCGTGTTATCACTATCAGTGTGCACATGCACCAGTGTTATCACTATCAGCGCACATATGTACCGTGTTATCACTATCAGCGCACGTATGTACCGTGTTATCACTATCAGTGTGCACATGCACCAGTGTTATCACTATCAGCGCACATATGTACCGTGTTATCACTATCAGCGCACGTATGTACCGTGTTATCACTATCAGTGTGCACATGCACCAGTGTTATCACTATCAGCGCACATATGTACCGTGTTATCACTATCAGCGCACGTATGTACCGTGTTATCACTATCAGTGTGCACATGCACCAGTGTTATCACTATCAGCGCACATATGTACCGTGTTATCACTATCAGCGCACGTATGTACCGTGTTATCACTATCAGTGTGCACATGCACCAGTGTTATCATTATCACCGCGCTTGTACACGATTATTATCACTATCAGCGCACATATGTATCAGCTGTATCCTAGAGATTTGTCTGAATCTGCTTGATCTCTGGGTGCGCTCACCCCTGATAGCGCACTATTACACCTGTGCTCCCGCGCCATGAAAACACTTCTCCTCTTTGCTTCTGTATGTCCAGTTACCAGCGCTGCTTTTGCCTGTTACATTGACCATAAATGTTTTTAATTGGTCCTGGACACCGATCCAATGCCGCCCTGCACGTGTCCTGAGACGCCCCAGGGTACACGGCACACAGGGTGAGAACCACGGGTCTAGCATGTACTGTCTTGGCGTTGGAAGCTGACATACAATCAGGCCCGGTGACAGGGGGGGTCAAAGGGGACATCCATCCCGGGCCCCCCGACATTGTGAGGGGCCCCAAGGTCCAGCGGCGGCAGCAACATGGCATGGATTTATATAACTGCATAAATCGTGGCATCGCGCCAGCCGCGGCCCACCCGCTGTGTAGTTAAAAGGTTTTTACTAATACCTTTTTCGGCATTCAACGCCCCCCCTGTGGTAAAGGCCCCACCGCCCCGGCAAAGCCCCCAGGTCAGCTGTCCGGAACTCGGCAGCCAGTCCCCGTGTGCAGTGATGTAGCGCTATGCATGACGCTGCTTTCTCCCCTCCTCCCCGCCGCCCTGTCTCTGCTGTGAGGAGACTGCAAGCGTGTTGTGAGGACTCGGAGCCTGGTCCGTTTAGTGGCGCTGGCGGCTGTGTGTTGGCGCAGGAGTTTAGGGCTCTGGGGTTGGTTTGGGCACCTGTCATGGGGGCATGAGAAGAATTACGGTGGTGGATATAGAGATATTATATATAATATATATATATATATATGTGTTATTTTTTTTTAACACCACCCTCTGCATTAAAATGGGGGTCAAGAAGGTTTGCGGGGGCCCCAGAAATATCTTTTGTACCGGGCGCCAAGATATCTGTTGCCGGCATTGCGTAGAAAGAAGTATCAATCAGAGATGTTGTTAGAACAGTGGGGTCGATTCAATTCAGCGCCGGGACAGAGCTCGCGGAGCTATTCAGTTCAGTGCGATGTTATGATGAAGCTGAGAATTTGTTCTCCTGGGGTGTGAGCAGACATCTGACAAAACTCCTTACGAGATGCTGTTTTCTGCCCTTAACACACAAGAAACGGCATCGCACCCAGCGCTTAAGTCGGAGAATACCGTTTCACAACTAAACATCATATTTAAGGCGCGAGAACCGGCATTCTCCAACATAACAGCGTGCTGAATTGAATAGCTCTGAGAGCTCCTTCCTGCCGCTGTTCAATTCACGCTGAATTGAATGGAACCCACTGTATATAGGGGAGAGAACGTTGCGTCATTCACCCAGTAATAGCTGTTTTCAATGCAGAACTCCTCCCGCACATGGGAATACCCTCATTTACCTCACCCAGCAATGATAAAGTGCTTTAATAAAGGAAACGTTGCAGCGTAAATCATTATAACGCTAGAATATTAAGATTCCATTCTGATGAAAAGAAGCTCGTTATGGAATAGGACACAAATCTCAGGGCCCCTGATATAACCTACGAGGGGATGGAGACACCTTCTCTCCCCCGGTGATTCCATGCAGAATATCACAAATTATTTCGCTTGTATACAGCCGGCTAAATTATTATCAGATGGCGCACAATATAATATTGATATGTTAGTGGTATTTAAAGTCAAATTAAAACCACATTGCAGCTCAGGCCGTTCCGCCTCGTCCATATGTTTCCAGGCAAAGTCTGAACATCTTGAAGATCAATTTGCAGGCACATGTCATCGGCTCTGTGATGAGGATGTGATGTCCCCGGGCGGCCCCCATGATTGGCATGTGTCTGTTCAGTTACACGTATCTCATTTCAAGGCAAATAAGTCAGGTGCAGATGTTGCAGCAAATGTCCGGCGAGCAGGAATCTCCCTGACTGAGCTGCTGCGGAGCCGGACCGTACAGAGGGCGTCACCTGGGCAGAGCTGGCTGTGGCTGATGCGCCACAGGAACCAAGGTTTCAATATTATATTGGGGTACTCAAGTGCTCCCCCCCCATACCCCTGTTCCATATGACTGAATTTGGGGTATATCCCCCCATTTCCCTCCACCTACTGTATGACGGTGCAGTGAGGTTGCTCTGCTGTTGTTACATGCCCTGTGGCAGACACCATACAGCTGCGCTGCCAATGTCGCAGGGAGCATTTGCCAGTCTCAGGGCGTCTGGATCACTCACTGTAATCAGCAACTAAGCCATGTGTGAGATTCTCCCTTCCTAAAGGACAGATTTATGTTTTACTAAAATAATGTGAAAAACTGTGATTTTCACACCCTATTCACATTATTTGCATATCACCTGAATATATTAATGGGGTTTTGGAGCAGTTTTCATGAATCCCGGCTGTGTCAGTGCTGCGATATACCGGCTGTGTCAGTGATGAGATATATCGGCTGTGTCAGTGATGAGATATACCGGCTGTGTCAGTGATGAGATATACAGGCTGTGTCAGTGATGATATATACTGGCTGTGTCAGTCATGATATATACCGGCTGTGTCGGTGATGAGATGTCCCGGCTGTGTCAGTGATGAGATGTCCCGGCTGTGTCAGTGATGAGATATACCGGCTGTGTCAGTGATGAGATATCCCGGCTGTGTCAGTGCTGCGATATACCGGCTGTGTCAGTGATGAGATGTCCCGGCTGTGTCAGTGCTGCGATATACCGGCTGTGTCAGTGCTGCGATATACCGGCTGTGTCAGTGATGAGATGTCCCGGCTGTGTCAGTGATGAGATATCCCGGCTGTGTCAGTGATGAGATATCCCGGCTGTGTCAGTGATGCGATATCCCGGCTGTGTCAGTGATGAGATGTCCCGGCTGTGTCAGTGATGAGATGTCCCGGCTGTGTCAGTGATGAGATATACCGGCTGTGTCAGTGATGAGATGTCCCGGCTGTGTCAGTGATGAGATATACCGGCTGTGTCAGTGATGTGATGTCCCGGCTGTGTCAGTGATGAGATGTCCCGGCTGTGTCAGTGATGAGATGTCCCGGCTGTGTCAGTGATGAGATATCCCGGCTGTGTCAGTGATGTGATGTCCCGGCTGTGTCAGCGATGAGATATACCGGCTGTGTCAGTGATGAGATATCCCGGCTGTGTCAGTGATGAGATATACCGGCTGTGTCAGTGATGTGATGTCCTGGCTGTATCAGTGATGTGATGTCCCGGCTGTGTCAGTGATGAGATGTCCCGGCTGTGTCAGTGATGAGATATCCCGGCTGTGTCAGTGATGAGATGTCCCGGCTGTGTCAGTGATGCGATATACCGGCTGTGTCAGTGATGAGATATCCCGGCTGTGTCAGCGATGAGATATACCGGCTGTGTCAGTGATGAGATATACCGGCTGTGTCAGTGATGAGATATACCGGCTGTGTCAGTGATGAGATGTCCCGGCTGTGTCAGTGATGAGATGTCCCGGCTGTGTCAGTGATGAGATGTCCCGGCTGTGTCAGTGATGAGATATACCGGCTGTGTCAGTGATGAGATGTCCCGGCTGTGTCAATGATGAGATATACCGGCTGTGTCAGTGATGAGATATACCGGCTGTGTCAGTGATGAGATGTCCCGGCTGTGTCAGTGATGAGATGTCCCGGCTGTGTCAGTGGTGAGATATACCGGCTGTGTCAGTGATGAGATATACCGGCTGTGTCAGCGATGAGATATACCGGCTGTGTCAGTAATGAGATATCCCGGCTGTGTCAGTGATGAGATATACCGGCTGTGTCAGTGATGAGATGTCCCGGCTGTGTCAGTGATGAGATATACCGGCTGTGTCAGTGATGAGATATCCCGGCTGTGTCAGTGATGAGATATACCGGCTGTGTCAGTGATGAGATATACCGGCTGTGTCAGTGATGAGATGTCCCGGTTGTGTCAGTGATGAGATGTCCCGGCTGTGTCAGTGATGAGATGTCCCGGCTGTGTCAGTGATGAGATATACCGGCTGTGTCAGTGATGAGTAGAGATGAGCGGGTTCGGTTCCTCGGAATCCGAACCCCCCCGAACTTCAGCCTTTTTACACGGGTCCGAGGCAGACTCGGATCTTCCCGCCTTGCTCGGCTAACCCGAGCGCGCCCGAACGTCATCATCCCGCTGTCGGATTCTCGCGAGGCTCGTATTCTATCGCGAGACTCGGATTCTATATAAGGAGCCGCGCGTCGCCGCCATTTTCACACGTGCATTGATATTGATAGGGAGAGGACGTGGCTGGCGTCCTCTCCGTTTAGATAGAGAGTGAGACACTTGATTTACTAGTAATTTAATTTTAGTAATTTTGGGGAGCATTAGGAGTACTCAGAGAGTGCAGAGTTTTGCTGATAGTTATACTAGTGACCACCAGTTTTATTTATTATTTAAAATCCGTTCTCTGCCTGAAAAAAAGATACACAGTCACATACCATATCTGTGCTCAGTCTCAGTGTGCTGCATGATAATATCATCTATGTATATCTGACTGTGCTGAGTGCTCACTGCTCACACAGCTTAATTGTGGGGGAGACTGGGGAGCAGTTATAGCAGGAGTACATAACAGTGCACACTTTAGCTGCCAGTGTGACTGACCAGTGACCACCAGTATATTGTCTGCCTGAAAAAGTTAAACACTCGTGTGGTGTTTTTTTTTTTAATTCTATAAACGCATTCTGCTGACAGACAGTGTCCAGCAGGTCCGTCATTCATTATATTATAATATATACCTGCAGTAGTGATATATATATTTTTTTTATATCATTATCATCCAGTCTATACTAGCAGACGCAGTACGGTAGTCCACGGCTGTAGCTACTTCTGTGTCGGCAGTGCTCGTCCATAATTGTATACCTACCTGTGGTGGGGTTTTTTTTTTTCTATCTTCTTCATACTAGTAGTTTAGGAGTCTGCTGCTGACAGTGTCCAGCAGGTCCGTCATTATATAATATATACCTGTCCTGCAGTAGTGATATATATATTTTTTTTATATCATTATCATCCAGTCTATACTAGCAGACGCAGTACGGTAGTCCACGGCTGTAGCTACCTCTGTGTCGGCAGTGCTCGTCCATAATTGTATACCTACCTGTGGTGGGTTTTTTTTTTTTTCTATCTTCTTCATACTAGTAGTTTAGGAGTCTGCTGCTGACAGTGTCCAGCAGGTCCGTCATTATATAATATATACCTGTCCTGCAGTAGTGATATATATATATTTTTTATATCATTATCATCCAGTCTATACTAGCAGACGCAGTACGGTAGTCCACGGCTGTAGCTACCTCTGTGTCGGCAGTGCTCGTCCATAATTGTATACCTACCTGTGGTGGGGGTTTTTTTTCTATCTTCTTCATACTAGTAGTTTAGGAGTCTGCTGCTGACAGTGTCCAGCAGGTCCGTCATTATATAATATATACCTGTCCTGCAGTAGTGATATATATATATTTTTTATATCATTATCATCCCAGTCTATACTAGCAGACGCAGTACGGTAGTTCACGGCTGTAGCTACCTCTGTGTCGGCAGTGCTCGTCCATAATTGTATACCTACCTGTGATGGGTTTTTTTTTTCTATCTTCTTCATACTAGTAGTTTAGGAGTCTGCTGCTGACAGTGTCCAGCAGGTCCGTCATTATATAATATATACCTGTCCTGCAGTAGTTATATATATATATGTTTTATATCATTATCATCTAGTCTATACTAGCAGACGCAGTACGGTAGTCCACGGCTGTAGCTACCTCTGTGTCGGCAGTGCTCGTCCATAATTGTATACCTACCTGTGGTGGGTTTTTTTTTTTCTATCTTCTTCATACTAGTAGTTTAGGAGTCTGCTGCTGACAGTGTCCAGCAGGTCCGTCATTATATAATATATACCTGTCCTGCAGTAGTTATATATATATATGTTTTATATCATTATCATCCAGTCTATACTAGCAGACGCAGTACGGTAGTCCACGGCTGTAGCTACCTCTGTGTCGGTAGTCACTCGTCATCCATAAGTATACTAGTATCCATCCATCTCCATTGTTTACCTGAGGTGCCTTTTAGTTGTGCCTATTAAAATATGGAGAACAAATAGTTGAGGTTCCAAAAATAGGGAAAGATCAAGATCGACTTCCACCTCGTGCTGAAGCTGCTGCCACTAGTCATGGCCGAGACGATGAAATGCCATCAACGTCGTCTGCCAAGGCCGATGCCCAATGTCATAGTACAGAGCATGTAAAATCCAAACACCAAATATCAGTAAAAAAAGGACTCAAAAATCTAAAATAAAATCGTCGGAGGAGAAGCGTAAACTTGCCAATATGCCATTTACGACACGGAGTGGCAAGGAATGGCTGAGGCCCTGGCCTATGTTCATGGCTAGTGGTTCAGCTTCACATGAGGATGGAAGCACTCAGCCTCTCGCTAGAAAAATGAAAAGACTTAAGCTGGCAAAAGCACAGCAAAGAACTGTGCGTTCTTCGAAATCACAAATCCACAAGGAGAGTCCAATTGTGTCGGTTGCGATGCCTGACCTTCCCAACACTGGACGTGAAGAGCATGCGCCTTCCACCATTTGCACGCCCCCTGCAAGTGCTGGAAGGAGCACCCGCAGTCCAGTTCCTGATAGTCAGATTGAAGATGTCAGTGTTGAAGTACACAGGATGAGGAGGATATGGGTGTTGCTGGCGCTGGGGAGGAAATTGACAAGGAGGATTCTGATGGTGAGGTGGTTTGTTTAAGTCAGGCACCCGGGGAGACACCTGTTGTCCGTGGGAGGAATATGGCCATTGACATGCCTGGTGAAAATACCAAAAAAATCAGCTCTTCGGTGTGGAAGTATTTCAACAGAAATGCGGACAACATTTGTCAAGCCGTGTGTTGCCTTTGTCAAGCTGTAATAAGTAGGGGTAAGGACGTTAACCACCTTGGAACATCCTCCCTTATAACGTCACCTGCAGCGCATTCATCATAAGTCAGTGACAAGTTCAAAAACTTTGGGCGACAGCGGAAGCAGTCCACTGACCAGTTAATCTGACCAGTTAACCTCTTGTAACCAAGCTCACGCAAACCACCCCACCAACTCCCTCAGTGTCAATTTCCTCCTTCCCCAGGAATGCCAATAGTCCTGCAGGCCATGTCACTGGCAATTCTGAACGAGTCCTCTCCTGCCTGGGATTCCACCGATGCATCCTTGCGTGTAACGCCTACTGCTGCTGGCGCTGCTGTTGTTGCTGCTGGGAGTCGATGGTCATCCAGAGGGGAAGTCGTAAGACCACTTTTACTACTTCCACCAAGCAATTGACTGTCCAACAGTCCTTTGCGAGGAAGATGAAATATCACAGCAGTCATCCTGCTGCAAAGCGGATAACTGAGGCCTTGGCATCCTGGGCGGTGAGAAACGTGGTTCCGGTATCCATCATTACTGCAGAGCCAACTATAGACTTGTTTGAGGTACTGTGTCCCCGGTACCAAATACCATCTAGGTTCCATTTCTCTAGGCAGGCGATACCGAAAATGTACACAGACCTCAGAAAAAGACTCACCAGTGTCCTAAAAAATGCAGTTGTACCCAATGTCCACTTAACCACGGACATGTGGACAAGTGGAGCAGGGCAGACTCAGGACTATATGACTGTGACAGCCCACTGGGTAGATGTATGGACTCCCGCCGCAAGAACAGCAGCGGCGGCACCAGTAGCAGCATCTTGCAAACGCCAACTCTTTCCTAGGCAGGCTACGCTTTGTATCACCGCTTTCCAGAATACGCACACAGCTGAAAACCTCTTACGGCAACTGAGGAAGATCATCGCAGAATGGCTTACCCCAATTGGACTCTCCTGTGGATTTGTGGCATCGGACAACGCCAGCAATATTGTGTGTGCATTAAATATGGGCAAATTCCAGCACGTCCCATGTTTTGCACATACCTTGAATTTGGTGGTGCAGAATTATTTAAAAAACGAGAGGGGCGTGCAAGAGATGCTGTCGGTGGCCAGAAGAATTGCGGGACACTTTCGGCGTACAGGCACCACGTACAGAAGACTGGAGCAACACCAAAAACGCCTGAACCTGCCCTGCCATCATCTGAAGCAAGAAGTGGTAACGAGGTGGAATTCAACCCTCTATATGCTTCAGAGGTTGGAGGAGCAGCAAAAGGCCATTCAAGCCTATACAACTGAGCACGATATAGGAGGTGGAATGCACCTGTCTCAAGCGCAGTGGAGAATGATTTCAACGTTGTGCAAGGTTCTGCAACCTTTTGAACTTGCCACATGTGAAGTCAGTTCAGACACTGCCAGCCTGAGTCAGGTCATTCCCCTCATCGGGCTTTTGCAGAAGAAGCTGGAGACATTGAAGGAGGAGCTAACACAGAGCGATTCCGCTAGGCATGTGGGACTTGTGGATGGAGCCCTTAATTCGCTTAACAAGGATTCACGGGTGGTCAATCTGTTGAAATCAGAGCACTACATTTTGGTCACCGTGCTCGATCCTAGATTTAAAACCTAACTTGGATCTCTCTTTCCGCCAGACACAAGTCTGCAGGGGTTCAAAGAACTGCTGGTGAGAAAATTGTCAAGTCAAGCGGAACGCGACCTGTCAACATCTCCTCCTTCACATTCTCCCGCAACTGGGGGTGCGAGGAAAAGGCTCAGAATTCCGAGCCCACCCGCTGGCGGTGATGCAGGGCAGTCTGGAGCGACTGCTGATGCTGACATCTGGTCCGGACTGAAGGGACCCCGCCAACGATTACGGACATGTCGTCTACTCTCACTGCATATGGTTCTCTCCCCATTGAAAGAATGGTGGAGGGATTATATGAGTGACCGCATCCTAGTAGGCACGTCAGACAGTCCGTTCGTATACTGGCAGGAAAAAGAGGCAATTTGGAGGCCCTTGCACAAACTGGCTTTATTCTACCTAAGTTGCCCTCCCACAAGTGTGTACTCCGAAAGAGTGTTTAGTGCCGCCTCTCACCTTGTCAGCAATCGGCGTACGAGGTTACTTCCAGAAAAATGTGGAGAAGATGATGTTCATTAAAATGAATTATAATCAATTCCCTCCATGGAGACATTCACCAGCAGCAATTGCCTCCAAAAAGTACACAGGGGAGCTGTGATGGTGGATTCCAGTGGGGACGAATTGATAATCTGTGAGGAGGGGGGATGTACACGGTGATGAATCGGAGGATGATGATGAGGTGGACATCTTGCCTCTGTAGAGCCAGTTTGTGCAAGGAGAGATTAACTGCTTCTTTTTTGGTGGGGGTCCAAACCAACCCGTCATTTCAGTCACAGTCGTGTGGCAGACCCTGTCACTGAAATGATGGGTTGGTTAAAGTGTGCATGTCCTGTTTATACAACATAAGGGTGGGTGGGTGGGAGGGCCCAAGGACAATTCCATCTTGCACCTCTTTTTTCTTTCATTTTTCTTTGCGTCATGTGCTGTTTGGGGAGTGTTTTTTGGAAGGGCCAGCCTGCGTGACACTGCAGTGCCACTCCTAGATGGGCCAGGTGTTTGTGTCGGCCATTAGGGTCGCTGAGCTTAGTCACACAGCTACCTCATTGCGCCTCTTTTTTTCTTTGCGTCATGTGCTGTTTGGGGAGTGTTTTTTGGAAGGGCCATCCTGCGTGACACTGCAGTGCCACTCCTAGATGGGCCAGGGTGTTTGTGTCGGCCACTAGGGTCGCTTAGCTTACTCACACAGCTACCTCATTGCGCCTCTTTTTTTCTTTGCGTCATGTGCTGTTTGGGGAGTGTTTTTTTGAAGGGCCATCCTGCGTGACACTGCAGTGCCACTCCTAGATGGGCCAGGTGTTTGTGTCGGCCACTAGGGTCGCTGAGCTTACTCACACAGCTACCTCATTGCGCCTCTTTTTTTCTTTGCGTCATGTGCTGTTTGGGGAGTGTTTTTTTGGAAGGGCCATCCTGCCTGACACTGCAGTGCCACTCCTAGATGGGCCAGGTGTTTGTGTCGGCCACTAGGGTCGCTGAGCTTAGTCACACAGCTACCTCATTGCGCCTCTTTTTTTTCTTCTTTGCGTCATGTGCTGTTTGGGGAGTATTTTTTGGAAGGGCCATCCTGCCTGACACTGCAGTGCCACTCCTAGATGGGCCAGGTGTTTGTGTCGGCCACTTGGGTCGCTGAGCTTAGTCACACAGCTACCTCATTGCGCCTCTTTTTTTCTTTGCGTCATGTGCTGTTTGGGGAGTGTTTTTTGGAAGGGCCATCCTGCGTGACACTGCAGTGCCACTCCTAGATGGGCCAGGTGTTTGTGTCGGCCACTTGGGTCGCTGAGCTTAGTCATCCAGCGACCTCGGTGCAAATTTTAGGACTAAAAATAATATTGTGAGGTGTGAGGTGTTCAGAATAGACTGAAAATGAGTGGAAATTATGGTTATTGAGGTTAATAATACTTTGGGATCAAAATGATCCCCAAATTCTATGATTTAAGCAGTTTTTTAGGGTTTTTTTAAAAAAACACCCGAATCCAAAACACACCCGAATCCGACAAAAAAAATTCGGTGAGGTTTTGCCAAAACGCGTTCGAACTCAAAACACGGCCGCGGAACCGAACCCCAAAACCAAAACACAAAACCCGAAAAATTTCCGGTGCACATCTCTAGTGATGAGATGTCCCGGCTGTGTCAATGATGAGATATACCGGCTGTGTCAGTGATGAGATATCCCGGCTGTGTCAGTAATGAGATATACCGGCTGTGTCAGTGATGAGATGTCCCGGCTGTGTCAGTGATGAGATGTACCGGCTGTGTCAGTTATGAGATGTACCGGCTGTGTCAGTTATGAGATATACCGGCTGTGTCAGTGATGAGATATACCGGCTGTGTCAGTGATGAGATATACCGGCTGTGTCAGTGATGAGATATACCGGCTGTGTCAGTGATGAGATGTCCCGGCTGTGTCAGTGATGAGATATCCCGGCTGTGTCAATGATGAGATGTCCCGGCTGTGTCGGTGATGAGATATACCGGCTGTGTCGGTGATGAGATATACCGGCTGTGTCGGTGATGAGATGTCCCGGCTGTGTCAGTGATGAGATGTCCCGGCTGTGTCAGTGATGAGATATCCCGGCTGTGTCAGTGATGAGATATCCCGGCTGTGTGTCAGTGATGAGAATATACCAGCTGTGTCAGTGCTGCCATATACCGGCTGTGTCAGTGATGAGATGTCCCGGCTGTGTCAGTGATGAGATGTCCCGGCTGTGTCAGTGATGAGATATCCCGGCTGTGTGTCAGTGATGAGATATACCGGCTGTCTCAGTGCTGCCATATACCGGCTGTGTCAGTGATGAGATGTCCCGGCTGTGTCAGTGATGAGATGTCCCGGCTGTGTCAGTGATGAGATATACCGGCTGTGTCAGTGATGAGATATACCGGCTGTGTCAGTGATGAGATATCCCGGCTGTGTCAGTGATGAGATATACCGGCTGTGTCAGTGATAAGATATACCGGCTTTGTCAGTGAATATATATACCGGCTGTGTCAGTGATGAGATATACCGGCTGTGTCAGTGATAAGATGTCCCGGTTGTGTCGGTGATGAGATATACCGGCTGTGTCAGTGATGAGATGTCCCGGCTGTGTCAGTGATGAGATGTCCCGGCTGTGTCAGTGATGAGATGTCCCGGCTGTGTCAGTGATGAGATATCCCGGCTGTGTCAGTGCTGCGATATACCGGCTGTGTCAGTGATGAGATGTCCCGGCTGTGTCATGATGAGATGTCCCGGCTGTGTCAGTGATGATATATACCGGCTGTGTCAGTGATGAGATGTCCCGGCTGTGTCAGTGATGAGATATCCCGGCTGTGTCAGTGATGAGATATCCCGGCTGTGTCAGTGATGAGATATCCCGGCTGTGTCAGTGATGAGATATACCGGCTGTGTCAGTGATGAGATATACCGGCTGTGTCAGTGATGATATATACCGGCTGTGTCAGTGATAATATAAACCGGCTGTGTCGGTGATGAGATGTCCCGGCTGTGTCAATGATGATATATACCGGCTGTGTCAGTGATGAGATATACCGGCTGTGTCAGTGATGATATATACCGGCTGTGTCAGTGATGATATATACCGGCTGTGTCAGTGATGAGATGTCCCGGCTGTGTCAGTGCTGCGATATACCGGCTGTGTCAGTGATGAGATATCCCGGCTGTGTCAGTGATGAGATATATCCGGCTGTGTCAGTGATGAGATGTCCGGCTGTGTCAGTGATGAGATATACTGGCTGTGTCAGTGATGAGATGTCCCGGCTGTGTCAGTGATGAGATATACCGGCTGTGTCAGTGATGAGATGTCCCGGCTGTGTCAGTGATGAGATATCCCGGCTGTGTCAGTGATGAGATATCCGGCTGTGTCAGTGATGAGATATACCGGCTGTGTCAGTGATGAGATATACCGGCTGTGTCAGTGATGAGATATACCGGCTGTGTCAGTGATGAGATATACCGGCTGTGTCAGTGATGAGATATACCGGCTGTGTCAGTGATGAGATATACCGGCTGTGTCAGTGATGAGATATCCCGGCTGTGTCAGTGATGAGATATACCGGCTGTGTCAGTGATGAGATATCCCGGCTGTGTCAGTGATGAGATATACCGGCTGTGTCAGTGATGAGATGTCCCGGCTGTGTCAGTGCTGCCATATACCGGCTGTGTCAGTGATGAGATATACCGGCTGTGTCAGTGATGAGATGTCCCGGCTGTGTCAGTGATTAGAGATACCGGCTTTGTCAGTGATGAGATATCCCGCTGTGTCAGTGATGAGATATACCGGCTGTGTCAGTGATGCGATATCCCGGCTGTGTCAGTGATGAGATATCCCGGCTGTGTCAGTGATGAGATATACCGGCTGTGTCAGTGATGAGATGTCCCGGCTGTGTCGGCGATGAGATGTCCCGGCTGTGTCAGTGATGAGATGTCCCGGCTGTGTCAGTGATGAGATGTCCCGGCTGTGTCAGTGATGAGATGTCCCGGCTGTGTCAGTGATGAGATATCCCGCTGTGTCAGTGATGAGATATACCGGCTGTGTCAGTGATGAGATGTCCCGGCTGTGTCAGTGATGAGATGTCCCGGCTGTGTCAGTGATGAGATATCCCGGCTGTGTCAGTGATGAGATATCCGGCTGTGTCAGTGATGAGATGTCCCGGCTGTGTCAGTGATGAGATGTCCCGGCTGTGTCAGTGATGAGATGTCCCGGCTGTGTCAGTGATGAGATATACCGGCTGTGTCAGTGATGAGATGTTCCCGCTGTGTCAGTGATGATATATACGGCTGTGTCAGTGATGAGATGTCCCGGCTGTGTCAGTGATGAGATATACCGGCTGTGTCAGTGATGAGATATACCGGCTTGTGTCAGTGATGATATATACCGACTGTGTCAGTGATGCGATATCCCGGCTGTGTCAGTGATGAGATGTCCCGGCTGTGTCAGTGATGAGATATACCGGCTGTGTCAGTGATGAGATATACCGGCTGTGTCAGTGATGAGATGTTCCCGCTGTGTCAGTGATGATATATACCGGCTGTGTCAGTGATGAGATGTCCCGGCTGTGTCAGTGATGCGATATCCCGGCTGTGTCAGTGATGAGATGTCCCGGCTGTGTCAGTGATGAGATATACCGGCTGTGTCAGTGATGAGATATACCGGCAGTGTCAGTGATGATATATACCGACTGTGTCAGTGATGCGATATCCCGGCTGTGTCAGTGATGAGATATACCGGCAGTGTCAGTGATGAGATGTCCCGGCTGTGTCAGTGATGAGATATACCGGCTGTGTCAGTGATGAGATATACCGGCTGTGTCAATGATGAGATGTCCCGGTTGTGTCAGTGATGAGATATACCGGCTGTGTCAGTGATGAGATATACCGGCTGTGTCAGTGATGAGATGTCCCGGGCTGTGTCAGTGATGAGATATACCGGCTGTGTCAGTGATGAGATATACCGGCTGTGTCAATGATGAGATGTCCCGGCTGTGTCAGTGATGATATATACCGGCTGTGTCAGTGATGAGATGTCCCGGCTGTGTCAGTGATGAGATGTCCCGGCTGTGTCAGTGATGATATATACCGGCTGTGTCAGTGATGCGATATCCCGGCTGTGTCAGTGATGAGATGTCCCGGCTGTGTCAGTGATGAGATATACCGGCTGTGTCGGTGATGAGATATACCGGCTGTGTCAATGATGAGATGTCCCGGCTGTGTCAGTGATGATATATACCGGCTGTGTCAGTGATGAGATGTCCCCGGCTGTGTCAGTGATGAGATGTCCCGGCTGTGTCAGTGATGATATATACCGGCTGTGTCAGTGATGCGATATCCCGGCTGTGTCAGTGATGAGATGTCCCGGCTGTGTCAGTGATGAGATATACCGGCTGTGTCGGTGATGAGATATACCGGCTGTGTCAGTGATGAGATATACCGGCTGTGTCAGTGATGAGATATCCCGGCTGTGTCAGTGATGAGATATCCCGGCTGTTTCAGTGATGAGATATACCGGCTGTGTCAGTGATGAGATATCCCGGCTGTGTCAGTGATGAGATATACCGGCTGTGTCAGTGATGAGATGTACCGGCTGTGTCAGTGATGAGATGTCCCGGCTGTGTCAGTGATGATATATACCGGCTGTGTCAGTGATGATATATACCGACTGTGTCAGTGATGCGATATCCCGGCTGTGTCAGTGATGAGATGTCCCGGCTGTGTCAGTGCTGCCATATACCGGCTGTGTCAGTGATGAGATATACCGGCTGTGTCAGTGATGAGATGTCCCGGCTGTGTCAGTGATGGGATGTCCCGGCTGTGTCAGTGATGAGATGTCCCGGCTGTGTCAATGATGAGATGTCCCGGCTGTGTCAGTGATGAGATGTCCCGGCTGTGTCAGTGATGATATATACCGGCTGTGTCAGTGATGATATATACCGACTGTGTCAGTGATGCGATATCCCGGCTGTGTCAGTGATGAGATGTCCCGGCTGTGTCAGCGATGAGATATACCGGCTGTGTCAGTGATGAGATATACCGGCTGTGTCAGTGATGAGATATCCCGGCTGTGTCAGTGATGAGATATACCGGCTGTGTCAGTGATGAGATGTCCCGGCTGTGTCAGTGATGAGATGTCCCGGCTGTGTCAGTGATGATATATACCGGCTGTGTCAGTGATGAGATGTCCCGGCTGTGTCAGCGATGAGATATACAGGCTGTGTCAGTGATGAGATATACCGGCTGTGTCAGTGATGAGATATACCGGCTGTGTCGGCGATGAGATATACCGGCTGTGTCAGTGATGAGATATACCGGCTGTGTCAGTGATGAGATGTCCCGGCTGTGTCAGTGATGAGATGTCCCGGCTGTGTCAGCGATGAGATATACCGGCTGTGTCAGTGATGAGATATACCGGCTGTGTCAGTGATGAGATATACCGGCTGTGTCAGTGATGAGATGTCCCGGCTGTGTCAGTGATGAGATGTCCCGGCTGTGTCAGTGATGAGATATACCGGCTGTGTCAGTGATGAGATATACAGGCTGTGTCAGTGATGAGATATACCGGCTGTGTCAGTGATGAGATGTCCCGGCTGTGTCAGTGATGAGATGTCCCGGCTGTGTCAGTGATGAGATATCCCGGCTGTGTCAGTGATGAGATATACCGGCTGTGTCAGTGCTGCCATATACCTGCTGTGTCAGTGATGAGATATACCGGCTGTGTCAGTGATGAGATATACCGGCTGTGTCAGTGCTGCCATATACCGGCTGTGTCAGTGATGAGATATACCGGCTGTGTCAATGATGAGATGTCCCGGCTGTGTCAGTGATGAGATGTCCCGGCTGTGTCAGTGATGATATATACCGGCTGTGTCAGTGATGCGATATCCCGGCTGTGTCAGTGATGAGATGTCCCGGCTGTGTCAGTGATGAGATATACCGGCTGTGTCGGTGATGAGATATACCGGCTGTGTCAGTGATGAGATATACCGGCTGTGTCAGTGATGAGATATCCCGGCTGTGTCAGTGATGAGATATCCCGGCTGTTTCAGTGATGAGATATACCGGCTGTGTCAGTGGTGAGATATCCCGGCTGTGTCAGTGATGAGATGTACCGGCTGTGTCAGTGATGAGATGTCCCGGCTGTGTCAGTGATGATATATACCGGCTGTGTCAGTGATGATATATACCGACTGTGTCAGTGATGCGATATCCCGGCTGTGTCAGTGATGAGATGTCCCGGCTGTGTCAGTGCTGCCATATACCGGCTGTGTCAGTGATGAGATATACCGGCTGTGTCAGTGATGAGATGTCCCGGCTGTGTCAGTGATGGGATGTCCCGGCTGTGTCAGTGATGAGATGTCCCGGCTGTGTCAATGATGAGATGTCCCGGCTGTGTCAGTGATGAGATGTCCCGGCTGTGTCAGTGATGATATATACCGGCTGTGTCAGTGATGATATATACCGACTGTGTCAGTGATGCGATATCCCGGCTGTGTCAGTGATGAGATGTCCCGGCTGTGTCAGCGATGAGATATACCGGCTGTGTCAGTGATGAGATATCCCGGCTGTGTCAGTGATGAGATATACCGGCTGTGTCAGTGATGAGATATACCGGCTGTGTCAGTGATGAGATGTCCCGGCTGTGTCAGCGATGAGATATACAGGCTGTGTCAGTGATGAGATATACCGGCTGTGTCAGTGATGAGATATACCGGCTGTGTCGGCGATGAGATATACCGGCTGTGTCAGTGATGAGATATACCGGCTGTGTCAGTGATGAGATGTCCCGGCTGTGTCAGTGATGAGATGTCCCGGCTGTGTCAGCGATGAGATATACCGGCTGTGTCAGTGATGAGATATACCGGCTGTGTCAGTGATGAGATATACCGGCTGTGTCAGTGATGAGATGTCCCGGCTGTGTCAGTGATGAGATGTCCCGGCTGTGTCAGTGATGAGATATACCGGCTGTGTCAGTGATGAGATATACAGGCTGTGTCAGTGATGAGATATACCGGCTGTGTCAGTGATGAGATGTCCCGGCTGTGTCAGTGATGAGATGTCCCGGCTGTGTCAGTGATGAGATGTCCCGGCTGTGTCAGTGATGAGATATACCGGCTGTGTCAGTGATGAGATATACAGGCTGTGTCAGTGATGAGATATACAGGCTGTGTCAGTGATGAGATATACCGGCTGTGTCAGTGATGAGATATACCGGCTGTGGCGGCGATGAGATATACCGGCTGTGTCAGTGATGAGATATACCGGCTGTGTCAGTGATGAGATGTCCCGGCTGTGTCAGTGATGAGATGTCCCGGCTGTGTCAGCGATGAGATATACCGGCTGTGTCAGTGATGAGATATACCGGCTGTGTCAGTGATGAGATATACCGGCTGTGTCAGTGATGAGATGTCCCGGCTGTGTCAGTGATGAGATGTCCCGGCTGTGTCAGTGATGAGATATACCGGCTGTGTCAGTGATGAGATATACAGGCTGTGTCAGTGATGAGATATACCGGCTGTGTCAGTGATGAGATGTCCCGGCTGTGTCAGTGATGAGATGTCCCGGCTGTGTCAGTGATGAGATATCCCGGCTGTGTCAGTGATGAGATATACCGGCTGTGTCAGTGCTGCCATATACCTGCTGTGTCAGTGATGAGATATACCGGCTGTGTCAGTGATGAGATATACCGGCTGTGTCAGTGCTGCCATATACCGGCTGTGTCAGTGATGAGATATACCGGCTGTGTCAATGATGAGATGTCCCGGCTGTGTCAGTGATGAGATGTCCCGGCTGTGTCAGTGATGATATATACCGGCTGTGTCAGTGATGCGATATCCCGGCTGTGTCAGTGATGAGATGTCCCGGCTGTGTCAGTGATGAGATATACCGGCTGTGTCGGTGATGAGATATACCGGCTGTGTCAGTGATGAGATATACCGGCTGTGTCAGTGATGAGATATCCCGGCTGTGTCAGTGATGAGATATCCCGGCTGTTTCAGTGATGAGATATACCGGCTGTGTCAGTGGTGAGATATCCCGGCTGTGTCAGTGATGAGATGTACCGGCTGTGTCAGTGATGAGATGTCCCGGCTGTGTCAGTGATGATATATACCGGCTGTGTCAGTGATGATATATACCGACTGTGTCAGTGATGCGATATCCCGGCTGTGTCAGTGATGAGATGTCCCGGCTGTGTCAGTGCTGCCATATACCGGCTGTGTCAGTGATGAGATATACCGGCTGTGTCAGTGATGAGATGTCCCGGCTGTGTCAGTGATGGGATGTCCCGGCTGTGTCAGTGATGAGATGTCCCGGCTGTGTCAATGATGAGATGTCCCGGCTGTGTCAGTGATGAGATGTCCCGGCTGTGTCAGTGATGATATATACCGGCTGTGTCAGTGATGATATATACCGACTGTGTCAGTGATGCGATATCCCGGCTGTGTCAGTGATGAGATGTCCCGGCTGTGTCAGCGATGAGATATACCGGCTGTGTCAGTGATGAGATATCCCGGCTGTGTCAGTGATGAG
The DNA here is from genome assembly GCF_028390025.1 of Pseudophryne corroboree. NCBI lineage: Eukaryota > Metazoa > Chordata > Amphibia > Anura > Myobatrachidae > Pseudophryne > Pseudophryne corroboree. The sequence continues at coordinate 485,509,281 of NC_086451.1, forward strand.
ATATACCGGCTGTGTCAGTGATGAGATATACCGGCTGTGTCAGTGATGAGATGTCCCGGCTGTGTCAGCGATGAGATATACAGGCTGTGTCAGTGATGAGATATACCGGCTGTGTCAGTGATGAGATATACCGGCTGTGTCGGCGATGAGATATACCGGCTGTGTCAGTGATGAGATATACCGGCTGTGTCAGTGATGAGATGTCCCGGCTGTGTCAGTGATGAGATGTCCCGGCTGTGTCAGCGATGAGATATACCGGCTGTGTCAGTGATGAGATATACCGGCTGTGTCAGTGATGAGATATACCGGCTGTGTCAGTGATGAGATGTCCCGGCTGTGTCAGTGATGAGATGTCCCGGCTGTGTCAGTGATGAGATATACCGGCTGTGTCAGTGATGAGATATACAGGCTGTGTCAGTGATGAGATATACCGGCTGTGTCAGTGATGAGATGTCCCGGCTGTGTCAGTGATGAGATGTCCCGGCTGTGTCAGTGATGAGATGTCCCGGCTGTGTCAGTGATGAGATATACCGGCTGTGTCAGTGATGAGATATACAGGCTGTGTCAGTGATGAGATATACAGGCTGTGTCAGTGATGAGATATACCGGCTGTGTCAGTGATGAGATATACAGGCTGTGTCAGTGATGAGATATACAGGCTGTGTCAGTGATGAGATATACAGGCTGTGTCAGTGATGAGATATACCGGCTGTGTCAGTGATGAGATATACAGGCTGTGTCAGTGATGAGATATACAGGCTGTGTCAGTGATGAGATATACCGGCTGTGTCAGTGATGAGATATACAGGCTGTGTCAGTGATGAGATATACAGGCTGTGTCAGTGATGAGATATACCGGCTGTGTCAGTGATGGGATGTCCCGGCTGTGTCAGTGATGAGATGTCCCGGCTGTGTCAATGATGAGATGTCCCGGCTGTGTCAGTGATGAGATGTCCCGGCTGTGTCAGTGATGATATATACCGGCTGTGTCAGTGATGATATATACCGACTGTGTCAGTGATGCGATATCCCGGCTGTGTCAGTGTTGAGATGTCCCGGCTGTGTCAGCGATGAGATATACCGGCTGTGTCAGTGATGAGATATACCGGCTGTGTCAGTGATGAGATATCCCGGCTGTGTCAGTGATGAGATATACCGGCTGTGTCAGTGATGAGATATACCGGCTGTGTCAGTGATGAGATGTCCCGGCTGTGTCAGCGATGAGATATACAGGCTGTGTCAGTGATGAGATATACCGGCTGTGTCGGCGATGAGATATACCGGCTATGTCAGTGATGAGATATACCGGCTGTGTCAGTGATGAGATGTCCCGGCTGTGTCAGTGATGAGATGTCCCGGCTGTGTCAGCGATGAGATATACCGGCTGTGTCAGTGATGAGATATACCGGCTGTGTCAGTGATGAGATATACCGGCTGTGTCAGTGATGAGATATACCGGCTGTGTCAGTGATGAGATGTCCCGGCTGTGTCAGTGATGAGATGTCCCGGCTGTGTCAGTGATGAGATATACCGGCTGTGTCAGTGATGAGATATACAGGCTGTGTCAGTGATGAGATATACCGGCTGTGTCAGTGATGAGATGTCCCGGCTGTGTCAGTGATGAGATGTCCCGGCTGTGTCAGTGATGAGATGTCCCGGCTGTGTCAGTGATGAGATATACCGGCTGTGTCAGTGATGAGATATACAGGCTGTGTCAGTGATGAGATATACAGGCTGTGTCAGTGTTGAGATATACAGGCTGTGTCAGTGATGAGATATACAGGCTGTGTCAGTGATGAGATATACCGGCTGTGTCAGTGATGAGATATACAGGCTGTGTCAGTGATGAGATATCCCGGCTGTGTCAGTGATGAGATATACCGGCTGTGTCAGTGATGAGATGTCCCGGCTGTGTCAGTGATGAGATATACCGGCTGTGTCAGTGATGAGATATACCGGCTGTGTCAGTGATGAGATATACAGGCTGTGTCAGTGATGAGATATCCCGGCTGTGTCAGTGATGAGATGTCCCGGCTGTGTCAGTGATGAGATGTCCCGGCTGTGTCAGTGATGAGATATACCGGCTGTGTCAGTGATGAGATGTCCCGGCTGTGTCAGTGATGAGATATACCGGCTGTGTCAGTGATGAGATATACCGGCTGTGTCAGTGATGAGATATACCGGCTGTGTCAGTGATGAGATATACAGGCTGTGTCAGTGATGAGATGTCCCGGCTGTGTCAGTGATGAGATATACCGGCTGTGTCAGTGATGAGATATACCGGCTGTGTCAGTGATGAGATATACCGGCTGTGTCAGTGATGAGATGTCCCGGCTGTGTCAGCGATGAGATATACAGGCTGTGTCAGTGATGAGATATACCGGCTGTGTCAGTGATGAGATATACCGGCTGTGTCAGTGATGAGATATACCGGCTGTGTCAGTGATGAGATGTCCCGGCTGTGTCAGTGATGAGATATACCGGCTGTGTCAGTGATGAGATGTCCCGGCTGTGTCAGTGATGAGATATACCGGCTGTGTCAGTGATGAGATATACCGGCTGTGTCAGTGATGAGATATACAGGCTGTGTCAGTGATGAGATATCCCGGCTGTGTCAGTGATGAGATGTCCCGGCTGTGTCAGTGATGAGATGTCCCGGCTGTGTCAGTGATGAGATATACCGGCTGTGTCAGTGATGAGATGTCCCGGCTGTGTCAGTGATGAGATATACCGGCTGTGTCAGTGATGAGATATACCGGCTGTGTCAGTGATGAGATATACCGGCTGTGTCAGTGATGAGATATACAGGCTGTGTCAGTGATGAGATGTCCCGGCTGTGTCAGTGATGAGATATACCGGCTGTGTCAGTGATGAGATATACCGGCTGTGTCAGTGATGAGATATACCGGCTGTGTCAGTGATGAGATATACCGGCTGTGTCAGTGATGAGATATACAGGCTGTGTCAGTGATGAGATGTCCCGGCTGTGTCAGTGATGAGATATACCGGCTGTGTCAGTGATGAGATATACCGGCTGTGTCAGTGATGAGATATACCGGCTGTGTCAGTGATGAGATGTCCCGGCTGTGTCAGCGATGAGATATACAGGCTGTGTCAGTGATGAGATATACCGGCTGTGTCAGTGATGAGATATACCGGCTGTGTCAGTGATGAGATATACCGGCTGTGTCAGTGATGAGATGTCCCGGCTGTGTCAGTGATGAGATATACCGGCTGTGTCAGTGATGAGATGTCCCGGCTGTGTCAGTGATGAGATATACCGGCTGTGTCAGTGATGAGATATACCGGCTGTGTCAGTGATGAGATATACAGGCTGTGTCAGTGATGAGATATCCCGGCTGTGTCAGTGATGAGATGTCCCGGCTGTGTCAGTGATGAGATGTCCCGGCTGTGTCAGTGATGAGATATACCGGCTGTGTCAGTGATGAGATGTCCCGGCTGTGTCAGTGATGAGATATACCGGCTGTGTCAGTGATGAGATATACCGGCTGTGTCAGTGATGAGATATACCGGCTGTGTCAGTGATGAGATATACCGGCTGTGTCAGTGATGAGATATACAGGCTGTGTCAGTGATGAGATGTCCCGGCTGTGTCAGTGATGAGATATACCGGCTGTGTCAGTGATGAGATATACCGGCTGTGTCAGTGATGAGATATACCGGCTGTGTCAGTGATGAGATGTCCCGGCTGTGTCAGCGATGAGATATACAGGCTGTGTCAGTGATGAGATATACCGGCTGTGTCAGTGATGAGATATACCGGCTGTGTCAGTGATGAGATATACCGGCTGTGTCAGTGATGAGATGTCCCGGCTGTGTCAGTGATGAGATATACCGGCTGTGTCAGTGATGAGATGTCCCGGCTGTGTCAGTGATGAGATATACCGGCTGTGTCAGTGATGAGATATACCGGCTGTGTCAGTGATGAGATGTCCCGGCTGTGTCAGTGATGAGATATACCGGCTGTGTCAGTGATGAGATATACCGGCTGTGTCAGTGATGAGATATACCGGCTGTGTCAGTGATGAGATATACCGGCTGTGTCAGTGATGAGATATACCGGCTGTGTCAGTGATGAGATGTCCCGGCTGTGTCAGTGATGAGATATACCGGCTGTGTCAGTGATGCGATATACCGGCTGTGTCAGTGATGCGATATACCGGCTGTGTCAGTGATGCGATGTCCCGGCTGTGTCAGTGATGAGATGTCCCGGCTGTGTCAGTGATGAGATATACCGGCTGTGTCAGTGATGAGATATCCCGGCTGTGTCAGTGATGAGATATACCGGCTGTGTCAGTGATGCGATGTCCCGGCTGTGTCAGTGATGAGATGTCCCGGCTGTGTCAGTGATGAGATATACCGGCTGTGTCAGTGATGAGATGTCCCGGCTGTGTCAGTGATGAGATATACCGGCTGTGTCAGTGATGAGATATCCCGGCTGTGTCAGTGATGAGATATACCGGCTGTGTCAGTGATGAGATGTCCCGGCTGTGTCAGTGATGAGATATACCGGCAGTGTCAGTGATGAGATGTCCCGGCTGTGTCAGTGATGAGATATACCGGCTGTGTCAGTGATGAGATATACCGGCTGTGTCAATGATGAGATGTCCCGGTTGTGTCAGTGATGAGATATACCGGCTGTGTCAGTGATGAGATATACCGGCTGTGTCAGTGATGAGATGTCCCGGCTGTGTCAGTGATGAGATATACCGGCTGTGTCAGTGATGAGATATACCGGCTGTGTCAATGATGAGATGTCCCGGCTGTGTCAGTGATGATATATACCGGCTGTGTCAGTGATGAGATGTCCCGGCTGTGTCAGTGATGAGATGTCCCGGCTGTGTCAGTGATGATATATACCGGCTGTGTCAGTGATGCGATATCCCGGCTGTGTCAGTGATGAGATGTCCCGGCTGTGTCAGTGATGAGATATACCGGCTGTGTCGGTGATGAGATATACCGGCTGTGTCAATGATGAGATGTCCCGGCTGTGTCAGTGATGATATATACCGGCTGTGTCAGTGATGAGATGTCCCGGCTGTGTCAGTGATGAGATGTCCCGGCTGTGTCAGTGATGATATATACCGGCTGTGTCAGTGATGCGATATCCCGGCTGTGTCAGTGATGAGATGTCCCGGCTGTGTCAGTGATGAGATATACCGGCTGTGTCGGTGATGAGATATACCGGCTGTGTCAGTGATGAGATATACCGGCTGTGTCAGTGATGAGATATCCCGGCTGTGTCAGTGATGAGATATCCCGGCTGTTTCAGTGATGAGATATACCGGCTGTGTCAGTGATGAGATATCCCGGCTGTGTCAGTGATGAGATATACCGGCTGTGTCAGTGATGAGATGTACCGGCTGTGTCAGTGATGAGATGTCCCGGCTGTGTCAGTGATGATATATACCGGCTGTGTCAGTGATGATATATACCGACTGTGTCAGTGATGCGATATCCCGGCTGTGTCAGTGATGAGATGTCCCGGCTGTGTCAGTGCTGCCATATACCGGCTGTGTCAGTGATGAGATATACCGGCTGTGTCAGTGATGAGATGTCCCGGCTGTGTCAGTGATGGGATGTCCCGGCTGTGTCAGTGATGAGATGTCCCGGCTGTGTCAATGATGAGATGTCCCGGCTGTGTCAGTGATGAGATGTCCCGGCTGTGTCAGTGATGATATATACCGGCTGTGTCAGTGATGATATATACCGACTGTGTCAGTGATGCGATATCCCGGCTGTGTCAGTGATGAGATGTCCCGGCTGTGTCAGCGATGAGATATACCGGCTGTGTCAGTGATGAGATATACCGGCTGTGTCAGTGATGAGATATCCCGGCTGTGTCAGTGATGAGATATACCGGCTGTGTCAGTGATGAGATGTCCCGGCTGTGTCAGTGATGAGATGTCCCGGCTGTGTCAGTGATGATATATACCGGCTGTGTCAGTGATGAGATGTCCCGGCTGTGTCAGCGATGAGATATACAGGCTGTGTCAGTGATGAGATATACCGGCTGTGTCAGTGATGAGATATACCGGCTGTGTCGGCGATGAGATATACCGGCTGTGTCAGTGATGAGATATACCGGCTGTGTCAGTGATGAGATGTCCCGGCTGTGTCAGTGATGAGATGTCCCGGCTGTGTCAGCGATGAGATATACCGGCTGTGTCAGTGATGAGATATACCGGCTGTGTCAGTGATGAGATATACCGGCTGTGTCAGTGATGAGATGTCCCGGCTGTGTCAGTGATGAGATGTCCCGGCTGTGTCAGTGATGAGATATACCGGCTGTGTCAGTGATGAGATATACAGGCTGTGTCAGTGATGAGATATACCGGCTGTGTCCGTGATGAGATGTCCCGGCTGTGTCAGTGATGAGATGTCCCGGCTGTGTCAGTGATGAGATATCCCGGCTGTGTCAGTGATGAGATATACCGGCTGTGTCAGTGCTGCCATATACCTGCTGTGTCAGTGATGAGATATACCGGCTGTGTCAGTGATGAGATATACCGGCTGTGTCAGTGCTGCCATATACCGGCTGTGTCAGTGATTTGATATACCGGCTGTGTCAATGATGAGATGTCCCGGCTGTGTCAGTGATGAGATGTCCCGGCTGTGTCAGTGATGATATATACCGGCTGTGTCAGTGATGCGATATCCCGGCTGTGTCAGTGATGAGATGTCCCGGCTGTGTCAGTGATGAGATATACCGGCTGTGTCGGTGATGAGATATACCGGCTGTGTCAGTGATGAGATATACCGGCTGTGTCAGTGATGAGATATCCCGGCTGTGTCAGTGATGAGATATCCCGGCTGTTTCAGTGATGAGATATACCGGCTGTGTCAGTGGTGAGATATCCCGGCTGTGTCAGTGATGAGATGTACCGGCTGTGTCAGTGATGAGATGTCCCGGCTGTGTCAGTGATGATATATACCGGCTGTGTCAGTGATGATATATACCGACTGTGTCAGTGATGCGATATCCCGGCTGTGTCAGTGATGAGATGTCCCGGCTGTGTCAGTGCTGCCATATACCGGCTGTGTCAGTGATGAGATATACCGGCTGTGTCAGTGATGAGATGTCCCGGCTGTGTCAGTGATGGGATGTCCCGGCTGTGTCAGTGATGAGATGTCCCGGCTGTGTCAATGATGAGATGTCCCGGCTGTGTCAGTGATGAGATGTCCCGGCTGTGTCAGTGATGATATATACCGGCTGTGTCAGTGATGATATATACCGACTGTGTCAGTGATGCGATATCCCGGCTGTGTCAGTGATGAGATGTCCCGGCTGTGTCAGCGATGAGATATACCGGCTGTGTCAGTGATGAGATATCCCGGCTGTGTCAGTGATGAGATATACCGGCTGTGTCAGTGATGAGATATACCGGCTGTGTCAGTGATGAGATGTCCCGGCTGTGTCAGCGATGAGATATACAGGCTGTGTCAGTGATGAGATATACCGGCTGTGTCAGTGATGAGATATACCGGCTGTGTCGGCGATGAGATATACCGGCTGTGTCAGTGATGAGATATACCGGCTGTGTCAGTGATGAGATGTCCCGGCTGTGTCAGTGATGAGATGTCCCGGCTGTGTCAGCGATGAGATATACCGGCTGTGTCAGTGATGAGATATACCGGCTGTGTCAGTGATGAGATATACCGGCTGTGTCAGTGATGAGATGTCCCGGCTGTGTCAGTGATGAGATGTCCCGGCTGTGTCAGTGATGAGATATACCGGCTGTGTCAGTGATGAGATATACAGGCTGTGTCAGTGATGAGATATACCGGCTGTGTCAGTGATGAGATGTCCCGGCTGTGTCAGTGATGAGATGTCCCGGCTGTGTCAGTGATGAGATGTCCCGGCTGTGTCAGTGATGAGATATACCGGCTGTGTCAGTGATGAGATATACAGGCTGTGTCAGTGATGAGATATACAGGCTGTGTCAGTGATGAGATATACCGGCTGTGTCAGTGATGAGATATACCGGCTGTGGCGGCGATGAGATATACCGGCTGTGTCAGTGATGAGATATACCGGCTGTGTCAGTGATGAGATGTCCCGGCTGTGTCAGTGATGAGATGTCCCGGCTGTGTCAGCGATGAGATATACCGGCTGTGTCAGTGATGAGATATACCGGCTGTGTCAGTGATGAGATATACCGGCTGTGTCAGTGATGAGATGTCCCGGCTGTGTCAGTGATGAGATGTCCCGGCTGTGTCAGTGATGAGATATACCGGCTGTGTCAGTGATGAGATATACAGGCTGTGTCAGTGATGAGATATACCGGCTGTGTCAGTGATGAGATGTCCCGGCTGTGTCAGTGATGAGATGTCCCGGCTGTGTCAGTGATGAGATATCCCGGCTGTGTCAGTGATGAGATATACCGGCTGTGTCAGTGCTGCCATATACCTGCTGTGTCAGTGATGAGATATACCGGCTGTGTCAGTGATGAGATATACCGGCTGTGTCAGTGCTGCCATATACCGGCTGTGTCAGTGATGAGATATACCGGCTGTGTCAATGATGAGATGTCCCGGCTGTGTCAGTGATGAGATGTCCCGGCTGTGTCAGTGATGATATATACCGGCTGTGTCAGTGATGCGATATCCCGGCTGTGTCAGTGATGAGATGTCCCGGCTGTGTCAGTGATGAGATATACCGGCTGTGTCGGTGATGAGATATACCGGCTGTGTCAGTGATGAGATATACCGGCTGTGTCAGTGATGAGATATCCCGGCTGTGTCAGTGATGAGATATCCCGGCTGTTTCAGTGATGAGATATACCGGCTGTGTCAGTGGTGAGATATCCCGGCTGTGTCAGTGATGAGATGTACCGGCTGTGTCAGTGATGAGATGTCCCGGCTGTGTCAGTGATGATATATACCGGCTGTGTCAGTGATGATATATACCGACTGTGTCAGTGATGCGATATCCCGGCTGTGTCAGTGATGAGATGTCCCGGCTGTGTCAGTGCTGCCATATACCGGCTGTGTCAGTGATGAGATATACCGGCTGTGTCAGTGATGAGATGTCCCGGCTGTGTCAGTGATGGGATGTCCCGGCTGTGTCAGTGATGAGATGTCCCGGCTGTGTCAATGATGAGATGTCCCGGCTGTGTCAGTGATGAGATGTCCCGGCTGTGTCAGTGATGATATATACCGGCTGTGTCAGTGATGATATATACCGACTGTGTCAGTGATGCGATATCCCGGCTGTGTCAGTGATGAGATGTCCCGGCTGTGTCAGCGATGAGATATACCGGCTGTGTCAGTGATGAGATATCCCGGCTGTGTCAGTGATGAGATATACCGGCTGTGTCAGTGATGAGATATACCGGCTGTGTCAGTGATGAGATGTCCCGGCTGTGTCAGCGATGAGATATACAGGCTGTGTCAGTGATGAGATATACCGGCTGTGTCAGTGATGAGATATACCGGCTGTGTCGGCGATGAGATATACCGGCTGTGTCAGTGATGAGATATACCGGCTGTGTCAGTGATGAGATGTCCCGGCTGTGTCAGTGATGAGATGTCCCGGCTGTGTCAGCGATGAGATATACCGGCTGTGTCAGTGATGAGATATACCGGCTGTGTCAGTGATGAGATATACCGGCTGTGTCAGTGATGAGATGTCCCGGCTGTGTCAGTGATGAGATGTCCCGGCTGTGTCAGTGATGAGATATACCGGCTGTGTCAGTGATGAGATATACAGGCTGTGTCAGTGATGAGATATACCGGCTGTGTCAGTGATGAGATGTCCCGGCTGTGTCAGTGATGAGATGTCCCGGCTGTGTCAGTGATGAGATGTCCCGGCTGTGTCAGTGATGAGATATACCGGCTGTGTCAGTGATGAGATATACAGGCTGTGTCAGTGATGAGATATACAGGCTGTGTCAGTGATGAGATAAACCGGCTGTGTCAGTGATGAGATATACAGGCTGTGTCAGTGATGAGATATACAGGCTGTGTCAGTGATGAGATATACAGGCTGTGTCAGTGATGAGATATACCGGCTGTGTCAGTGATGAGATATACAGGCTGTGTCAGTGATGAGATATACAGGCTGTGTCAGTGATGAGATATACCGGCTGTGTCAGTGATGAGATATACAGGCTGTGTCAGTGATGAGATATACAGGCTGTGTCAGTGATGAGATATACCGGCTGTGTCAGTGATGGGATGTCCCGGCTGTGTCAGTGATGAGATGTCCCGGCTGTGTCAATGATGAGATGTCCCGGCTGTGTCAGTGATGAGATGTCCCGGCTGTGTCAGTGATGATATATACCGGCTGTGTCAGTGATGATATATACCGACTGTGTCAGTGATGCGATATCCCGGCTGTGTCAGCGATGAGATGTCCCGGCTGTGTCAGCGATGAGATATACCGGCTGTGTCAGTGATGAGATATACCGGCTGTGTCAGTGATGAGATATCCCGGCTGTGTCAGTGATGAGATATACCGGCTGTGTCAGTGATGAGATATACCGGCTGTGTCAGTGATGAGATGTCCCGGCTGTGTCAGCGATGAGATATACAGGCTGTGTCAGTGATGAGATATACCGGCTGTGTCAGTGATAAGATATACCGGCTGTGTCGGCGATGAGATATACCGGCTATGTCAGTGATGAGATATACCGGCTGTGTCAGTGATGAGATGTCCCGGCTGTGTCAGTGATGAGATGTCCCGGCTGTGTCAGCGATCTCTGTCAGTGATGAGATATACAGGCTGTGTCAGTGATGAGATATCCCGGCTGTGTCAGTGATGAGATATACCGGCTGTGTCAGTGATGAGATGTCCCGGCTGTGTCAGTGATGAGATATACCGGCTGTGTCAGTGATGAGATATACCGGCTGTGTCAGTGATGAGATATACAGGCTGTGTCAGTGATGAGATATCCCGGCTGTGTCAGTGATGAGATGTCCCGGCTGTGTCAGTGATGAGATGTCCCGGCTGTGTCAGTGATGAGATATACCGGCTGTGTCAGTGATGAGATGTCCCGGCTGTGTCAGTGATGAGATATACCGGCTGTGTCAGTGATGAGATATACCGGCTGTGTCAGTGATGAGATATACCGGCTGTGTCAGTGATGAGATATACAGGCTGTGTCAGTGATGAGATGTCCCGGCTGTGTCAGTGATGAGATATACCGGCTGTGTCAGTGATGAGATATACCGGCTGTGTCAGTGATGAGATATACCGGCTGTGTCAGTGATGAGATGTCCCGGCTGTGTCAGCGATGAGATATACAGGCTGTGTCAGTGATGAGATATACCGGCTGTGTCAGTGATGAGATATACCGGCTGTGTCAGTGATGAGATATACCGGCTGTGTCAGTGATGAGATGTCCCGGCTGTGTCAGTGATGAGATATACCGGCTGTGTCAGTGATGAGATGTCCCGGCTGTGTCAGTGATGAGATATACCGGCTGTGTCAGTGATGAGATATACCGGCTGTGTCAGTGATGAGATATACAGGCTGTGTCAGTGATGAGATATCCCGGCTGTGTCAGTGATGAGATGTCCCGGCTGTGTCAGTGATGAGATGTCCCGGCTGTGTCAGTGATGAGATATACCGGCTGTGTCAGTGATGAGATGTCCCGGCTGTGTCAGTGATGAGATATACCGGCTGTGTCAGTGATGAGATATACCGGCTGTGTCAGTGATGAGATATACCGGCTGTGTCAGTGATGAGATATACAGGCTGTGTCAGTGATGAGATGTCCCGGCTGTGTCAGTGATGAGATATACCGGCTGTGTCAGTGATGAGATATACCGGCTGTGTCAGTGATGAGATATACCGGCTGTGTCAGTGATGAGATATACCGGCTGTGTCAGTGATGAGATATACAGGCTGTGTCAGTGATGAGATGTCCCGGCTGTGTCAGTGATGAGATATACCGGCTGTGTCAGTGATGAGATATACCGGCTGTGTCAGTGATGAGATATACCGGCTGTGTCAGTGATGAGATGTCCCGGCTGTGTCAGCGATGAGATATACAGGCTGTGTCAGTGATGAGATATACCGGCTGTGTCAGTGATGAGATATACCGGCTGTGTCAGTGATGAGATATACCGGCTGTGTCAGTGATGAGATGTCCCGGCTGTGTCAGTGATGAGATATACCGGCTGTGTCAGTGATGAGATGTCCCGGCTGTGTCAGTGATGAGATATACCGGCTGTGTCAGTGATGAGATATACCGGCTGTGTCAGTGATGAGATATACAGGCTGTGTCAGTGATGAGATATCCCGGCTGTGTCAGTGATGAGATGTCCCGGCTGTGTCAGTGATGAGATGTCCCGGCTGTGTCAGTGATGAGATATACCGGCTGTGTCAGTGATGAGATGTCCCGGCTGTGTCAGTGATGAGATATACCGGCTGTGTCAGTGATGAGATATACCGGCTGTGTCAGTGATGAGATATACCGGCTGTGTCAGTGATGAGATATACAGGCTGTGTCAGTGATGAGATGTCCCGGCTGTGTCAGTGATGAGATATACCGGCTGTGTCAGTGATGAGATATACCGGCTGTGTCAGTGATGAGATATACCGGCTGTGTCAGTGATGAGATATACCGGCTGTGTCAGTGATGAGATATACAGGCTGTGTCAGTGATGAGATGTCCCGGCTGTGTCAGTGATGAGATATACCGGCTGTGTCAGTGATGAGATATACCGGCTGTGTCAATGATGAGATGTCCCGGCTGTGTCAGTGATGATATATACCGGCTGTGTCAGTGATGAGATGTCCCGGCTGTGTCAGTGATGAGATGTCCCGGCTGTGTCAGTGATGATATATACCGGCTGTGTCAGTGATGCGATATCCCGGCTGTGTCAGTGATGAGATGTCCCGGCTGTGTCAGTGATGAGATATACCGGCTGTGTCGGTGATGAGATATACCGGCTGTGTCAATGATGAGATGTCCCGGCTGTGTCAGTGATGATATATACCGGCTGTGTCAGTGATGAGATGTCCCGGCTGTGTCAGTGATGAGATGTCCCGGCTGTGTCAGTGATGATATATACCGGCTGTGTCAGTGATGCGATATCCCGGCTGTGTCAGTGATGAGATGTCCCGGCTGTGTCAGTGATGAGATATACCGGCTGTGTCGGTGATGAGATATACCGGCTGTGTCAGTGATGAGATATACCGGCTGTGTCAGTGATGAGATATCCCGGCTGTGTCAGTGATGAGATATCCCGGCTGTTTCAGTGATGAGATATACCGGCTGTGTCAGTGATGAGATATCCCGGCTGTGTCAGTGATGAGATATACCGGCTGTGTCAGTGATGAGATGTACCGGCTGTGTCAGTGATGAGATGTCCCGGCTGTGTCAGTGATGATATATACCGGCTGTGTCAGTGATGATATATACCGACTGTGTCAGTGATGCGATATCCCGGCTGTGTCAGTGATGAGATGTCCCGGCTGTGTCAGTGCTGCCATATACCGGCTGTGTCAGTGATGAGATATACCGGCTGTGTCAGTGATGAGATGTCCCGGCTGTGTCAGTGATGGGATGTCCCGGCTGTGTCAGTGATGAGATGTCCCGGCTGTGTCAATGATGAGATGTCCCGGCTGTGTCAGTGATGAGATGTCCCGGCTGTGTCAGTGATGATATATACCGGCTGTGTCAGTGATGATATATACCGACTGTGTCAGTGATGCGATATCCCGGCTGTGTCAGTGATGAGATGTCCCGGCTGTGTCAGCGATGAGATATACCGGCTGTGTCAGTGATGAGATATACCGGCTGTGTCAGTGATGAGATATCCCGGCTGTGTCAGTGATGAGATATACCGGCTGTGTCAGTGATGAGATGTCCCGGCTGTGTCAGTGATGAGATGTCCCGGCTGTGTCAGTGATGATATATACCGGCTGTGTCAGTGATGAGATGTCCCGGCTGTGTCAGCGATGAGATATACAGGCTGTGTCAGTGATGAGATATACCGGCTGTGTCAGTGATGAGATATACCGGCTGTGTCGGCGATGAGATATACCGGCTGTGTCAGTGATGAGATATACCGGCTGTGTCAGTGATGAGATGTCCCGGCTGTGTCAGTGATGAGATGTCCCGGCTGTGTCAGCGATGAGATATACCGGCTGTGTCAGTGATGAGATATACCGGCTGTGTCAGTGATGAGATATACCGGCTGTGTCAGTGATGAGATGTCCCGGCTGTGTCAGTGATGAGATGTCCCGGCTGTGTCAGTGATGAGATATACCGGCTGTGTCAGTGATGAGATATACAGGCTGTGTCAGTGATGAGATATACCGGCTGTGTCCGTGATGAGATGTCCCGGCTGTGTCAGTGATGAGATGTCCCGGCTGTGTCAGTGATGAGATATCCCGGCTGTGTCAGTGATGAGATATACCGGCTGTGTCAGTGCTGCCATATACCTGCTGTGTCAGTGATGAGATATACCGGCTGTGTCAGTGATGAGATATACCGGCTGTGTCAGTGCTGCCATATACCGGCTGTGTCAGTGATTTGATATACCGGCTGTGTCAATGATGAGATGTCCCGGCTGTGTCAGTGATGAGATGTCCCGGCTGTGTCAGTGATGATATATACCGGCTGTGTCAGTGATGCGATATCCCGGCTGTGTCAGTGATGAGATGTCCCGGCTGTGTCAGTGATGAGATATACCGGCTGTGTCGGTGATGAGATATACCGGCTGTGTCAGTGATGAGATATACCGGCTGTGTCAGTGATGAGATATCCCGGCTGTGTCAGTGATGAGATATCCCGGCTGTTTCAGTGATGAGATATACCGGCTGTGTCAGTGGTGAGATATCCCGGCTGTGTCAGTGATGAGATGTACCGGCTGTGTCAGTGATGAGATGTCCCGGCTGTGTCAGTGATGATATATACCGGCTGTGTCAGTGATGATATATACCGACTGTGTCAGTGATGCGATATCCCGGCTGTGTCAGTGATGAGATGTCCCGGCTGTGTCAGTGCTGCCATATACCGGCTGTGTCAGTGATGAGATATACCGGCTGTGTCAGTGATGAGATGTCCCGGCTGTGTCAGTGATGGGATGTCCCGGCTGTGTCAGTGATGAGATGTCCCGGCTGTGTCAATGATGAGATGTCCCGGCTGTGTCAGTGATGAGATGTCCCGGCTGTGTCAGTGATGATATATACCGGCTGTGTCAGTGATGATATATACCGACTGTGTCAGTGATGCGATATCCCGGCTGTGTCAGTGATGAGATGTCCCGGCTGTGTCAGCGATGAGATATACCGGCTGTGTCAGTGATGAGATATCCCGGCTGTGTCAGTGATGAGATATACCGGCTGTGTCAGTGATGAGATATACCGGCTGTGTCAGTGATGAGATGTCCCGGCTGTGTCAGCGATGAGATATACAGGCTGTGTCAGTGATGAGATATACCGGCTGTGTCAGTGATGAGATATACCGGCTGTGTCGGCGATGAGATATACCGGCTGTGTCAGTGATGAGATATACCGGCTGTGTCAGTGATGAGATGTCCCGGCTGTGTCAGTGATGAGATGTCCCGGCTGTGTCAGCGATGAGATATACCGGCTGTGTCAGTGATGAGATATACCGGCTGTGTCAGTGATGAGATATACCGGCTGTGTCAGTGATGAGATGTCCCGGCTGTGTCAGTGATGAGATGTCCCGGCTGTGTCAGTGATGAGATATACCGGCTGTGTCAGTGATGAGATATACAGGCTGTGTCAGTGATGAGATATACCGGCTGTGTCAGTGATGAGATGTCCCGGCTGTGTCAGTGATGAGATGTCCCGGCTGTGTCAGTGATGAGATGTCCCGGCTGTGTCAGTGATGAGATATACCGGCTGTGTCAGTGATGAGATATACAGGCTGTGTCAGTGATGAGATATACAGGCTGTGTCAGTGATGAGATATACCGGCTGTGTCAGTGATGAGATATACCGGCTGTGGCGGCGATGAGATATACCGGCTGTGTCAGTGATGAGATATACCGGCTGTGTCAGTGATGAGATGTCCCGGCTGTGTCAGTGATGAGATGTCCCGGCTGTGTCAGCGATGAGATATACCGGCTGTGTCAGTGATGAGATATACCGGCTGTGTCAGTGATGAGATATACCGGCTGTGTCAGTGATGAGATGTCCCGGCTGTGTCAGTGATGAGATGTCCCGGCTGTGTCAGTGATGAGATATACCGGCTGTGTCAGTGATGAGATATACAGGCTGTGTCAGTGATGAGATATACCGGCTGTGTCAGTGATGAGATGTCCCGGCTGTGTCAGTGATGAGATGTCCCGGCTGTGTCAGTGATGAGATATCCCGGCTGTGTCAGTGATGAGATATACCGGCTGTGTCAGTGCTGCCATATACCTGCTGTGTCAGTGATGAGATATACCGGCTGTGTCAGTGATGAGATATACCGGCTGTGTCAGTGCTGCCATATACCGGCTGTGTCAGTGATGAGATATACCGGCTGTGTCAATGATGAGATGTCCCGGCTGTGTCAGTGATGAGATGTCCCGGCTGTGTCAGTGATGATATATACCGGCTGTGTCAGTGATGCGATATCCCGGCTGTGTCAGTGATGAGATGTCCCGGCTGTGTCAGTGATGAGATATACCGGCTGTGTCGGTGATGAGATATACCGGCTGTGTCAGTGATGAGATATACCGGCTGTGTCAGTGATGAGATATCCCGGCTGTGTCAGTGATGAGATATCCCGGCTGTTTCAGTGATGAGATATACCGGCTGTGTCAGTGGTGAGATATCCCGGCTGTGTCAGTGATGAGATGTACCGGCTGTGTCAGTGATGAGATGTCCCGGCTGTGTCAGTGATGATATATACCGGCTGTGTCAGTGATGATATATACCGACTGTGTCAGTGATGCGATATCCCGGCTGTGTCAGTGATGAGATGTCCCGGCTGTGTCAGTGCTGCCATATACCGGCTGTGTCAGTGATGAGATATACCGGCTGTGTCAGTGATGAGATGTCCCGGCTGTGTCAGTGATGGGATGTCCCGGCTGTGTCAGTGATGAGATGTCCCGGCTGTGTCAATGATGAGATGTCCCGGCTGTGTCAGTGATGAGATGTCCCGGCTGTGTCAGTGATGATATATACCGGCTGTGTCAGTGATGATATATACCGACTGTGTCAGTGATGCGATATCCCGGCTGTGTCAGTGATGAGATGTCCCGGCTGTGTCAGCGATGAGATATACCGGCTGTGTCAGTGATGAGATATCCCGGCTGTGTCAGTGATGAGATATACCGGCTGTGTCAGTGATGAGATATACCGGCTGTGTCAGTGATGAGATGTCCCGGCTGTGTCAGCGATGAGATATACAGGCTGTGTCAGTGATGAGATATACCGGCTGTGTCAGTGATGAGATATACCGGCTGTGTCGGCGATGAGATATACCGGCTGTGTCAGTGATGAGATATACCGGCTGTGTCAGTGATGAGATGTCCCGGCTGTGTCAGTGATGAGATGTCCCGGCTGTGTCAGCGATGAGATATACCGGCTGTGTCAGTGATGAGATATACCGGCTGTGTCAGTGATGAGATATACCGGCTGTGTCAGTGATGAGATGTCCCGGCTGTGTCAGTGATGAGATGTCCCGGCTGTGTCAGTGATGAGATATACCGGCTGTGTCAGTGATGAGATATACAGGCTGTGTCAGTGATGAGATATACCGGCTGTGTCAGTGATGAGATGTCCCGGCTGTGTCAGTGATGAGATGTCCCGGCTGTGTCAGTGATGAGATGTCCCGGCTGTGTCAGTGATGAGATATACCGGCTGTGTCAGTGATGAGATATACAGGCTGTGTCAGTGATGAGATATACAGGCTGTGTCAGTGATGAGATAAACCGGCTGTGTCAGTGATGAGATATACAGGCTGTGTCAGTGATGAGATATACAGGCTGTGTCAGTGATGAGATATACAGGCTGTGTCAGTGATGAGATATACCGGCTGTGTCAGTGATGAGATATACAGGCTGTGTCAGTGATGAGATATACAGGCTGTGTCAGTGATGAGATATACCGGCTGTGTCAGTGATGAGATATACAGGCTGTGTCAGTGATGAGATATACAGGCTGTGTCAGTGATGAGATATACCGGCTGTGTCAGTGATGGGATGTCCCGGCTGTGTCAGTGATGAGATGTCCCGGCTGTGTCAATGATGAGATGTCCCGGCTGTGTCAGTGATGAGATGTCCCGGCTGTGTCAGTGATGATATATACCGGCTGTGTCAGTGATGATATATACCGACTGTGTCAGTGATGCGATATCCCGGCTGTGTCAGCGATGAGATGTCCCGGCTGTGTCAGCGATGAGATATACCGGCTGTGTCAGTGATGAGATATACCGGCTGTGTCAGTGATGAGATATCCCGGCTGTGTCAGTGATGAGATATACCGGCTGTGTCAGTGATGAGATATACCGGCTGTGTCAGTGATGAGATGTCCCGGCTGTGTCAGCGATGAGATATACAGGCTGTGTCAGTGATGAGATATACCGGCTGTGTCAGTGATAAGATATACCGGCTGTGTCGGCGATGAGATATACCGGCTATGTCAGTGATGAGATATACCGGCTGTGTCAGTGATGAGATGTCCCGGCTGTGTCAGTGATGAGATGTCCCGGCTGTGTCAGCGATCTCTGTCAGTGATGAGATATACAGGCTGTGTCAGTGATGAGATATCCCGGCTGTGTCAGTGATGAGATATACCGGCTGTGTCAGTGATGAGATGTCCCGGCTGTGTCAGTGATGAGATATACCGGCTGTGTCAGTGATGAGATATACCGGCTGTGTCAGTGATGAGATATACAGGCTGTGTCAGTGATGAGATATCCCGGCTGTGTCAGTGATGAGATGTCCCGGCTGTGTCAGTGATGAGATGTCCCGGCTGTGTCAGTGATGAGATATACCGGCTGTGTCAGTGATGAGATGTCCCGGCTGTGTCAGTGATGAGATATACCGGCTGTGTCAGTGATGAGATATACCGGCTGTGTCAGTGATGAGATATACCGGCTGTGTCAGTGATGAGATATACAGGCTGTGTCAGTGATGAGATGTCCCGGCTGTGTCAGTGATGAGATATACCGGCTGTGTCAGTGATGAGATATACCGGCTGTGTCAGTGATGAGATATACCGGCTGTGTCAGTGATGAGATGTCCCGGCTGTGTCAGCGATGAGATATACAGGCTGTGTCAGTGATGAGATATACCGGCTGTGTCAGTGATGAGATATACCGGCTGTGTCAGTGATGAGATATACCGGCTGTGTCAGTGATGAGATGTCCCGGCTGTGTCAGTGATGAGATATACCGGCTGTGTCAGTGATGAGATGTCCCGGCTGTGTCAGTGATGAGATATACCGGCTGTGTCAGTGATGAGATATACCGGCTGTGTCAGTGATGAGATATACAGGCTGTGTCAGTGATGAGATATCCCGGCTGTGTCAGTGATGAGATGTCCCGGCTGTGTCAGTGATGAGATGTCCCGGCTGTGTCAGTGATGAGATATACCGGCTGTGTCAGTGATGAGATGTCCCGGCTGTGTCAGTGATGAGATATACCGGCTGTGTCAGTGATGAGATATACCGGCTGTGTCAGTGATGAGATATACCGGCTGTGTCAGTGATGAGATATACAGGCTGTGTCAGTGATGAGATGTCCCGGCTGTGTCAGTGATGAGATATACCGGCTGTGTCAGTGATGAGATATACCGGCTGTGTCAGTGATGAGATATACCGGCTGTGTCAGTGATGAGATATACCGGCTGTGTCAGTGATGAGATATACAGGCTGTGTCAGTGATGAGATGTCCCGGCTGTGTCAGTGATGAGATATACCGGCTGTGTCAGTGATGAGATATACCGGCTGTGTCAGTGATGAGATATACCGGCTGTGTCAGTGATGAGATGTCCCGGCTGTGTCAGCGATGAGATATACAGGCTGTGTCAGTGATGAGATATACCGGCTGTGTCAGTGATGAGATATACCGGCTGTGTCAGTGATGAGATATACCGGCTGTGTCAGTGATGAGATGTCCCGGCTGTGTCAGTGATGAGATATACCGGCTGTGTCAGTGATGAGATGTCCCGGCTGTGTCAGTGATGAGATATACCGGCTGTGTCAGTGATGAGATATACCGGCTGTGTCAGTGATGAGATATACAGGCTGTGTCAGTGATGAGATATCCCGGCTGTGTCAGTGATGAGATGTCCCGGCTGTGTCAGTGATGAGATGTCCCGGCTGTGTCAGTGATGAGATATACCGGCTGTGTCAGTGATGAGATGTCCCGGCTGTGTCAGTGATGAGATATACCGGCTGTGTCAGTGATGAGATATCCCGGCTGTGTCAGTGATGAGATATACCGGCTGTGTCAGTGATGAGATGTCCCGGCTGTGTCAGTGATGAGATATACCGGCTGTGTCAGTGATGAGATGTCCCGGCTGTGTCAGTGATGAGATATACCGGCTGTGTCAGTGATGAGATATCCCGGCTGTGTCAGTGATGAGATATACCGGCTGTGTCAGTGATGAGATGTCCCGGCTGTGTCAGTGATGAGATATACCGGCTGTGTCAGTGATGAGATGTCCCGGCTGTGTCAGTGATGAGATATCCCGGCTGTGTCAGTGATGAGATATACCGGCTGTGTCAGTGATGAGATGTCCCGGCTGTGTCAGTGATGAGATGTCCCGGCTGTGTCAGTGATGCGATGTCCCGGCTGTGTCAGTGATGAGATGTCCCGGCTGTGTCAGTGATGAGATATACCGGCTGTGTCAGTGATGAGATATCCCGGCTGTGTCAGTGATGAGATATACCGGCTGTGTCAGTGATGCGATGTCCCGGCTGTGTCAGTGATGAGATGTCCCGGCTGTGTCAGTGATGAGATATACCGGCTGTGTCAGTGATGAGATGTCCCGGCTGTGTCAGTGATGAGATATACCGGCTGTGTCAGTGATGAGATGTCCCGGCTGTGTCAGTGATGAGATATACCGGCTGTGTCAGTGATGAGATATCCCGGCTGTGTCAGTGATGAGATATACCGGCTGTGTCAGTGATGAGATGTCCCGGCTGTGTCAGTGATGAGATATACCGGCTGTGTCAGTGATGAGATGTCCCGGCTGTGTCAGTGATGAGATATACCGGCTGTGTCAGTGATGAGATATCCCGGCTGTGTCAGTGATGAGATATACCGGCTGTGTCAGTGATGAGATGTCCCGGCTGTGTCAGTGATGAGATATACCGGCTGTGTCAGTGATGAGATGTCCCGGCTGTGTCAGTGATGAGATATCCCGGCTGTGTCAGTGATGAGATATACCGGCTGTGTCAGTGATGAGATGTCCCGGCTGTGTCAGTGATGAGATGTCCCGGCTGTGTCAGTGATGAGATGTCCCGGCTGTGTCAGTGATGAGATATCCCGGCTGTGTCAGTGATGAGATATACCGGCTGTGTCAGTGATGAGATGTCCCGGCTGTGTCAGTGATGAGATATCCCGGCTGTGTCAGTGATGAGATATACAGGCTGTGTCAGTGATGAGATATACCGGCTGTGTCAGTGATGAGATATACCGGCTGTGTCAGTGATGAGATATACCGGCTGTGTCAGTGATGAGATATACAGGCTGTGTCAGTGATGAGATATACCGGCTGTGTCAGTGATGAGATATACCGGCTGTGTCAGTGATGAGATGTCCCGGCTGTGTCAGTGATGAGATATACCGGCTGTGTCAGTGATGAGATATACCGGCTGTGTCAGTGATGAGATGTCCCGGCTGTGTCAGTGATGAGATATACCGGCTGTGTCAGTGATGAGATATACCGGCTGTGTCAGTGATGAGATATACAGGCTGTGTCAGTGATGAGATGTCCCGGCTGTGTCAGTGATGAGATATACCGGCTGTGTCAGTGATGAGATATACCGGCTGTGTCAGTGATGAGATGTCCCGGCTGTGTCAGTGATGAGATATACCGGCTGTGTCAGTGATGAGATGTCCCGGCTGTGTCAGTGATGAGATGTCCCGGCTGTGTCAGTGATGAGATGTCCCGGCTGTGTCAGTGATGAGATGTCCCGGCTGTGTCAGTGATGAGATGTCCCGGCTGTGTCAGTGATGAGATGTCCCGGCTGTGTCAGTGATGAGATATACCGGCTGTGTCAGTGATGAGATGTCCCGGCTGTGTCAGCGATGAGATATACAGGCTGTGTCAGTGATGAGATATACCGGCTGTGTCAGCGATGAGATATACCGGCTGTGTCGGCGATGAGATATACCGGCTGTGTCAGTGATGAGATATACCGGCTGTGTCAGTGATGAGATGTCCCGGCTGTGTCAGTGATGAGATGTCCCGGCTGTGTCAGCGATGAGATATACCGGCTGTGTCAGTGATGAGATATACCGGCTGTGTCAGTGATGAGATATACCGGCTGTGTCAGTGATGAGATGTCCCGGCTGTGTCAGTGATGAGATGTCCCGGCTGTGTCAGTGATGAGATATACCGGCTGTGTCAGTGATGAGATATACAGGCTGTGTCAGTGATGAGATATACCGGCTGTGTCAGTGATGAGATGTCCCGGCTGTGTCAGTGATGAGATGTCCCGGCTGTGTCAGTGATGAGATATCCCGGCTGTGTCAGTGATGAGATATACCGGCTGTGTCAGTGCTGCCATATACCTGCTGTGTCAGTGATGAGATATACCGGCTGTGTCAGTGATGAGATATACCGGCTGTGTCAGTGCTGCCATATACCGGCTGTGTCAGTGATGAGATATACCGGCTGTGTCAATGATGAGATGTCCCGGCTGTGTCAGTGATGAGATGTCCCGGCTGTGTCAGTGATGATATATACCGGCTGTGTCAGTGATGCGATATCCCGGCTGTGTCAGTGATGAGATGTCCCGGCTGTGTCAGTGATGAGATATACCGGCTGTGTCGGTGATGAGATATACCGGCTGTGTCAGTGATGAGATATACCGGCTGTGTCAGTGATGAGATATCCCGGCTGTGTCAGTGATGAGATATCCCGGCTGTTTCAGTGATGAGATATACCCGCTGTGTCAGTGGTGAGATATCCCGGCTGTGTCAGTGATGAGATGTACCGGCTGTGTCAGTGATGAGATGTCCCGGCTGTGTCAGTGATGATATATACCGGCTGTGTCAGTGATGATATATACCGACTGTGTCAGTGATGCGATATCCCGGCTGTGTCAGTGATGAGATGTCCCGGCTGTGTCAGTGCTGCCATATACCGGCTGTGTCAGTGATGAGATATACCGGCTGTGTCAGTGATGAGATGTCCCGGCTGTGTCAGTGATGGGATGTCCCGGCTGTGTCAGTGATGAGATGTCCCGGCTGTGTCAATGATGAGATGTCCCGGCTGTGTCAGTGATGAGATGTCCCGGCTGTGTCAGTGATGATATATACCGGCTGTGTCAGTGATGATATATACCGACTGTGTCAGTGATGCGATATCCCGGCTGTATCAGTGATGAGATGTCCCGGCTGTGTCAGCGATGAGATATACCGGCTGTGTCAGTGATGAGATATACCGGCTGTGTCAGTGATGAGATATCCCGGCTGTGTCAGTGATGAGATATACCGGCTGTGTCAGTGATGAGATATACCGGCTGTGTCAGTGATGAGATGTCCCGGCTGTGTCAGCGATGAGATATACAGGCTGTGTCAGTGATGAGATATACCGACTGTGTCAGTGATGAGATATACCGGCTGTGTCGGCGATGAGATATACCGGCTGTGTCAGTGATGAGATATACCGGCTGTGTCAGTGATGAGATGTCCCGGCTGTGTCAGTGATGAGATGTCCCGGCTGTGTCAGCGATGAGATATACCGGCTGTGTCAGTGATGAGATATACCGGCTGTGTCAGTGATGAGATATACCGGCTGTGTCAGTGATGAGATGTCCCGGCTGTGTCAGTGATGAGATGTCCCGGCTGTGTCAGTGATGAGATATACCGGCTGTGTCAGTGATGAGATATACAGGCTGTGTCAGTGATGAGATATACCGGCTGTGTCAGTGATGAGATGTCCCGGCTGTGTCAGTGATGAGATGTCCCGGCTGTGTCAGTGATGAGATGTCCCGGCTGTGTCAGTGATGAGATATACCGGCTGTGTCAGTGATGAGATATACAGGCTGTGTCAGTGATGAGATATACAGGCTGTGTCAGTGATGAGATATACCGGCTGTGTCAGTGATGAGATATACAGGCTGTGTCAGTGATGAGATATACAGGCTGTGTCAGTGATGAGATATACAGGCTGTGTCAGTGATGAGATATACCGGCTGTGTCAGTGATGAGATATACAGGCTGTGTCAGTGATGAGATATACAGGCTGTGTCAGTGATGAGATATACAGGCTGTGTCAGTGATGAGATATACCGGCTGTGTCAGTGATGAGATATACAGGCTGTGTCAGTGATGAGATATACAGGCTGTGTCAGTGATGAGATATACAGGCTGTGTCAGTGATGAGATATACCGGCTGTGTCAGTGATGAGATATACAGGCTGTGTCAGTGATGAGATATACAGGCTGTGTCAGTGATGAGATATACCGGCTGTGTCAGTGATGAGATATACCGGCTGTGTCAGTGATGAGATATACAGGCTGTGTCAGTGATGATATATACCGGCTGTGTCAGTGATGAGATGTCCCGGCTGTGTCAGTGATGAGATATACTGGCTGTGTCAGTGATGGGATGTCCCGGCTGTGTCAGTGATGAGATGTCCCGGCTGTGTCAATGATGAGATGTCCCGGCTGTGTCAGTGATGAGATGTCCCGGCTGTGTCAGTGATGATATATACCGGCTGTGTCAGTGATGATATATACCGACTGTGTCAGTGATGCGATATCCCGGCTGTGTCAGTGATGAGATGTCCCGGCTGTGTCAGCGATGAGATATACCGGCTGTGTCAGTGATGAGATATACCGGCTGTGTCAGTGATGAGATATCCCGGCTGTGTCAGTGATGAGATATACCGGCTGTGTCAGTGATGAGATATACCGGCTGTGTCAGTGATGAGATGTCCCGGCTGTGTCAGCGATGAGATATACAGGCTGTGTCAGTGATGAGATATACCGGCTGTGTCAGTGATGAGATATACCGGCTGTGTCGGCGATGAGATATACCGGCTGTGTCAGTGATGAGATATACCGGCTGTGTCAGTGATGAGATGTCCCGGCTGTGTCAGTGATGAGATGTCCCGGCTGTGTCAGCGATGAGATATACCGGCTGTGTCAGTGATGAGATATACCGGCTGTGTCAGTGATGAGATATACCGGCTGTGTCAGTGATGAGATGTCCCGGCTGTGTCAGTGATGAGATGTCCCGGCTGTGTCAGTGATGAGATATACCGGCTGTGTCAGTGATGAGATATACAGGCTGTGTCAGTGATGAGATATACCGGCTGTGTCAGTGATGAGATGTCCCGGCTGTGTCAGTGATGAGATGTCCCGGCTGTGTCAGTGATGAGATGTCCCGGCTGTGTCAGTGATGAGATATACCGGCTGTGTCAGTGATGAGATATACAGGCTGTGTCAGTGATGAGATATACAGGCTGTGTCAGTGATGAGATATACAGGCTGTGTCAGTGATGAGATATACAGGCTGTGTCAGTGATGAGATATACCGGCTGTGTCAGTGATGAGATATACAGGCTGTGTCAGTGATGAGATATCCCGGCTGTGTCAGTGATGAGATATACCGGCTGTGTCAGTGATGAGATGTCCCGGCTGTGTCAGTGATGAGATATACCGGCTGTGTCAGTGATGAGATATACCGGCTGTGTCAGTGATGAGATATACAGGCTGTGTCAGTGATGAGATATCCCGGCTGTGTCAGTGATGAGATGTCCCGGCTGTGTCAGTGATGAGATGTCCCGGCTGTGTCAGTGATGAGATATACCGGCTGTGTCAGTGATGAGATGTCCCGGCTGTGTCAGTGATGAGATATACCGGCTGTGTCAGTGATGAGATATACCGGCTGTGTCAGTGATGAGATATACCGGCTGTGTCAGTGATGAGATATACAGGCTGTGTCAGTGATGAGATGTCCCGGCTGTGTCAGTGATGAGATATACCGGCTGTGTCAGTGATGAGATATACCGGCTGTGTCAGTGATGAGATATACCGGCTGTGTCAGTGATGAGATGTCCCGGCTGTGTCAGCGATGAGATATACAGGCTGTGTCAGTGATGAGATATACCGGCTGTGTCAGTGATGAGATATACCGGCTGTGTCAGTGATGAGATATACCGGCTGTGTCAGTGATGAGATGTCCCGGCTGTGTCAGTGATGAGATATACCGGCTGTGTCAGTGATGAGATGTCCCGGCTGTGTCAGCGATGAGATATACCGGCTGTGTCAGTGATGAGATATACCGGCTGTGTCAGTGATGAGATATACCGGCTGTGTCAGTGATGAGATATACAGGCTGTGTCAGTGATGAGATGTCCCGGCTGTGTCAGTGATGAGATATACCGGCTGTGTCAGTGATGAGATATACCGGCTGTGTCAGTGATGAGATGTCCCGGCTGTGTCAGTGATGAGATATACCGGCTGTGTCAGTGATGAGATGTCCCGGCTGTGTCAGTGATGAGATATACCGGCTATGTCAGTGATGAGATGTCCCGGCTGTGTCAGTGATGAGATATACCGGCTGTGTCAGTGATGAGATATACCGGCTGTGTCAGTGATGAGATATACAGGCTGTGTCAGTGATGAGATATCCCGGCTGTGTCAGTGAAGAGATGTCCCGGCTGTGTCAGTGATGAGATGTCCCGGCTGTGTCAGTGATGAGATATACCGGCTGTGTCAGTGATGAGATGTCCCGGCTGTGTCAGTGATGAGATATACCGGCTGTGTCAGTGATGAGATATACCGGCTGTGTCAGTGATGAGATATACCGGCTGTGTCAGTGATGAGATATACAGGCTGTGTCAGTGATGAGATGTCCCGGCTGTGTCAGTGATGAGATATACCGGCTGTGTCAGTGATGAGATATACCGGCTGTGTCAGTGATGAGATATACCGGCTGTGTCAGTGATGAGATATACCGGCTGTGTCAGTGATGAGATATACAGGCTGTGTCAGTGATGAGATGTCCCGGCTGTGTCAGTGATGAGATGTCCCGGCTGTGTCAGTGATGAGATATACCGGCTGTGTCAGTGATGAGATATACCGGCTGTGTCAGTGATGAGATATACCGGCTGTGTCAGTGATGAGATATACCGGCTGTGTCAGTGATGAGATATACCGGCTGTGTCAGTGATGAGATGTCCCGGCTGTGTCAGCGATGAGATATACAGGCTGTGTCAGTGATGAGATATACCGGCTGTGTCAGTGATGAGATATACCGGCTGTGTCAGTGATGAGATATACCGGCTGTGTCAGTGATGAGATGTCCCGGCTGTGTCAGTGATGAGATATACCGGCTGTGTCAGTGATGAGATGTCCCGGCTGTGTCAGTGATGAGATATACCGGCTGTGTCAGTGATGAGATATACCGGCTGTGTCAGTGATGAGATGTCCCGGCTGTGTCAGTGATGAGATATACCGGCTGTGTCAGTGATGAGATATACCGGCTGTGTCAGTGATGAGATATACCGGCTGTGTCAGTGATGAGATATACCGGCTGTGTCAGTGATGAGATATACCGGCTGTGTCAGTGATGAGATGTCCCGGCTGTGTCAGTGATGAGATATACCGGCTGTGTCAGTGATGCGATGTCCCGGCTGTGTCAGTGATGAGATGTCCCGGCTGTGTCAGTGATGAGATATACCGGCTGTGTCAGTGATGAGATGTCCCGGCTGTGTCAGTGATGAGATATACCGGCTGTGTCAGTGATGAGATGTCCCGGCTGTGTCAGTGATGAGATATACCGGCTGTGTCAGTGATGAGATATCCCGGCTGTGTCAGTGATGAGATATACCGGCTGTGTCAGTGATGAGATGTCCCGGCTGTGTCAGTGATGAGATATACCGGCTGTGTCAGTGATGAGATGTCCCGGCTGTGTCAGTGATGAGATATACCGGCTGTGTCAGTGATGAGATATCCCGGCTGTGTCAGTGATGAGATATACCGGCTGTGTCAGTGATGAGATGTCCCGGCTGTGTCAGTGATGAGATATACCGGCTGTGTCAGTGATGAGATGTCCCGGCTGTGTCAGTGATGAGATATCCCGGCTGTGTCAGTGATGAGATATACCGGCTGTGTCAGTGATGAGATGTCCCGGCTGTGTCAGTGATGAGATGTCCCGGCTGTGTCAGTGATGCGATGTCCCGGCTGTGTCAGTGATGAGATGTCCCGGCTGTGTCAGTGATGAGATATACCGGCTGTGTCAGTGATGAGATATCCCGGCTGTGTCAGTGATGAGATATACCGGCTGTGTCAGTGATGCGATGTCCCGGCTGTGTCAGTGATGAGATGTCCCGGCTGTGTCAGTGATGAGATATACCGGCTGTGTCAGTGATGAGATGTCCCGGCTGTGTCAGTGATGAGATATACCGGCTGTGTCAGTGATGAGATGTCCCGGCTGTGTCAGTGATGAGATATACCGGCTGTGTCAGTGATGAGATATCCCGGCTGTGTCAGTGATGAGATATACCGGCTGTGTCAGTGATGAGATGTCCCGGCTGTGTCAGTGATGAGATGTCCCGGCTGTGTCAGTGATGAGATATCCCGGCTGTGTCAGTGCTGCGATATACCGGCTGTGTCAGTGATGAGATGTCCCGGCTGTGTCATGATGAGATGTCCCGGCTGTGTCAGTGATGATATATACCGGCTGTGTCAGTGATGAGATGTCCCGGCTGTGTCAGTGATGAGATATCCCGGCTGTGTCAGTGATGAGATATCCCGGCTGTGTCAGTGATGAGATATCCCGGCTGTGTCAGTGATGAGATATACCGGCTGTGTCAGTGATGAGATATACCGGCTGTGTCAGTGATGATATATACCGGCTGTGTCAGTGATAATATAAACCGGCTGTGTCGGTGATGAGATGTCCCGGCTGTGTCAATGATGATATATACCGGCTGTGTCAGTGATGAGATATACCGGCTGTGTCAGTGATGATATATACCGGCTGTGTCAGTGATGATATATACCGGCTGTGTCAGTGATGAGATGTCCCGGCTGTGTCAGTGCTGCGATATACCGGCTGTGTCAGTGATGAGATATCCCGGCTGTGTCAGTGATGAGATATACCGGCTGTGTCAGTGATGAGATGTCCCGGCTGTGTCAGTGATGAGATATACTGGCTGTGTCAGTGATGAGATGTCCCGGCTGTGTCAGTGATGAGATATACCGGCTGTGTCAGTGATGAGATGTCCCGGCTGTGTCAGTGATGAGATATCCCGGCTGTGTCAGTGATGAGATATCCCGGCTGTGTCAGTGATGAGATATACCGGCTGTGTCAGTGATGAGATATACCGGCTGTGTCAGTGATGAGATATACCGGCTGTGTCAGTGATGAGATATACCGGCTGTGTCAGTGATGAGATATACCGGCTGTGTCAGTGATGAGATATACCGGCTGTGTCAGTGATGAGATATCCCGGCTGTGTCAGTGATGAGATATACCGGCTGTGTCAGTGATGAGATATCCCGGCTGTGTCAGTGATGAGATATACCGGCTGTGTCAGTGATGAGATGTCCCGGCTGTGTCAGTGCTGCCATATACCGGCTGTGTCAGTGATGAGATATACCGGCTGTGTCAGTGATGAGATGTCCCGGCTGTGTCAGTGATTAGAGATACCGGCTTTGTCAGTGATGAGATATCCCGGCTGTGTCAGTGATGAGATATACCGGCTGTGTCAGTGATGCGATATCCCGGCTGTGTCAGTGATGAGATATCCCGGCTGTGTCAGTGATGAGATATACCGGCTGTGTCAGTGATGAGATGTCCCGGCTGTGTCGGCGATGAGATGTCCCGGCTGTGTCAGTGATGAGATGTCCCGGCTGTGTCAGTGATGAGATGTCCCGGCTGTGTCAGTGATGAGATGTCCCGGCTGTGTCAGTGATGAGATATCCCGGCTGTGTCAGTGATGAGATATACCGGCTGTGTCAGTGATGAGATGTCCCGGCTGTGTCAGTGATGAGATGTCCCGGCTGTGTCAGTGATGAGATATCCCGGCTGTGTCAGTGATGAGATATCCCGGCTGTGTCAGTGATGAGATGTCCCGGCTGTGTCAGTGATGAGATGTCCCGGCTGTGTCAGTGATGAGATGTCCCGGCTGTGTCAGTGATGAGATATACCGGCTGTGTCAGTGATGAGATGTTCCCGCTGTGTCAGTGATGATATATACCGGCTGTGTCAGTGATGAGATGTCCCGGCTGTGTCAGTGATGAGATATACCGGCTGTGTCAGTGATGAGATATACCGGCTGTGTCAGTGATGATATATACCGACTGTGTCAGTGATGCGATATCCCGGCTGTGTCAGTGATGAGATGTCCCGGCTGTGTCAGTGATGAGATATACCGGCTGTGTCAGTGATGAGATATACCGGCTGTGTCAGTGATGAGATGTTCCCGCTGTGTCAGTGATGATATATACCGGCTGTGTCAGTGATGAGATGTCCCGGCTGTGTCAGTGATGCGATATCCCGGCTGTGTCAGTGATGAGATGTCCCGGCTGTGTCAGTGATGAGATATACCGGCTGTGTCAGTGATGAGATATACCGGCAGTGTCAGTGATGATATATACCGACTGTGTCAGTGATGCGATATCCCGGCTGTGTCAGTGATGAGATATACCGGCAGTGTCAGTGATGAGATGTCCCGGCTGTGTCAGTGATGAGATATACCGGCTGTGTCAGTGATGAGATATACCGGCTGTGTCAATGATGAGATGTCCCGGTTGTGTCAGTGATGAGATATACCGGCTGTGTCAGTGATGAGATATACCGGCTGTGTCAGTGATGAGATGTCCCGGCTGTGTCAGTGATGAGATATACCGGCTGTGTCAGTGATGAGATATACCGGCTGTGTCAATGATGAGATGTCCCGGCTGTGTCAGTGATGATATATACCGGCTGTGTCAGTGATGAGATGTCCCGGCTGTGTCAGTGATGAGATGTCCCGGCTGTGTCAGTGATGATATATACCGGCTGTGTCAGTGATGCGATATCCCGGCTGTGTCAGTGATGAGATGTCCCGGCTGTGTCAGTGATGAGATATACCGGCTGTGTCGGTGATGAGATATACCGGCTGTGTCAATGATGAGATGTCCCGGCTGTGTCAGTGATGATATATACCGGCTGTGTCAGTGATGAGATGTCCCGGCTGTGTCAGTGATGAGATGTCCCGGCTGTGTCAGTGATGATATATACCGGCTGTGTCAGTGATGCGATATCCCGGCTGTGTCAGTGATGAGATGTCCCGGCTGTGTCAGTGATGAGATATACCGGCTGTGTCGGTGATGAGATATACCGGCTGTGTCAGTGATGAGATATACCGGCTGTGTCAGTGATGAGATATCCCGGCTGTGTCAGTGATGAGATATCCCGGCTGTTTCAGTGATGAGATATACCGGCTGTGTCAGTGATGAGATATCCCGGCTGTGTCAGTGATGAGATATACCGGCTGTGTCAGTGATGAGATGTACCGGCTGTGTCAGTGATGAGATGTCCCGGCTGTGTCAGTGATGATATATACCGGCTGTGTCAGTGATGATATATACCGACTGTGTCAGTGATGCGATATCCCGGCTGTGTCAGTGATGAGATGTCCCGGCTGTGTCAGTGCTGCCATATACCGGCTGTGTCAGTGATGAGATATACCGGCTGTGTCAGTGATGAGATGTCCCGGCTGTGTCAGTGATGGGATGTCCCGGCTGTGTCAGTGATGAGATGTCCCGGCTGTGTCAATGATGAGATGTCCCGGCTGTGTCAGTGATGAGATGTCCCGGCTGTGTCAGTG
Organism: Pseudophryne corroboree; assembly: GCF_028390025.1. Classification (NCBI taxonomy): domain Eukaryota; kingdom Metazoa; phylum Chordata; class Amphibia; order Anura; family Myobatrachidae; genus Pseudophryne; species Pseudophryne corroboree. The sequence goes on from NC_086451.1 coordinate 485,541,226, forward strand.
ATGATATATACCGGCTGTGTCAGTGATGCGATATCCCGGCTGTGTCAGTGATGAGATGTCCCGGCTGTGTCAGCGATGAGATATACCGGCTGTGTCAGTGATGAGATATACCGGCTGTGTCAGTGATGAGATATCCCGGCTGTGTCAGTGATGAGATATACCGGCTGTGTCAGTGATGAGATGTCCCGGCTGTGTCAGTGATGAGATGTCCCGGCTGTGTCAGTGATGATATATACCGGCTGTGTCAGTGATGAGATGTCCCGGCTGTGTCAGCGATGAGATATACAGGCTGTGTCAGTGATGAGATATACCGGCTGTGTCAGTGATGAGATATACCGGCTGTGTCGGCGATGAGATATACCGGCTGTGTCAGTGATGAGATATACCGGCTGTGTCAGTGATGAGATGTCCCGGCTGTGTCAGTGATGAGATGTCCCGGCTGTGTCAGCGATAAGATATACCGGCTGTGTCAGTGATGAGATATACCGGCTGTGTCAGTGATGAGATATACCGGCTGTGTCAGTGATGAGATGTCCCGGCTGTGTCAGTGATGAGATGTCCCGGCTGTGTCAGTGATGAGATATACCGGCTGTGTCAGTGATGAGATATACAGGCTGTGTCAGTGATGAGATATACCGGCTGTGTCAGTGATGAGATGTCCCGGCTGTGTCAGTGATGAGATGTCCCGGCTGTGTCAGTGATGAGATATCCCGGCTGTGTCAGTGATGAGATATACCGGCTGTGTCAGTGCTGCCATATACCTGCTGTGTCAGTGATGAGATATACCGGCTGTGTCAGTGATGAGATATACCGGCTGTGTCAGTGCTGCCATATACCGGCTGTGTCAGTGATGAGATATACCGGCTGTGTCAATGATGAGATGTCCCGGCTGTGTCAGTGATGAGATGTCCCGGCTGTGTCAGTGATGATATATACCGGCTGTGTCAGTGATGCGATATCCCGGCTGTGTCAGTGATGAGATGTCCCGGCTGTGTCAGTGATGAGATATACCGGCTGTGTCGGTGATGAGATATACTGGCTGTGTCAGTGATGAGATATACCGGCTGTGTCAGTGATGAGATATCCCGGCTGTGTCAGTGATGAGATATCCCGGCTGTTTCAGTGATGAGATATACCGGCTGTGTCAGTGGTGAGATATCCCGGCTGTGTCAGTGATGAGATGTACCGGCTGTGTCAGTGATGAGATGTCCCGGCTGTGTCAGTGATGATATATACCGGCTGTGTCAGTGATGATATATACCGACTGTGTCAGTGATGCGATATCCCGGCTGTGTCAGTGATGAGATATACCGGCTGTGTCAGTGATGAGATATACAGGCTGTGTCAGTGATGAGATATCCCGGCTGTGTCAGTGATGAGATGTCCCGGCTGTGTCAGTGATGAGATGTCCCGGCTGTGTCAGTGATGAGATATACCGGCTGTGTCAGTGATGAGATATACCGGCTGTGTCAGTGATGAGATATACAGGCTGTGTCAGTGATGAGATATCCCGGCTGTGTCAGTGATGAGATGTCCCGGCTGTGTCAGTGATGAGATGTCCCGGCTGTGTCAGTGATGAGATATACCGGCTGTGTCAGTGATGAGATGTCCCGGCTGTGTCAGTGATGAGATATACCGGCTGTGTCAGTGATGAGATATACCGGCTGTGTCAGTGATGAGATATACCGGCTGTGTCAGTGATGAGATATACAGGCTGTGTCAGTGATGAGATGTCCCGGCTGTGTCAGTGATGAGATATACCGGCTGTGTCAGTGATGAGATATACCGGCTGTGTCAGTGATGAGATATACCGGCTGTGTCAGTGATGAGATGTCCCGGCTGTGTCAGCGATGAGATATACAGGCTGTGTCAGTGATGAGATATACCGGCTGTGTCAGTGATGAGATATACCGGCTGTGTCAGTGATGAGATATACCGGCTGTGTCAGTGATGAGATGTCCCGGCTGTGTCAGTGATGAGATATACCGGCTGTGTCAGTGATGAGATGTCCCGGCTGTGTCAGCGATGAGATATACCGGCTGTGTCAGTGATGAGATATACCGGCTGTGTCAGTGATGAGATATACCGGCTGTGTCAGTGATGAGATATACAGGCTGTGTCAGTGATGAGATGTCCCGGCTGTGTCAGTGATGAGATATACCGGCTGTGTCAGTGATGAGATATACCGGCTGTGTCAGTGATGAGATGTCCCGGCTGTGTCAGTGATGAGATATACCGGCTGTGTCAGTGATGAGATGTCCCGGCTGTGTCAGTGATGAGATATACCGGCTATGTCAGTGATGAGATGTCCCGGCTGTGTCAGTGATGAGATATACCGGCTGTGTCAGTGATGAGATATACCGGCTGTGTCAGTGATGAGATATACAGGCTGTGTCAGTGATGAGATATCCCGGCTGTGTCAGTGAAGAGATGTCCCGGCTGTGTCAGTGATGAGATGTCCCGGCTGTGTCAGTGATGAGATATACCGGCTGTGTCAGTGATGAGATGTCCCGGCTGTGTCAGTGATGAGATATACCGGCTGTGTCAGTGATGAGATATACCGGCTGTGTCAGTGATGAGATATACCGGCTGTGTCAGTGATGAGATATACAGGCTGTGTCAGTGATGAGATGTCCCGGCTGTGTCAGTGATGAGATATACCGGCTGTGTCAGTGATGAGATATACCGGCTGTGTCAGTGATGAGATATACCGGCTGTGTCAGTGATGAGATATACCGGCTGTGTCAGTGATGAGATATACAGGCTGTGTCAGTGATGAGATGTCCCGGCTGTGTCAGTGATGAGATATACCGGCTGTGTCAGTGATGAGATATACCGGCTGTGTCAGTGATGAGATATACCGGCTGTGTCAGTGATGAGATGTCCCGGCTGTGTCAGCGATGAGATATACAGGCTGTGTCAGTGATGAGATATACCGGCTGTGTCAGTGATGAGATATACCGGCTGTGTCAGTGATGAGATATACCGGCTGTGTCAGTGATGAGATGTCCCGGCTGTGTCAGTGATGAGATATACCGGCTGTGTCAGTGATGAGATGTCCCGGCTGTGTCAGTGATGAGATATACCGGCTGTGTCAGTGATGAGATATACCGGCTGTGTCAGTGATGAGATGTCCCGGCTGTGTCAGTGATGAGATATACCGGCTGTGTCAGTGATGAGATATACCGGCTGTGTCAGTGATGAGATATACCGGCTGTGTCAGTGATGAGATATACCGGCTGTGTCAGTGATGAGATATACCGGCTGTGTCAGTGATGAGATGTCCCGGCTGTGTCAGTGATGAGATATACCGGCTGTGTCAGTGATGCGATGTCCCGGCTGTGTCAGTGATGAGATGTCCCGGCTGTGTCAGTGATGAGATATACCGGCTGTGTCAGTGATGAGATGTCCCGGCTGTGTCAGTGATGAGATATACCGGCTGTGTCAGTGATGAGATGTCCCGGCTGTGTCAGTGATGAGATATACCGGCTGTGTCAGTGATGGGATATCCCGGCTGTGTCAGTGATGAGATATACCGGCTGTGTCAGTGATGAGATGTCCCGGCTGTGTCAGTGATGAGATATACCGGCTGTGTCAGTGATGAGATGTCCCGGCTGTGTCAGTGATGAGATATACCGGCTGTGTCAGTGATGAGATATCCCGGCTGTGTCAGTGATGAGATATACCGGCTGTGTCAGTGATGAGATGTCCCGGCTGTGTCAGTGATGAGATATACCGGCTGTGTCAGTGATGAGATGTCCCGGCTGTGTCAGTGATGAGATATCCCGGCTGTGTCAGTGATGAGATATACCGGCTGTGTCAGTGATGAGATGTCCCGGCTGTGTCAGTGATGAGATGTCCCGGCTGTGTCAGTGATGCGATGTCCCGGCTGTGTCAGTGATGAGATGTCCCGGCTGTGTCAGTGATGAGATATACCGGCTGTGTCAGTGATGAGATATCCCGGCTGTGTCAGTGATGAGATATACCGGCTGTGTCAGTGATGCGATGTCCCGGCTGTGTCAGTGATGAGATGTCCCGGCTGTGTCAGTGATGAGATATACCGGCTGTGTCAGTGATGAGATGTCCCGGCTGTGTCAGTGATGAGATATACCGGCTGTGTCAGTGATGAGATGTCCCGGCTGTGTCAGTGATGAGATATACCGGCTGTGTCAGTGATGAGATATCCCGGCTGTGTCAGTGATGAGATATACCGGCTGTGTCAGTGATGAGATGTCCCGGCTGTGTCAGTGATGAGATGTCCCGGCTGTGTCAGTGATGAGATATCCCGGCTGTGTCAGTGCTGCGATATACCGGCTGTGTCAGTGATGAGATGTCCCGGCTGTGTCATGATGAGATGTCCCGGCTGTGTCAGTGATGATATATACCGGCTGTGTCAGTGATGAGATGTCCCGGCTGTGTCAGTGATGAGATATCCCGGCTGTGTCAGTGATGAGATATCCCGGCTGTGTCAGTGATGAGATATCCCGGCTGTGTCAGTGATGAGATATACCGGCTGTGTCAGTGATGAGATATACCGGCTGTGTCAGTGATAATATATACCGGCTGTGTCAGTGATAATATAAACCGGCTGTGTCGGTGATGAGATGTCCCGGCTGTGTCAATGATGATATATACCGGCTGTGTCAGTGATGAGATATACCGGCTGTGTCAGTGATGATATATACCGGCTGTGTCAGTGATGATATATACCGGCTGTGTCAGTGATGAGATGTCCCGGCTGTGTCAGTGCTGCGATATACCGGCTGTGTCAGTGATGAGATATCCCGGCTGTGTCAGTGATGAGATATACCGGCTGTGTCAGTGATGAGATGTCCCGGCTGTGTCAGTGATGAGATATACTGGCTGTGTCAGTGATGAGATGTCCCGGCTGTGTCAGTGATGAGATATACCGGCTGTGTCAGTGATGAGATGTCCCGGCTGTGTCAGTGATGAGATATCCCGGCTGTGTCAGTGATGAGATATCCCGGCTGTGTCAGTGATGAGATATACCGGCTGTGTCAGTGATGAGATATACCGGCTGTGTCAGTGATGAGATATACCGGCTGTGTCAGTGATGAGATATACCGGCTGTGTCAGTGATGAGATATACCGGCTGTGTCAGTGATGAGATATACCGGCTGTGTCAGTGATGAGATATCCCGGCTGTGTCAGTGATGAGATATACCGGCTGTGTCAGTGATGAGATATCCCGGCTGTGTCAGTGATGAGATATACCGGCTGTGTCAGTGATGAGATGTCCCGGCTGTGTCAGTGCTGCCATATACCGGCTGTGTCAGTGATGAGATATACCGGCTGTGTCAGTGATGAGATGTCCCGGCTGTGTCAGTGATTAGAGATACCGGCTTTGTCAGTGATGAGATATCCCGGCTGTGTCAGTGATGAGATATACCGGCTGTGTCAGTGATGCGATATCCCGGCTGTGTCAGTGATGAGATATCCCGGCTGTGTCAGTGATGAGATATACCGGCTGTGTCAGTGATGAGATGTCCCGGCTGTGTCGGCGATGAGATGTCCCGGCTGTGTCAGTGATGAGATGTCCCGGCTGTGTCAGTGATGAGATGTCCCGGCTGTGTCAGTGATGAGATGTCCCGGCTGTGTCAGTGATGAGATATCCCGGCTGTGTCAGTGATGAGATATACCGGCTGTGTCAGTGATGAGATGTCCCGGCTGTGTCAGTGATGAGATGTCCCGGCTGTGTCAGTGATGAGATATCCCGGCTGTGTCAGTGATGAGATATCCCGGCTGTGTCAGTGATGAGATGTCCCGGCTGTGTCAGTGATGAGATGTCCCGGCTGTGTCAGTGATGAGATGTCCCGGCTGTGTCAGTGATGAGATATACCGGCTGTGTCAGTGATGAGATGTTCCCGCTGTGTCAGTGATGATATATACCGGCTGTGTCAGTGATGAGATGTCCCGGCTGTGTCAGTGATGAGATATACCGGCTGTGTCAGTGATGAGATATACCGGCTGTGTCAGTGATGATATATACCGACTGTGTCAGTGATGCGATATCCCGGCTGTGTCAGTGATGAGATGTCCCGGCTGTGTCAGTGATGAGATATACCGGCTGTGTCAGTGATGAGATATACCGGCTGTGTCAGTGATGAGATGTTCCCGCTGTGTCAGTGATGATATATACCGGCTGTGTCAGTGATGAGATGTCCCGGCTGTGTCAGTGATGCGATATCCCGGCTGTGTCAGTGATGAGATGTCCCGGCTGTGTCAGTGATGAGATATACCGGCTGTGTCAGTGATGAGATATACCGGCAGTGTCAGTGATGATATATACCGACTGTGTCAGTGATGCGATATCCCGGCTGTGTCAGTGATGAGATATACCGGCAGTGTCAGTGATGAGATGTCCCGGCTGTGTCAGTGATGAGATATACCGGCTGTGTCAGTGATGAGATATACCGGCTGTGTCAATGATGAGATGTCCCGGTTGTGTCAGTGATGAGATATACCGGCTGTGTCAGTGATGAGATATACCGGCTGTGTCAGTGATGAGATGTCCCGGCTGTGTCAGTGATGAGATATACCGGCTGTGTCAGTGATGAGATATACCGGCTGTGTCAATGATGAGATGTCCCGGCTGTGTCAGTGATGATATATACCGGCTGTGTCAGTGATGAGATGTCCCGGCTGTGTCAGTGATGAGATGTCCCGGCTGTGTCAGTGATGATATATACCGGCTGTGTCAGTGATGCGATATCCCGGCTGTGTCAGTGATGAGATGTCCCGGCTGTGTCAGTGATGAGATATACCGGCTGTGTCGGTGATGAGATATACCGGCTGTGTCAATGATGAGATGTCCCGGCTGTGTCAGTGATGATATATACCGGCTGTGTCAGTGATGAGATGTCCCGGCTGTGTCAGTGATGAGATGTCCCGGCTGTGTCAGTGATGATATATACCGGCTGTGTCAGTGATGCGATATCCCGGCTGTGTCAGTGATGAGATGTCCCGGCTGTGTCAGTGATGAGATATACCGGCTGTGTCGGTGATGAGATATACCGGCTGTGTCAGTGATGAGATATACCGGCTGTGTCAGTGATGAGATATCCCGGCTGTGTCAGTGATGAGATATCCCGGCTGTTTCAGTGATGAGATATACCGGCTGTGTCAGTGATGAGATATCCCGGCTGTGTCAGTGATGAGATATACCGGCTGTGTCAGTGATGAGATGTACCGGCTGTGTCAGTGATGAGATGTCCCGGCTGTGTCAGTGATGATATATACCGGCTGTGTCAGTGATGATATATACCGACTGTGTCAGTGATGCGATATCCCGGCTGTGTCAGTGATGAGATGTCCCGGCTGTGTCAGTGCTGCCATATACCGGCTGTGTCAGTGATGAGATATACCGGCTGTGTCAGTGATGAGATGTCCCGGCTGTGTCAGTGATGGGATGTCCCGGCTGTGTCAGTGATGAGATGTCCCGGCTGTGTCAATGATGAGATGTCCCGGCTGTGTCAGTGATGAGATGTCCCGGCTGTGTCAGTGATGATATATACCGGCTGTGTCAGTGATGATATATACCGACTGTGTCAGTGATGCGATATCCCGGCTGTGTCAGTGATGAGATGTCCCGGCTGTGTCAGCGATGAGATATACCGGCTGTGTCAGTGATGAGATATACCGGCTGTGTCAGTGATGAGATATCCCGGCTGTGTCAGTGATGAGATATACCGGCTGTGTCAGTGATGAGATGTCCCGGCTGTGTCAGTGATGAGATGTCCCGGCTGTGTCAGTGATGATATATACCGGCTGTGTCAGTGATGAGATGTCCCGGCTGTGTCAGCGATGAGATATACAGGCTGTGTCAGTGATGAGATATACCGGCTGTGTCAGTGATGAGATATACCGGCTGTGTCGGCGATGAGATATACCGGCTGTGTCAGTGATGAGATATACCGGCTGTGTCAGTGATGAGATGTCCCGGCTGTGTCAGTGATGAGATGTCCCGGCTGTGTCAGCGATAAGATATACCGGCTGTGTCAGTGATGAGATATACCGGCTGTGTCAGTGATGAGATATACCGGCTGTGTCAGTGATGAGATGTCCCGGCTGTGTCAGTGATGAGATGTCCCGGCTGTGTCAGTGATGAGATATACCGGCTGTGTCAGTGATGAGATATACAGGCTGTGTCAGTGATGAGATATACCGGCTGTGTCAGTGATGAGATGTCCCGGCTGTGTCAGTGATGAGATGTCCCGGCTGTGTCAGTGATGAGATATCCCGGCTGTGTCAGTGATGAGATATACCGGCTGTGTCAGTGCTGCCATATACCTGCTGTGTCAGTGATGAGATATACCGGCTGTGTCAGTGATGAGATATACCGGCTGTGTCAGTGCTGCCATATACCGGCTGTGTCAGTGATGAGATATACCGGCTGTGTCAATGATGAGATGTCCCGGCTGTGTCAGTGATGAGATGTCCCGGCTGTGTCAGTGATGATATATACCGGCTGTGTCAGTGATGCGATATCCCGGCTGTGTCAGTGATGAGATGTCCCGGCTGTGTCAGTGATGAGATATACCGGCTGTGTCGGTGATGAGATATACCGGCTGTGTCAGTGATGAGATATACCGGCTGTGTCAGTGATGAGATATCCCGGCTGTGTCAGTGATGAGATATCCCGGCTGTTTCAGTGATGAGATATACCGGCTGTGTCAGTGGTGAGATATCCCGGCTGTGTCAGTGATGAGATGTACCGGCTGTGTCAGTGATGAGATGTCCCGGCTGTGTCAGTGATGATATATACCGGCTGTGTCAGTGATGATATATACCGACTGTGTCAGTGATGCGATATCCCGGCTGTGTCAGTGATGAGATGTCCCGGCTGTGTCAGTGCTGCCATATACCGGCTGTGTCAGTGATGAGATATACCGGCTGTGTCAGTGATGAGATGTCCCGGCTGTGTCAGTGATGGGATGTCCCGGCTGTGTCAGTGATGAGATGTCCCGGCTGTGTCAATGATGAGATGTCCCGGCTGTGTCAGTGATGAGATGTCCCGGCTGTGTCAGTGATGATATATACCGGCTGTGTCAGTGATGATATATACCGACTGTGTCAGTGATGCGATATCCCGGCTGTGTCAGTGATGAGATGTCCCGGCTGAGTCAGCGATGAGATATACCGGCTGTGTCAGTGATGAGATATCCCGGCTGTGTCAGTGATGAGATATACCGGCTGTGTCAGTGATGAGATATACCGGCTGTGTCAGTGATGAGATGTCCCGGCTGTGTCAGCGATGAGATATACAGGCTGTGTCAGTGATGAGATATACCGGCTGTGTCAGTGATGAGATATACCGGCTGTGTCGGCGATGAGATATACCGGCTGTGTCAGTGATGAGATATACCGGCTGTGTCAGTGATGAGATGTCCCGGCTGTGTCAGTGATGAGATGTCCCGGCTGTGTCAGCGATGAGATATACCGGCTGTGTCAGTGATGAGATATACCGGCTGTGTCAGTGATGAGATATACCGGCTGTGTCGGCGATGAGATATACCGGCTGTGTCAGTGATGAGATATACCGGCTGTGTCAGTGATGAGATGTCCCGGCTGTGTCAGTGATGAGATGTCCCGGCTGTGTCAGCGATGAGATATACCGGCTGTGTCAGTGATGAGATATACCGGCTGTGTCAGTGATGAGATATACCGGCTGTGTCAGTGATGAGATGTCCCGGCTGTGTCAGTGATGAGATGTCCCGGCTGTGTCAGTGATGAGATATACCGGCTGTGTCAGTGATGAGATATACAGGCTGTGTCAGTGATGAGATATACCGGCTGTGTCAGTGATGAGATGTCCCGGCTGTGTCAGTGATGAGATGTCCCGGCTGTGTCAGTGATGAGATGTCCCGGCTGTGTCAGTGATGAGATATACCGGCTGTGTCAGTGATGAGATATACAGGCTGTGTCAGTGATGAGATATACAGGCTGTGTCAGTGATGAGATATACCGGCTGTGTCAGTGATGAGATATACCGGCTGTGTCGGCGATGAGATATACCGGCTGTGTCAGTGATGAGATATACCGGCTGTGTCAGTGATGAGATGTCCCGGCTGTGTCAGTGATGAGATGTCCCGGCTGTGTCAGCGATGAGATATACCGGCTGTGTCAGTGATGAGATATACCGGCTGTGTCAGTGATGAGATATACCGGCTGTGTCAGTGATGAGATGTCCCGGCTGTGTCAGTGATGAGATGTCCCGGCTGTGTCAGTGATGAGATATACCGGCTGTGTCAGTGATGAGATATACAGGCTGTGTCAGTGATGAGATATACCGGCTGTGTCAGTGATGAGATGTCCCGGCTGTGTCAGTGATGAGATGTCCCGGCTGTGTCAGTGATGAGATATCCCGGCTGTGTCAGTGATGAGATATACCGGCTGTGTCAGTGCTGCCATATACCTGCTGTGTCAGTGATGAGATATACCGGCTGTGTCAGTGATGAGATATACCGGCTGTGTCAGTGCTGCCATATACCGGCTGTGTCAGTGATGAGATATACCGGCTGTGTCAATGATGAGATGTCCCGGCTGTGTCAGTGATGAGATGTCCCGGCTGTGTCAGTGATGATATATACCGGCTGTGTCAGTGATGCGATATCCCGGCTGTGTCAGTGATGAGATGTCCCGGCTGTGTCAGTGATGAGATATACCGGCTGTGTCGGTGATGAGATATACCGGCTGTGTCAGTGATGAGATATACCGGCTGTGTCAGTGATGAGATATCCCGGCTGTGTCAGTGATGAGATATCCCGGCTGTTTCAGTGATGAGATATACCGGCTGTGTCAGTGGTGAGATATCCCGGCTGTGTCAGTGATGAGATGTACCGGCTGTGTCAGTGATGAGATGTCCCGGCTGTGTCAGTGATGATATATACCGGCTGTGTCAGTGATGATATATACCGACTGTGTCAGTGATGCGATATCCCGGCTGTGTCAGTGATGAGATGTCCCGGCTGTGTCAGTGCTGCCATATACCGGCTGTGTCAGTGATGAGATATACCGGCTGTGTCAGTGATGAGATGTCCCGGCTGTGTCAGTGATGGGATGTCCCGGCTGTGTCAGTGATGAGATGTCCCGGCTGTGTCAATGATGAGATGTCCCGGCTGTGTCAGTGATGAGATGTCCCGGCTGTGTCAGTGATGATATATACCGGCTGTGTCAGTGATGATATATACCGACTGTGTCAGTGATGCGATATCCCGGCTGTGTCAGTGATGAGATGTCCCGGCTGTGTCAGCGATGAGATATACCGGCTGTGTCAGTGATGAGATATCCCGGCTGTGTCAGTGATGAGATATACCGGCTGTGTCAGTGATGAGATATACCGGCTGTGTCAGTGATGAGATGTCCCGGCTGTGTCAGCGATGAGATATACAGGCTGTGTCAGTGATGAGATATACCGGCTGTGTCAGTGATGAGATATACCGGCTGTGTCGGCGATGAGATATACCGGCTGTGTCAGTGATGAGATATACCGGCTGTGTCAGTGATGAGATGTCCCGGCTGTGTCAGTGATGAGATGTCCCGGCTGTGTCAGCGATGAGATATACCGGCTGTGTCAGTGATGAGATATACCGGCTGTGTCAGTGATGAGATATACCGGCTGTGTCAGTGATGAGATGTCCCGGCTGTGTCAGTGATGAGATGTCCCGGCTGTGTCAGTGATGAGATATACCGGCTGTGTCAGTGATGAGATATACAGGCTGTGTCAGTGATGAGATATACCGGCTGTGTCAGTGATGAGATGTCCCGGCTGTGTCAGTGATGAGATGTCCCGGCTGTGTCAGTGATGAGATGTCCCGGCTGTGTCAGTGATGAGATATACCGGCTGTGTCAGTGATGAGATATACAGGCTGTGTCAGTGATGAGATATACAGGCTGTGTCAGTGATGAGATATACCGGCTGTGTCAGTGATGAGATATACAGGCTGTGTCAGTGATGAGATATACAGGCTGTGTCAGTGATGAGATATACAGGCTGTGTCAGTGATGAGATATACCGGCTGTGTCAGTGATGAGATATACAGGCTGTGTCAGTGATGAGATATACAGGCTGTGTCAGTGATGAGATATACCGGCTGTGTCAGTGATGAGATATACAGGCTGTGTCAGTGATGAGATATACAGGCTGTGTCAGTGATGAGATATACCGGCTGTGTCAGTGATGGGATGTCCCGGCTGTGTCAGTGATGAGATGTCCCGGCTGTGTCAATGATGAGATGTCCCGGCTGTGTCAGTGATGAGATGTCCCGGCTGTGTCAGTGATGATATATACCGGCTGTGTCAGTGATGATATATACCGACTGTGTCAGTGATGCGATATCCCGGCTGTGTCAGTGATGAGATGTCCCGGCTGTGTCAGCGATGAGATATACCGGCTGTGTCAGTGATGAGATATACCGGCTGTGTCAGTGATGAGATATCCCGGCTGTGTCAGTGATGAGATATACCGGCTGTGTCAGTGATGAGATATACCGGCTGTGTCAGTGATGAGATGTCCCGGCTGTGTCAGCGATGAGATATACAGGCTGTGTCAGTGATGAGATATACCGGCTGTGTCAGTGATAAGATATACCGGCTGTGTCGGCGATGAGATATACCGGCTATGTCAGTGATGAGATATACCGGCTGTGTCAGTGATGAGATGTCCCGGCTGTGTCAGTGATGAGATGTCCCGGCTGTGTCAGCGATGAGATATACCGGCTGTGTCAGTGATGAGATATACCGGCTGTGTCAGTGATGAGATATACCGGCTGTGTCAGTGATGAGATGTCCCGGCTGTGTCAGTGATGAGATGTCCCGGCTGTGTCAGTGATGAGATATACCGGCTGTGTCAGTGATGAGATATACAGGCTGTGTCAGTGATGAGATATACCGGCTGTGTCAGTGATGAGATGTCCCGGCTGTGTCAGTGATGAGATGTCCCGGCTGTGTCAGTGATGAGATGTCCCGGCTGTGTCAGTGATGAGATATACCGGCTGTGTCAGTGATGAGATATACAGGCTGTGTCAGTGATGAGATATACAGGCTGTGTCAGTGTTGAGATATACAGGCTGTGTCAGTGATGAGATATACAGGCTGTGTCAGTGATGAGATATACCGGCTGTGTCAGTGATGAGATATACAGGCTGTGTCAGTGATGAGATATCCCGGCTGTGTCAGTGATGAGATATACCGGCTGTGTCAGTGATGAGATGTCCCGGCTGTGTCAGTGATGAGATATACCGGCTGTGTCAGTGATGAGATATACCGGCTGTGTCAGTGATGAGATATACAGGCTGTGTCAGTGATGAGATATCCCGGCTGTGTCAGTGATGAGATGTCCCGGCTGTGTCAGTGATGAGATGTCCCGGCTGTGTCAGTGATGAGATATACCGGCTGTGTCAGTGATGAGATGTCCCGGCTGTGTCAGTGATGAGATATACCGGCTGTGTCAGTGATGAGATATACCGGCTGTGTCAGTGATGAGATATACCGGCTGTGTCAGTGATGAGATATACAGGCTGTGTCAGTGATGAGATGTCCCGGCTGTGTCAGTGATGAGATATACCGGCTGTGTCAGTGATGAGATATACCGGCTGTGTCAGTGATGAGATATACCGGCTGTGTCAGTGATGAGATGTCCCGGCTGTGTCAGCGATGAGATATACAGGCTGTGTCAGTGATGAGATATACCGGCTGTGTCAGTGATGAGATATACCGGCTGTGTCAGTGATGAGATATACCGGCTGTGTCAGTGATGAGATGTCCCGGCTGTGTCAGTGATGAGATATACCGGCTGTGTCAGTGATGAGATGTCCCGGCTGTGTCAGTGATGAGATATACCGGCTGTGTCAGTGATGAGATATACCGGCTGTGTCAGTGATGAGATATACAGGCTGTGTCAGTGATGAGATATCCCGGCTGTGTCAGTGATGAGATGTCCCGGCTGTGTCAGTGATGAGATGTCCCGGCTGTGTCAGTGATGAGATATACCGGCTGTGTCAGTGATGAGATGTCCCGGCTGTGTCAGTGATGAGATATACCGGCTGTGTCAGTGATGAGATATACCGGCTGTGTCAGTGATGAGATATACCGGCTGTGTCAGTGATGAGATATACAGGCTGTGTCAGTGATGAGATGTCCCGGCTGTGTCAGTGATGAGATATACCGGCTGTGTCAGTGATGAGATATACCGGCTGTGTCAGTGATGAGATATACCGGCTGTGTCAGTGATGAGATATACCGGCTGTGTCAGTGATGAGATATACAGGCTGTGTCAGTGATGAGATGTCCCGGCTGTGTCAGTGATGAGATATACCGGCTGTGTCAGTGATGAGATATACCGGCTGTGTCAGTGATGAGATATACCGGCTGTGTCAGTGATGAGATGTCCCGGCTGTGTCAGCGATGAGATATACAGGCTGTGTCAGTGATGAGATATACCGGCTGTGTCAGTGATGAGATATACCGGCTGTGTCAGTGATGAGATATACCGGCTGTGTCAGTGATGAGATGTCCCGGCTGTGTCAGTGATGAGATATACCGGCTGTGTCAGTGATGAGATGTCCCGGCTGTGTCAGTGATGAGATATACCGGCTGTGTCAGTGATGAGATATACCGGCTGTGTCAGTGATGAGATATACAGGCTGTGTCAGTGATGAGATATCCCGGCTGTGTCAGTGATGAGATGTCCCGGCTGTGTCAGTGATGAGATGTCCCGGCTGTGTCAGTGATGAGATATACCGGCTGTGTCAGTGATGAGATGTCCCGGCTGTGTCAGTGATGAGATATACCGGCTGTGTCAGTGATGAGATATACCGGCTGTGTCAGTGATGAGATATACCGGCTGTGTCAGTGATGAGATATACAGGCTGTGTCAGTGATGAGATGTCCCGGCTGTGTCAGTGATGAGATATACCGGCTGTGTCAGTGATGAGATATACCGGCTGTGTCAGTGATGAGATATACCGGCTGTGTCAGTGATGAGATATACCGGCTGTGTCAGTGATGAGATATACAGGCTGTGTCAGTGATGAGATGTCCCGGCTGTGTCAGTGATGAGATATACCGGCTGTGTCAGTGATGAGATATACCGGCTGTGTCAGTGATGAGATATACCGGCTGTGTCAGTGATGAGATGTCCCGGCTGTGTCAGCGATGAGATATACAGGCTGTGTCAGTGATGAGATATACCGGCTGTGTCAGTGATGAGATATACCGGCTGTGTCAGTGATGAGATATACCGGCTGTGTCAGTGATGAGATGTCCCGGCTGTGTCAGTGATGAGATATACCGGCTGTGTCAGTGATGAGATGTCCCGGCTGTGTCAGTGATGAGATATACCGGCTGTGTCAGTGATGAGATATACCGGCTGTGTCAGTGATGAGATGTCCCGGCTGTGTCAGTGATGAGATATACCGGCTGTGTCAGTGATGAGATATACCGGCTGTGTCAGTGATGAGATATACCGGCTGTGTCAGTGATGAGATATACCGGCTGTGTCAGTGATGAGATATACCGGCTGTGTCAGTGATGAGATGTCCCGGCTGTGTCAGTGATGAGATATACCGGCTGTGTCAGTGATGCGATATACCGGCTGTGTCAGTGATGCGATATACCGGCTGTGTCAGTGATGCGATGTCCCGGCTGTGTCAGTGATGAGATGTCCCGGCTGTGTCAGTGATGAGATATACCGGCTGTGTCAGTGATGAGATATCCCGGCTGTGTCAGTGATGAGATATACCGGCTGTGTCAGTGATGCGATGTCCCGGCTGTGTCAGTGATGAGATGTCCCGGCTGTGTCAGTGATGAGATATACCGGCTGTGTCAGTGATGAGATGTCCCGGCTGTGTCAGTGATGAGATATACCGGCTGTGTCAGTGATGAGATGTCCCGGCTGTGTCAGTGATGAGATATACCGGCTGTGTCAGTGATGAGATATCCCGGCTGTGTCAGTGATGAGATATACCGGCTGTGTCAGTGATGAGATGTCCCGGCTGTGTCAGTGATGAGATATACCGGCTGTGTCAGTGATGAGATGTCCCGGCTGTGTCAGTGATGAGATATACCGGCTGTGTCAGTGATGAGATATCCCGGCTGTGTCAGTGATGAGATATACCGGCTGTGTCAGTGATGAGATGTCCCGGCTGTGTCAGTGATGAGATATACCGGCTGTGTCAGTGATGAGATGTCCCGGCTGTGTCAGTGATGAGATATCCCGGCTGTGTCAGTGATGAGATATACCGGCTGTGTCAGTGATGAGATGTCCCGGCTGTGTCAGTGATGAGATGTCCCGGCTGTGTCAGTGATGCGATGTCCCGGCTGTGTCAGTGATGAGATGTCCCGGCTGTGTCAGTGATGAGATATACCGGCTGTGTCAGTGATGAGATATCCCGGCTGTGTCAGTGATGAGATATACCGGCTGTGTCAGTGATGCGATGTCCCGGCTGTGTCAGTGATGAGATGTCCCGGCTGTGTCAGTGATGAGATATACCGGCTGTGTCAGTGATGAGATGTCCCGGCTGTGTCAGTGATGAGATATACCGGCTGTGTCAGTGATGAGATGTCCCGGCTGTGTCAGTGATGAGATATACCGGCTGTGTCAGTGATGAGATATCCCGGCTGTGTCAGTGATGAGATATACCGGCTGTGTCAGTGATGAGATGTCCCGGCTGTGTCAGTGATGAGATATACCGGCTGTGTCAGTGATGAGATGTCCCGGCTGTGTCAGTGATGAGATATACCGGCTGTGTCAGTGATGAGATATCCCGGCTGTGTCAGTGATGAGATATACCGGCTGTGTCAGTGATGAGATGTCCCGGCTGTGTCAGTGATGAGATATACCGGCTGTGTCAGTGATGAGATGTCCCGGCTGTGTCAGTGATGAGATATCCCGGCTGTGTCAGTGATGAGATATACCGGCTGTGTCAGTGATGAGATGTCCCGGCTGTGTCAGTGATGAGATGTCCCGGCTGTGTCAGTGATGAGATGTCCCGGCTGTGTCAGTGATGAGATATCCCGGCTGTGTCAGTGATGAGATATACCGGCTGTGTCAGTGATGAGATGTCCCGGCTGTGTCAGTGATGAGATGTCCCGGCTGTGTCAGTGATGCGATGTCCCGGCTGTGTCAGTGATGAGATGTCCCGGCTGTGTCAGTGATGAGATATACCGGCTGTGTCAGTGATGAGATATCCCGGCTGTGTCAGTGATGAGATATACCGGCTGTGTCAGTGATGCGATGTCCCGGCTGTGTCAGTGATGAGATGTCCCGGCTGTGTCAGTGATGAGATATACCGGCTGTGTCAGTGATGAGATGTCCCGGCTGTGTCAGTGATGAGATATACCGGCTGTGTCAGTGATGAGATGTCCCGGCTGTGTCAGTGATGAGATATACCGGCTGTGTCAGTGATGAGATATCCCGGCTGTGTCAGTGATGAGATATACCGGCTGTGTCAGTGATGAGATGTCCCGGCTGTGTCAGTGATGAGATATACCGGCTGTGTCAGTGATGAGATGTCCCGGCTGTGTCAGTGATGAGATATACCGGCTGTGTCAGTGATGAGATATCCCGGCTGTGTCAGTGATGAGATATACCGGCTGTGTCAGTGATGAGATGTCCCGGCTGTGTCAGTGATGAGATATACCGGCTGTGTCAGTGATGAGATGTCCCGGCTGTGTCAGTGATGAGATATCCCGGCTGTGTCAGTGATGAGATATACCGGCTGTGTCAGTGATGAGATGTCCCGGCTGTGTCAGTGATGAGATGTCCCGGCTGTGTCAGTGATGAGATGTCCCGGCTGTGTCAGTGATGAGATATCCCGGCTGTGTCAGTGATGAGATATACCGGCTGTGTCAGTGATGAGATGTCCCGGCTGTGTCAGTGATGAGATATCCCGGCTGTGTCAGTGATGAGATATACAGGCTGTGTCAGTGATGAGATATACCGGCTGTGTCAGTGATGAGATATACCGGCTGTGTCAGTGATGAGATATACCGGCTGTGTCAGTGATGAGATATACAGGCTGTGTCAGTGATGAGATATACCGGCTGTGTCAGTGATGAGATATACCGGCTGTGTCAGTGATGAGATGTCCCGGCTGTGTCAGTGATGAGATATACCGGCTGTGTCAGTGATGAGATATACCGGCTGTGTCAGTGATGAGATGTCCCGGCTGTGTCAGTGATGAGATATACCGGCTGTGTCAGTGATGAGATATACCGGCTGTGTCAGTGATGAGATATACAGGCTGTGTCAGTGATGAGATGTCCCGGCTGTGTCAGTGATGAGATATACCGGCTGTGTCAGTGATGAGATATACCGGCTGTGTCAGTGATGAGATGTCCCGGCTGTGTCAGTGATGAGATATACCGGCTGTGTCAGTGATGAGATGTCCCGGCTGTGTCAGTGATGAGATGTCCCGGCTGTGTCAGTGATGAGATGTCCCGGCTGTGTCAGTGATGAGATGTCCCGGCTGTGTCAGTGATGAGATGTCCCGGCTGTGTCAGTGATGAGATGTCCCGGCTGTGTCAGTGATGAGATATACCGGCTGTGTCAGTGATGAGATGTCCCGGCTGTGTCAGCGATGAGATATACAGGCTGTGTCAGTGATGAGATATACCGGCTGTGTCAGCGATGAGATATACCGGCTGTGTCGGCGATGAGATATACCGGCTGTGTCAGTGATGAGATATACCGGCTGTGTCAGTGATGAGATGTCCCGGCTGTGTCAGTGATGAGATGTCCCGGCTGTGTCAGCGATGAGATATACCGGCTGTGTCAGTGATGAGATATACCGGCTGTGTCAGTGATGAGATATACCGGCTGTGTCAGTGATGAGATGTCCCGGCTGTGTCAGTGATGAGATGTCCCGGCTGTGTCAGTGATGAGATATACAGGCTGTGTCAGTGATGAGATATACCGGCTGTGTCAGTGATGAGATGTCCCGGCTGTGTCAGTGATGAGATGTCCCGGCTGTGTCAGTGATGAGATATCCCGGCTGTGTCAGTGATGAGATATACCGGCTGTGTCAGTGCTGCCATATACCTGCTGTGTCAGTGATGAGATATACCGGCTGTGTCAGTGATGAGATATACCGGCTGTGTCAGTGCTGCCATATACCGGCTGTGTCAGTGATGAGATATACCGGCTGTGTCAATGATGAGATGTCCCGGCTGTGTCAGTGATGAGATGTCCCGGCTGTGTCAGTGATGATATATACCGGCTGTGTCAGTGATGCGATATCCCGGCTGTGTCAGTGATGAGATGTCCCGGCTGTGTCAGTGATGAGATATACCGGCTGTGTCGGTGATGAGATATACCGGCTGTGTCAGTGATGAGATATACCGGCTGTGTCAGTGATGAGATATCCCGGCTGTGTCAGTGATGAGATATCCCGGCTGTTTCAGTGATGAGATATACCCGCTGTGTCAGTGGTGAGATATCCCGGCTGTGTCAGTGATGAGATGTACCGGCTGTGTCAGTGATGAGATGTCCCGGCTGTGTCAGTGATGATATATACCGGCTGTGTCAGTGATGATATATACCGACTGTGTCAGTGATGCGATATCCCGGCTGTGTCAGTGATGAGATGTCCCGGCTGTGTCAGTGCTGCCATATACCGGCTGTGTCAGTGATGAGATATACCGGCTGTGTCAGTGATGAGATGTCCCGGCTGTGTCAGTGATGGGATGTCCCGGCTGTGTCAGTGATGAGATGTCCCGGCTGTGTCAATGATGAGATGTCCCGGCTGTGTCAGTGATGAGATGTCCCGGCTGTGTCAGTGATGATATATACCGGCTGTGTCAGTGATGATATATACCGACTGTGTCAGTGATGCGATATCCCGGCTGTATCAGTGATGAGATGTCCCGGCTGTGTCAGCGATGAGATATACCGGCTGTGTCAGTGATGAGATATACCGGCTGTGTCAGTGATGAGATATCCCGGCTGTGTCAGTGATGAGATATACCGGCTGTGTCAGTGATGAGATATACCGGCTGTGTCAGTGATGAGATGTCCCGGCTGTGTCAGCGATGAGATATACAGGCTGTGTCAGTGATGAGATATACCGACTGTGTCAGTGATGAGATATACCGGCTGTGTCGGCGATGAGATATACCGGCTGTGTCAGTGATGAGATATACCGGCTGTGTCAGTGATGAGATGTCGCGGCTGTGTCAGTGATGAGATGTCCCGGCTGTGTCAGCGATGAGATATACCGGCTGTGTCAGTGATGAGATATACCGGCTGTGTCAGTGATGAGATATACCGGCTGTGTCAGTGATGAGATGTCCCGGCTGTGTCAGTGATGAGATGTCCCGGCTGTGTCAGTGATGAGATATACCGGCTGTGTCAGTGATGAGATATACAGGCTGTGTCAGTGATGAGATATACCGGCTGTGTCAGTGATGAGATGTCCCGGCTGTGTCAGTGATGAGATGTCCCGGCTGTGTCAGTGATGAGATGTCCCGGCTGTGTCAGTGATGAGATATACCGGCTGTGTCAGTGATGAGATATACAGGCTGTGTCAGTGATGAGATATACAGGCTGTGTCAGTGATGAGATATACCGGCTGTGTCAGTGATGAGATATACAGGCTGTGTCAGTGATGAGATATACAGGCTGTGTCAGTGATGAGATATACAGGCTGTGTCAGTGATGAGATATACCGGCTGTGTCAGTGATGAGATATACAGGCTGTGTCAGTGATGAGATATACAGGCTGTGTCAGTGATGAGATATACCGGCTGTGTCAGTGATGAGATATACAGGCTGTGTCAGTGATGAGATATACAGGCTGTGTCAGTGATGAGATATACCGGCTGTGTCAGTGATGGGATGTCCCGGCTGTGTCAGTGATGAGATGTCCCGGCTGTGTCAATGATGAGATGTCCCGGCTGTGTCAGTGATGAGATGTCCCGGCTGTGTCAGTGATGATATATACCGGCTGTGTCAGTGATGATATATACCGACTGTGTCAGTGATGCGATATCCCGGCTGTGTCAGTGATGAGATGTCCCGGCTGTGTCAGCGATGAGATATACCGGCTGTGTCAGTGATGAGATATACCGGCTGTGTCAGTGATGAGATATCCCGGCTGTGTCAGTGATGAGATATACCGGCTGTGTCAGTGATGAGATATACCGGCTGTGTCAGTGATGAGATGTCCCGGCTGTGTCAGCGATGAGATATACAGGCTGTGTCAGTGATGAGATATACCGGCTGTGTCAGTGATGAGATATACCGGCTGTGTCGGCGATGAGATATACCGGCTGTGTCAGTGATGAGATATACCGGCTGTGTCAGTGATGAGATGTCCCGGCTGTGTCAGTGATGAGATGTCCCGGCTGTGTCAGCGATGAGATATACCGGCTGTGTCAGTGATGAGATATACCGGCTGTGTCAGTGATGAGATATACCGGCTGTGTCAGTGATGAGATGTCCCGGCTGTGTCAGTGATGAGATGTCCCGGCTGTGTCAGTGATGAGATATACCGGCTGTGTCAGTGATGAGATATACAGGCTGTGTCAGTGATGAGATATACCGGCTGTGTCAGTGATGAGATGTCCCGGCTGTGTCAGTGATGAGATGTCCCGGCTGTGTCAGTGATGAGATGTCCCGGCTGTGTCAGTGATGAGATATACCGGCTGTGTCAGTGATGAGATATACAGGCTGTGTCAGTGATGAGATATACAGGCTGTGTCAGTGATGAGATATACAGGCTGTGTCAGTGATGAGATATACAGGCTGTGTCAGTGATGAGATATACCGGCTGTGTCAGTGATGAGATATACAGGCTGTGTCAGTGATGAGATATCCCGGCTGTGTCAGTGATGAGATATACCGGCTGTGTCAGTGATGAGATGTCCCGGCTGTGTCAGTGATGAGATATACCGGCTGTGTCAGTGATGAGATATACCGGCTGTGTCAGTGATGAGATATACAGGCTGTGTCAGTGATGAGATATCCCGGCTGTGTCAGTGATGAGATGTCCCGGCTGTGTCAGTGATGAGATGTCCCGGCTGTGTCAGTGATGAGATATACCGGCTGTGTCAGTGATGAGATGTCCCGGCTGTGTCAGTGATGAGATATACCGGCTGTGTCAGTGATGAGATATACCGGCTGTGTCAGTGATGAGATATACCGGCTGTGTCAGTGATGAGATATACAGGCTGTGTCAGTGATGAGATGTCCCGGCTGTGTCAGTGATGAGATATACCGGCTGTGTCAGTGATGAGATATACCGGCTGTGTCAGTGATGAGATATACCGGCTGTGTCAGTGATGAGATGTCCCGGCTGTGTCAGCGATGAGATATACAGGCTGTGTCAGTGATGAGATATACCGGCTGTGTCAGTGATGAGATATACCGGCTGTGTCAGTGATGAGATATACCGGCTGTGTCAGTGATGAGATGTCCCGGCTGTGTCAGTGATGAGATATACCGGCTGTGTCAGTGATGAGATGTCCCGGCTGTGTCAGTGATGAGATATACCGGCTGTGTCAGTGATGAGATATACCGGCTGTGTCAGTGATGAGATATACAGGCTGTGTCAGTGATGAGATATCCCGGCTGTGTCAGTGATGAGATGTCCCGGCTGTGTCAGTGATGAGATGTCCCGGCTGTGTCAGTGATGAGATATACCGGCTGTGTCAGTGATGAGATGTCCCGGCTGTGTCAGTGATGAGATATACCGGCTGTGTCAGTGATGAGATATACCGGCTGTGTCAGTGATGAGATATACCGGCTGTGTCAGTGATGAGATATACAGGCTGTGTCAGTGATGAGATGTCCCGGCTGTGTCAGTGATGAGATATACCGGCTGTGTCAGTGATGAGATATACCGGCTGTGTCAGTGATGAGATATACCGGCTGTGTCAGTGATGAGATATACCAGCTGTGTCAGTGATGAGATATACAGGCTGTGTCAGTGATGAGATGTCCCGGCTGTGTCAGTGATGAGATATACCGGCTGTGTCAGTGATGAGATATACCGGCTGTGTCAGTGATGAGATATACCGGCTGTGTCAGTGATGAGATGTCCCGGCTGTGTCAGTGATGAGATATACCGGCTATGTCAGTGATGAGATGTCCCGGCTGTGTCAGTGATGAGATATACCGGCTGTGTCAGTGATGAGATATACCGGCTGTGTCAGTGATGAGATATACAGGCTGTGTCAGTGATGAGATATCCCGGCTGTGTCAGTGATGAGATGTCCCGGCTGTGTCAGTGATGAGATGTCCCGGCTGTGTCAGTGATGAGATATACCGGCTGTGTCAGTGATGAGATGTCCCGGCTGTGTCAGTGATGAGATATACCGGCTGTGTCAGTGATGAGATATACCGGCTGTGTCAGTGATGAGATATACCGGCTGTGTCAGTGATGAGATATACAGGCTGTGTCAGTGATGAGATGTCCCGGCTGTGTCAGTGATGAGATATACCGGCTGTGTCAGTGATGAGATATACCGGCTGTGTCAGTGATGAGATATACCGGCTGTGTCAGTGATGAGATATACCGGCTGTGTCAGTGATGAGATATACAGGCTGTGTCAGTGATGAGATGTCCCGGCTGTGTCAGTGATGAGATATACCGGCTGTGTCAGTGATGAGATATACCGGCTGTGTCAGTGATGAGATATACCGGCTGTGTCAGTGATGAGATGTCCCGGCTGTGTCAGCGATGAGATATACAGGCTGTGTCAGTGATGAGATATACCGGCTGTGTCAGTGATGAGATATACCGGCTGTGTCAGTGATGAGATATACCGGCTGTGTCAGTGATGAGATGTCCCGGCTGTGTCAGTGATGAGATATACCGGCTGTGTCAGTGATGAGATGTCCCGGCTGTGTCAGTGATGAGATATACCGGCTGTGTCAGTGATGAGATATACCGGCTGTGTCAGTGATGAGATGTCCCGGCTGTGTCAGTGATGAGATATACCGGCTGTGTCAGTGATGAGATATACCGGCTGTGTCAGTGATGAGATATACCGGCTGTGTCAGTGATGAGATATACCGGCTGTGTCAGTGATGAGATATACCGGCTGTGTCAGTGATGAGATGTCCCGGCTGTGTCAGTGATGAGATATACCGGCTGTGTCAGTGATGCGATGTCCCGGCTGTGTCAGTGATGAGATGTCCCGGCTGTGTCAGTGATGAGATATACCGGCTGTGTCAGTGATGAGATGTCCCGGCTGTGTCAGTGATGAGATATACCGGCTGTGTCAGTGATGAGATGTCCCGGCTGTGTCAGTGATGAGATATACCGGCTGTGTCAGTGATGAGATATCCCGGCTGTGTCAGTGATGAGATATACCGGCTGTGTCAGTGATGAGATGTCCCGGCTGTGTCAGTGATGAGATATACCGGCTGTGTCAGTGATGAGATGTCCCGGCTGTGTCAGTGATGAGATATACCGGCTGTGTCAGTGATGAGATATCCCGGCTGTGTCAGTGATGAGATATACCGGCTGTGTCAGTGATGAGATGTCCCGGCTGTGTCAGTGATGAGATATACCGGCTGTGTCAGTGATGAGATGTCCCGGCTGTGTCAGTGATGAGATATCCCGGCTGTGTCAGTGATGAGATATACCGGCTGTGTCAGTGATGAGATGTCCCGGCTGTGTCAGTGATGAGATGTCCCGGCTGTGTCAGTGATGCGATGTCCCGGCTGTGTCAGTGATGAGATGTCCCGGCTGTGTCAGTGATGAGATATACCGGCTGTGTCAGTGATGAGATATCCCGGCTGTGTCAGTGATGAGATATACCGGCTGTGTCAGTGATGCGATGTCCCGGCTGTGTCAGTGATGAGATGTCCCGGCTGTGTCAGTGATGAGATATACCGGCTGTGTCAGTGATGAGATGTCCCGGCTGTGTCAGTGATGAGATATACCGGCTGTGTCAGTGATGAGATGTCCCGGCTGTGTCAGTGATGAGATATACCGGCTGTGTCAGTGATGAGATATCCCGGCTGTGTCAGTGATGAGATATACCGGCTGTGTCAGTGATGAGATGTCCCGGCTGTGTCAGTGATGAGATATACCGGCTGTGTCAGTGATGAGATGTCCCGGCTGTGTCAGTGATGAGATATACCGGCTGTGTCAGTGATGAGATGTCCCGGCTGTGTCAGTGATGAGATATACCGGCTGTGTCAGTGATGAGATATACCGGCTGTGTCAGTGATGAGATATACCGGCTGTGTCAGTGATGAGATGTCCCGGCTGTGTCAGTGATGAGATGTCCCGGCTGTGTCAGTGATGAGATATACCGGCTGTGTCAGTGATGAGATGTCCCGGCTGTGTCAGTGATGAGATGTCCCGGCTGTGTCAGTGATGAGATGTCCCGGCTGTGTCAGTGATGAGATATACCGGCTGTGTCAGTGATGAGATATACCGGCTGTGTCAGTGATGAGATGTCCCGGCTGTGTCAGTGATGAGATATACCGGCTGTGTCAGTGATGAGATATACTGTGCACCATTCACACTGACATCTAGAGATAATTATTATTTTATTGAGACACTGTCACTATCCCTGTCTCTGAGTATGTCTGATGAACTCACAATATGGGGGTCATTCCGAGTTGATCGCTAGCTGCCATTGTTTACAGCGCAGCGATCAGGCTAAATAACGGCATTTCAGTCGCACTGACAGCCGCAAGAAGATTGACAGGAAGGGGGCATTTCTGGGTGTCAACTGACCGTTTTCAGCGAGGGTTTGTAAAAACGCAGGCTTGTCTGAAAAAACGCAAGCGTGGCTGGGCGTTCGCTGGGTGGATGTATGACGTCAAATCCGGATACAAATAGGCTGAAGTGATCGCAAGCGCTGAGTAGGTTCAGAGCTACTCAGAAACTGCACAAACTGTTTTTGCAGAGCTCGGCTGCACATGCGTTCCCACTTCTGCTAAGCTAAAATAAACTCCCCAGTGGGCGGCGGCATAGTGTTTGCACGGCTGCTAAAACTAGCCAACGAGCGATCAACTTGGAATGACCCCCAATGTGACTGTCCTGGATAACGTATATATGGGGGGGGGTCATTCTGAGTTGATCGCTCGCTGGCTACTTTTAACAGCCGTGCAAACGCTATGCCGCCACCCACTGGGGAGTGTATTTTAGCTTAGCAGAAGTGGGAACGCATGTGCAGCCGAGCTCTGCAAAAACAGTTTGTGCAGTTTCTGAGTAGCTCTGAACCTACTCAGCGCTTGCGATCATTTCAGCCTATTCGTGTCCGGATTTGACGCCATACACCCGCCCAGCGAATGCCCAACCACGCTTGCGTTTTTTCAGACACGCCTGCGTTTTTGAAAACCCTCCCTGAAAACGGTCAGTTGACACCCAGAAACGTCCCCTTCCTGTCAATCTTTTTGCGGCCGTCAGTGCGAAGGAAAACTTCGGTAGAACCTGAGCACAACCACAATGGGCTTTGTACCTGTACGTTGCGCGTGCGCATTGCGGGCATACGCATGCGCAGAAATGCCATTTTTTAACCTGATCGCTGCACTGGCATCTAGCGATAAATTCAGAATGACCCCCATAGTGTATCACCCCCTAATAATGTCCTGTAATATACTGGCTACAGATAGTCACACACACACAGTGTTGGAGGCCTGTGTATTCCGGACGGCTCTGTGTACAGCCTGTGACAGGGGTCTGGCAGTAGTTTCGGTGTCGCCCCCTCCCCGCACACAGGTGAGCTGAATTGCACTGATTAGCTGCTAAACGTTACCAGCTGTGGGTTACTCAGCGAGGAAATTGTTAGCATCAGGCCCAGCGCAGGAAACGCTCTGCGTCTGTCATGGAGGGATTGTGGCTCTAGAAGTATATTTCCCAATTTTATAGGAGTAATAACCTGTCTCTGAGCGCCAGTAATACACACAACGTGAGGCACTAACGAGGCATCAGCCACAAACAGTCCGAGGAATAAAATATGTTTTCTGTTTGTTTCACAGTAAGACATATGTACTGTTATATACGCGGGATGTGTGTACTGTTATATACGCGGGATGTGTGTACTGTTATATACGCGGGATGTGTGTACTGTTATATACGCGGGATGTGTGTACTGTTATATATGCAGGATGTGTGTACTGTTATATATACGCGGGATGTGTGTACTGTTATATACGCGGGATGTGTGTACTGTTATATACGCGGGATGTGTGTACTGTTATATATACGCGGGATGTGTGTACTGTTATATATACGCGGGATGTGTGTACTGTTATATACGCAGGATGTATGTACTGTTATATACGCGGGATGTGTGTACTGTTATATATACGCGGGATGTGTGTACTGTTATATATACGCGGGATGTGTGTACTGTTATATACGCAGGATGTGTGTACTGTTATATACGCAGGATGTGTGTACTGTTATATATGCAGGATGTGTGTACTGTTATATACGCAGGATGTGTGTACTGTTATATATACGCAGGATGTGTGTACTGTTATATACGCGGGATGTGTGTACTGTTATATACGCGGGATGTATGTACTGTTATATACGCGGGATGTGTGTACTGTTATATATACGCAGGATGTGTGTACTGTTATATATACGCGGGATGTGTGTACTGTTATATATACGTAGGATGTGTGTACTGTTATATACGCGGGATGTGTGTACTGTTATATACGCGGGATGTGTGTACTGTTATATATACGTAGGATGTGTGTACTGTTATATATACGTAGGATGTGTGTACTGTTATATACGCGGGATGTGTGTACTGTTATATATACGTAGGATGTGTGTACTGTTATATATACGTAGGATGTGTGTACTGTTATATACGCGGGATGTGTGTACTGTTATATATACGCGGGATGTGTGTACTGTTATATATACGTAGGATGTATGTACTGTTATATACGCGGGATGTGTGTACTGTTATATATACGCAGGATGTGTGTACTGTTATATATACGCAGGATGTGTGTACTGTTATATACGCAGGATGTGTGTACTGTTATATACGCAGGATGTGTGTACTGTTATATACGCAGGATGTGTGTACTGTTATATACGCAGGATGTGTGTACTGTTATATACTCGGGATGTGTGTACTGTTATATACGCAGGATGTGTGTACTGTTATATACGCAGGATGTGTGTACTGTTATATATACGCAGGATGTGTGTACTGTTATATACGCGGGATGTGTGTACTGTTATATACGCGGGATGTGTGTACTGTTATATACGCGGGATGTGTGTACTGTTATATACGCGGGATGTGTGTACTGTTATATGCGCGGGATGTATGTACTGTTATATACTCGGGATGTGTGTACTGTTATATACGCGGGATGTGTGTACTGTTATATACGCGGGATGTGTGTACTGTTATATACGCGGGATGTGTGTACTGTTATATACGCAGGATGTGTGTACTGTTATATACGCGGGATGTGTGTACTGTTATATACTCGGGATGTGTGTACTGTTATATACGTGGGATGTGTGTACTATTATATATACGCAGGATGTGTGTACTGTTATATACTCGGGATGTGTGTACTGTTATATACGTGGGATGTGTTTACTATTATATATACGCGGGATGTGTGTACTGTTATATACGCGGGATGTGTGTACTGTTATATACGCGGAATGTATGTACTGTTATATACGCGGGATGTATGTACTGTTATATACGCGGGATGTGTGTACTGTTATATACGCAGGATGTGTGTACTGTTATATACGCAGGATGTGTGTACTGTTATATACTCGGGATGTGTGTACTGTTATATACGCAGGATGTGTGTACTGTTATATATACGCAGGATGTGTGTACTGTTATATACGCGGGATGTGTGTACTGTTATATATACGCAGGATGTGTGTACTGTTATATACGCGGGATGTGTGTACTGTTATATACGCGGGATGTATGTACTGTTATATACGCGGGATGTGTGTACTGTTATATACGCGGGATGTATGTACTGTTATATACGCAGGATGTGTGTACTGTTATATACGCAGGATGTGTGTACTGTTATATACGTGGGATGTGTGTACTGTTATATACGCGGGATGTGTGTACTGTTATATATGCAGGATGTGGGTACTGTTATATACGCAGGATGTCTGTACTGTTACATACGCAGGATGTGTGTACTGTTATATACGTGGGATGTGTGTACTGTTATATACGCGGGATGTGCGTACTGTTATATACGCAGGATGTGTGTACTGTTATATACGCAGGATGTGTGTACTGTTATATACGCGGGATGTATGTACTGTTATATACGTGGGATGTGTGTACTGTTATATACGCGGGATGTGTGTACTGTTATATACGCAGGATGTGTGTACTGTTATATACGCGGGATGTGTGTACTGTTATATACGCAGGATGTGTGTACTGTTATATACGCGGGATGTGTGTACTGTTATATACGCGGGATGTGTGTACTGTTATATACGCGGGATGTGTGTACTGTTATATACACGGGATAGAGGTGCTGTTATATACGCGGGATGTATGTACTGTTATATACGCAGGATGTGTGTACTGTTATATACGCTGGATGTATGTACTGTTATATACGCGGGATGTGTGTACTGTTATATACGCGGGATGTGTGTACTGTTATATACGCAGGATGTGTGTACTGTTATATACGCGGGATGTATGTACTGTTATATATGCGGGATGTATGTACTGTTATATATACGCAGGATGTGTGTACTGTTATATACGCGGGATGTGTGTACTGTTATATATACGCGGGATGTGTGTACTGTTATATACGCAGGATGTGTGTACTGTTATATATACGCGGGATGTGTGTACTGTTATATACGCAGGATGTGTGTACTGTTATATACGCGGAATGTGTGTACTGTTATATATACGCAGGATGTGTGTACTGTTATATACGCGGGATGTATGTACTGTTATATATACGCAGGATGTATGTACTGTTATATACGCGGGATGTATGTACTGTTATATATACGCAGGATGTGTGTACTGTTATATATGCAGGATGTGTGTACTGTTATATACGCGGGATGTGTGTACTGTTATATACGCGGGATGTGTGTACTGTTATATACGCGGGATGTGTGTACTGTTATATACGCGGGATGTGTGTACTGTTATATACGCGGGATGTGTGTACTGTTATATGCGCGGGATGTGTGTACTGTTATATACGCGGGATGTGTGTACTGTTATATACGCAGGATGTCTGTACTGTTATATGCGCGGGATGTGTGTACTGTTATATGCGCGGGATGTGTGTACTGTTATATACGCGGGATGTGTGTACTGTTATATACGCAGGATGTCTGTACTGTTATATACGCGGGATGTATGTACTGTTATATATACGCAGGATGTGTGTACTGTTATATATGCAGGATGTGTGTACTGTTATATATGCAGGATGTGTGTACTGTTATATATACGCAGGATGTATGTACTGTTATATACGCGGGATGTATGTACTGTTATATATACGCAGGATGTGTGTACTGTTATATATGCAGGATGTGTGTACTGTTATATACGCGGGATGTGTGTACTGTTATATACGCGGGATGTGTGTACTGTTATATACGCGGGATGTGTGTACTGTTATATACGCGGGATGTGTGTACTGTTATATACGCGGGATGTGTGTACTGTTATATGCGCGGGATGTGTGTACTGTTATATACGCGGGATGTGTGTACTGTTATATACGCAGGATGTCTGTACTGTTATATGCGCGGGATGTGTGTACTGTTATATACGCGGGATGTGTGTACTGTTATATGCGCGGGATGTGTGTACTGTTATATACGCGGGATGTGTGTACTGTTATATACGCAGGATGTCTGTACTGTTATATATGCGGGATGTGTGTACTGTTATATACGCGGGATGTGTGTACTGTTATATATACGCAGGATGTGTGTACTGTTATATACGCGGAATGTGTGTACTGTTATATATACGCGGGATGTGTGTACTGTTATATATACGCAGGATGTGTGTACTGTTATATACGCGGGATGTGTGTACTGTTATATACGCGGGATGTGTGTACTGTTATATACGCGGGATGTGTGTACTGTTATATACGCGGGATGTGTGTACTGTTATATGCGCGGGATGTGTGTACTGTTATATACGCGGGATGTGTGTACTGTTATATACGCAGGATGTCTGTACTGTTATATATACGCAGGATGTGTGTACTGTTATATACGCGGGATGTGTGTACTGTTATATACGCGGGATGTGTGTACTGTTATATATACGCGGGATGTGTGTACTGTTATATATACGCGGGATGTGTGTACTGTTATATATACGCAGGATGTGTGTACTGTTATATACGCAGGATGTGTGTACTGTTATATATACGCAGGATGTGTGTACTGTTATATACGCGGGATGTGTGTACTGTTATATACGCGGGATGTGTGTACTGTTATATATACGCGGGATGTGTGTACTGTTATATACGCGGGATGTGTGTACTGTTATATATACGCAGGATGTGTGTACTGTTATATACGCGGGATGTGTGTACTGTTATATATACGCAGGATGTGTGTACTGTTATATACGCAGGATGTGTGTAC
This sequence comes from Pseudophryne corroboree, assembly GCF_028390025.1. Classification (NCBI taxonomy): domain Eukaryota; kingdom Metazoa; phylum Chordata; class Amphibia; order Anura; family Myobatrachidae; genus Pseudophryne; species Pseudophryne corroboree. The sequence goes on from NC_086451.1 coordinate 485,572,836, forward strand.
TGTTATATATACGCAGGATGTGTGTACTGTTATATACGCGGGATGTGTGTACTGTTATATACGCGGGATGTGTGTACTGTTATATATACGCGGGATGTGTGTACTGTTATATACGCGGGATGTGTGTACTGTTATATATACGCAGGATGTGTGTACTGTTATATACGCGGGATGTGTGTACTGTTATATATACGCAGGATGTGTGTACTGTTATATACGCGGGATGTGTGTACTGTTATACACGCGGGATGTGTGTACTGTTATATACGCAGGATGTGTGTACTGTTATATACGCGGGATGTGTGTACTGTTATATACGCGGGATGTGTGTACTGTTATATACGCGGGATGTGTGTACTGTTATATACGCAGGATGTGTGTACTGTTACATACGTGGGATGTATGTACTGTTATATATACGCAGGATGTGTGTACTGTTATTAGTGATGAGCGGGTTCGGTTTCCGAGAAACCGAACCCCCCCGAGCTTTACCTTTTTTACACGGGTCCGAGCCATACTCGGATTCTCCCGTATGGCTCGGTTAACCCGAGCGCGCCCGAACGTCATCATCCCGCTGTCGGATTCTCGCGAGATTCGGATTCTATAAGCAGCCGCGCGTCGCCGCCATTTTCACACGTGCATTGGAGATGATAGGGAGAGGACGTGGCTGGCGTCCTCTCCGTTTAGTAGAAGTCAGAAGACAGTTGATTTGATTGCTTTTGCTTGTTTATTACTATAATTGTGGGGAGGATTGGGGATTGGGGAGCAGCTGTTAGGAGGAGTACAGTGCAGAGTTTAGTTTTTATCCGTTCTCTGCCTGAAAAAAACGCTCCATACCATATCTGTGCTCAGTGTGCTGCATAATATATCTGTGCTGAGTGCTCACACTGCTTAATTGTGGGGACTGGGGAGCAGCTATAGCAGGAGTACAGTGCAGAGTTTTGCTGACAGTGACCACCAGTATACGTTTGTCTGCCTGAAAAACACTCCATATCTGTGCTCACAGTGTGCTGCTTTATTGTGGGGACTGGGGACCACCAGTATAAGGAGAGAGAATTGACTGCATAGGAAAGGAAAGAGTTAAACATCCTGTGAGGGGTGGACCTAGCTGTGAGGAAAGTACAGCCTTTGGAAAAAGGGGAGGGTTAATATATATAGGGAATGCTAGGCCAGTTTGCTCTCTCTTGCTGCTGAATTGCCTTTGGGGTGAGTGCTGCATAGCAGAGTCTCCCCATTAATTGTCAGATTATTTCAATTACATTATATCAAGCCTCTTTACCTTACATTACCCTCCATTTGTAACATGGCTGCCTCTCGCCCTCGCCGTTCCGCCGGGACCCCAGCTCGGTACCACATATCGGGCGGTGGGGCTGGGCCCGAGGACGGGCTGGCTGGCCCTGGGGACGGCGTCCCGTCCCCCGGGGCCTGCACGGGCTCTGGCGGGGTCACGGAGCGGCGGACTCGGTCATCCGTGCCGCTGGGGGCCGGGCCGGCTTTGCCGGCCGGGCGCGGGCGGCGGGGGGGGGGCGGAGGTTCAGTCAGGCCGCCCGGGGGTAGAAGGGCAGCAGCCCTCACCTCCGAACGCGGTAAGGGAGGCATCAGTGCCGGGCGCGCCGCGGTGGGCGCCCGTCGAGGGAGCCGCAGGAGTCTCCAGTCTCTTCCCCCTCGTCAGGGCAACACAGCGGTGCCAGGCGAGGGGGGGGGATCAGGCGGGAGGCGGCGGTTAGCCGGACGAGGCCCGTCGCGGGGCCTCGTCCGTCGGATGCACCAGGTAATGTGGACGGGGGCTTGACGGCGGGAAGAGGCAGGACGCGCGCACCCGCGCAGCAGGCGGCACCGCTCGCGCACGTGTGCGCGCAGCGGCGCTGCTGTTCTCCCTGTCTCCCCAGCTCACTCCCCTGCAGCCGGAGTCCGGCGGGGAGCGGGGGAGGAGGAGGGACAGGGAATGGTTTAGAGGCAGCAGGGCTGCCCATGACAATAGAGGGTCTCGCCGCGGCGCCCTCCCAGCGGGCGGAGGTAGCTCCGGTCTGCAGGGGGAGGGGGCGCGCGAGGAGCTGGAGAGCGAACGCAGCGCTGGCACCGACGGCCAGTCCCAAGACGGGGGCACTGGGCCGCTGGTGGTCAGGGGCTCTCCCGTTTCCCCACCGGGGCAGACGGGGCGGCAGACGTCGGGGCCCCAGTTGGCGCCTGTCGGGCGTCGAGCGGGCAGGCGCGCGCCGACACCGGCTGGGGGACCCTCGGGGGACGACGCCACGTTTTGGGGTGGTCAGGACCCCTCCGGAACGCTGGCGTCGGCCCTGGCCACGGTGGTGGCGGCATTGGGGCCGCTGGCCTCGGCCGCATCCCCGGGAGTGGCTATCAGTTCCGGCACGCATGCAGTGGCAGGCGGGTCCGGTGCGCGGACGGTTTCGGCGGCGCAGCGAGTTGCCCGCGCCTGCCGGGAGCTCGGGGCGGTCGCGGCGCAGCTAGATCATCGGGCCGGGCGGGACGAGCAGGGGCGGGCAGCGAGGATGCCCCCCCCGGGGTACTCGGCATGGGCCGCGACTGCTTGCTGGGTCCTTTGCTCCTTTTTCTTCTGCAGGTGATCGCGGAGAAGTGGAGATGGCGGAGACCGAGGATGAGGATGTCGGATTTGCCAGACCGGAGGATTCCAGGTCTGAGCAGTCGACGGCATCAGGTGAGGTGGAACAATCGGGGTCGGGCTCCTGCATGCGCTCTAGTTCTCGCAGCTTTTCCTCTTCTTCCTCTTCGTCTTCTCTGTCGTCGCCGGCGTCCGAAGTCAGTAGTACGACTAGGGCAAAGAAGCGCGCGACGAAATACGCCAAGAGGGCGGCGGGTCAGCAGGAGAGACGGAAGAGACGCAAGCGGCTTAGCGAGGACGCTCGCAGGGCCAAGAAGCGCCGCGATTTGCCGGGGGTAGTCCACTGCGATTACACTGCCGTGATGCGGGGACTGCGGGACAGCTGCCGTAGGAAAATATGCAGGGGTGATTACGTTGATATGTTCGTATTGACGAAGGACGCAAAGAAGGACTATAAGTCGGCGCCAGCCAAGAAGGGCATCGGGGCCGAGGCTTTCCGTAACTTCGATAACTGGCTGGCCGGTTTTTGTGTCTTCGCGGCTTGTTACCTGGAAGATAGGCCGGACGAGCATATGAATGTTATTCGATACCAGCATTTAATCCACGACATGCAGCGCACATCGTCGGGCATCGAATGGCGGATGTACGACGAAAAATTCCGGGAAAAGCAGGACTGCTTGCAAGTGATAGATTTCGGTTGCAAGGACGTCGAAGTCTGGCTTCAAGTCATCCGGGCCTCTCAACAGGCTAGGGAGCCCCGGATTCCGGGGGCGGACGGGCATCGCGCAGGGTCGTCCGCCCAAGGGACCGGCGCGGATGGTGGATCGGGCAAGGCTAGTAGGTCGGCCGTCCGCGGAGGGGGGCAGGCCGTCGCAAAAGGAAAGTGCTTCGCGTTTAACAATGCGACCTGTTCCTTCGGCAAGCAGTGTCGGTTCCGACATTTGTGCTTGCAATGTGGCGGCTCCCACCCGGCCTCTACCTGCTTTAAAGGCAGTCGCCAGGGTGTCCGGGGTAAGCAAAATTACTCAAGACCTGGCGCAAGCGGGAGTGCTCCGCAGAGCTCCAACGCCAATTGATTTGGATACAATGGGCAAGTGGTTGACGTGGTATCCAAATAGGGCGGACGCGCAGTTTTTGTTTTTGACGGTTTTCGTTTTGGTTTTCGCTGGCCTGTTGCGAGCAAGGTTTCGGTCCGGGCCCAACAGAATCTCCAGTCTGCTCGTGCCTTGCCGTCGGTTCTGCGGGAGAAGGTGGATAAGGAGGTTAGGCTGGGTAGAATGGAGGGACCATTTAACTCACCCCCGGTGGATGACTTGGTCATCTCCCCAGTGGGGGTGGTTCCCAAGAAGACTCCAGGTGCTTTTAGGCTCATTCAGCATCTTTCTTACCCGTCGGGGTCGTCGGTCAACGACGCGATACCGCCGGCTCATTGCTCGGTGGTGTATCAGTCGTTTGACGAGGCGCTAGAACTGGTCCGTAGTTACGGGCATGGGGCCCTTATGGCTAAGATAGATGTGGAATCCGCCTTTCGGTTGCTGCCATTGCATCCGGACTCATTCCGTTTTATGGGTTTTCGGATTGGAGCGGAGTATTTCATCGACAAATGTTTGCCGATGGGATGTTCCGTTTCCTGCTCGTTCTTTGAACGGTTTAGCACATTCCTTCATTGGTGCGTGGAGTCTTCGTCAGGGGGTCACTGGGTCGCCCATTACCTCGATGACTTCCTGTGTGTGGGTCCGGCAAATTCACCACGGTGCGGCGACTTGCTATTCAGCATCCGAGCTCTGTTTTTTCACTTCGGCGTTCCCGTGGCCGAGGATAAAACAGAAGGGCCGGTCTCCTGTTTGTCATTTTTGGGGATAGAAATCGACACGGTGGCGGGATCGTGTCGACTGCCTCAGGACAAGGTTGCGAAGCTCCGCGAGGCTATCTGCCGGTTCGGAAGGTCGCGCAAGGTCACTCTGCGGCAGGCGCAGTCCTTGCTGGGCATTTTTAACTTTGCTTGTCGGGTAATCCCGATGGGCAGGGTATTCTGCCGGAAGCTGGAAAGGGCGACTGCGGGTTGTGCCAGACCACATCATTTCGTGCGCTTGTCCTCCGAGATTCAGAGGGATTTGGCCGTATGGGCCTCGTTCCTGGAGGACTTCAACGGGGGTTTAACTAAGGACCTTTTGCTGCTGGAGCTTTTCCCCATTATGGTGGCACTGGAGGTTTGGGGCGATCGGCTGGCTCATCGCAGCATCTTGTTTAGATGTGACAATCTGGGCGTGGTGCATGCGATAAATAACCAAAGGGCGAAGTCGCTGGTGGTCCTGAGGGTGCTGGGGCAGTTGCTGTTGACATGCCTGCGTAGGAATGTGTGGTTCCGCGCGCAGCATGTGCCTGGGCTAGAGAACAGAATTGCCGACGCATTGTCACGAGGGCAGTGGAAAAGGTTTTGTTTGCTGGCACCCGAGGCCGACGAGCACGGTTTTCATTGTCCCGGTTATGTCTGGCAGGTGATCGGGCCGGACTGGAGGGTCTAGCGATGCGGTCAGTCGCACCGAACACGCTTAAGGCTTACGGGCAAGCTTGGAGCGAGTGGGAGAGTTTGTTCGAGGACGAAGTCAACAAGGTAAGAGCGGGCATCGGATGATGCTTTCGTTTATTTGGCAGCTATATGTTACGGGTAGGTCCAGAGCGGTGGTATCCCGGTACTTGGCTGGTATTTCGTTCTTTAGCAAAATCAGGGGCGTCCCTGACGTGACGAAAAGCGGGATTCTGCTGAAGGCGATGAAGGGATGGGCGCGCGTGGCGCCGACGCCGCCTGATAGGAGGCGGCCCATTGATGCGGCCTTGCTTCCGGCGGTAATCAGGGCGGTTGGCGGTATCGCGTCGTCCATGTTTGAGTCGCTGCTGTTCAGTTTGGCGTTCTCAATGGCTTATCACGGTGCCTTTCGGGTTTCGGAGTTGGTGGCGCCTTCTAAGCAAGCAGATTCGCGCATGCTTGTCGGGGACGTGGTGGTGGGTGAGAGGTCCTTGCTGTGCAGATTGCGTCGCTCTAAGACGGACCAAGTTGGTAGAGGTCGCTGGGTCACCTTGGTTCCGGCACTCAAGGAGAGCATTTGCCCAGTGAGATTGGCAGTTCAATATGCGGCATTGCGGCCCGATGGTCGGGGATCGTGGTTGCTGCATTATGACGGGCTGCCAGTGACGAAATATCAGTTTCGTTGGATGCTGGGTCGCTGTCTGGCGAGCTTGGGCCTTCCACCCGCTGCTTTCGGGACGCATTCCTTCCGCATCGGGGCTGCGACGTCGGCTGCATCGGCAGGGTTTTCCGTGGCTGAAATCCAGGCGGTGGGGAGATGGAAGTCGTCAAGTTACAGACGATATATTCGCCCCGTTGCATAAGATGTTGGCTTGCATGGGGTTTTGTTTAGTTGTAGTTGTGATAAGTTATGTTGTACAGTTCAGTACGTTCTTGTGTTGTGCGTCTGTTTGTCTTCCCGTTTTATCCTACTCAGGGATTAGCCACTCGCCGCTGCTGGCAGCGGGGGTCTGGAGTTCTTTTGCGATTTTTTGCCTGACTTGACGGACTGAATTCTAATCCACAATTCGGCTGATCAGTTCTAATCAAAGTCCCTCAGCAGGTTTTTACGCTTTCACCTCCAGCTGAGTTCTTACATGTTTTTCCCATTTTATACCCCCCGTTTATTTTTTATTTTTATTTTGATCTTCCCATTTGTGTGTTCATGTTCTGCTTCAAATTGGCTGGAAGCTTGTGCAGATCGGCTAGGCCGTGACTTCTGCAATAAACGAAATCTAAATTTTTTCTTTTGGCAGATCCTTCAGGTTAATGCGTTTAATAACAATGCTATAGATAATTAGTAACCAATTTTACCCCCCTTTCCTTCTCTTCAGGTTGGTTTGACGATGACTTGGCTATCTGGGTGGTTGGCCACTCTTATGTGTATTGGGCAGCCAGGTTTTTGGCCTCGGAGGGGGCACAGATGTTTCCTAGGGCTCATGGAGTTCGTTGGCTTGGTTGGCGGGGGATGATGTGGAAAGATCTGAAGAGTAGACTAGTCAGTCAGGCCAGCGAGCATGGAGTCCCTAGGGTGCTGGTTGTCCATTTAGGTGGCAACGACCTGGGGAAGGGGACATCTTTGGAGCTGCGGTGGGCCATGATAAAGGATCTGGCCAGTGTGGCCGCAGCATGGACCAATTGTGTCTTGGTGTTCTCTTTGATGGTGCCAAGGTTGAGTTGGCGAGGTGTGGCGGATGGTCGCCTGATTGATGAGGCCAGGCAGAAGGTGAATGGGGCGGTGGCGAAGTGGGTGTTGTCCCACGGAGGCAAAGTGGTTCGCCACCCTAGGATTCGGTTCCGAGACAGTCACCTTTTTCGGCCTGATGGTGTGCATCTATCCAATGAGGGGATGATGCTTTTCCTGGAGGATCTGTGTCTAGTGTTGCAGGAGTTAGGGTGAGGTTATGGTGGCGGTGCGAAGACTCTGGGGAGGAGTCTTTCGCTGTTGGCGGAAAAGAACGGCAGGTTGTAGTTTGTATTGTTAGCTGTAGTGAATTACAGTTTGGTGTGGTTTAGGTGCACTCACCTCCATCGACTTTTAGGGCCGCTCGACCACCCGTCCGGGGGCAGCGGCAGGCACCCATCAGGGTGGGTAGTCACTGTGGGGGTTGAGTTGGGCACCTATTACCGATTTTATAGTTTGTATTTAAATTAGGATAGTTTTGAATTTTTACATTTTTAAGGTTAGCGTCAGTTCAATAGAGCCGTTCTTTTTTTCTGCCACCATATGCCGGCTGAATCGGCATGTTAACAAAAAAATTTCATTTACAGGTTTGCTATGGTTAGGGTACAATAAATAGCTAGCAATTTTTCTGCCAAATTCAAGTCTCCGTGTCATTATTTCTTGGTATTAGAGGTAATGAATGCTTTACTTTGAATGAAGGGGTCCACCAAGTATCATTAGGATGTTTAGGAGAGAGAATTGACTGCATAGGAAAGGAAAGAGTTAAACATCCTGTGAGGGGTGGACCTAGCTGTGAGGAAAGTACAGCCTTTGGAAAAAAGGGAGGGTTAATATATATAGGGAATGCTAGGCCAGTTTGCTCTCTCTTGCTGCTGAATTGCCTTCCCGCCCTCCCGCCCTGTTGGTAGAGGTTCTGGCACGGAGTGCCTTGGCATTGAATTGTTGGCTGGTTTTATCGTTGGCTATTTATTTGGCGGAAAAGAATGGCAGGTTGTAGTTTGTATTGTTAGCTGTAGTGATTTACAGTTTGGTGTGGTTTAGGTGCACTCACCTCCATCGACTTTTAGGGCCGCTCGACCACCCATCCGGGGGCAGCGGCAGGCACCCATCAGGGTGGGTAGTCACTGTGGGGGTTGAGTTGGGCACCTATTACCGATTTTATAGTTTGTATTTAAATTAGGATAGTTTTGAATTTTAACGTTTTTAAGGTTAGCGTCAGTTCAATAGAGCCGTTCTTTTTTCTGCCACCATATGCCGGCTGAATCGGCATGTTAATAAAAAATTTTAATGTACAGGTTTGCTATGGTTAGGGTACAATAAATAGCTAGCAATTTTTCTGCCAAATTCAAGTCTCCGTGTCATTATTTCTTGGTATTAGAGGTAATGAATGCTTTACTTTGAATGAAGGGGTCCACCAAGTATCATTAGGATGTTTATTAATATTATATAGGAGGAGTACAGTGCAGAGTGCACTGCTGTACCTACCTCTGTGTCGTCATCCATTAAGTATACTATCCATCTACATTCCTATACCTGTGGTGCATTTTAGTTTAGCAGTTTGCTGACAGTGTCCACCAGGTCCAGTATACTATATATAGCAGTACGGTAGGCCACTGCTGTATCTACCTCTGTGTCATCACTCGTCATCCATTAAGTATACTATCCATCCATCTACATTGTATACCTGTGGTGCCTTTTTTTTAGACTAGTTTAGCAGTTTGCTGACAGTGTCCACCAGGTCCAGTATACTGTATATAGCAGTACGGTAGGCCACTGCTGTACCTACCTCTGTGTCGTCACTCGTCATCCATTAAATATACTATCCATCCATCTACATTGTATACCTGTGGTGCCTTTTTTTTAGACTAGTTTAGCAGTTTGCTGACAGTGTCCACCAGGTCCAGTATACTGTATATAGCAGTACGGTAGGCCACTGCTGTGTACCAACCTCTGTGTCGTCACTCGTCATCCATTAAGTATACTATCCATCCATCTACATTGTATACCTGTGGTGCCTTTTTTTTAGACTAGTTTAGCAGTTTGTTGACAGTGTCCACCAGGTCCAGTATACTGTATATAGCAGTACGGTAGGCCACTGCTGTGTACCTACCTCTGTGTCGTCACTCGTCATCCATTAAGTATACTATCCATCCATCTACATTGTATACCTGTGGTGCCTTTTTTTTAGACTAGTTTATCAGTTTGCTGACAGTGTCCACCAGGTCCAGTATACTGTATATAGCAGTACGGTAGGCCACTGCTGTGTACCTACCTCTGTTTCGTCACTCGTCATCCATTAAGTATACTATCCATCCATCTACATTGTATACCTGTGGTGCCTTTTTTTTAGACTAGTTTAGCAGTTTGCTGACAGTATCCACCAGGTCCAGTATACTGTATATAGCAGTACGGTAGGCCACTGCTGTGTACCTACCTCTGTGTCGTCACTCGTCATCCATTAAGTATACTATCCATCCATCTACATTGTATACCTGTGGTGCCTTTTTTTTAGTATAGTTTAGCAGTTTGCTGACAGTGTCCACCAGGTCCAGTATACTGTATATAGCAGTACGGTAGGCCACTGCTGTGTACCTACCTCTGTGTCGTCACTCGTCATCCATTAAGTATACTATCCATCCATCTACATTGTATACCTGTGGTGCCTTTTTTTTAGACTAGTTTAGCAGTTTGCTGACAGTGTCCACCAGGTCCAGTATACTGTATATAGCAGTACGGTAGGCCACTGCTGTGTACCTACCTCTGTGTCGTCACTCGTCATCCATTAAGTATACTATCCATCCATCTACATTGTATACCTGTGGTGCCTTTTTTTTAGACTAGTTTAGCAGTTTGCTGACAGTGTCCACCAGGTCCAGTATACTGTATATAGCAGTAGGCTAGGCCACTGCTGTGTACCTACCTCTGTGTCGTCACTCATCATCCATTAAGTATACTATCCATCCATCTACTCTGTATACCTGTGGTGCCTTTTTTTTAGACTAGTTTAGCAGTTTGCTGACAGTGTCTACCAGGTCCAGTATACTGTATATAGCAGTACGGTAGGCCACTGCTGTGTACCTACCTCTGTGTCGTCACTCGTCATCCATTAAGTATACTATCCATCCATCTACATTGTATACCTGTGGTGCCTTTTTTTAGACTAGTTTAGCAGTTTGCTGACAGTGTCCACCAGGTCCAGTATACTGTATATAGCAGTAAGGTAGGCCACTGCTGTGTACCTACCTCTGTGTCATCACTCGTCATCCATTAAGTATACTATCCATCCATCTACATTGTATACCTGTGGTGCCTTTTTTTTAGACTAGTTTAGCAGTTTGCTGACAGTGTCTACCAGGTCCAGTATACTGTATATAGCAGTACGGTAGGCCACTGCTGTGTACCTACCTCTGTGTCATCACTCGTCATCCATTAAGTATACTATCCATCCATCTACATTGTATACCTGTGGTGCCTTTTTTTAGACTAGTTTAGCAGTTTGCTGACAGTGTCCACCAGGTCCAGTATACTGTATATAGCAGTACGGTAGGCCACTGCTGTGTACCTACCTCTGTGTCGTCACTCGTCATCCATTAAGTATACTATCCATCCATCTACATTCTATACCTGTGGTGCATTTTAGTTTTGCGCAGTAAATATAGTAGTAGGCCATTGCTATTGATATATTACTGGCATATAATTCCACACATTAAAAAATGGAGAACAAAAATGTGGAGGTTAAAGGGAAAGATCAAGATCCACTTCCACCTCGTGCTGAAGCTGCTGCCACTAGTCATGGCCGAGACGATGAAATGCCATCAACGTCGTCTGCCAAGGCCGATGCCCAATGTCATAGTAGAGAGCATGTAAAATCCAAAACACAAAAGTTCAGTAAAATGACCCAAAAATCAAAATTAAAAGCGTCTGAGGAGAAGCGTAAACTTGCCAATATGCCATTTACCACACGGAGTGGCAAGGAACGGCTGAGGCCCTGGCCTATGTTCATGGCTAGTGGTTCAGCTTCACATGAGGATGGAAGCACTCATCCTCTCGCTAGAAAAAAGAAAAGACTTAAGCTGGCAAAAGCACAGCAAAGAACTGTGCGTTCTTCAAACTCACAAATCCCCAAGGAGAGTCCAATTGTGTCGGTTGCGATGCCTGACCTTCCCAACACTGGACGGGAAGAGCTTGCGCCTTCCACCATTTGCACGCCCCCTGCAAGTGCTGGAAGGAGCACCCGCAGTCCAGTTCCTGATAGTCAAATTGAAGATGTCAGTGTTGAAGTACACCAGGATGAGGATATGGGTGTTGCTGGCGCTGGGGAGGAAATTGACAAGGAGGATTCTGATGGTGAGGTGGTTTGTTTAAGTCAGGCACCCGGGGAGTCACCTGTTGTCCGTGGGAGGAATATGGCCATTGACATGCCTGGTCAAAATACTAAAAAAAATCAGCTCTTCGGTGTGGAATTATTTAAACACAAATGCGGACAACAGGTGTCAAGCCGTGTGTTGCCTTTGTCAAGCTGTAATAAGTAGGGGTAAGGACGTTAACCACCTCGGAACATCCTCCCTTATACGTCACCTGCAGCGCATTCATCATAAGTCAGTGACAAGTTCAAAAACTTTGGGTGACAGCGGAAGCAGTCCACTGACCACTAAATCCCTTCCTCTTGTAACTAAGCTCCTGCAAACCACACCACCAACTCCCTCAGTGTCAATTTACTCCTTACCCAGGAAAGCCAATAGTCCTGCAGGCCATGTCACTGTCAAGTCTGACGAGTCCTCTCCTGCCTGGGATTCCTCCGATGCATCCTTGAGTGTAACGCCTACTGCTGCTGGCGCTGCTGTTGTTGCTGCTGGGAGTCGATCGTCATCCCAGAGGGGAAGTCGGAAGACCACTTGTACTACTTCCAGTAAGCAATTGACTGTCCAACAGTCCTTTGCGAGGAAGATGAAATATCACAGCAGTCATCCTGCTGCAAAGCGGATAACTGAGGCCTTGGCAGCCTGGGCGGTGAGAAACATGGTTCCGGTATCCATCGTTAATTCAGAGCCAACTAGAGACTTGATTGAGGTACTGTGTCCCCGGTACCAAATACCATCTAGGTTCCATTTCTCTAGGCAGGCGATACCGAAAATGTACACAGACCTCAGAAAAAGACTCACCAGTGTCCTAAAAAATGCAGTTGTACCCAATGTCCACTTAACCACGGACATGTGGACAAGTGGAGCAGGGCAGACTCAGGACTATATGACTGTGACAGCCCACTGGGTAGATGTATTGCCTCCCGCAGCAAGAACAGCAGCGGCGGCACCAGTAGCAGCATCTCGCAAACGCCAACTCATTCCTAGGCAGGCTACGCTTTGTATCACCGCTTTCCAGAATAGCCACACAGCTGAAAACCTCTTACGGCAACTGAGGAAGATCATCGCAGAATGGCTTACCCCAATTGGACTCTCCTGGGGATTTGTGACATCGGACAACGCCAGCAATATTGTGCGTGCATTACATATGGGCAAATTCCATCACGTCCCATGTTTTGCACATACCTTGAATTTGGTGGTGCAGAATTCTTTTAAAAACGACAGGAGCGTGCAAGAGATGCTGTCGGTGGCCCGAAGAATTGCGGGCCACTTTCAGCGTTCAGGCACCGCGTACCGAAGACTGGAGCACCACCAAACATTCCTGAACCTGTCCTGCCATCATCTGAAGCAAGAGGTGGTAACGAGGTGGAATTCAACCCTCTATATGCTTCAGAGGATGGAGGAGCAGCAAAAGGCCATTCAAGCCTATACATCTGGCCACGATATAGGCAAAGGAGGTGGAATGCACCTGACTCAAGCGCAGTGGAGAATGATTTCAACGTTGTGCAAGGTTCTGCAACCCTTTGAACTTGCCACACGTGAAGTCAGTTCAGACACTGCCAGCCTGAGTCAGGTCATTCCCCTCATCAGGCTTTTGCAGAAGAAGCTGGAGACATTGAAGGAGGAGCTAAAACAGAGCGATTCCGCTAGGCATGTGGGACTTGTGGATGGAGCCCTTAATTCGCTTAACCAGGATTCACGGGTGGTCAATCTGTTGAAATCAGAGCACTACATTTTGGCCACCGTGCTCGATCCTAGATTTAAAACCTACGTTGTATCTCTCTTTCCGGCAGACACAAGTCTGCAGAGGTTCAAAGACCTGCTGGTGAGAAAATTGTCAAGTCAAGCGGAACGTGACCCGTCAACAGCTCCTCCTTCACATTCTCCCGCAACTGGGGGTGCGAGGAAAAGGCTAAGAATTCCGAGCCCACCCGCTGGCGGTGATGCAGGGCAGTCTGGAGCGAGTGCTAACATCTGGTCCGGACTGAAGGACCTGCCAACGATTACTGACATGTCGTCTACTGTCACTGCATATGATTCTCTCACCATTGAAAGAATGGTGGAGGATTATATGAGTGACCGCATCCAAGTAGGCACGTCAGACAGTCCGTTCGTATACTGGCAGGAAAAAGAGGCAATTTGGAGGCCCTTGCAGAAACTGGCTTTATTCTACGTAAGTTGCCCTCCCTCCAGTGTGTACTCCGAAAGAGTGTTTAGTGCAGCCGCTCACCTTGTCAGCAATCGGCGTACGAGGTTACTTCCAGAAAATGTGGAGAAGATGATGTTCATTAAAATGAATTATAATCAATTCCTCCGTGGAGACATTCACCAGCAGCAATTGCCTCCAGAAAGTACACGGGGACCTGAGATGGTGGATTCCAGTGGGGACAAATTAATAATCTGTGAGGAGGGGGATGTACACAGTGAAAGGGGTGAGGAATCGGAGGATGATGATGAGGTGGACATCTTGCCTCTGTAGAGCCAGTTTGTGCAAGGAGAGATTGATTGCTTCTTTTTTGGTGGGGGCCCAAACCAACCAGTCATTTCAGTCACAGTCGTGTGGCAGACCCTGTCGCTGAAATGATGTGTTCGTTAAAGTGTGCATGTCCTGTTTATACAACATAAGGGTGGGTGGGAGGGCCCAAGGACAATTCCATCTTGCACCTCTTTTTTCTTTCATTTTTCTTTGCATCATGTGCTGTTTGGGGACAATTTTTTGGAAGGGCCATCCTGTCTTGATTGACACTGCAGTGCCACTCCTAGATGGGCCAGGTGTTTGTGTCGGCCACTTGTGTCGCTTAGCTTAGTCACACAGCCAGCTTGGTGCGCCTCTTTTTTTCTTTGCATCATGTGCTGTTTGGGGAGTATTTTTTTGAAGGGCCATCCTGCCTGACACTGCAGTGCCACTCCTAGATGGGCCAGGTGTTTGTGTCGGCCACTTGTGTCGCTTAGCTTAGTCACACAGCCACCTTGGTGTGCCTCTTTTTTTCTTTGCATCATGTGCTGTTTGGGGACTATTTTTTTGAAGTGCCATCCTGTCTGACACTGCAGTGCCACTCCTAGATGGGCCAGGTGTTTGTGTCGGCCACTTGGGTCGCTTAGCTTAGTCACACAGCTACCTCATTGCGCCTCTTTTTCTTCTTTGCATCATGTGCTGTTTGGGGACTATTTTTTTGAAGTGCCATCCTGTCTGACACTGCAGTGCCACTCCTAGATGGGCCAGGTGTTTGTGTCGGCCACTTGGGTCGCTTAGCTTAGTCACACAGCAACCTTGGTGCGCCTCTTTTTTTTCTTTGCATCATGTGCTGTTTGGGGAGTATTTTTTGGAAGGGCCATCCTGTCTTGATTGACACTGCAGTGCCACTCCTAGATGGGCCAGGTGTTTGTGTTGGCCACTTGGGTCGCTTAGCTTAGCCATCCAGCGACCTCGGGGCAAATTTTAGGACTAAAAATAATATTGTGAGGTGTGAGGTGTTCAGAATAGACTGAAAATGAGTGGAAATTATGGTTATTGTGGTTAATAATACTATGGGATCAAAATGACCCCCAAATTCTATGATTTAAGCTGTTTTTGAGGGGTTTTTTGAAAAAAACACCCGAATCTAAAACACACCCGAATCCGACAAAAAATTTTCGGTAAGGTTTTGCCAAAACGCGTCCGAATCCAAAACACGGCCGCGGAACCGAACCCAAAACCAAAACACAAAACCCGAAAAATTTCCGGTGCACATCACTAACTGTTATATATATATGCAGGGTGTATGTACTGTTATATATACGCAGGATGTATGTACTGTTATTTCTCCGGCAGGGTCCACAGGTTATCCACAGGATAACATTGGGATATGATGGAGCGACACCGGATTGGCACCAAGCGATCACAAGCTTTCTGGCCTCCCAGGATGCAATGGGCTCGTCCATATAATCCCGCCCACCGACTCAGTCAAATCAGTTTTTGTTTGGTGCGGCAGGAGCCGGACCATGGTCACAGGGCTGCTGTGTTTGGCAGCCCTAAGCGTTATTTGATTTATTTTTATAGTCTTGCTTTGTTTTTTGAGTGATCTTTCCTAACAGCATCTTATACGCATATTGAAAAGAGTCGCTCCAACAACTCTCCGCCGCGTCGCAATAATGCTTACCCACGGTACAAGTGCTATCTCGACGGGCGTCTGTGTCGGATGTAACTAGCAGGTCCAGCAGACGTTACCAGGCTGTGGCCGGAGCACGGGGATAAGGTAAGGCATCGGTTCCGCTTAGAAGGGGAATAAGGACACAGCCGCACTGTTTTGGGAGGAGACTACCAAACAGTAGTTGGCGCGCCGCCACCATGGGTGCTCCAGCGCTAGGCTTTAGGGATCATAAGGCGGCAGGATTAGTTTGAGGCTGTGATCCCTAGGGTTGATGTCAGCGGTGGGGAGTCAGACGCTCTCCTGGTCGCCCCTCCCGCCAGTTCATGACCAGTTACCGTGGTCTCCCACCATGAATTGATTGCCTCACTTCTGTCTCAGACGCTACCATGAGGGGACTCGTCGCAGCATGACGCTGCGTCTGTATACACTAAAGTTTACCGCTAAGAAACCAGGTCGCAGACATGAGCGTCTGCATGCACTAGCGTTCACTGAGCGTCTGTGTCCACTAAAAGTTACTGGAGCGGCAGTGTACACTAGTAGCATCTGGATCCACTCAGCGGTTACTAACGTATTGATTGATCCTGGAAGTGGGGTGAGTCTCCCTGTATCCCACTCTACTGAGTACGGGTTATACAGCACTAAATTTCTATCTACTTTTGGTCAGTATGAATAGTTAAGTTTAGTGCCTATTGCATATGAGTTTATGTACAATACTGTGGTTTTCTCCGCAATTGCGTCTGAATACATTAAAATAACTGTATAGAACAGAATACAGTGGATGTACTCCTACATACTTGAAATGTGTTCGTAGTTGATGATATGCTCATATGACAAATATATGACTAATATATAACATGTGACTGACTGCTAGTGTGATTGCTGACTTTATATATGTTTGTCAGTGTTTTCTTCTGAGCCTCAATGCTGGTGCTTGGGTTGGGGTCAGATTGATATCACTTTTATGCATATAAAGTGTTTTCAGTCACAAATTGTGTAGTATACTGTGGAAAAGCTGATTGTTTATCATGTCTAAGAGCGGCAAAGGTGACGAGGTTACATTAACAGTAACACCAACACTCAAAACATGTATATCCTGCAAGTTGGGGTTATCAACTCAAACTCTGGCACACGATGGGTTATGTGCAAATTGTTTTGCATTTCAGCAGATTGCAAGGCAGATCCCTGTTCAACGACAATTAGATCCACCTTGGGCCGTGTTTGCACAAACCTTATCCAGTATAGCTGACAGGTTGGTCCCTGCAGCTTCAACCTCAGGAATAGGGTACACTATTAACCCATACATGCAGCTCCCATCTTATGGTATAGCCCCTACAGCTTCTACAAATCAACAAGCTGATAAACCAAGGGTAAATATATCATCAAATTCACAGGCTACACACGATGATACAACAGATGATGACTCCATATACTATACTTCACCATATGAAGAACAAATGAAGGGTTTCAGCTCAGAAGATATAGCTGAGTTCATTGGAGCAATGAAGGCTATTCTGTCTCTAGAGGATTCAGCTGAGCCAATAATTAAAACTAAAGCACCTGTGTTTAAACGTCCCAAAACAGTTAGGTTTCAGTTTTGAGGGTCAGTGGAACTGACAGAAATTATGGAGGAACCTTGGATTACGCCCAATAGGAAATATAGAATTCCACAAAAATGGGATTCTTACCACCCTTTTCCAACGGGGGACTGTTTAAAAAGAGAAGTGCCTCCTAAGGTAGATACGCACGTCATTCGACTAGTGCTAAAATCTATTTTACCTTTGCCATCTACGTCATTAAATGATGTCACAGACAGAAGAGTTGATGTTTTTTTGAAAAACATATTTTCTCTGTCAGGGGCAGTCATAAGGCCGGCTATGGCCTCAGCCTGGATGGCAAAAGCGGTAGTTGAATGGGCTGAAGAACTGGAAAGTGGTCTCTCAGCACCTACTAGGGAGCAGGAGTCCCATATAGCCCATATGAAACAGGCTGCGCTATTCCTAGAAGAAGCAGCAATGGATATGGGTACGATTGCTTCTAAAGCTTCTGCCTTAACGGTAGCTGCTTGCAGAGCAATTTGGCTACGTACATGGAAAGCTGATTCAGAATCCAAAAAGGTTCTGGAAGCTTTGCCTTTTGTTGGGAACATTCTTTATGGTAAGGAACTGACAGATATTCTGGAGTCAGAAGCTGAATCCAAGAAGGTCAGGTTTCCTGCCAGCTATAACCCTAAGCCTAAGGGCTCGGGATTTCGCCCATATCGGTGGCAAGGTAAAACAAAAGGTAAATATGAATCAAAGCAAACCCAGTACAATAAGTCTGGTAAATCAAAGAAGCAATGGGCCACTAGGGGGCCAGCTTCCAAACCAGAACAGAAACCATCAGCCTGATGGTGCGGGCCTCTACCTGGGGGACTCCAAGGTAGGGGCCGTCTCCTTCAGTTTGCACACATATGGCAGCAGTCAACAACAGACGCTTGGGTGCAAGAAGTGGTATCTCTGGATTATGTTTTCCCTTTCAAGAAGCAGCCTCCTCAAAGGTTTTTTTGCACCAGCCCGTCTCATATAGAGCCGAAGGCCAGAGCCCTGCAAGAAGCAGTTCAGAAATCGCTTCAGTCCGGGGTAATTATTCCAGTACCCCCGGCACAACGGGGGCAGAGGTTTTACTCCAATCTATTTTTGGTCCAGAAGCCAAATGGGTCATTTCGGCCCATCCTCAATCTCAAAATGTTAAACAAATACATTTGGGTCCCAAGGTTCCACATGGAAACGTTGTGTTCCAAAGTTTTGGCCATGGAACCGGGGGATTACATGGTATCTGTGGATATACAGGATGCTTACCTGCATGTGCCGATAGCATTGTCCCATCAATGTTACCAAACGTTCGCTATCCTCCAGCAACATTTTAAATTCCAGGCATTACCCTTTGGGTTAACCACAGCCCCCAGAGTGTTTACCAAGATCATGGTGGTTATGGCAGCTTATCTCCGCAAGCGAGGGATAAGGATTTTCCCATACCTCGATGATCTTTTAATCCTGGCACAATCCCAGGAATTGCTCTTGAGCCATCTCCAACAGACAATAACTTGTCTACAGAAACATGGATGGCTCATAAATTGGGCAAAGTCGTCTCTGATTCCGTCACAACGGATGATTCACTTGGGGGCTGTATTGGATTCAAGTCTGCAGAAAACATTTTTACCTTTGGAAAAGATATCCAAGGTCCAGTTAATGACTCAGGAATTGTTGCACAGTCAAACAATATCAGTTCACATGGCAATGCGAGTGATGGGGTTGATAGTGTCAACATTCGACATGGTGGAATATGCACAATTCCACTCAAGACCTTTGCAACATCTGATTTTGACCAGATAGAATGGAGTACAATCAGACAATAAAGAAACAAATGATGGTACTTCCAGTAAAGGTAAAAAGGTCATTAGCCTGCTGGCTACATACATCCCATCTAGACAAGGGGAAACCCTTTTGGATATCAGATTGGGAGATCCTGACAATGGATGCCAGTCTTCAGGGCTGGGGAGCAGTGTCCGGAAAATTATGGTTCCAGGGATAATGGACCACAGAAGAAAGTTGCCTACCAATAAACCTGTTAGAAATTAGGGCCATATACATGGCACTGATTCAGGCAAAGGACATTCTGCAAGGAAAACGAGCCAGATCCGCTCGGACAATGCAACGGCAGTAGCGTACCTCAACCATCAGGGAGGAACTCGCAGCCAAAGAGCAATGAAGGAGGTAAGTCACATACTAAAGTGAGCAGAACTCCATCTTCCAGCATTGTCCGCAGTGTTCGTTCCAGGAGTCCTAAACTGGGAAGCGGACTTTCTCAGTCGACACACCATTCGAGCAACCGAATGGGCTGTACACCCAGAAGTATTTCAGACTCTAGTAGACAAGTGGGGGTTGCCAGAGATAGATCTCATGGCGTCCCATCTGAACAACAAAGTTCCGGAATACGGGTCAAGAAAAAAAGACCCCGGAGCGATCCTTGTGGACGCACTGTAAGTGAAATGGGAATTTCATCTGGCATATCTGTTTCCTCCAATCTCCCTGATACCCAGCGTGGTGAGGAAAATAAAGCAAGCAAAGGGTGCCGTGATTCTAATAGCTCTGTCTTGGCCCAGAAGGCATTGGTACATAGATCTGCAGAGGATGTCGATGGATGCTCCAATTCTGCTCCCTCAACGTCCAGATCTACTGATGCAGGGTCCTTGTTATCACAGACATCTGGATCGGCTGTCTTTGACGGCGTGGCTGTTGAAACCTCTATCCTGAAGTCAAGAGGTTTTTCACAACAGGTAATTCAAACAATGCTCAGAGCAAGGAAACCCTCCTCAGCTCGCATTTATCACCGAATATGGCAAGCCTATATTCATTGGTGCAGTGAAAGAAGTATGGATCCAAAATCTTTCAGAGTATCCAGAATCTTAGATTTCCTTCAAGCAGGAATGGATAGGGGTTTGAAGGTGGCTTCCTTGAGAGTTCAAGTTTCAGCATTGACTGTATGGTTCCAAAAGAAAATTGCCAATATACAGGATGTGCGTACTTTTTTCCAGGGAATGCTGCACATTCAACCACCTTTTGTTCCTCCTGAAGTACCTTGGGATTTAAGTCTGGTCCTCAAAGCCCTTCAAGGGGCTCCGTTTAAACCACTTAAGAAAGTGGATCTTAAATGGTTGACAGCTAAAGTACGCTTTCTACTGACTATGACATCAGCTAGAAGAGTATCAGATTTAGGAGCGCTGTCATGTAAATCTCCTTTTTTTATTTTTTATCCAGATAAAGCAGTTCTGTTATCTTCCAAAGGTGGTCTCAACGTTTCACCTTAACGAAGAAATTGTAGTCCCGGCTTTTCAGGTTTCGGGACTTTCTGCGGGAGAAGCGTCGCTGGACGTAGTCCGTGCATTAAGAATCTACGTAGATCGTACCAGTGCCATCAGAAAGCCAGATTCTCTCTTCTTTCTCTACGGATTTCACAAGAGGGGATGGCCTGCTACTAAACAGACGCTAGCTAGATGGCTTCGGATGACGATTTCAGAAGCATATTCTCGGGCTGATCTCCCTGTTCCAGTGAATGTCTCTGCTCACTCTACACGTAAGGTAGGTCCTTCATGGGCAGCACACCATGGTGCTTCAGCAAAATAGATATGTAAGGCAGCCACATGGTCTTCCATTAACACATTCATTAGACATTATGCCTTGGATACTTTTGCCTCTCATGACGCTGAATTTGGGCGAAAGGTTCTCCTGTCTAATCAGGAGCGTCCCCACCACTAAAAATTGCTTTGGGAAGTCCCAATGTTATCCTGTGGATAACCTGTGGACCCTGCCGGAGAAATATACGTTATGGTAAGAACTTACCGTTGATAACGGTATTTCTTCTATGTCCACAGGTTTCCACAGGGATCCCACCCTGACGCACCCGATTTGAGAATCTTTATACTCACTAACATCTTCCCTCTTGCATGGATGGGTGTGCATGTGTGTTCTCCTCGCCTGAATAGGGTTCTACATAATGCTCCTGCCTAAATTCTTTGGAAAGAACTGATTTGACTGAGTCGGTGGGCGGGATTATATGGACGAGCCAGTTGCATCCTGGGAGGCCAGAAAGCTTGTGATCGTTTGGTGCCAATCCGCTGTCGCTCCATCATATCCCAATGTTATCCTGTGGAAACCTGTGGACACTGGAGAAATACCGTTATCAACGGTAAGTTCTATACCATAACATTTGTACTGTTATATACGCAGAATGTATGTACTGTTCTATACGCGGGATGTATGTACTGTTCTATACGCAGGATGTATGTACTGTTATATATACGCAGGATGTGTGTACTGTTCTATACGCAGGATGTATGTACTGTTATTAGAGATGTGCGGCGGCCACTTTTTGTGTTTTGGTTTTGGTTCTAATACCATTTTCGTGTTTTGGTTTTGGCTTGGTTTTACCAAAACCACCCTTTCGTGTTTTGGTTTTGGATCTGGATGATTTTTGAAAAAAAGAAACATAAAAACAGCTAAAATCACAGAATTTGCAGGTAATTTTGCGCCTACGGTATTATTAACCTCAATAACAATAATTTCCACTCATTTCCAGTCTATTCTGAACACCTCACACCTCACAATATTGTTTTTAGGCCTAAAAGTTGCACGAGGTAGCTGTGTGACTAAGCTAAGCGACACAAGTGGCCGACACAAACACCTGGCCCATCTAGGAGTGGCACTGCAGTGTCAGACAGGATGGCACTTTTCAAAAACTAGTCCCCAAACAGCACATGATGCAAAGAAGAAAAAGAGGTGCAAGATGGAATTGTCCTTGGGCCCTCCCACCCACCCTTATGTTGTATAAACAGGACATGCAGACTTTAACATACCCATCATTTCAGCGACAGGGTCTGCCACACGACTGTGGCTGAAATGACTGGTTGTTTGGGCCCCCACCAAAAAAGAAGCAATCAATCTCTCCTTGCACAAACTGGCTCTACAGAGGCAAGATGTCCACCTCATCCTCCGATTCCTCACCCCTTTCACTGTGTACATCCCCCTCCTCAGAGATTATTAATTCGTCCCCATTGGAAACCACCATCACAGGTCCCTGTGTACTTTCCGGAGGCAATTGCTGGTAAAGGTCTTCCTGGAGGAATTTATAATTCATTTTGATGAACATCATTTTCTCCACATTTTCTGGAAGTAACCTCATACGCCGATCACTGACAAGGTTACTGGCTGCACTAAACACTCTTTGGGAGTACACACTGGAGGGGGTGGGGGGGCAACTTAGTTAAAATAAAGCCAGTTTGTGCAAGGGCCTCCAAATTGCCTCTTTTTCCTGCCAGTATACGTACGGACTGTCTGATGTGCTTACTGCTGTCACTCATGTAATCCTCCACCATTCTTTCAGTGGTGACAGAATCATATGCAGTGACAGTAGACATGTCAGTAATCGTTTGCAGGTCCTTCAGTATGGACCAGATGTCAGCTTTCGCTCCTGACTTCCCTGCATCACTGCCAGCGGGTGGTCTAGGAAATCTTATCCTTTTCCTTGCAGTGGTGGGAGAAATTGAAGGAGGAGCTGTTGACGGGTCACGTTCCGCTTGAGTTGACAATTTACTAACCAGCAGGTCTTTGCACCTCTGCATACTTGTGTCTGCTGGAAAGAGAGCTACAACATAGGCTTTAAACCTAGGATCGAGCACGGTGGCCAAAATGTAGTGCTCTGATTTCAACAGATTGACCGCCCTTGAATCCTGGAAAAGCGACTGAAAGGCTCCATCCACAAGTCCCACATACTTTGCAGAATCGCTCCGTCTTAGCTACTCCTTCAATTTATCCAGCTGCTTCTGCAAAAGCCTGATGAGGGGAATGACCTGACTCAAGCTGGCAGTGTCTGAACTGACTTCACGTGTGGCAAGTTCGAAGGGTTGGAGAGCCTTGCACAAGACGGAAATCATTCTCCACTGCGCTTGAGTCAGGTGCATTACCTCTCCTTTGCCTATATCGTGGGCAGATGTATAGGCTTGAATGGCCTTTTGCAGCTCTTCCATCCTCTGAAGCATATAGAGTGTTGAATTCCACCTCGTTACCACCTCTTGCTTCTGTTGATGGTGGGGCAGGTTCAGGAGTGTTTGCTTGCGCTCCAGTCTCCAGCACGCAGTGGCAGAATGCCGAAAGTGGGCCGCAATTTTTCGGGCCACCGACAGCATCTCCTGCACACCCCTCTCATTTTTCAAAAATTTCTGCACCACCAAATTAATTGCATGTGCAAAACATGGAACATGCTGGAATTTGCCCACATGTAATGCACGCACAATATTGGTGGCGTTGTCCCGATATCACAATTCCCAGGAGAGTCCAATTGCGATGATGTTCCTCAGTTTCCATAAGAGGTTGTCAGCTGTGTGCCTCTTATGGAAAGCTGTGATACATAGCGTAGCCTGCCTATGAACGAGTTGGCGTTTGCGAGATGCTGCTACTGGTGCCGCTGCTGTTGTTGCTGCGGGAGGCAATACATCTACCCAGTGGGCTGTTACAGTCATATAGTCCTGACCCTGCCCTGCTCCACTTGTCCACATGTCCGTGGTTAAGTGGACACTGGATACAACCGCATTTTGTAGGTCACTGGTGACTCTTTTTCTGATGTCTGTGTACATTCTCGGTATCGCCTGTCTAGAGAAGTGGAACCTAGATGGGATTTGATACCGGGGACACACTATCTCTATCAAATCTTTAAGTTCCACTGAACTAATGGTGGATACCGGACGCACGTCTAACACCAACATAGCTGTCAAGGCCTCAGTTATCCCCTTTGCAGCAGGATGACTGCTGTGATATTTCATCTTCCTCACAAAGGACTGTTGGATCGTCAATTGCTTACTGGAAGTAGTACAAGTGGTCTTCCGACTTCCCCTCTGGGATGACAATCGACTCCCAGCAGCAATAACAACAGCAGCAGCGGCAGCAACAGTAGGCGTAACACTCAAGGATCCTACGGAGGAATCCCGGTTAGGAGAGGACTCCTCAGTCTTGACAGTGACATGGCCTGCAGGACTACGGACGTTCCTGACTGAGGAGGAAGTTGACGTTGAGGTAGTTGGTGGTGTGGCTTGCAGGAGCTTGGGTACAGGAGGAAGAAGGGATTTAGGTGTTAGTGGACTGCTTACGCTCTTACCCAAAGTTTCTGAACTTGACAGTGACTTCTGATGAATACACTGCAGGTGACATATAAGGGAGGATGTTCCTAGTTGGTTAACATCCTTACCCCTACTTATTACAGATTGAGAGAGGCAACAGATGGCTTGACACCTGTTGTCTGGATTTGTGAGAAATAATTCCACACTGAAGAGGAGGCTTTTTTGTTAGTTTGCCCAGGAATCACAATGGGCTTCTTCGTCCCAAGGACAACAGGTGTCTCCCCGGGTGCCTGACTTAAACAAACCACATCACCATCAGAATCCTCATCGTCAACTTCCTCCCCAGCGCCAGCAACACCCATATCTTCATCCTGGTGTACTTCAACAGTGACATCTTCAATTTGACTATCAGGAACTGGACTGTGGGTTCTCCTTCCAGCACTTGCAGGGGGCGTGCAAATGGTGGAAGGAGCCACCTCTTCCCGTCCAGTGTTGGGAAGGTCAGGCATCGCAACCGCTGACACACTTGGACTCTCCTTGGGGATTTGTGATACCATCTCAGAGCGCACAGTTCTTTTCTGTGCTCTTTCCAGCTTAAGTCTTTTAATTTTTCTAGCGGGAGGATGAGGGCTTCCATCATCATGTGAAGCTGAACCACTAGCCATGAACATAGGCCAGGGCCTCAGCCGTTCCTTGCCACTCCGTGTCGTAAATGGCATATTGGCAAGTTTACGTTTCTCCGTAGACGATTTAAATTTCTATTTTTTTGGTTCTTTTTACCGAACTTTAGCTTTTTGGATTTTACACGCCCTCTACTATCACATTGAGCATCGGCCTTGGCAGATGACGTTGATGGCATTTCATCGTCTATGTCATGGTTAGTGGCAGCAGCTTCAGCACTAGGAGGAAGTGGTTCTTCTTGATCTTTTCCTATTTTATCCTCAAAATTTTTGTTCTCCATTATTTTTTGGGAGTTATATGAGACAATATGCGTCACAGGAGTGACTGGAATTACTGATGACACAGGACACTACCACTGGTCTGATGCAGCACAACAGGTTGTTGTTGTTATAATTATTATACTGCAGCAGTGGACATATAGCAGCGTATATCATCACTGGAATTACTGATGACACAGGACACTCCCATTGGTCTGCACAACACAGCACCACTTTATACAGCTACACTGGATATACGGCAGCAGAGAACACCAACACTGTGACTGGCTGGACTGATGCAGCACAACACACTGACTACACTGGACTGGACTGAGCAGCACAACACAGCACAACACTCGCCACCCCACTTTCCCGCCCCCACACAGACACTGAACACTGAGGACACGTCCTCTCTATACACTCTCCGAGACTGGAGTGAAAATGGCCACGACGCGCGGCTCCTTATATGGAATCCAGATCCTGCGAGAATCCGACAGCGGGATGATGACATTTTGCTGCGTTCTGGTTTCCGAGTCAGGCGGGAAAACCTGAGCCGGGCTCGGATATGGACTCGGAAGGCAAAGTCTGATAGGGTTCGGTTCTCTGAGAACCGAATCTGCTCATCTCTAATACAGACATTGCCAGACTAAGGCCCAGATTTATCAAGCCTTGGAGAGTGATAAATTGCATGGTGATAAAGAACCAACCAATCAGCTTCCAACTGTCATTTTTCTAATGCAGCCTGTAACATGGCAGTTAGGAGCTGATTGGTTGGTACTTTTGACCCGTTCAGACCTGATCTATCCTCTACGAATTTGCTAAGGTCTGTGATCAGATAGTTACCGCCCAGACAGAGTGAATACCCGCCCCGTGCATGTCTGCGTATGACGTGCGAAAATCCTTGCGAACGCCGGTCAGCTGCAAATCTGTTCGAAACTCACCATCGAATGATGTCTCCAGAGTGTGCGCAGCCCAGGACCTACTCCTACAGTGCGATACAATCAGGCTGATCGGGGCCGGAGCTGACGTCACATACCCGCCCTGAAAACGCTCAGTTGCCACCCACAAACGGGTGCTTCCTGTCAATCAGCCGGCGTTCACCTAGCGATAAAAAAAGATGCTGGATTTGTTCACAGTTTGGCGTCGCGCCTGCGCATCACGATCCGTACGCATGCGCAGTCGATCGATAATCGGCCTCTTTGAGAAATCGCACAACAGCAATCAGGTCTGAATTGCGCTCTTTATCACCGTGCAATGTATCATTCTCCAATGCTTGATAAATCTGGGCCTAATAATGATATGGAATATCGCTGCGGTGTTAGTGATGCTTTCCCAATAGTGACGTCCTCCCTCTGGCCAGAGAGGAATGGATGACGGAAAATATCCTCAGGGCACAAACGCGGAACATAGACCATATATCCAGCCAGGCGTGTTTGGGGAACGCTCCTTCCCGTGGTGTAGGTGGTTTGAGGATAAGGCCGGTGTCCTGCGTACATCTGCTGACAATAAGGTCAGTTTACATATTAGCAGTCAGCACAAATTTGTAAACATTCCCGTTGGAAAGTTCTGCAGGAAATGATATTTGCCCCTTCTCCTGTCTAAGGTTTTATTGGAACAGCATGTGGCGGCTGGCAGAGCCGGGGAGGTGAATATTTGCTGAGCTGGATCGCTGCCTTCCTCTGCGTTTATTGCCATACAATCCACATTGGTTTACATAATTGTCATACAAATTGTCATGTAATTACAGGGTAAGCTGTAACGGATTAGCCGCACAGCCCGGTACTTCCATATTGTATCCCGCAGATGGGTGGTATCGCTCAGTAATCCGCCGCGGAGAGCTGGTAATAAGCTGCAGCTATAGAGGACGCAGATTGTCTTGGCTGGGAAACTTTGTGGTTTCTTGGTGGTAACTTTTACCGAAACAGCGAGAAAATGGGGAATGGTGCCTGGGCCTCACCGCATGGTGCAAGTCAGGGTTATTATTCCTCTATATATACACACACAGGGGACTGTACAGTGCTACCTGCAGTAGCCCCCTCTGACCACTGAGGGGGCGCTCTGCCGCGACGGTGCAGAGCACGCAGGGACAGGTTGGGAACTAAAAGTGACCTCATATGGGCAGCACCAATGACAATAAAAAGAGTATGTTAATAATTACATAATTGTTGTCCCTGTAAGAAAATAAGAAATTAATAATGGCTATTTAATAAAAAAATGTAAAAATCATATTTTCGACGTATTAATTATTATTGCCCACAATGAATCAGTCAGTGTTGACCCCTAATAAATTCCACATGCCGTTATAGCGTAAATAATTTGCCATTTTCTTGGGGCTCAATTCAGGACGATTTTTATCATGTTAAAAATACTTAAACGAGTGTTTCTGCATTTATAATGTCAACACGCTATTCAGCAAAGGGTTAATGGAGAAGATAACGCAAATATCTTCTCCGTTAATACCCGTCTCGCTGTATCGCACGGTAGGGAGAAATCCAGTGATCACTATAGCGCTTCCTGAGAATAGTTACTTTATATAAAACCGTTTGTGATTGCCGTAATATAAAGAAAATCCTTACAAATCAGGAGTTCTGCAGGGACAGAGGGCGTTGTTCCATCAGTCCCTGCAGGATCCGTAAACTCTGCCCCAGTCTCCTGCACCCCCGACCGCCGGCAAAACATACTACACCCCCTGCAGCCGCAGCTATGCTGCGTATGCAGGCAGTCAGTCGCCATTTTCCCATTGGAGCTGCTGCGTATGATTTCATGCAGCTGCCCCGCAAACACCGCCAACCCGCCCCCCTTTTTCTCCATTGCCGTCCCCCCACCTGCCCCACAAACGCCTCTGCCTGTCAGTCAGGCAGAGGCGTTCGCACCCGCTGTGACCCGAACGCATTCAGCAGCCACGTACGTGCAGGATGGTACCTGCGGTGCGCACTGCCGCCGAGGACATCGCGTAGCGATACGACCTGAATAACCCCCATAGGATTTCTATTAGCCTGTATACATTTATATTTATGTGGTTTTATATATAAATGTCCTGTATATAGGGTATGCGCTTAATTTACCTACTATCAAAATACTGACAAGGTCAAAATACCGACATTTAAAATGTCAACGGATCAAAAGAGTCTCAGGATTTTTTCATGGAAACCGACTTGTTCATACTTTACCATCCCGGTGGACCTGGAGGGGGGATATAATAGTGTGCCGAGCGCAGCGGTGAGCCATGCGAGGGGACGCGGTACGCTTACACGATGTCGACCAATGACAACATACACACAAAAAACAATGAAAAACTTGTGTCGACTTTTTGACCTGTCGACATTTTAAATGTCAGTATTTTGACCTTGTCGGTATTTTAAATGTTGGGAAATCAACCTTGTTGGGATTTTGTCTGTCGGTCAATTGTTGTCGGGATTTTGATTGTAGGTGACAATGGGGGGCGGATATAATAGCGTCCAGGGTCACCGGATGTGCGGGAGCACCTGCCAAACTCGGACGTTGTTTTAAAGGGGCAATCATTTACCAGGCAAAACTGGTCGTTCAGATAAACTGGTTATAGTGTATCAAACGGATTTTACCAATTTGTCGGAACGACTTGCGGCATTTTGTCCGTTTTCCAGTGTTTGGGAGAAAGTGGTGGATTGTCATTTGCTCCCAGACATTACCAGACTGTCCTTCCAGCCGGCCAGAGTGGACAGATAATAGTATAGGGTGTACCTTACGTAACACTCGCCGCGCGTCACGCCGCAGGGAAGTGGAGGACTCGCATGACTGAGCGTGCGCACAACAAGAAGTAAAAGGTCATCGTGTTACCGCAGTCGCGGTTCCTATGAAGTGTTTTGCTGAATAGCTGTGGGAAAAAAAAATAGAAATATTGGGGGTCATTCCGAGTTGTTCGCTCGCTAGCAGTTTTTAGCAGCCGTGCAAACGCTAAACCGCCGCCCTCTGGGAGTGTATTTTAGCTTAGCAGAAGTGCGAACGAATGGATCGCAGAGCGACTACAAAGTTTTTTTGTGCAGTTTTACAGTAGCTCAAAACCTACTCAGCGCTTGCGATCACTTCAGACTGTTCAGTTCCTGTTTTGACGTCACAAACACGCCCTGCGTTCTCCCAGCCACGCCTGTGTTTTTCCTGACACGCCTCCGTTTTTTTCGAACACTCCCTGAAAACGCTCAGTTGACACCCAGAAACGCCCACTTCATGTCAATCACTCTGCAGCCAGCAGTGCGACTGAAAAGCATCGCTAGACCTTGTGTGAAACTACATAGTTTGTTGTAATAGTACGACGCGCGTGCGCATTGCGCCGCATGTGCAGAAGTGCCGTTTTTTAGCCTCATCGCTGCGCAGCGAACGAATGCAGCTAGCGATCAACTCGGAATGACCACCATTGTGTCGATTTTGCCTGATAAGATTTTGGACAATAGGAAGATTTTTGCTGAATTGAGCCGCGGCGTTTGGTGTTTGACGGGAAGTTTGCACAAATGCAGCTCGATTTATTGCATCATTTATATTCTTCCCACATGAAATGCCAGAGTATAATGCACACTTTCCCCTTATTAAATCCCACATTTACACACCCCACATGGGTGAGCGGGTGTTGGATAGAGCAGGGGGAACATTTACTAATTTTGCCCATATTTGCCCAGCCTGATTCCAGCTGAACGGCGGCAAAGTGATGCCAGACGGTAATAACGAGGGATTTGTAGGCATAATACGCCGCTGTATGACGGATAACACTGCGCCACATCGATGCTTTAATGGACGGAAAAGTCAGAAAATTGCTTCTATTTCACTATACCGACCTGAAATTATTTCCTCCGTACGGAATTGTGATATTTGCTGACAAAACAAAAAAAACCTCATTACGTCCCGGCAACACGAAACAGATGTATCCAGGATATAAATCCACTTGCGCACTTATTGCACTTTATTATATACAGTATATGCCTAGATGCAATATCTCCAGACACAGTATATAGCACTTTTATTCAACGTTCATCTGATTAGCAAAACAAGAAGCGTAAAGTCGCCATTTCCACTTGTGCAAAATATTTGTTTTAGCTTTTCTTTCTTATTAATTGCTGCTGACATAATGTGTGTGTGTATATATATATATATATATATATATATATATATACAGTATATATCTATATCGCCACGTGGACAATTATCAGATGTTCATGATTTGTATATAACAATAATAATGATAATTCTCAGGCATGTTGCCGGCGGTTGGTTTATGGTAATCAAACAAGGACGGGTTATAAGCACATAAAGATAGCCGTAGCTGCAGACGCATATTCTGCGCTCAGGGAATACCTGACGTCTATACCGGAAGCGCACGTCTTCTTGGCGCATAGTTTAGCCATTACATTATAACATGTTCTAAGTATTATTGTCGCCTCCAGAAGCCGCCTGTGGCTATTACAGTCACCGGGTCATCCATGGTATGATTCGTCTTCTGTATGACATAGCGGCACAGAGCCAGCGAGAGGAGGCGGGTATAGACGCGTCACCGATTATCTCTGCATTGTCACAATGTTCCCAATGTCCCACTATAGGCAGTGGTTGACGGATGGCGGCCAGTGGGGGATACTGGGACGTACGTCTCTAAACGAGCTGGGAAAACTGTCCGTCATCTTTAGATGGTTTGCTGCGGTGATCAGGTGCGACGGCACAGAGAGGTTGTAGCCGTAGAAGCCGTAGGGAGGATGTAAGGAGCAGTTAAGGGTTTCCCGGGCAATGTTCCCGGATGTGGGCAGCCTGTAGAACATGTGACTGGCAGGAGACGGGAAGCAGTGCCCCTTGAAGGTTTCCAGTTTGCTGCTTTTGGAGATGCCAAATGAAGACAAGAGGGGAACATCCAGCATTAGCGGAGGGAGCGGGTGGGCGCCAGGACCCCCCTGTTTATCCGGACTTGGTAACAAGAAGGAGCGCTGTCTCAGGACGCCGCTGGGGCAGATCTTGTAGCAGAACGGCAGGTAGTTCTCCGGGCACGGGATGCCGAGGTTACAGGGGGGCAGGTGGAACGTGGGAGGGGAGCAGGATGGAGAGAGCAGAGGAGATGGCGCCCCGCCACTGGAGGTGATGGGGGAGGAACCTGAGCTGCCACCTGGGGAGAGAAATGGCAGAAATCAGCGCAATTCTACAAGTGGCAACGTGGCGCAGATAATAACAATAAGGAACAGACGTGCAGGACATGTGCCCTGTACCCGCTGCCATCAGCTGCTAAATGCTGGACATGTGCCCTGTACCCGCTGCCATCAGCTGCTAAATGCTGGACATGTGCCCTGTACCCGCTGCCATCAGCTGCTAAATGCTGGACATGTGCCCTGTACCCGCTGCCATCAGCTGCCAAATGCTGGACATGTGCCCTGTACCCGCTGCCATCAGCTGCCAAATGCTGGACATGTGCCCTGTACCCGCTGCCATCAGCTGCCAAATGCTGGACATGTGCCCTGTACCCGCTGCCATCAGCTGCTAAATGCTGGACATGTGCCCTGTACCCGCTGCCATCAGCTGCTAAATGCTGGACATGTGCCCTGTACCCGCTGCCATCAGCTGCTAAATGCTGGACATGTGCCCTGTACCCGCTGCCATCAGCTGCTAAATGCTGGACATGTGCCCTGTACCCACTGCCATCAGCTGCTAAATGCTGGACATGTGCCCTGTACCCGCCGCCATCAGCTGCCAAATGCTGGACATGTGCCCTGTACCGCTGCCATCAGCTGCTAAATGCTGGACATGTGCCCTGTATCCGCTGCCATCAGCTGCTAAATGCTGGACATGTGCCCTGTACCCGCTGCCATCAGCTGCTAAATGCTGGACATGTGCCCTGTACCCGCCGCCATCAGCTGCCAAATGCTGGACATGTGCCCTGTACCGCTGCCATCAGCTGCTAAATGCTGGACATGTGCCCTGTATCCACTGTCATCAGCTGCTAAATGCTGGACATGTGCCCTGTACCCGCCGCCATCAGCTGTTAAATGCTGGACATGTGCCCTGTACCCGCCGCCATCAGCTGCCAAATGCTGGACATGTGCCCTGTACCGCTGCCATCAGCTGCTAAATGCTGGACACGTGCCCTGTATCCGCTGCCATCAGCTGCTAAATGCTGGACATGTGACCTGTACCCGCTGCCATCAGCTGCTAAATGCTGGACATGTGCCCTGTACCCGCTGCCATCAGCTGCCAAATGCTGGACATGTGCCCTGTACCCGCTGCCATCAGCTGCTAAATGCTGGACATGTGCCCTGTACCCGCTGCCATCAGCTGCTAAATGCTGGACATGTGCCCTGTATCCGCTGCCATCAGCTGCTAAATGCTGGACATGTGCCCTGTACCCGCTGCCATCAGCTGCTAAATGCTGGACATGTGCCCTGTACCCGCTGCCATCAGCTGCCAAATGCTGGACATGTGCCCTGTACCCGCTGCCATCAGCTGCTAAATGCTGGACATGTGCCCTGTACCCGCTGCCATCAGCTGCTAAATGCAGGACATGTGCCCTGTACCCGCTGCCATCAGCTGCTAAATGCAGGACATGTGCCCTGTACCCGCTGCCATCAGCTGCTAAATGCTGGACATGTGCCCTGTACCTGCTGCCATCAGCTGCTAAATGCTGGACATGTGCCCTGTACCCGCTGCCATCAGCTGCCAAATGCTGGACATGTGCCCTGTATCCGCTGCCATCAGCTGCTAAATGCTGGACATGTGCCCTGTACCCACTGCCATCAGCTGCTAAATGCTGGACATGTGCCCTGTACCCGCTGCCATCAGCTGCTAAATGCTGGACATGTGCCCTGTACCCGCTGCCATCAGCTGCTAAATGCTGGACATGTGCCCTGTACCCGCTGCCATCAGCTGCTAAATGCTGGACATGTGCCCTGTACCCGCTGCCATCAGCTGCTAAATGCTGGACATGTGCCCTGTACCCGCTGCCATCAGCTGCTAAATGCTGGACATGTGCCCTGTACCCGCTGCCATCAGCTGCTAAATGCTGGACATGTGCCCTGTATCCGCTGCCATCAGCTGCTAAATGCTGGACATGTGCCCTGTACCTGCTGCCATCAGCTGCCAAATGCTGGACATGTGCCCTGTACCCGCTGCCATCAGCTGCTAAATGCAGGACATGTGCCCTGTACCCGCTGCCATCAGCTGCCAAATGCTGGACACGTGCCCTGTACCCGCTACCATCAGCTGCCAAATGCTGGACACGTGCCCTGTACCCGCTGCCATCAGCTGCCAAATGCTGGACATGTGCCCTGTACCCGCTGCCATCAGCTGCTAAATGCTGGACATGTGCCCTGTACCCGCTGCCATCAGCTGCCAAATGCTGGACACGTGCCCTGTACCCGCTGCCATCAGCTGCCAAATGCTGGACATGTGCCCTGTACCCGCTGCCATCAGCTGCTAAATGCTGGACATGTGCCCTGTACCCGCTGCCATCAGCTGCTAAATGCTGGACATGTGCCCTGTACCTGCTGCCATCAGCTGCCAAATGCTGGACATGCTACATACAGTAATTACTGGCAGTCTACTCTGTTACCATGAAATGCTGCAAGGCACTCCGCAGTAACCAGGATTGTGCAGTCACAGGCGGATAAAGTGGCCGGAGGGCCCTGCTTGCAGGAATACAGTGTATATATAACCGTAGGAGTCTGATGTGTGGGGGGACAGAAAGGTTACATGTGCAGCTCACGCAGGCGTTACTGGTGGGGCGGCTGCTCTTCTGTCTGCAGGTTCCTAAATGGGAAGATTCAAACCTTCTCCTGTAATTATAGTAATAGCTGTAACTGCAGGAAATGTGCAGAATTATGTCATCTCCTCCTAACAGAATCCCCCCATTCCTGCCGCCACGTAACCGGCTACCCACAGTGATCTGTGCTGTACGTGCCCGGGCATTACTCTGTGCTGTACGTGCCCCAGGCATTACTCCGTGCTGTACGTGCCCGGGCATTACTCTGTTCTGTACGTGCCCGGGCATTACTCTGTGCTGTACGTGCCCGGGCATTACTCTGTTCTGTACGTGCCCGGGCATTACTCTGTGCTGTACGTGCCCGGGCATTACTCTGTGCTGTATGTGCCCCGGACATTACTCTGTACTGTACGTGCCCGGGCATTACTCTGTGCTGTACGTGCCCAGGAATTACTCTGTTCTGTACGTGCCCGGGGATTACTCTGTCCTGTACATGTAATAGTAGATGTAATGTAGATGTAATAGGGGTGGAAAGCAAAAGAGCTAATGAAGCTCCCCCCTGGTGCCTCTCCCACCAGGACAAGTAGGGCACCTGTCATAACCCCCCCTCCACCCCATCCCCTCCCTAGACCATCAGGGTTCGGACACTAAATCGGTGGGCACAATCAGGCTACAGGCCTGTGGCGCAGTAGGCGGGCACTAGGCCCGTGGGGATAATTCAGGCATTAGGCCTGTCCCCATGTAGAGGGCATAAGGCCCTAGTTCAGAGTGGCCCTTTAGGTAAATAAGGTGACCCTAGGCATTAGGCCCAGATCACCCAACTGGCCCCATGTTAGGCGGGTGCTAGGCCCGTGGGTGAAGTCAGGCCTCTGGCCTGTGCGCAGTTAGGGGGCGCTAGGCCCAGTTAATAAGTGCCCCCCCTCAGGTGATTAAGGATGATCTGGGCGCAAGGCCCAGGTCACTCCAACCTGTCCCTGGGGCAATGTGCCTATAATCAATAGGGGATAGGTAGGGGTCTCACTCTCCCTGGCAATGCTGTCATTCTCTCTGTCACTGTCCCTATGTCCCTGCTGTCACTCTCCCTGGCACTGCTGTCATTCTCTCTGTCACTGTCCCTATGTCCCTGCTGACACTCTCCCTCTCCCATAATTTCGGCTCATTCATTGTGCTATAATGTGAATTTTGGCTTATTCAGTGTGCTATAATGTGAGTTTCGGCTCATTCAGTGTGCTATAATGTGAGTTTCGGCTCATTCAGTGTGCTATAATGTGAATTTTGGCTTATTCAGTATGCTATAATGTGAGTTTCGGCTCATTCAGTGTGCTATAATGTGAATTTCGGCTCATTCAGTGTGCTATAATGTGAATTTCGGCTCATTCAGTGTGCTATAATGTGAATTTTGGCTTATTCAGTGTGCTATAATGTGAGTTTCGGCTCATTCAGTGTGCTATAATGTGAATTTTGGCTTATTCAGTGTGCTATAATGTGAGTTTCGGCTCATTCAGTGTGCTATAATGTGAGTTTCGGCTCATTCAATGTGCTATAATGTGAATTTCGGCTCATTCAGTGTGCTATAATGTGAATTTCGGCTCATTCAGTGTGCTATAATGTGAATTTCGGCTCGTACCGTGTGCTATAATGTGAATTTCGGCTCGTACCGTGTGCTATAATGTGAATTTCGGCTCGTACCGTGTGCTATAAGGTGAAAGGGGCACCAGTACTAGATAGTATAAGGGGTTCTACTACACACCCCTTTTGTGTGGCCACGCCCCCTTTTGCATGACCACGCCCCTTTTCTGGAGCACGCGCGCCTTTAGCGCGTGAATAATTACATCCTTAACTTTTGCATACCCCCACTTCAAAATTTCCACTTCAACCATTCGTATCACCACATGCAGTGTAACTGTAACACCGTATCACCACATGCAGTGTAACACTAACACCGTATCACCACATGCAGTGTAATAGTAACACTGTATCACCACATGCAGTGTAATAGTAACACTGTATCACCACATGCAGTGTAATAGTAACACTGTATCACCACATGCAGTGTAATAGTAACACCGTATCACCACATGCAGTGTAACAGTAACACCGTATCACTACCTGCAGTGTAATAGTAACATTGTATCACCACATGCAGTGTAATAGTAACACCGTATCACCACATGCAGTGTAACAGTAACACCGTATCACCACCTGCAGTGTAACAGTAACACCATATCACCACATGCAGTGTAATAGTAACACCGTATCACCACATGCAGTGTAACAGTAACACCGTATCACCACATGCAGTGTAATAGTAACACCGTATCACCACATGCAGTGTAACAGTAACACTGTATCACCACATGCAGGGTAATAGTAACACCGTATCACCACATGCAGTGTAACTAACACCGGATCACCACATGCAGTGTAATAGCAACACCGTATCCCCACATGCAGTGTAACAGTAACACCGTATCACCACATGCAGTGTAACAGTAACACCGTATCACCACATGCAGTGTAATAGTAACACCGTATCACCACATGCAGTGTAACAGTAACACCGTATCACCACATGCAGTGTAACAGTAACACCGTATCACCACATGCAGTGTAATAGTAACACCGTATCCCCACATGCAGTGTAACAGTAACACCGTATCACCACATGCAGTGTAACAGTAACACCGTATCACCACATGCAGTGTAATAGTAACACCGTATCACCACATGCAGTGTAATAGTAACACCGTATCACCACATGCAGTGTAACAGTAACACCGTATCACCACATGCAGTGTAACAGTAACACCGTATCACCACATGCAGTGTAACAGTAACACCGTATCACCACCTGCCGTGTAATAGTAACACCGTATCACCACATGCAGTGTAACAGTAACACCGTATCACCACCTGCCGTGTAATAGTAACACCGTATCACCACCCGCAGTGTAACAGTAACACCGTATCACCACATGCAGTGTAATAGTAACACCGTATCACCACCTGCAGTGTAATAGTAACACCGTATCACCACCTGCAGTGTAATAGTAACACCATATCACCACATGCAGTGTAATAGTAACACCATATCACCACCTGCAGTGTAATAGTAACACCGTATCACCACATGCAGTGTAATAGTAACACCGTATCACCACATGCAGTGTAATAGTAACACCGTATCCAGTGGTCGAAGTGGGGCGGTATACAACGGTATGGTATACCGCCACTTCTCCACAGACCCAGAAGTTTTTTTATTTTTTATTGCAGCAGCATCATGGGACCTGCGTCCCCTACAGGACTCTGCAGCAGACAGCGCTGGTGGACTGGCAGAACGTGGCGGCGGACAGCGCTGGGATCAAGTGTCTGATCCCAGCGCTGATGAGGCTGCAGCGGCGGAGGCATTTAAAGATTGGCGCCATATGTGAGCCAATCGCGGCTTACGGATCGGCAGCCAATCACAGGCGGCCGCGGCGAGCCAATCAGTGCTCGCCACATCATGACCCCAGCACCTGACGTCGGATGTCGCTGGGATGAGGAGAAGAGAGGAGGCAGCGCAGAAGAGTGGCGAAGAGGTCCGTTGGCCGTGGAAGAGGCTGAAGACGCGCTCCAGGAGAGGAAGAACAGTCGGCGGAGCTGGCCAGACAGGCCAGCGGCAGAAGACAGAAGAGGCGGCGCCGCTGGCTAGGACAGGCCAGCGGCAGAAGACAGAAGAGGTGGCGCCACTGGCCAGGATGGGCAGCGGCAGAAGACAGAAGCTGAGGGCCGGAGAGGCCACTTTTGCTTTCCAGGGGTGGAAAGCAAAAGAGCTAATGAAGCTCCCCCCTGGTGCCTCTCCCACCAGGACAAATAGGGCACCTGTCATAACCCCCCCTCCACCCCATCCCCTCCCTAGACCATCAGGGTTCGGACACTAAATCGGTGGGCACAATCAGGCTACAGGCCTGTGGCGCAGTAGGCGGGCACTAGGCCCGTGGGGATAATTCAGGCATTAGGCCTGTCCCCATGTAGAGGGCATAAGGCCCTAGTTCAGAGTGGCCCTTTAGGTAAATAAGGTGACCCTAGGCATTAGGCCCAGATCACCCAACTGGCCTCATGTTAGGCGGGTGCTAGGCCCGTGGGTGAAGTCAGGCCTCTGGCCTGTGCGCAGTTAGGGGGCGCTAGGCCCAGTTAATAAGTGCCCCCCCTCAGGTGATTAAGGATGATCTGGGCGCAAGGCCCAGGTCACTCCAACCTGTCCCTGGGGCGATGTGCCTATAATCAATAGGGGACAGGTAGGGGTCTCACTCTTCCTGGCACTGCTGTCATTCTCTCTGTCACTGTCCCTTTGTCCCTGCTGTCACTCTCCCTGGCACTGCTGTCATTCTCTCTGTCACTGTCCCTATGTCCCTGCTGACACTCTCCCTCTCCCATAATTTCGGCTCATTCAGTGTGCTATAATGTGAATTTTGGCTTATTCAGTGTGCTATAATGTGAGTTTCGGCTCATTCAGTGTGCTATAATGTGAGTTTCGGCTTATTCAGTGTGCTATAATGTGAGTTTCGGCTCATTCAGTGTGCTATAATGTGAGTTTCGGCTCATTCAGTGTGCTATAATGTGAATTTTGGCTCATTCAGTGTGCTATAATGTGAGTTTCGGCTCATTCAATGTGCTATAATGTGAATTTCGGCTCATTCAGTGTGCTATAATGTGAATTTCGGCTCATTCAGTGTGCTATAATGTGAATTTCTGCTCGTACCGTGTGCTATAAGGTGAAAGGGGCACCAGTACTAGATAGTATAAGGGGTTCTACTACACACCCCTTTTGCGTGGCCACACCCCCTTCTGCGTGGCCACGCCCCTTTTCTGGAGCACGCGCGCCTTCAGTGCGCGCATATTTACATCCTTCACTTTTGCATACCCCCACTTCAAAATTTTCACTTCAACCATTCGTATCACCACATGCAGTGTAACTGTAACACCGTATCACCACATGCAGTGTAATAGTAACACTGTATCACCACATGCAGTGTAATAGTAACACCGTATCACCACATGCAGTGTAACAGTAACACCGTATCACCACCTGCAGTGTAATAGTAACTCTGTATCACCACATGCAGTGTAATAGTAACACCGTATCACCACATGCAGTGTAATAGTAACACCGTATCACCACATGCAGTGTAATAGTAACACTGTATCACCACATGCAGTCTAATAGTAACACCGTATCACCACATGCAGTGTAACAGTAACACCGTATCACCACCTGCAGTGTAATAGTAACATTGTATCACCACATGCAGTGTAACTGTAACACCGTATCACCACATGCAGTGTAATAGTAACACTGTATCACCACATGCAGTGTAATAGTAACACCGTATCACCACATGCAGTGTAACAGTAACACCGTATCACCACCTGCAGTGTAATAGTAACACTGTATCACCACATGCAGTGTAATAGTAACACCGTATCACCACATGCAGTGTAACAGTAACACCGTATCACCACCTGCAGTGTAATAGTAACACTGTATCACCACATGCAGTGTAATAGTAACACCGTATCACCACATGCAGTGTAACAGTAACACCGTATCACCACCTGCAGTGTAATAGTAACATTGTATCACCACATGCAGTGTAATAGTAACACCGTATCACCACATGCAGTGTAGTAGTAACACCGTATCACCACATGCAGTGTAGTAGTAACACCGTATCACCACATGCAGTGTAACAGTAACACCGTATCACCACATGCAGTGTAACAGTAACACCGTATCCCCACATGCAGTGTAACAGTAACACCGTATCACCACATGCAGTGTAACAGTAACACCGTATCCCCACATGCAGTGTAATAGTAACACCGTATCCCCACCTGCAGTGTAATAGTAACACCGTATCACCACATGCAGTGTAACAGTAACACCGTATCACCACATGCAGTGTAATAGTAACACCGTATCACCACCTGCAGTGTAACAGTAACACCATATCACCACATGCAGTGTAATAGTAACACCGTATCACCACATGCAGTGTGATAGTAACACCGTATTACCACATGCAGTGTAACATTAACACCGTATCACCACATGCAGTGTAATAGTAACACTGTATCACCACCTGCAGTGTAACAGTAACACCGTATCACCACATGCAGTGTAATAGTAACACTGTATCACCACCTGCAGTGTAACATTAACACCGTATCACCACATGCAGTGTAATAGTAACACTGTATCACCACCTGCAGTGTAACAGTAACACCGTATCACCACCTGCAGTGTAACAGTAACACCATATCACCACATGCAGTGTAATAGTAACACCGTATCACCACATGCAGTGTGATAGTAACACCGTATCACCACCTGCAGTGTAACAGTAACACCATATCACCACATGCAGTGTAACAGTAACACCATATCACCACATGCAGTGTAATAGTAACACCGTATCACCACCTGCAGTGTAACAGTAACACCGTATCACCACATGCAGTGTAATAGTAACACCATATCACCACATGCAGTGTAATAGTAACACCGTATCACCACATGCAGTGTAATAGTAACACTGTATCCAGTGGTCGAAGTGGGGCGGTATACAACGGTATGGTATACCGCCACTTCTCCACAGACCCGGAAGTTTTTTTATTTTTTATTGCAGCAGCATCATGGGACCTGCGTCCCCTACAGGACTCTGCAGCAGACAGCGCTGGTGGACTGGCAGAACGTGGCGGCGGACAGCGCTGGGATCAAGTGTCTGATCCCAGCGCTGATGAGGCTGCAGCGGCGGAGGCATTTAAAGATTGGCGCCATATGTGAGCCAATCGCGGCTTACGGATCGGCAGCCAATCACAGGCGGCCGCGGCGAGCCAATCAGTGCTCGCCACATCATGACCCCAGCACCTGACGTCGGATGCCGCTGGGATGAGGAGAAGAGAGGAGGCCGCGCGGAAGAGTGGCGAAGAGGTCCGTTGGCCGCGGAAGAGGCTGAAGACGCGCTCCAGGAGAGGAAGAACAGTTGGCGGCGCTGGTCAGACAGGCCAGCGGCAGAAGACAGAAGAGGCGGCACCGCTGGCTAGAACAGGCCAGCGGCAGAAGACAGAAGAGGTGGCGCCACTGGCCAGGATGGGCAGCGGCAGAAGACAGAAGCTGAGGGCCGGAGAGGCCACTTTTGCTTTCCAGGGGTGGAAAGCAAAAGAGCTAATGAAGCTCCCCCCTGGTGCCTCTCCCACCAGGACAAATAGGGCACCTGTCATAACCCCCCCTCCACCCCATCCCCTCCCTAGACCATCAGGGTTCGGACACTAAATCGGTGGGCACAATCAGGCTACAGGCCTGTGGCGCAGTAGGCGGGCACTAGGCCCGTGGGGATAATTCAGGCAATAGGCCTGTCCCCATGTAGAGGGCATAAGGCCCTAGTTCAGAGTGGCCCTTTAGGTAAATAAGGTGACCCTAGGCATTAGGCCCATGTTAGGCGGGTGCTAGGCCCGTGGGTGAAGTCAGGCCTCTGGCCTGTGCGCAGTTAGGGGGCGCTAGGCCCAGTTAATAAGTGCCCCCCTCAGGTGATTAAGGATGATCTGGGCGCAAGGCCCAGGTCACTCCAACCTGTCCCTGGGGCAATGTGCCTATAATCAATAGGGGATAGGTAGGGGTCTCACTCTCCCTGGCAATGCTGTCATTCTCTCTGTCACTGTCCCTATGTCCCTGCTGTCACTCTCCCTGGCACTGCTGTCATTCTCTCTGTCACTGTCCCTATGTCCCTGCTGACACTCTCCCTCTCCCATAATTTCGGCTCATTCAGTGTGCTATAATGTGAACTTTGGCTTATTCAGTGTGCTATAATGTGAGTTTCGGCTCATTCAGTGTGCTTTAATGTGAGTTTCGGCTCATTCAGTGTGCTATAATGTGAGCTTCGGCTCATTCAGTGTGCTATAATGTGAGTTTCGGCTCATTCAGTGTGCTATAATGTGAGTTTCGGCTCATTCAGTGTGCTATAATGTGAGTTTCGGCTCATTCAGTGTGCTATAATGTGAATTTCGGCTCAGTCAGTGTGCTATAATGTGAGCTTCGGCTCATTCAGTGTGCTATAATGTGAGTTTCGGCTCATTCAGTGTGCTATAATGTGAATTTTGGCTCATTCAGTGTGCTATAATGTGAGTTTCGGCTCATTCAGTGTGCTATAATGTGAGTTTCGGCTCATTCAGTGTGCTATAATGTGAATTTTGGCTCAGTCAGTGTGCTATAATGTGAGCTTCGGCTCATTCAGTGTGCTATAATGTGAGATTCGGCTCATTCAGTGTGCTATAATGTGAATTTTGGCTCATTCAGTGTGCTATAATGTGAGTTTCGGCTCATTCAGTGTGCTATAATGTGAATTTTGGCTTATTCAGTGTGCTATAATGTGAGTTTCGGCTCATTCAGTGTGCTATAATGTGAATGTTGGCTCAGTCAGTGTGCTATAATGTGAGCTTCGGCTCATTCAGTGTGCTATAATGTGAGTTTCGGCTCATTCAGTGTGCTATAATGTGAATTTTGGCTTATTCAGTGTGCTATAATGTGAGTTTCGGCTCATTCAGTGTGCTATAATGTGAATTGTGGCTTATTCAGTGTGCTATAATGTGAGTTTCGGCTCATTCAATGTGCTATAATGTGAATTTCGGCTCATTCAGTGTGCTATAATGTGAATTTCGGCTCATTCTGTGTGCTATAATGTGAATTTCGGCTCATTCAGTGTGCTATAATGTGAATTTCGGCTCGTACCGTGTGCTATAATGTGAATTTCGGCTCGTACCGTGTGCTATCATGTGAATTTCGGCTCGTACCATGTGCTATAATGTGAATTTCGGCTCGTACCGTGTGCTATTAGGTGAAAGGGGCACCAGTACTAGATAGTATAAGGGGTTCTACTACACACCCCTTTTGCGTGGCCATGCCCCCTTTTGCGTGACCACGCCCCCTTTTCTGGAGCACGCGCGCCTTCAGCGCGCGCATAATTACATCCTTCACTTTTGCATACCCCCACTTCAAAATTTTCACTTCAACCATTCGTATCACCACATGCAGTGTAACTGTAACACCGTATCACCACATGCAGTGTAATAGTAACACTGTATCACCACATCCAGTGTAACAGTAACACCGTATCACCACATGCAGTGTAACAGTAACACCGTATCACTACCTGCAGTGTAATAGTAACATTGTATCACCACATGCAGTGTAATAGTAACACCATATCACCACATGCAGTGTAACAGTAACACCGTATCACTACCTGCAGTGTAATAGTAACATTGTATCACCACATGCAGTGTAACAGTAACACCGTATCACCACATGCAGTGTAACAGTAACACCGTATCACCACATGCAGTGTAATAGTAACACCGTATCACCACATGCAGGGTAACAGTAACACCGTATCACCACATGCAGTGTAATAGTAACACCGTATCACCACATGCAGTGTAATAGTAACACCGTATCACCACATGCAGGGTAATAGTAACACCGTATCACCACATGCAGTGTAATAGTAACACTGTATCACCACATGCAGTGTAACCGTAACACTGTATCACCACATGCAGTGTAATAGTAACACCGTATCACCACATGCAGTGTAATAGTAACACCGTATCACCACATGCAGTGTAATAGTAACCCCGTATCACCACCTGCAGTATAATAGTAACACTGTATCACCACATGCAGTGTAACAGTAACACTGTATCACCACCCGCAGTGTAATAGTAACACTATCACCACCTGCAGTATAATAGTAACACTGTATCACCACATGCAGTGTAACAGTAACACTGTATCACCACCCGCAGTGTAATAGTAACACTATCACCACCTGCAGTGTAATAGTAACACCGTATCACCACATGCAGTGTAATAGTAACACCGTATCACCACGTGCAGTGTAACAGTAACTCCGTATCACCACATGCAGTGTAATAGTAACTCCGTATCACCACATGCAGTGTAATAGTAACTCCGTATCACCACATGCAGTGTAATAGTAACCCCGTATCACCACCTGCAGTGTAATAGTAACTCCGTATCACCACATGCAGTGTAATAGTAACCCCGTATCACCACATGCAGTGTAATAGTAACACCGTATCACCACCTGCAGTGTAATAGTAACCCCGTATCACCACCTGCAGTGTAATAGTAACCCCGTATCACCACATGCAGTGTAATAGTTATACTGTATCACCACCTGCAGTGTAATAGTAACCCCGTATCACCACCTGCAGTGTAATAGTAACCCCGTATCACCACATGCAGTGTAATAATAACTCTGTATCACCACATGCAGTGTAATAGTAACTTCGTATCACCACCTGCAGTGTAATAGTAACTCTGTATCACCACATGCAGTGTAATAGTAACACCGTATCACCACCTGCAGTGTAATAGTAACTTCGTATCACCACCTGCAGTGTGATAGTAACTCCGTATCACCACATGCAGTGTAATAGTAACCCCGTATCACCACCTGCAGTGTAATAGCAACTCCGTATCACCACATGCAGTGTAATAATAACTCTGTATCACCACATGCAGTGTAATAGTAACTTCGTATCACCACCTGCAGTGTAATAGTAACTCTGTATCACCACATGCAGTGTAATAGTAACACCGTATCACCACCTGCAGTGTAATAGTAACTCCGTATCACCACATGCAGTGTAATAGTAACTCCGTATCACCACCTGCAGTGTAATAGTAACTCTGTATCACCACATGCAGTGTAATAGTAACTCCGTATCACCACCTGCAGTGTAATAGTAACTCCGTATCACCACATGCAGTGTAATAGTAACACCGTATCACCACCTGCATTGTAATAGTAACCCCGTATCACCACCTGCAGTGTAATAGTAACTCTGTATCACCACCTGCAGTGTAATAGTAACTCTGTTTCACCACATGCAGTGTAACAGTAACACCGTATCGCCACATGCAGTGTAATAGTAACCCCGTATCACCACATGCAGTGTAACAGTAACACCGTATCACCACATGCAGTGTAACAGTAACACCGTATCACCACATGCAGGGTAATAGTAACACCGTATCACCACATGCAGTGTAATAGTAACACCGTATCACCACCCGCAGTGTAATAGTAACACCGTATCACCACATGCGGTGTAACAGTAACACCGT
Organism: Pseudophryne corroboree; assembly: GCF_028390025.1. Taxonomy (NCBI): domain Eukaryota; kingdom Metazoa; phylum Chordata; class Amphibia; order Anura; family Myobatrachidae; genus Pseudophryne; species Pseudophryne corroboree. The sequence continues at coordinate 485,617,632 of NC_086451.1, forward strand.
ATCACCACATGCAGTGTAACAGTAACACCGTATCACCACCCGCAGTGTAATAGTAACACCGTATCACCACATGCAGTGTAACAGTAACACCGTATCACCACATGCAGTGTAACAGTAACACCGTATCACCACCTGCAGTGTAACAGCAACACCGTATCACCACATGCAGTGTAACAGTAACACCGTATCACCACATGCAGTGTAACAGTAACACCGTATCACCACATGCAGTGTAACAGTAACACCGCATCACCACATGCAGTGTAACAGTAACACTGTATCACCACATGCAGTGTAACAGCAACACCGTATCACCACATGCAGTGTAACAGTAACACCGTATCACCACATGCAGTGTAACAGTAACACCGTATCACCACATGCAGTGTAACAGTAACACCGTATCACCACCTGCAGTGTAACAGTAACACCGTATCACCACATGCAGTGTAACAGTAACACCGCATCACCACATGCAGTGTAACAGTAACACCGTATCACAACATGCAGTGTAACAGTAACACCGTATCACCACATGCAGTGTAACAGTAACACCGTATCACCACATGCAGTGTAACAGTAACACTGTATCACCACATGCAGTGTAACAGTAACACCGTATCACCACATGCAGTGTAATAGTAACACCGTATCACCACATGCAGTGTAACAGTAACACCGTATCACCACATGCAGTGTAACAGTAACACCGTATCACCACATGCAGTGTAACAGTAACACCGTATCACCACATGCAGTGTAACAGTAACACCGTATCACCACCTGCAGTGTAACAGTAACACCGTATCACCACATGCAGTGTAACAGTAACACCGTATCACCACATGCAGTGTAACAGTAACACCGCATCACCACATGCAGTGTAACAGTAACACCGTATCACAACATGCAGTGTAACAGTAACACTGTATCACCACATGCAGTGTAACAGTAACACCGTATCACAACATGCAGTGTAACAGTAACACCGTATCACCACATGCAGTGTAACAGTAACACCGTATCACCACATGCAGTGTAACAGTAACACCGTATCACCACATGCAGTGTAACAGTAACACCGTATCACCACATGCAGTGTAACAGTAACACCGTATCACCACATGCAGTGTAACAGTAACACCGTATCACCACATGCAGTGTAACAGTAACACCGTATCACCACATGCAGTGTAACAGTAACACCGTATCACCACATGCAGTGTAACAGTAACACCGCATCACCACATGCAGTGTAACAGTAACACCGTATCACCACATGCAGTGTAACAGCAACACCGTATCACCACATGCAGTGTAATAGTAACACCGTATCACCACATGCAGTGTAATAGTAACCCCGTATCACCACCTGCAGTATAATAGTAACACTGTATCACCACATGCAGTGTAACAGTAACACCGTATCACCACATGCAGTGTAACAGTAACACTGTATCACCACCCGCAGTGTAATAGTAACACTATCACCACGTGCAGTGTAACAGTAACTCCGTATCACCACATGCAGTGTAATAGTAACCCCGTATCACCACATGCAGTGTAATAGTAACTCCGTATCACCACATGCAGTGTAATAGTAACTCCGTATCACCACATGCAGTGTAATAGTAACCCCGTATCACCACCTGCAGTGTAATAGTAACTCCGTATCACCACATGCAGTGTAATAGTAACCCCGTATCACCACATGCAGTGTAATAGTAACACCGTATCACCACCTGCAGTGTAATAGTAACCCCGTATCACCACCTGCAGTGTAATAGTAACCCCGTATCACCACATGCAGTGTAATAGTAACACCGTATCACCACCTGCAGTGTAATAGTAACCCCGTATCACCACCTGCAGTGTAATAGTAACCCCGTATCACCACATGCAGTGTAATAGTAACCCCGTATCACCACATGCAGTGTAATAGTTATACTGTATCACCACCTGCAGTGTAATAGTAACCCCGTATCACCACATGCAATGTAATAGTAACACTGTATCACCACATGCAATGTAATAGTAACACCGTATCACCACATGCAGTGTAATAGTAACACTGTATCACCACATGCAGTGTAATAGTAACACCGTATCACCACATGCAGTGTAATAGTAACACTGTATCACCACATGCAGTGTAATAGTAACACCGTATCACCACATGCAGTGTAATAGTAACACCGTATCACTACATGCAGTGTAATAGTAACACCGTATCACCACATGCAGTGTAATAGTAACACTGTATCACCACATGCAGTGTAATAGTAACCCCGTATCACCACATGCAGTGTAATAGTAACACAGTATCACCACATGCAGTGTAACAGTAACACTGTATCACCACATGCAGTGTAATAGTAACACCGTATCACCACATACAGTGTAATAGTAACACCGTATCACTACATGCAGTGTAGTAGTAACACCGTATCACCACATGCAGTGTAATAGTAACACTGTATCACCACCTGCAGTGTAATAGTAACACCGTATCACCACCTGCAGTGTAATAGTAACACCGTATCACCACATGCAGTGTAATAGTAACCCCGTATCACCACATGCAGTGTAATAGTAACACCGTATCACCACCTGCAGTGTAATAGTAACCCCGTATCACCACATGCAGTGTAATAGTAACACCGTATCACTACATGCAGTGTAGTAGTAACACCGTATCACCACATGCAGTGTAATAGTAACACTGTATCACCACCTGATGTGTAATAGTAACACCGTATCACCACCTGCAGTGTAATAGTAACACTGTATCACCACATGCAGTGTAATAGTAACCCCGTATCACCACATGCAGTGTAATAGTAACACCGTATCACCACCTGCAGTGTAATAGTAACCCCGTATCACCACATGCAGTGTAATAGTAACACCGTATCACCACATGCAGTGTAACCGTAACACCGTATCACCACATGCAGTGTAATAGTAACACCGTATCACCACATGCAGTGTAATGGTAACATCGTATCACCACATGCAGTGTAATAGTAACTCCGTATCACCACCTGCAGTGTAATAGTAACACCGTATCACCACATGCAGTGTAATAGTAACTCCGTATCACCACCTGCAGTGTAATAGTAACACCATATCACCACATGCAGTGTAATAGTAACTCCGTATCACCACCTGCAGTGTAATAGTAACACCGTATCACCACCTGCAGTGTAATAGTAACACCGTATCACCACATGCAGTGTAATAGTAACTCCGTATCACCACCTGCAGTGTAATAGTAACACCGTATCACCACATGCAGTGTAATAGTAACTCCGTATCACCACCTGCCGTGTAATAGTAATATCTCTGCTCGTCCCTCGTAATACCACAATGTATCGGGAAGTCCTCTTACCAGGTGTCTCGCCCCCAAACGCTTTGAACTCTAAGGCAAGCGACGGTCTCCAGGGGTAGGTCTCCAGAAGTCCATCCAGGACACCTCTGTAAGAGAAAAGCCATGTTACCGTGCGCAGGTCTCCCGGACGCAGGCCGGCTATGTACATCACCGGGCACAATGACGTTACCTGTTCCGGCCAGGGTCCCTGAAGCCCTTTGCAAAAGGATTTCTGTCTATCTTCAGTTTAGTGATCTGCGGAGAGAATGAACGCACATGACCTTAATGTAAATCTGAGAAGCGAGAGACATGTTTATTACACCTAAAGGCCCGGACTTATCACAGGTTGGAGAGAGATAAAGTACTAGCCATGTAGCTTCTGTCATGTTACAGCAAGTCAATGGAAACATTTATTTACAGCTCCTTCTATTCTACCATTACGTTTCTGGCTATTTGTCAGGAGCTCATTAATTACCCATCATATTCTATAAACGCCGGGACGCTGGTCATTCAGCTGTTCAAAAATAAAAGTAAGTAAAAGTGTAATTTTACTGTAGTAAAACCTATCCCGCTACTTTTCCGATCGCCCCAGATAAGCAGCACATACTGTATCTGGGATATTTGGGGAAATCACAATAAGCGATTTCTGAGCAGGTAGCACCAGTGCCCACCATCCCCGCCGCAATGCGCTTAATTTACCTACAATCAAAATCCCGACGGTCAAAATACTGGCAACCATTCACCGACCGCTAAAATTCCGACAAGGTCAAAATCCTGACATGGTCAAAATACCGACATTTAAAATACTGATAAGGTCAAAATACTGACATTTTGAATGTTGACAGGTTAAAAAGTCGACTTGAGTTTTTCATGATTTTTTCATTGGAAATGACTTGTTCATACTTTACCATCCCAGTGGACCTGGAGGAGGTATAGAATAGTGTCTGAAGCATGGCGAACGCAGTGTCCATGTTGACCTATGTCGACATACACACCAAAAAGAATGAAAAATTTGTGTCGACTTTTTGACCTGTTGACATTTTAAATGTCGGGATTTTGACCTTGGCAGTATTTTAAAATGTCGGGATTTTGACATCAGAATTTTGACTTGTCAGGATTTTGACCATCGGTCAATTGTTGTCGGTAATTTGACCTTCGGGATTCTGATTGACGATATTTCATACTAAACCCATCCCTGCCACCTCTCTCTTCGCTTGTACATGTAACACGTGTGTGATATGTTCTCTCCCTGCTCATTCTCCAGCTCCCCCTGTACTGATCTCTGCCCCCTGCTGCAAATGTAAGACAGACAGATCTTCAGGTAGGGATCACCCAGGGATTTTAAGATACAGATTATCAGGACATTTTAACATAGGAATAATTTGTCCAGCTACAGATAGGGATCATTTGGGCCATGTTTTTATTCTCAGATAGGGATTATCCAGCCATCATCAGAAAGGGATTATTTAGCCATTTCAACATAGGGATCATTCCGTCATCTTCACATAGGGATCATCCGGCCAGCTTCAGATAAGGGTCACCTGGCCAGCTTCAGATAAGGGTCATCAGGCCAGCTTCAGATAAGGGTCATCAGGCCAGCTTCAGATAAGGGTCACCTGGTCATCTTTAAATAGGCCATCTTCATGTAGGGATCATCAAGCCATCATCAGATAGGGATCATCAGGCCATCTTCACGTAGGGATCATCAGGCCATCTTCACGTAGGGATCATCAGGCCATCCTCAGATAGGGATCATCAGGCCATGGGGTTTGAGATGCACAATTCTATCTTAGATCATGTAATTAGTTTCTTACTATTCTGTTACTAAGTAATTAGTCATTCATCAGCAATTATAACGTGCCAGTGATAGTGAAGATAACAGCTCACAGCTGGACATCACAGTTATACAGCAATTACTCTGTATATTCTAATTCCAGCCCTATCCAGACATTCTGGGTCTTTTAGTCCACCAACAACCGCCATAGATGGCCTCTGATATACAGTATGATGAGTACCGCCGGCCACCCACCTGCTGGTTCTGGTACGCCGTCACTGTAGTGAATTCTGTTTCTTTGAATGAGAATGTTCTGACGCCCTCCGCTGGTAATGACTGGATCTGGGACAGCTCGAACCTGGAGTCTTGGACAATGACATGCACCCGGGGTTTGTACTTGTGCATGGACTGCAGAATAATCTACAATATAACGCAGGGTTAGTTGTCGCCGGTGTGTAACACCTGACAGGTAAAGCACAGACGTTACCACACATTTGGGATTTGATTCAGGAGACCCTCTGATAGTTACTCAGTATAACACTACACACAAGCGCAGGGACTATGACATTATATCCGTATTAAATATTTGTCCAGATGTAATCCAATTAAAACTTTGTTTTAGGAGGCAGAAATAAACTCTGAAATAAACGGAATATATCCACCTGTGATCCTGAAACACCCCAATCTGGCAATTCTCCTCTTACACAACTTGTGTATTATTACTATGCATTTATTGGCCAATCTAGAAGTCTTCTGCCCATTGCTGGGTTCTAGAGCCCCTTGTAGATATATACAGGTGTAATGTAGGAATCAGGAGTATCCTCAGCAACTGACACTTTTTCCTGTTTTTTTTGTCAGCAATGGCCTCTCAGGGATTATTATAAGAAGTTATTGGCTTCCACTTCTGTCTAACACCTTCACTCCTCCATTATTACTAGTTTATTCCTCCTTTACACCTTCACTCCTCCATTATTACTCCTTTATTCCTCCTTTACACCTTCTTCACTCCTCCATTATTACTCCTTTATTCCTCATTTACACCTTCTTCACTCCTCCTTCTTCACTCCTCCATTATTACTCCTTTATTCCTCCTTTACACCTTCTTCACTCCTCCATTATTACTAGTTTATTCCTCCTTTACACCTTCTTCAGTCCTCCATTATTACTCCTTTATTCCTCCTTTACACCTTCTTCACTCCTCCATTATTACTCCTTTATTCCTCCTTTACACCTTCTTCACTCCTCCATTATTACTCCTTTATTCCTCCTTTACACCTTCTTCACTCCTCCATTATTACTCCTTTATTCCTCATTTACACCTTCTTCACTCCTCCATTATTACTCCTTTACACCTTCTTCACTCCTCCTTCTTCACTCCTCCATTATTACTCCTTTATTCCTCCTTTACACCTTCTTCACTCCTCCATTATTACTCCTTTATTCCTCCTTTACACCTTCTTCACTCCTCCATTATTACTCCTTTATTCCTACTTTACACCTTCTTCACTCCTCCATTATTACTCCTTTACACCTTCTTCACTCCTCCTTCTTCACTCCTCCATTATTACTCCTTTATTCCTCCTTTACACCTTCTTCACTCCTCCATTATTACTCCTTTATTCCTCCTTTACACCTTCTTCACTCCTCCTTCTTCTTCACTCCTCCTTTATTCCTCCTTTACATCTTCTTCACTCCTTCTTCACTCCTACATTATTACTAGTTTATTCCTCCTTTACACCTTCTTCACTCCTCCTTCCTCACTCCTCCATTATTACTCCTTTATTCCTCCTTTACACCTTCTTCACTCCTCCATTATTACTCCTTTATTCCTCCTTTACACCTTCTTCACTCCTTCATTATTACTCCTTTATTCCTCCTTTACACCTTCTTCACTCCTCCATTATTACTCCTTTATTCCTCCTTTACACCTTCTTCACTCCTCCATTATTACTCCTTTATTCCTCCTTTACACCTTCTTCACTCCTCCATTATTACTCATTTATTCCTCCTTTACACCTTCTTCACTCCTCCATTATTACTTGTTTATTCCTCCTTTACACCTTCTTCACTCCTCCATTATTACTCATTTATTCCTCCTTTACACCTTCACTCCTCCATTATTACTCGTTTATTCCTCCTTTACACCTTCTTCACTCCTCCATTATTACTCATTTATTCCTCCTTTACACCTTCACTCCTCCATTATTACTTGTTTATTCCTCCTTTACACCTTCTTCACTCCTCCATTATTACTTGTTTATTCCTCCTTTACACCTTCACTCCTCCATTATTACTCGTTTATTCCTCCTTTACACCTTCACTCCTCCTTCCTCACTCCTCCATTATTACTAATTTATTCCTCCTTCCTCACTCCTCCATTATTACTCATTTATTCCTCCTTTACACCTTCTTCACTCCTCCATTATTACTCATTTATTCCTCCTTTACACCTTCTTTACTCCTCCTTCCTCACTCCTCCATTATTACTAATTTATTCCTCCTTCCTCACTCCTCCATTATTACTCATTTATTCCTCCTTTACACCTTCTTCACTCCTCCATTATTACTCATTTATTCCTCCTTTACACCTTCCTCACTCCTCCTTCCTCACTCCTCCATTATTACTCATTTATTCCTCCTTCCTCACTCCTCCATTATTACTCGTTTATTCCTTCTTTACACCTTCTTCACTCCTCCATTATTACTCGTTTATTCCTCCTTTACACCTTCTTCACTCCTCCTTCCTCACTCCTCCATTATTACTAATTTATTCCTCCTTCCTCACTCCTCCATTATTACTAGTTTATTCCTCCTTCAATCCCGCTACATTCCACTTTCACTCCAGCTTTGCACCTCCTTCACTATTCCTTTAGTCCTCATTCACTTCTCCTCCATTCCTCCTTCACTGACTTCATTCCTCTTCACTCCTCCTTTATTCCTTCTTCTTTTCTCCTTCCCTCTTCCTCCATTCCTCCTTCACTCCTCCTCCATTTCTCCCTCTTTTTTTTACTTTATTGCCAACTCCCTTTTCTTAACTTGTTCCTTACCCCTTCCTTTGTGTCTCTCTTTATTTCTTACGTCTGCCCCAGCAGCATCCACAGTGCACAGTCCCTCTTCCATCTCTCCCTTACTCCTACTAAACGTATTTTTCACATCTTCACTTCGCCATCAAATTTCTCTTGTCTTTCCCTCTTCCCTCATTTTCGCTCCTTTTTTCCTCATACCTAACATCCCACGTTTCACTTACTTCTCCATCACATCTGCTGAGCTTATATCTTCATTACTCCTTCCTTTATTACTCACTTTTCTATAATGTTTCACTCATTTCTACCCTTCTCTTCACCTCCCATGTTTATCTCACTTCTCCATAACTTCTGCTTCTTGTCCTTCGTTTCTCTACCACTCCTCCCTCAGTTCTAAACTTCTTCACTTCTTCATGACTTCTCTTTCACATCACCTTCACTTTTCCCTCACTTATCCCAAACTTCCCCTTCGCTTCTTTACCTCTCCCTAATATCCTCACTTTTCCTTTACTTATTCCTCACTTCTCCGTCACTTCTCCCTAACTTGTTCTTTCTGTCTTCACTTCTCCATCAATTCTTCCTTTCCTGAGACAAGCGGCTGAACGTAATGAAGTCCGAGTTGGCTGGCGGTGCGGGTTTCTGACCGAATTCTGACTTTTTTTAAAGCAGCAGTCATTTACAAGGCAAAACCACGCTGCTTTAAAAAACGTCTGAGTTCTGCCAGGAACCCACACCTCCGGCCAACTCGGACTTCATCACATCCAGCCCAAGGCGTCCAATTGATGTCTGGTCTACACAATGTGCAATATGTCCTCAAGGTAGAGGTGTAAAAAGATTATACAGAGCTTGGAGGCCACAAGTAATACCTCACATCTGTGTGTCATCAGCTCCCAGTAGACACACATCCGTCCTGCAGAATGGCTAGTTGGTAGAATAGCGAGCATGGGTAGCCTTCTAAGAGCAGAATATCTGGGGAACGTTGCCTCATAGCAATGGTAGAATACACTGGGTGCCAACGTGTGATTTTCTGCCACACCATCAGCCATGTGACAGTGCAGGTGCTGGTGTAAGATGTGTCCCACTGTCACCCCATGTTTAAAGCGCAATGGAATATGCTGCGCTATATAAGAAACAGCTAATAAATAAATAATATGACGCCTGCAGGTAGATGACAGACTTCATGGTGATTCATCTACAATGATCCCCAGAATTCACCCCCTGGGCAACTACAGACTGCAAAAGGATCAAAGAACAGAGAAAAAGTTATAGGCAGGCCACTAATTTTTTTTGCACCTTCTATTAGATAATAGCTAGAATCTGATTTGTTGCTAAGTATACCCCTAAATCTCTCTGCACATGTTACATCTGCCCCGCCTGCAGTGCAACGTGGTTTTGCCCAGTTGCTTGCTGTTTTGCTTTACTTACGAACATGAATGAGGCGTATAGCTTCTTACAGGAACATTCTTGCTCCCCATTCCCTTTCTGGCTCCACTGCTGGGTGCTCTGTGTGGTATTATTGCTCCCAGACATTCCTGGGACACGGATCAGAAAAGGTCTCTACCTTCTGCTGGGACTGACCCTCTATGTTGGCGGCTATATTCCACACCTTAGTGGTTATCCACACTGAGAGGACAATAGGGTCCCTATATTATTCCCTAGAACGTTCTCCCTCTGCCCTTAGGAAATGTCTGAGGAACTCGCTCCCGGATATCTCATTGGTGTTAAGTGTCTGTTATTGGGGGGAACGCAGGAAGCAGCTGGATCACGCACAGAGATCTCTCAGTGAGATACACATGTGAAACTAAGACGCAGAAATGTATTTAAATTGAGTTCAGTTTCATTCTCAAGACGACGCTGGTCTATGCCGGACTTCAGCTACATCAACATCACAATGTGAAAAAATAATATTTGGGGCTTGAGCTTCGATCTGTGTAGGTTTAGGGGATAATTTATTATGTAAACCATTAAACGGAGAGTTTATTCAGGGCAGATGCTGCTGTTGCCCTGCTCCTCGCACAGGATCACTCCCCACAGAGGAGTTGGGAGCTCCAGCAGGGGCTGCCATACTGCAATATATGGATGCCACCATCTTGCTCTCACTTCTAAGTGCAACTGACCAATCCCATTCCTGGATGTATGGGCAGCTTAGCGGCATCAACCAATCCAGGCCAGGCATCTTAGAGGCAGCCTCCTGTGCACTCACTCATTGCCTGTAGGTCAGTACAACTATGGCTGCTGGTTGCGGAATTTCCTTGTTCTCCAGTGTTCCTGCCGTTTCCTTCTGGAGAGCTCCTGGAAAGACTAAGAGATTTGTAGCAATATTCTCTTTCTGGCTTCCATGAGTCTCTCTCACTGCTCCTGCAGTCCAGCAATTACACCTGTGCTATAACCCTCGCTGTGCTCCAGCAGCATCCACAGTGCACAGTCTCTCTCACTGCTCCTGCAGTCCACCAATTACACCTGTGCTATAACCCTCACTGTGCTCCAGCAGCATCCACAGTGCACAGTCTCACTGCTCCTGCAGTCCAGCAATTACACCTGTGCTATAACCCTCGCTGTGCTCCAGCAGCATCCACAGTGCACAGTCTCTCTCACTGCTCCTGCAGTCCAGCAATTACACCTGTGCTATAACCCTCACTGTGCTCCAGCAGCATCCACAGTGCACAGTCTCACTGCTCCTGCAGTCCAGCAATTACACCTGTGCTATAACCCTCGCTGTGCTCCAGCAGCATCCACAGTGCGCAGTCTCTCTCACTGCTCCTGCAGTCCAGCAATTACACCTGTGCTATAACCCTCGCTGTGCTCCAGCAGCATCCACAGTGCACAGTCTCTCTCACTGCTCCTGCAGTCCAGCAATTACACCTGTGCTATAACCCTCGCTGTGCTCCAGCAGCATCCACAGTGCACAGTCTCTCTCACTGCTCCTGCAGTCCAGCAATTACACCTGTGCTATACCCCTCGCTGTGCTCCAGCAGCATCCACAGTGCACAGTCTCTCTCACTGCTCCTGCAGTCCAGCAATTACACCTGTGCTATAACCCTCGCTGTGCTCCAGCAGCATCCACAGTGCACAGTCTCTCTCACTGCTCCTGCAGTCCTGCAATTACACCTGTGCTATAACCCTCGCTGTGCTCCAGCAGCATCCACAGTGCACAGTCTCTCTCACTGCTCCTGCAGTCCAGCAATTACACCTGTGCTATAACCCTCGCTGTGCTCCAGCAGCATCCACAGTGCAGTCTCTCTCACTGCTCCTGCAGTCCAGCAATTACACCTCTGCTATAACCCTCGCTGTGCTCCAGCAGCATCCACAGTGCAGTCTCTCTCACTGCTCCTGCAGTCCAGCAATTACACCTGTGCTATAACCCTCGCTGTGCTCCAGCAGCATCCACAGTGCACAGTCTCTCTCACTGCTCCTGCAGTCCAGCAATTACACCTGTGCTATACCCCTCGCTGTGCTCCAGCAGCATCCACAGTGCACAGTCTCTCTCACTGCTCCTGCAGTCCAGCAATTACACCTGTGCTATAACCCTCGCTGTGCTCCAGCAGCATCCACAGTGCAGTCTCTCTCACTGCTCCTGCAGTCCAGCAATTACACCTGTGCTATAACCCTCGCTGTGCTCCAGCAGCATCCACAGTGCAGTCTCTCTCACTGCTCCTGCAGTCCAGCAATTACACCTGTGCTATAACCCTCGCTGTGCTCCAGCAGCATCCACAGTGCACAGTCTCTCTCACTGCTCCTGCAGTCCAGCAATTACACCTGTGCTATACCCCTCGCTGTGCTCCAGCAGCATCCACAGTGCACAGTCTCTCTCACTGCTCCTGCAGTCCAGCAATTACACCTGTGCTATAACCCTCGCTGTGCTCCAGCAGCATCCACAGTGCACAGTCTCTCACTGCTCCTGCAGTCCAGCAATTACACCTGTGCTATAACCCTCGCTGTGCTCCAGCAGCATCCACAGTGCACAGTCTCTCTCACTGCTCCTGCAGTCCAGCAATTACACCTGTGCTATAACCCTCGCTGTGCTCCAGCAGCATCCACAGTGCACAGTCGCTCTCACTGCTCCTGCAGTCCAGCAATTACACCTGTGCTATAACCCTCGCTGTGCTCCAGCAGCATCCACAGTGCACAGTCTCTCTCACTGCTCCTGCAGTCCAGCAATTACACCTGTGCTATAACCCTCGCTGTGCTCCAGCAGCATCCACAGTGCAGTCTCTCTCACTGCTCCTGCAGTCCAGCAATTACACCTGTGCTATAACCCTCGCTGTGCTCCAGCAGCACCCACAGTGCACAGTCTCTCTCACTGCTCCTGCAGTCCAGCAATTACACCTGTGCTATAACCCTCGCTGTGCTCCAGCAGCAATCACAGTGCACAGTCTCTCTCACTGCTCCTGCAGTCCAGCAATTACACCTGTGCTATAACCCTCGCTGTGCTCCAGCAGCATCCACAGTGCACAGTCTCTCACTGCTCCTGCAGTCCAGCAATTACACCTGTGCTATACCCCTCGCTGTGCTCCAGCAGCATCCACAGTGCAGTCTCTCTCAGTGCTCCTGCTGTCCAGCTATTACACCTGTGCTATAACCCTCGCTGTGCTCCAGCAGCATCCACAGTGCACAGTCTCTCTCACTGCTCCTGCAGTCCAGCAATTACACCTGTGCTATAACCCTCGCTGTGCTCCAGCAGCATCCACAGTGCAGTCTCTCTCACTGCTCCTGCAGTCCAGCAATTACACCTGTGCTATAACCCTCGCTGTGCTCCAGCAGCATCCACAGTGCACAGTCTCTCACTGCTCCTGCAGTCCAGCAATTACACCTGTGCTATAACCCTCGCTGTGCTCCAGCAGCATCCACAGTGCACAGTCTCTCTCACTGCTCCTGCAGTCCAGCAATTACACCTGTGCTATAACCCTCGCTGTGCTCCAGCAGCATCCACAGTGCACAGTCTCTCTCACTGCTCCTGCAGTCCAGCAATTACACCTGTGCTATACCCCTCGCTGTGCTCCAGCAGCATCCACAGTGCACAGTCTCTCTCACTGCTCCTGCAGTCCAGCAATTACACCTGTGCTATAACCCTTGCTGTACTCCAGCAGCATCCACAGTGCACAGTCTCTCTCACTGCTCCTGCAGTCCAGCAATTACACCTGTGCTATAACCCTCGCTGTGCTCCAGCAGCATCCACAGTGCACAGTCTCTCTCACTGCTCCTGCAGTCCAGCAATTACACCTGTGCTATAACCCTCACTGTGCTCCAGCAGCATCCACAGTGCACAGTCCGTCTCACTGCTCCTGCAGTCCAGCAATTACACCTGTGCTATAACCCTCGCTGTGCTCCAGCAGCATCCACAGTGCACAGTCTCTCTCACTGCTCCTGCAGTCCAGCAATTACACCTGTGCTATAACCCTCGCTGTGCTCCAGCAGCAATCACACTGCACAGTCTCTCTCACTGCTCCTGCAGTCCAGCAATTACACCTGTGCTATAACCCTCACTGTGCTCCAGCAGCATCCACAGTGCACAGTCTCTCTCACTGCTCCTGCAGTCCAGCAATTACACCTGTGCTATAACCCTCGCTGTGCTCCAGCAGCATCCACAGTGCACAGTCTCTCTCACTGCTCCTGCAGTCCAGCAATTACACCTGTGCTATAACACTCGCTGTGCTCCAGCAGCATCTACAGTGCACAGTCTCTCTCACTGCTCCTGCAGTCCAGCAATTACACCTGTGCTATACCCCTCGCTGTGCTCCAGCAGCATCCACAGTGCACAGTCTCTCTCACTGCTCCTGCAGTCCAGCAATTACACCTGTGCTATAACCCTCGCTGTGCTCCAGCAGCATCCACAGTGCACAGTCTCTCTCACTGCTCCTGCAGTCCAGCAATTACACCTGTGCTATAACCCTCGCTGTGCTCCAGCAGCATCCACAGTGCACAGTCTCTCTCACTGCTCCTGCATTCCAGCAATTACACCTGTGCTATACCCCTCGCTGTGCTCCAGCAGCATCCACAGTGCACAGTCTCTCTCACTGCTCCTGCAGTCCAGCAATTACACCTGTGCTATAACCCTCGCTGTGCTCCAGCAGCATCCACAGTGCACAGTCTCTCTCACTGCTCCTGCAGTCCAGCAATTACACCTGTGCTATAACCCTCGCTGTGCTCTAGCAGCATCCACAGTGCACAGTCTCTCTCACTGCTCCTGCAGTCCAGCAATTACACCTGTGCTATAACCCTCGCTGTGCTCCAGCAGCATTCACAGTGCACAGTCTCTCTCTCTGCTCCTGCAGTCCAGCAATTACACCTGTGCTATAACCCTCACTATGCTCCAGCTGCATCCACAGTGCACAGTCTCTCTCACTGCTCCTGCAGTCCAGCAATTACACCTGTGCTATAACCCTCGCTGTGCTCCAGCAGCATCCACAGTGCACAGTCTCTCTCACTGCTCCTGCAGTCCTGCAATTACACCTGTGCTATAACCCTCGCTGTGCTCCAGCAGCATCCACAGTGCACAGTCTCTCTCACTGCTCCTGCAGTCCAGCAAAAACACCTGTGCTATAATTCTCGCTGTGCTCCAACAGCATCCACAGTGCACAGTCTCTCTCACTGCTCCTGCAGTCCTGCAATTACACCTGTGCTATAACCCTCGCTGTGCTCCAGCAGCATCCACAGTGCACAGTCTCTCTCACTGCTCCTGCAGTCCAGCAATTACACCTGTGCTATAACCCTCACTGTACTCCAGCAGCATCCACAGTGCACAGTCTCACTCACTGCTCCTGCAGTCCAGCAATTACACCTGTGCTATAACCCTCGCTGTGCTCCAGCAGCATCCACAGTGCACAGTCTCTCACTGCTCCTGCAGTCCAGCAATTACACCTGTGCTATAACCCTCTGTGCTCCAGCAGCATCCACAGTGCACAGTCTCTCTCACTGCTCCTGCAGTCCAGCAATTACACCTGTGCTATAACCCTCGCTGTGCTCCACCAGCATCCACAGTGCAGTCTCTCTCACTGCTCCTGCAGTCCAGCAATTACACCTGTGCTATAACCCTCGCTGTGCTCCAGCAGCATCCACAGTGCACAGTCTCTCTCACTGCTCCTGCAGTCCAGCAATTACACCTGTGCTATAACCCTCGCTGTGCTCCAGCAGCATCCACAGTGCACAGTCCCTCTCACTGCTCCTGCAGTCCAGCAATTACACCTGTGCTATAACCCTCGCTGTGCTCCAGCAGCATCCACAGTGCAGTCTCTCTCAATGCTCCTGCAGTCCAGCAATTACACCTGTGCTATAACCCTCGCTGTGCTCCAGCAGCATCCACAGTGCAGTCTCTCTCAATGCTCCTGCAGTCCAGCAATTACACCTGTGCTATAACCCTCGCTGTGCTCCAGCAGCATCACAGTGCACAGTCTCTCACTGCTCCTGCAGTCCAGCAATTATACCTGTGCTATAACCCTCGCTGTGCTCCAGCAGCATCCACAGTGCAGTCTCTCTCACTGCTCCTGCAGCCCAGCAATTACACCTGTGCTATACCCCTCGCTGTGCTCCAGCAGCATCCACAGTGCAGTCTCTCTCACTGCTCCTACAGTCCAGCAATTACACCTGTGCTATAACCCTCGCTATGCACCGGTAGCATCCACAGTGCACAGTCTGTCTCACTGCTCCTGCAGTCCAGCAATTACACCTGTGCTATAACCCTCGCTGTGCTCCAGCAGCATCCACAGTGCACAGTCTCTCTCACTGCTCCTGCAGTCCAGCAATTACACCTGTGCTATAACCCTCGCTGTGCTCCAGCAGCATCCACAGTGCACAGTCTCTCTCACTGCTCCTGCAGTCCAGCAATTACACCTGTGCTATAACCCTCACTGTGCTCCAGCAGCATCCACAGTGCACAGTCCGTCTCACTGCTCCTGCAGTCCAGCAATTACACCTGTGCTATAACCCTCGCTGTGCTCCAGCAGCATCCACAGTGCACAGTCTCTCTCACTGCTCCTGCAGTCCAGCAATTACACCTGTGCTATAACCCTCGCTGTGCTCCAGCAGCAATCACACTGCACAGTCTCTCTCACTGCTCCTGCAGTCCAGCAATTACACCTATGCTATAACCCTCGCTGTGCTCCAGCAGCATCTCAGTGCACAGTTTCTCTCACTGCTCCTGCAGTCCAGCAATTACACCTGTGCTATAACCCTCGCTGTGCTCCAGCAGCATCCACAGTGCACAGTCTCTCTCACTGCTCCTGCAGTCCAGCAATTACACCTGTGCTATACCCCTCGCTGTGCTCCAGCAGCATCCACAGTGCACAGTCTCTCTCACTGCTCCTGCAGTCCAGCAATTACACCTGTGCTATAACCCTCGCTGTGCTCCAGCAGCATCCACAGTGCACAGTCTCTCTCACTGCTCCTGCAGTCCAGCAACTACACCTGTGCTATAACCCTCGCTGTGCTCCAGCAGCATCCACAGTGCACAGTCTCTCTCACTGCTCCTGCAGTCCAGCAATTACACCTGTGCTATAACCCTCGCTGTGCTCCAGCAGCATCCACAGTGCACAGTCCCTCTCACTGCTCCTGCAGTCCAGCAATTACACCTGTCTATAACCCTCGCTGTGCTCCAGCAGCATCCACAGTGCACAGTCTCTCTCACTGCTCCTGCAGTCCAGCAATTACACCTGTGCTATAACCCTCGCTGTGCTCCAGCAGCATCCACAGTGCACAGTCTCTCTCACTGCTCCTGCAGTCCAGCAATTACACCTGTGCTATAACCCTCACTGTGCTCCAGCAGCATCCACAGTGCACAGTCTCTCTCACTGCTCCTGCAGTCCAGCAATTACACCTGTGCTATAACCCTCGCTGTGCTCCAGCAGCATCCACAGTGCACAGTCTCTCTCTTTGCTCCTGCAGTCCAGCAATTACACCTGTGCTATAACCCTCACTGTGCTCCAGCAGCATCCACAGTGCACAGTCTCTCTCTCTGCTCCTGCAGTCCAGCAATTACACCTGTGCTATAACCCTCGCTGTTCTCCAGCAGCATCCACAGTGCACAGTCTCTCTCACTGCTCCTGTAGTCCAGCAATTACACCTGTGCTATAACCCTAGCTGTGCTCCAGCAGCTTCCACAGTGCACAGTCTCTCTCACTGCTCCTGCAGTCCAGCAATTACACCTGTGCTATAACCCTCGCTGTGCTCCAGCAGCATCCACAGTGCACAGTCCCTCTCACTGCTCCTGCAGTCCAGCAATTACACCTGTCTATAACCCTCGCTGTGCTCCAGCAGCATCCACAGTGCACAGTCTCTCTCACTGCTCCTGCAGTCCAGCAATTACACCTGTGCTATAACCCTCGCTGTGCTCCAGCAGCATCCACAGTGCACAGTCTCTCTCACTGCTCCTGCAGTCCAGCAATTACACCTGTGCTATTACCCTCACTGTGCTCCAGCAGCATCCACAGTGCACAGTCTCTCTCTTTGCTCCTGCAGTCCAGCAATTACACCTGTGCTATAACCCTCACTGTGCTCCAGCAGCATCCACAGTGCACAGTCTCTCTCTCTGCTCCTGCAGTCCAGCAATTACACCTGTGCTATAACCCTCGCTGTTCTCCAGCAGCATCCACAGTGCACAGTCTCTCTCACTGCTCCTGTAGTCCAGCAATTACACCTGTGCTATAACCCTAGCTGTGCTCCAGCAGCTTCCACAGTGCACAGTCTCTCTCACTGCTCCTGCAGTCCTGCAATTACACCTGTGCTATAACCCTCGCTGTGCTCCAGCAGCATCCACAGTGCACAGTCTCTCTCACTGCTCCTGCAGTCCAGCAATTACACCTGTGCTATATCCCTCACTGTGCTCCAGCAGCATCCACAGTGCACAGTCTCTCTCACTGCTCCTGCAGTCCAGCAATTACACCTGTGCTATAATTCTCGCTGTGCTCCAACAGCATCCACAGTGCACAGTCTCTCTCACTGCTCCTGCAGTCCAGCAATTACACCTGTGCTATAACCCTCACTGTACTCCAGCAGCATCCACAGTGCACAGTCTCTCACTGCTCCTGCAGTCCAGCAATTACACCTGTGCTATAACCCTCTGTGCTCCAGCAGCATCCACAGTGCACA
Source organism: Pseudophryne corroboree (assembly GCF_028390025.1). Classification (NCBI taxonomy): domain Eukaryota; kingdom Metazoa; phylum Chordata; class Amphibia; order Anura; family Myobatrachidae; genus Pseudophryne; species Pseudophryne corroboree. The sequence continues at coordinate 485,635,879 of NC_086451.1, forward strand.
GTCTCTCTCACTGCTCCTGCAGTCCAGCAATTACACCTGTGCTATACCCCTCGCTGTGCTCCAGCAGCATCCACAGTGCACAGTCTCTCTCACTGCTCCTGCAGTCCAGCAATTACACCTGTGCTATACCCCTCGCTGTGCTCCAGCAGCATCCACAGTGCACAGTCTCTCTCACTGCTCCTGCAGTCCAGCAATTACACCTGTGCTATAACCCTCGCTGTGCTCCAGCAGCATCCACAGTGCACAGTCTCACTCACTGCTCCTGTAGTCCAGCAATTACACCTGTGCTATAACCCTCGCTGTGCTCCAGCAGCATCCACAGTGCACAGTCTCTCTCACTGCTCCTGCAGTCCAGCAATTACACCTGTGCTATAACCCTCGCTGTGCTCCAGCAGCATCCACAGTGCACAGTCTCTCTCACTGCTCCTGCAGTCCAGCAATTACACCTGTGCTATAACCCTCGCTGTGCTCCAGCAGCATCCACAGTGCACAGTCTCTCTCACTGCTCCTGCAGTCCAGCAATTACACCTGTGCTATAACCCTCTGTGCTCCAGCAGCATCCACAGTGCACAATCTCTCTCACTGCTCCTGCAGTCCAGCAATTACACCTGTGCTATAACTCTCTGTGCTCCAGCAGCATCCACAGTGCACAGTCTCTCTCACTGCTCCTGCAGTCCAGCAATTACACCTGTGCTATAACTCTCTGTGCTCCAGCAGCATCCACAGTGCACAGTCTCTCTCACTGCTCCTGCAGTCCAGCAATTACACCTGTGCTATAACCCTCGCTGTGCTCCAGCAGCATCCACAGTGCACAGTCTCTCTCACTGCTCCTGCAGTCCAGCAATTACACCTGTGCTATAACCCTCGCTGTGCTCCAGCAGCATCCACAGTGCACAGTCTCTCTCACTGCTCCTGCAGTCCAGCAATTACACCTATGCTATAACCCTCGCTGTGCTCCAGCAGCATCCACAGTGCACAGTCTCTCTCACTGCTCCTGCAGTCCAGCAATTACACCTGTTCTATAACCCTCGCTGTGCTCCAGCAGCATCCACAGTGCACAGTCTCTCTCACTGCTCCTGCAGTCCAGCAATTACACCTGTGCTATAACCCTCTATGTTCTCCAGCAGCATCCACAGTGCACAGTCTCTCTCACTGCTCCTGCAGTCCAGCAATTACACCTGTGCTATAACCCTCGCTGTGCTCCAGCAGCATCCACAGTGCACAGTCTCTCTCACTGCTCCTGCAGTCCAGCAATTACACCTGTGCTATAACCCTCGCTGTGCTCCAGCAGCATCCACAGTGCACAGTCTCTCTCACTGCTCCTGCAGTCCAGCAATTACACCTGTGCTATAACCCTCACTGTGCTCCAGCAGCATCACAGTGCACAGTCTCTCTCACTGCTCCTGCAGTCCAGCAATTACACCTGTGCTATATCCCTCGCTGTGCTCCAGCAGGATCCACAGTGCACAGTCTCTCTCACTGCTCCTGCAGTCCAGCAATTACACCTGTGCTATACCCCTCGCTGTGCTCCAGCACCATCCACAGTGCACAGTCTCTCTCACTGCTCCTGCAGTCCAGCAATTACTCCTGTGTTATAACCCTCGCTGTGCTCCAGCAGCATCCACAGTGCACAGTCTCTCTCACTGCTCCTGCAGTCCAGCAATTACACCTGTGCTATACCCCTCGCTGTGCTCCAGCACCATCCACAGTGCACAGTCTCTCTCACTGCTCCTGCAGTCCAGCAATTACACCTATGCTATAACCCTCGCTGTGCTCCAGCAGCATCCACAGTGCACAGTCTCTCTCACTGCTCCTGCAGTCCAGCAATTACACCTGTGCTATAACCCTCGCTGTGCTCCAGCAGCATCCACAGTGCACAGTCTCTCTCACTGCTCCTGCAGTCCAGCAATTACACCTGTGCTATAACCCTCGCTGTGCTCCAGCAGCATCCACAGTGCACAGTCTCTCTCACTGCTCCTGCAGTCCAGCAATTACACCTGTGCTATAACCCTCGCTGTGCTCCAGCAGCATCCACAGTGCACAGTCTCTCTCACTGCTCCTGCAGTCCAGCAATTACACCTGTGCTATAACCCTCGCTGTGCTCCAGCAGCATCCACAGTGCACAGTCTCTCTCACTGCTCCTGCAGTCCAGCAATTACACCTGTGCTATAACCCTCGCTGTGCTCCAGCAGCATCCACAGTGCACAGTCTCTCTCACTGCTCCTGCAGTCCAGCAATTACACATGTGCTATAACCCTCGCTGTGCTCCAGCAGCATCCACAGTGCACAGTCTCTCTCACTGCTCCTGCAGTCCAGCAATTACACCTGTGCTATAACCCTCGCTGTGCTCCAGCAGCATCCACAGTGCACAGTCTCTCTCACTGCTCCTGCAGTCCAGCAATTACACATGTGCTATAACCCTCGCTGTTCTCCAGCAGCATCCACAGTGCACAGTCTCTCTCACTGCTCCTGTAGTCCAGCAATTACACCTGTGCTATAACCCTAGCTGTGCTCCAGCAGCTTCCACAGTGCACAGTCTCTCTCACTGCTCCTGCAGTCCAGCAATTACACCTGTGCTATAACCCTCGCTGTGCTCCAGCAGCATCCACAGTGCACAGTCTCTCTCACTGCTCCTGCAGTCCAGCAATTACACCTGTGCTATAACTCTCGCTGTGCTCCAGCAGCATCCACAGTGCACAGTCTCTCTCACTGCTCCTGCAGTCCAGCAATTACACCTGTGCTATAACCCTCGCTGTGCTCCAGCAGCATCCACAGTGCACAGTCTCACTGCTCCTGCAGTCCAGCAATTACACCTGTGCTATAACCCTCGCTGTGCTCTAGCAGCATCCACAGTGCACAGTCCGTCTCACTGCTCCTGCAGTCCAGCAATTACACCTGTGCTATAACCCTCGCTGTGCTCCAGCAGCATCCACAGTGCACAGTCTCTCTCACTGCTCCTGCAGTCCAGCAATTACACCTGTGCTATAACCCTCGCTGTGCTCCAGCAGCATCCACAGTGCACAGTCTCTCTCACTGCTCCTGCAGTCCAGCAATTACACCTGTGCTATAACCCTCGCTGTGCTCCAGCAGCATCCACAGTGCACAGTCTCTCTCACTGCTCCTGCAGTCCAGCAATTACACCTGTGCTATAACCCTCGCTGTGCTCCAGCAGCATCCACAGTGCACAGTCTCTCTCACTGCTCCTGCAGTCCAGCAATTACACCTGTGCTATAACCCTCGCTGTGCTCCAGCAGCATCCACAGTGCACAGTCTCTCTCAATGCTCCTGCAGTCCAGCAATTACACCTGTGCTCTACCCCTCGCTGTGCTCCAGCAGCATCCACAGTGCACAGTCTCTCTCACTGCTCCTGCAGTCCAGCAGTTATACCTGTGCTATAACCCTCGCTGTGCTCCAGCAGCATCCACAGTGCACAGTCTCTCTCACTGCTCCTGCAGTCCAGCAGTTATACCTGTGCTATAACCCTCGCTGTGCTCCAGCAGCATCCACAGTGCACAGTCTCTCTCACTGCTCCTGCAGTCCAGCAATTACACCTGTGCTATAACCCTCGCTGTGCTCCAGCAGCATCCACAGTGCACAGTCTCACTGCTCCTGCAGTCCAGCAATTACACCTGTGCTATAACCCTCACTGTGCTCCAGCAGCATCCACAGTGCACAGTCCGTCTCACTGCTCCTGCAGTCCAGCAATTACACCTGTGCTATAACCCTCGCTGTGCTCCAGCAGCATCCACAGTGCACAGTCTCTCTCACTGCTCCTGCAGTCCAGCAATTACACCTGTGCTATAACCCTCGCTGTGCTCCAGCAGCATCCACAGTGCACAGTCTCTCTCACTGCTCCTGCAGTCCAGCAATTACACCTGTGCTATAACCCTCGCTGTGCTCCAGCAGCATCCACAGTGCACAGTCTCTCTCACTGCTCCTGCAGTCCAGCAATTACACATGTGCTATAACCCTCGCTGTGCTCCAGCAGCATCCACAGTGCACAGTCTCTCTCACTGCTCCTGCAGTCCAGCAATTACACCTGTGCTATAACCCTCACTGTGCTCCAGCAGCATCCACAGTGCACAGTCTCTCTCACTGCTCCTGCAGTCCAGCAATTACACCTGTGCTATAACCCTCGCTGTGCTCCAGCAGCATCCACAGTGCACAGTCTCTCTCACTGCTCCTGCAGTCCAGCAATTACACATGTGCTATAACCCTCGCTGTGCTCCAGCAGCATCCACAGTGCACAGTCTCTCTCACTGCTCCTGCAGTCCAGCAATTACACCTGTGCTATAACCCTCACTGTGCTCCAGCAGCATCCACAGTGCACAGTCTCTCTCACTGCTCCTGCAGTCCAGCAATTACACCTGTGCTATAACCCTCGCTGTGCTCCAGCAGCATCCACAGTGCACAGTCTCTCTCACTGCTCCTGCAGTCCAGCAATTACACCTGTGCTATAACCCTCGCTGTGCTCCAGCAGCATCCACAGTGCACAGTCTCTCTCACTGCTCCTGCAGTCCAGCAATTACACATGTGCTATAACCCTCGCTGTGCTCCAGCAGCATCACAGTGCACAGTCTCTCTCACTGCTCCTGCAGTCCAGCAATTACACCTGTGCTATATCCCTCGCTGTGCTCCAGCAGGATCCACAGTGCACAGTCTCTCTCACTGCTCCTGCAGTCCAGCAATTACACCTGTGCTATAACCCTCACTGTGCTCCAGCAGCATCCACAGTGCACAGTCTCTCTCACTGCTCCTGCAGTCCAGCAATTACACCTGTGCTATAACCCTCGCTGTGCTCCAGCAGCATCCACAGTGCACAGTCTCTCTCACTGCTCCTGCAGTCCAGCAATTACACCTGTGCTATACCCCTCGCTGTGCTCCAGCAGCATCCACAGTGCACAGTTTCTCTCACTGCTCCTGCAGTCCAGCAATTACACCTGTGCTCTACCCCTCGCTGTGCTCCAGCAGCATCCACAGTGCACAGTCTCTCTCACTGCTCCTGCAGTCCAGCAGTTATACCTGTGCTATAACCCTCGCTGTGCTCCAGCAGCATCCACAGTGCACAGTCTCTCTCACTGCTCCTGCAGTCCAGCAATTACACCTGTGCTATAACCCTCACTGTGCTCCAGCAGCATCCACAGTGCACAGTCTCACTGCTCCTGCAGTCCAGCAATTACACCTGTGCTATAACCCTCACTGTGCTCCAGCAGCATCCACAGTGCACAGTCCGTCTCACTGCTCCTGCAGTCCAGCAATTACACCTGTGCTATAACCCTCGCTGTGCTCCAGCAGCATCCACAGTGCACAGTCTCTCTCACTGCTCCTGCAGTCCAGCAATTACACCTGTGCTATAACCCTCGCTGTGCTCCAGCAGCACCCACAGTGCACAGTCTCTCTCACTGCTCCTGCAGTCCAGCAATTACACCTGTGCTATAACCCTCGCTGTGCTCCAGCAGCATCCACAGTGCAGTCTCTCTCACTGCTCCTGCAGTCCAGCAATTACACCTGTGCTATAACCCTCGCTGTGCTCCAGCAGCATCCACAGTGCACAGTCTCTCTCACTGCTCCTGCCGTCCAGCAATTACACCTGTGCTATAACCCTCGCTGTGCTCCAGCAGCATCCACAGTGCACAGTCTCTCTCACTGCTCCTGCAGTCCAGCAATTACACATGTGCTATAACCCTCGCTGTGCTCCAGCAGCATCCACAGTGCACAGTCTCTCTCACTGCTCCTGCAGTCCAGCAATTACACCTGTGCTATAACCCTCACTGTGCTCCAGCAGCATCCACAGTGCACAGTCTCTCTCACTGCTCCTGCAGTCCAGCAATTACACCTGTGCTATAACCCTCGCTGTGCTCCAGCAGCATCCACAGTGCACAGTCTCTCTCACTGCTCCTGCAGTCCAGCAGTTATACCTGTGCTATAACCCTCGCTGTGCTCCAGCAGCATCCACAGTGCACAGTCTCTCTCACTGCTCCTGCAGTCCAGCAGTTATACCTGTGACTTAACCCTCGGTATTCTCAAGCCACCATGTACCCTCTTCCCTCTCTCTATCTCTTTATCTATCAGGAGCTCTCTCAGTATCTCTTGTGCCACCATTCCTCTCTCTCTCTCTCTCTCTCTCTCTCTCTCTCTCCGGGGGATGTTACAGACCCGATCAAAGATGTCCTAAGTTTAACACATCTACAATTAGTTTTTCTGACATGCGGGGGGACGCCCAGCACAGGGCTAGGCTGCCCTGCATGCCAAACCCTCCCCCTTCCCCCGCACGATTGCAAAATCATTGCACGGCAGCATTGCTTTTGCACCCGCCAAGTAGCTTCCTACCTGTGCAGCGTAGCTACGTTGTCCAGACTGTGCCCCACCAACAGCGTTCTAATGCCATTGGCACGTCCCCTCCCACCCTGATTGACAGGCAGAGGTGATCACACCAGTGAGAAGCTGTATATAGAACATAATATAGAGCCATTCTCTATGGCTGGACAGTATGGAATACTTACACAATATCTAATCAATAAAGGCATATATAAAATAAATACAGTATTCTATATATGTATATACAGCAGCTGTTCTATTCATTTGGATTGTATCATTATTGTTAGATAATTACAGATAGAGCCACGCTAATCGTGGCTCCATCTGTGCCTGGGCGCGCCTTGTGAGGTGGACCGGCGGGAGCGAACGCGGTGCGTGTGAATGGGAGCAAATGTGAGCGTCTGGGTATGCTCGGCGGTGCGCCGAGGTGCAGGTGTGCCAAGGAACGCCGCTCGCCGCCTGTGATGTAGCCACACTCAATAAGCATGGCTCCATCTGTATAATAAAATATAGAACAATCCTATATACAATCATATATAATATGTAGGGGATGCGGTTAATTTACAGGTTGTCAGGATCTTGGCGTTCAGGATACTGAAACAGGAATCCCAACAGCCGGTGAAATGCGGGTGGTCAGAATCCCGACCACAGCCTGGAATTCCCAATCGGCTGGTGGTCTATGCCACCACCCGAGAGGGAATATAATAGTGTGGCGAGCATCAGCCCCGATGCGTGGCGAGCGCAGCCAACGCTAAATCATACAGAAACCCCTATTTGGACCTATACAATTGATATACGTGTAGAAATAACTCTAATAATAAATAGGACATGTAAAAATGAAGTTACATACAAATATATAAAAAAAAGTATAACTGTATTAATATATACATAATATATACATAATATAAATAGAGGCTTAGCACTATATATATATATATATATATATATATATATATCTTTATAAAAACATGCATTAGTAATGTTATTAAAAAATATATATATACAGTGTATAAAATGTATAAAATAAATTATATATTCTTTATAAAATATAAAGATGTAGTGATATGTAAAATAAAAAAAAAATTCAATGTAATCAAATGTAGACTATATACAATATATAGGATGTACACAGAAAAGATGTAAATAATACACAGTATAATAAATCGATATAATAACATACTTAATATATGAATAGAGGAAGTTATAGTATTTAGAAATTATATTGAATGTATAGATATGATATTATATATCATATTTAAACAGAACAAATAGTTAATATAAATGTGTAGATATGATATATATATATATATATATATATATACATACACACACACACACATACTGTACACACACGTGATAACATATGGAAAATAAAAAGTGAGGAAATCAAATATAGAATATATAGATGTAATAGTATGGTATATATAATATATAATATATAAAGATGTAAGCTGTATAAATATTATAAAGTACCATGTATGGATGTTATATAATATACGTAATATTTAAATAAAGGATGTAATAATGTATAGACTATATATACAATTTGTAGAATAGATACAGAGAAGACTTTATGATTTACAATGTATAGATGTGATAATATATAGAAATAATAACTTGGGGACATAATAATATGTGTAGATATAATAATATTGAAATTGATGTGGTAATACTATATAAAACTGAAATAAAAAACAGATGTAATAATATATAGAATATATATATATATATATATATATATATATATATATATACACAGGTTGAGTCTCCCTTATCCAAAATGCTTGGGACCAGAGGTATTTTGGATATGGGATTTTTCCGTATTTTGGAATAACTGCATACCATAATGAGATATCATGGTGATGGGACCTAAATCTAAGCACAGAATGCATTTATGTTACATATACACCTTATACACACAGCCTGAAGGTCATTTTAGCCAATATTTTTTATAACTTTGTGCATTAAACAAAGTGTGTGTACATTCACACAATTCATTTATGTTTCATATACACCTTATACACACAGCCTGAAGGTCATTTAATACAATATTTTTAATAACTTTGTGTATTAAACAAAGTTTGTGTACATTGAGCCATCAAAAAACAAAGGTTTCACTATCTCACTCTCAGTCAAAAAAGTCCGTATTTCGGAATATTCCGTATTTCGGATATTTGGATATGGGATACTCAACCTGTATATATATGACAGGTAATAATATAATGATATATAGAATAGGTAATGATATAAATATAATAGTATATAGAATATATATATATGACAGGTAATAATATAATGATATATAGAATAGGTAATGATATAAATATAATAGTATATAGAATATATATATATGACAGGTAATAATATAATGATATATAGAATAGGTAATGATATAAATATAATAGTATATAGAATATATATATATGACAGGTAATAATATAATGATATATAGAATAGGTAATGATATAAATATAATAGTATATAGAATATATATATATGACAGGTAATAATATAATGATATATAGAATAGGTAATGATATAAATATAATAGTATATAGAATATATATATATATATATGACAGGTAATAATATAATGATATATAGAATAGGTAATGATATAAATATAATAATATATAGAATATATACCTACATGTCCTTTGTCATCCATCTCATTGTTGGTTAGTTTGACCCGATCAAAGCTGACGATCTGCCGCATCCAGGTCTCCCCGGAGCAGGGGGAGTCGGGGTGGAGGTAGAGTCGGGGGGAGATGCAGGTGTGGTCCGTATTCCCGGCCACCATCCACTGAGAGCTGTGATAGACATACCTGCGGGGCAATGGCAGATTGGAACAGGTGTATACAGGTGCAGAGCATTACCGGATGGGATGATGATGATAATGTTATACAGACCTGTATCGCTTGGAGTCCACAGGGATGATGTCCATGGCGATATAATACTGTTTGGCCGGTTCCAGACCCTTCACTTTGATTCGTACAGAGGGGAACATTCTCCTTATCCAGGACAGAAATGTGGATACTGTTATTACACAGCGACACTCACAAGACGGCCATTGTATATTATATATATTATTATATACAGCTCCTGTATACATTATACACTGTGACTCCCCTGTAGGGTGTGTTGGGGGCTGCTAAGCATTTGCTGCAGGAGGTAATGATCCATCTGTTGCAGACAGTAAGATAAACAGAAACTCCTGCTGCAGCGAGGACACTGATCTATCACCCCCTGTGTGTCCTGAGCCGGCATCAGATGGCTCGCAGGGAGCCCTGTATATATATATATATATATATATATATGCTTACCATACTATCCCTATAACCCGGGTCCCTCATGGATTACACTTGTTCTGTGGCTGAGTAAAACCAGGTGACCCGCAGGCTTGAAGTCACCCAGCCACAGAACCTGTGTAATTCATTATTAAAGGAATAATAAGGTAACCCTATGTACAGTATATAGGCCTCTGTGTACTGTGACCTTCATCAGGACACATCCCATACCAGGAATAAAGACGTGGGCTGTGTCCTGATGGGATGAGATGTGTTTCAGGTGTAAGTGGCGCTATAATCCACGATAAGAGACACTCACATAGACTGACAGCATGGTGCTGGGGGGCAGAGTCTCCAAAGCATCATAGGAGCATGAAGCCCCCAGTATAGAGCAATGGGTGAGAGAGAGCTCAGCAGGCAGTCATTTCACTGCATGGTAACGTCACAATCATTCACTCATAGCAGCAATATGTACATGGGAAATGTCAGCGTTTCAGTCCTGACAGGGACCCATGTCAAGAGACCACAGTGACACCCACAGAGAAAGTACTATGCAATGGAATGAATATATTTAAAATATGTATTATTTATAGTATATGTAGTATGTATGGAGCATTGGTTATCTGCAAATGGGAATATAACGCTAGATAATATAATGCTGGGAATATAACGCTAGATAATATAATACTGGAAATATAACGCTAGATAATATAATGCTGGGAGTATAACGCTAGATAATATAATGCTGGGAATATAACGCTAGATAATATAATGCTGGGAATATAACGCTAGATACAGGTTGAATATCCCATATCCAAATATTCCGAAATACGGAATATTCCGAAATACGGACTTTTTTGAGTGAGAGTGAAATAATGAAACCTTTGTTTTTTGGTGGCTCAATGTACACAAACTTTGTTTCATACTCAAAGTTATTAAAAATATTGTATTAAATGACCTTCAGGCTGTGTGTATAAGGTGTATATAATACATAAATGAATTGTGTGAATGTACACACACTTTGTTTAATGCACAAAGTTATAAAAAATATTGGCTAAAATTACCTTCAGGCTGTGTGTGTATAAGGTGTATATGTAACATAAATGCATTATATGCTTAGATTTAGGTCCCATCACCATAATATCTCATTATGGTATGCAATTATTCCAAAATACGGAAAAATCCGATATCCAAAATTCCTCTGGTCCCAAGCATTTTGGATAAGGGATACTCAACCTGTAATATAATGCTGGGAATATAACGCTAGATAATATAATGCTGGGAATATAACGCTAGATAATGTAATGCTGGGAGTATAACGCTAGATAATATAATGCTGGGAATATAACGCTGGATAATATAATGCTGGGAATATAACGCTAGATAATATGCTGGGAATATAACGCTGGATAATATAATGCTGGGAATATAACGCTAGATAATATAATGCTGGGAATATAACGCTAGATAATATAATGCTGGGAATATAACGCTAGATAATATAATGCTGGGAATATAATACTAGATAAAATAATACTGGAAATATAACGCTAGATAATATAATACAGGTTGAGTATCCCTTATCCAAAATGCTTGGGACCAGAGGTATTTTGGATATCGGATTTTTCCGTATTTCGGAATAATTGCATACCATAATGAGATATCATGGTGATGGGACCTAAATCTAAGCACAGAATGCATTTATGTTTCATATACACCTTATACACACAACCTGAAGGTAATTTTAGCCAATATTTTTTATAACTTTGTGCATTAAACAAAGTGTGTCTACATTCACATAATTAATTTATGTTTCATATACACCTTATACACACAGCCTGAAGGTCATTTAATACAATATTTTTAATACCTATGTGTATTAAACAAAGTTTGTGTACATTGAGCCATCAAAAAACAAAGGTTTCACTATCTCACTCTCAGTCAAAAATGTCCGTATTTCGGAATATTCCGTATTTCGGAATATTTGGATATGGGATACTCAACCTGTACTGGGAATATAACGCTAGGTAATATAATGCTGGGAATATAACGCTAGATAATATAATGCTGGGAATATAACGCTAGATAATATAATACTGGAAATATAACGCTAGATAATGTAATGCTGGGAGTATAACGCTAGATAATATAATGCTGGGAATATAACGCTGGATAATATAATGCTGGGAATATAACGCTAGATAATATGCTGGGAATATAACGCTAGATAATATAATGCTGGGAATATAACGCTAGTTAATATAATGCTGGGAATATAACGCTAGATAATATAATGCTGGGAATATAACGCTAGATAATATGCTGGGAATATAACGCTAGATAATATAATACTGGGAATATAACGCTAGATAATATAATACTGGAAATATAACGCTAGATAATATAATGCTGGGAATATAACGCAAGATAATATAATGCTGGGAGTATAACGCTAGATAATATAATGCTGGGAATATACTGCTAGATAATATAATGCTGGGAATATAACGCTAGATAATATAATGCTTGGAATATAACGCTAGATAATATAATGCTGGGAATATAACACTAGATAATACAATGCTGGGAGTATAACGCTAGATAATATAATGCTGGGAATATAACGCTAGATAATATAATGCTGGGAATATAACGCTAGATAATACAATGCTGGGAATATAACGCTAGATAATATAATGCTGGGAATATAACGCTAGATAATATAATGCTGGGAAAATAGCGCTAGATAATATAATGCTGGGAATATAACGCTAGATAATATAATGCTGGGAAAATAGCGCTAGATAATATAATGCTGGGAATATAACGCTAGATAATATAATGCTGGGATATAATGCTACATAATATAATGCTGGGAATATAACGCTAGATAATATAATGCTTGGAATATAACGCTAGATAATATAATGCTGGGAATATAACACTAGATAATACAATGCTGGGAATATAACGTTAGATAATATAATGCTGGGAATATAACGCTAGATAATAATGCTGGGAATATAATGCTAGATAATATAGTGCTGGGAATATAATGCTAGATAATATAATGCTGGGAATATAACGCTAGATAATAGTGCTGGGAATATAATGCAAGATAATATAGTGCTGGGAATATGATGCTAGATAATATAATGCTGGGAAAATAGCGCTAGATAATATAATGCTGGGAATATAACGCTAGATAATATAATGCTGGGAATATAACGCTAGATAATATAATACTGGGAATATAACGCTAGATAATATAATGCTGGGAATATAACTCTAGATAATATAATGCTGGGAATATAATGCTGGGAACATAATGCTAGATAATATAATGCTGGGAATATAATGCTAGATAATATAACGCTTGGAATATAACGCTAGATAATACAATGCTGGGAATATAACGCTAGAAAATACAATGCTGGGAATATAACGCTAGATAATATAATGCTGGGATATAATGCTGGGAATATAACGCTAGATAATACAATGCTGGGAATATAACGCTAGATAATATAATGCTGGGATATAATGCTAAATAATATAATGCAGGGAATATAACGCTAGATAATATAATGCTGGGAATATAACGCTAGATAATATAATGCTGGGAATATAACGCTAGGTAATATAATGCTCGGAATATATAACGCTAGATAATATAATGCTGGATGATACTGTATCTTGCTAGATAATATAATGCTGGATAATATAATGCTGGATAATATAATGCTGGATGATACTGTATCTTGCTAGATAATATAATGCTGGATAATATAATGCTGGATAATATAATGCTGGATGATACTGTATCTTGCTAGATAATATAATGCTGGATAATATAATGCTGGATGATACTGTATCTTGCTAGATAATATAATGCTGGATAATATAATGCTGGATGATACTGTATCTTGCTAGATAATATAATGCTGGATAATATAATGCTGGATAATATAATGCTGGATGATACTGTATATTGCTAGATAATATAATGCTGGGAATATAACACTGGGAAAATATTGCTGGGAAAGTTGGGCTATATAACGCTGGATAATATTATGTGGAGGAATATAATGCTGGATAATATTATGTGGAGGAATATGATGCTGGATAATATAATGCTAGATAATATTATGTGGGGGAATATAATGCTGGATAATATAATATTATGTGGAGGAATATAATGCTGGATAATATAATGCTGGATAATAATATGTGGGGGAATATAATGCTGGATAATATTATGTGGAGGAATATAATGCTGGATAATATTATGTGGGGGAATATAATGCTGGATAATATAATGCTGGATAATATGTTAGGGGTTATAATGCTGAGGAATATAATGCTGGGTTATATAATGCTGGAGATATAATGCTGGATAATGTAATGCTGGGGATACAATGCTGCATAATGTAATGCTGGATAATATAATTCTGGGTTATATAATGCTGGAGATATAATGATGGATAATATAATGCTTTGTGATATAATGCAAATATTAGAGATGCTAGATAATTTAATGCTGGGAATATAGTGTTGAATACTGTATAATGGGAATATAGTGCTGGGACGGAATGCTGGGTAATATAATGTGTGTATATATATATATATATATATATATATAATGCTTGGTAATATAATGCAGGTAAATATAACGCTGTTAATATAATGCTGGGTAATAATTTTTATATAATGTTGGTGAATATAACACTGGTAATATAATGCTGGACAATTTAATGCTGAATAATAAATGCTGGGAATATAATGCACGGGAATATTTCACTGGATAATATAATGCTGGGAATATAATGCTGGATAATATAATGCTGGATAATATAATGCTGGATAATAACATTCTGGGTTATATAATGCTGGGGAGATAACGCTGGATAATATAATGCAGGGGAATATTTTACTGGATAATATAATGTTGGATAATATAACGCTGGGGGATATAACGCTACATAATATAATGCTAGATAATATATTGCTGTGAATATAATGCTGGATAATGTAATGCTGGGAATATATCACTGGGTAATATAATACTGGATAATATAATACTGGATAATATAATGCTGGGAATATAATACTGGATAATATAATGCTGGGAATATATCACTGGATAATATAATGCGGGGGGAATATATCACTGGATAATATAATGCTGGGGAATATATCACTGGGTAATATAATGCAGGGAATATAATGCTGGATATTATAATGCGGGGGAATATATCACTGAATAATATAATACGGGGGAATATAATGCTGGGAATATATCATTGGATAATATAATGCAGGGAATATAACTCTGGATAATATAATGCTGGGAGTATATCACTGGATAATATAATGCTGGGAATATATCACTGGATAATATAATGCAGGGAATATAATGCTGAATATTACAATGCGGGGGAATATATCACTGAATAATATAATACGGGGGAATTAATGCTGGGAATATATCACTGGATAATATAATACTGGATAATATAATGCTGGATAATATAATGCTGGGAAATAAATATATCACTGGATAATATAATGCTGGATAATATAATGCTGGGAATATATCACTGGATAATATAATGCTGGGAATATATCACTGGATAATATAATGCAGGATAATATAATGCTGGGAATATATCACTGGATAATATAATGCTGGGAATATATCACTGAATAATATAATACGGGGGAATATAATGCTGGGAATATATCACTGGATAATATAATGCAGGATAATATAATGCTGGGAATATATCACTGGATAATATATTGCTGGGAATATATCACTGAATAATATAATGCTGGAAATATAATGCTGGGAATATATCACTGGATAATATAATGCTGGGTTATATAATCCTGGGAATATATCAATGGATAATATAATACTGGATAATATATCACTGGATAATATAATGCTGGATAATATAATGTGGGGGAATATATCACTGGATAATATAATGCTGGGAATATATCACTGGATAATATAATACTGGGAATATATCACTGGATAATATATCACTGGATAATATAATGCTGGGAATATATCACTGGATAATATAATGCTGGGAATATATCACTGAATAATATAATACGGGGGAATATAATGCTGGGAATATATCACTGGATAATATAATGCAGGATAATATAATGCTGGGAATATATCACTGGATAATATAATGCTGGGAATATATCACTGAATAATATAATGCTGGAAATATAATACTGGGAATATATCACTGGATAATATAATGCTGGGTTATATAATCCTGGGAATATATCACTGGATAATATAATACTGGATAATATATCACTGGATAATATAATGCTGGGAATATATCACTGGATAATATAATACTGGATAATATAATACTGGATAATATAATGTGGGGGAATATATCACTGGATAATATAATGCTGGGAATATATCACTGGATAATATAATGCTGGGAATATATCACTGGATAATATATCACTGGATAATATAATGCTGGGAATATATCACTGGATAATATATCACTGGATAATATAATGCTGGGAATATATCACTGGATAATATAATGCTGGATAATATAATGCTGGGAATATATCACTGGATAATATAATACTGGATAATATAATGCTGGATAATATAATGCTGGGAAATATATCACTGGATAATATAATGCTGGATAATATAATGCTGGGAATATATCACTGGATAATATAATGCTGGGAATATATCACTGGATAATATAATGCAGGATAATATAATGCTGGGAATATATCACTGGATAATATAATGCTGGGAATATATCACTGGATAATGTAATGCTGGGAATATATCACTGAATAATATAATACGGGGGAATATAATGCTGGGAATATATCACTGGATAATATAATGCAGGATAATATAATGCTGGGAATATATCACTGGATAATATAATGCTGGGAATATATCACTGGATAATATAATGCTGGGAATATATCACTGGATAATATAATGCTGGGTTATATAATGCTGGGAATATATCACTGGATAATATAATACTGGATAATATCATCACTGGATAATATAATGCTGGATAATATAATGTGGGGGAATATATCACTGGATAATATAATGCTGGGAATATATCACTGGATAATATAATGCTGGATAATATAATACAGGGAATATAATGATGACCTCTCCTGCGTTGGTCTCCTACCTCCCGGCCTTGGTGATGATCATCTCGGTTCCTATCTCGTGAAATCTCCGCCACAGTTCGCAGCCCTGCAGCTCCACCCTTATTGCGCTGTGAGGTGCGGTGTCCGGAGAAAGTGGCGCAGAGGATTTGGGACGCTTCTCTGCTGGGAATAGAGCAACAAGGGGTTATATAGCCGGATAAAATCCCTGGAATAACTCAGGAGCTGATGGACGCTATATACCACAGGGGTAATAATACAACGAGAAAGGAATATGTGGGGCAGTTACAATTATAGCTGTCACTGGCCCGTGGCGTTAGGGGGGCACATCCCTAATAACCCCCATTAAGTGGTTCCCTGGGAACCCTGTGATCCCGGCAGGTTGGTGGCACCTCAGGAGTTGTGTGTCCTGGTGATGCAATGGGCAGCAGTAGGGGGATGTGGGGGTATCTCTGGGAAGTCTGGGGAGTATTTGCCCTATAAATCTCCCCTATGCAGCAGCTGCCACAGAGCCCCAACACTAACCAGGCTCCTCATCCCTGGGGGCCATCTGGCAAAGTGTGGCCCCCTCCGCTGTATCTGGGGCCCCATGCTGGCTCTCCCCTCCATGTTCCTCCAGCGCTCTCTTAGTAGAGGAACCCACTAATGCCTCCACGGAAAAAGCGTAAGCTCTTGAGCTCAGGGACATCCCTGTGCCAGACAGATGTAACTTCGGGACACTACAGTCTGCAATGTTCCCCAAATCTCTTCCCTCTGATGTGCTGAGAGCTGAGGCAGGGGAGGACTGGGGGGGCAGGTACTGGTGTCTGAGCCCTCCAATCAGTGCGTGGGACAGGGAGGGGGCATGAGGTGGGGAAAGCTATAGTGATTATATGATACAGAAGGTGCTGCAAGCGTATGGTCTGTGCACTGTGCCTAGTCACAGCTTGTCCTCGTTACCGTCTGTCCCATTAGTTACATTGTAGCATATTACACAGCCTGGTATCAGGGGAGCAGAGCTACAGGACAGGCAGATGTACCAAGCCTTGGAGACAGATAAACTACAGTTTCCAAGCACAGCCGGTAACATGGCAGGAGATGATTGGCCGGTACTTTATCTCTCTCCACTTTATTTCTTTTAGTACATCTGTCCTACAGCGTTACACAGCGTGGTACCAGGGGGTACAGGGCAGGTACAGCGCTACACAGCGTGGTACCAGGGAGTACAGAGGTACAGGGCAGATACAGCATTACACAGCGTGGTACCAGGGGGTACAGTGGTACAGCGCAGGTACAGCGTTACATAGCGTGGTACCAGGGGATACAGAGGTACAGCGCAGGTACAGCATTACACAGCGTGGTACCAGGGGGTACAGAGGTACAGGGCAGGTACAGCATTACACAGCGTGGTACCAGGGGGTACAGAGGTACAGGGCAGGTACAGCATTACACAGCGTGGTACCAGGGGGTACAGGGCAGGTACAGCGTTACACAGCGTGTTACCAGGGGGTACAGAGGTACAGGTCAGGTACAGCATCACACAGCGTGGTACCAGGGGGTACAGGGGTACAGGGCAGGTACAGCGTTACACAGCGTGGTACCAGGGGGTACAGAGGTACAGGGCAGGTACAGCATTACACAGCGTGGTACCAGGGGGTACAGGGGTACATGGCAGGTACAGCATTACACAGCATGGTACCAGGGAGTATAGAGGTACAGGGCAGGTACAGCGCTACACAGCGTGGTACCAGGGAGTACAGAGGTACAGGACAGGTACAGCGTTACACAGCGTGGTACCAGGGAGTACAGAGGTACAGGGAAGGTACAGCGTTACACAGCGTGGAACCAGGGGGTACAGAGCTACAGGGAAGGTACAGCGTTACACAGCATGGTACCAGGGAGTACAGAGGTACAGGGAAGGTACAGCGTTACACAGCGTGGTACCAGGGAGTACAGAGCTACAGGGAAGGTACAGCGTTACACAGCGTGGTACCAGGGAGTACAGAGGTACAGGGAAGGTACAGCGTTACACAGCGTGGTACCAGGGAGTACAGAGCTACAGGGAAGGTACAGCGTTACACAGCGTGGTACCAGGGAGTATAGAGGTACAGGGCAGGTACAGCGCTACACAGCGTGGAACCAGGGAGTACAGAGGTACAGGGCAGATACAGCGTTACACAGCGTGGTACCAGGGAGTACAGAGGTACAGGGCAGGTAAAGCGTTACACAGCGTGGTACCAGGGAGTACAGAGGTACAGGGCAGATACAGCGTTACACAGCGTGGTACCAGGGAGTACAGAGGTACAGGGCAGGTAAAGCGTTACACATCGTGGTACCAGGGGGGGTACAGAGGCACAGTGCAGGTACAGCGTTACACAGCGTGGTACCAGGGAGTACAGAGGTACAGGGAAGGTACAGCGTTACACAGCGTGGTACCAGGGAATACAGAGCTACAGGGAAGGTACAGCGTTACACAGCGTGGTACCAGGGAGTATAGAGGTACAGGGCAGGTACAGCGCTACACAGCGTGGTACCAGGGAGTACAGAAGTACAGGGCAGGTACAGCGTTACACAGCGTGGTACCAGGGGGTACAGGGGTACAGGGCAGGTACAGCGTTACACAGCGTGGTACCAGGGGGTACAGGGGTACAGGGAAGGTACAGTGTTACACAGCGTGGTACCAGGGAGTACAGAGGTACAGGGCAGGTACAGTGTTACACAGCGTGGTACCAGGGAGTACAGAGGTACAGGGCAGGTTCAGCGATACACAGTGTGGTACCAGGGGGTACAGGGGTACAGGGCAGGTACAGCGTTACATAGCGTGGTACCAAGGGGTACAGGGGTACAGGGCAGGTACAGCGTTACACAGGTGGTACCAGGGAGTACAGAGGTACAGGGCAGGTACAGTGTTACACAGCGTGGTACCAGGGAGTACAGAGGTACAGGGCAGGTACAGCGTTACACAGCGTGGTACCAGGGAGTACAGAGGTACAGGGCAGGTACAGCATTACACAGTGTGGTACAAGGGGGTACAGGGGTACAGGGCAGGTACAGCGTTACACAGCGTGGTACCAGGGAGTATAGAGGTACAGGGCATGTACAGCGTTACACATGTGGTACCAGGGAGTATAGAGGTACAGGGCAGGTACAGCGTTACACAGCGTGGTACCAGGGGGTACAGGGGTACAGGGCAGGTACAGCGTTACACAGCGTGGTACCAGGGGGTACAGAGCTACAGGACAGGTACAGCGTTACACAGCGTGGTACCAGGGAGTATAGAGGTACAGGGCAGGTACAGTGTTACACAGCGTGGTACCAGGGAGTACAGCGGTACAGGGCAGGTACAGCGTTACACAGCGTGGTACCAGGGGGTACAAAGGTACAGGGCAGGTACAGCGTTACACAGCGTGGTACCAGGGGGTACAGGGGTACAGGGCAGGTACAGCGTTACACAGCGTGGTACCAGGGGGTACAGAGCTACAGGACAGGTACAGCGTTACACAGCGTGGTACCAGGGAGTATAGAGGTACAGGGCAGGTACAGTGTTACACAGCGTGGTACCAGGGAGTACAGAGGTACAGGGCAGGTACAGCGTTACACAGCGTGGTACCAGGGGGTACAGGGGTACAGGGCAGGTACAGCATTACACAGCGTGGTACCAGGGAGTACAGAGGTACAGGGCAGGTACAGCGTTACACAGCGTGGTACCAGGGGATACAGATGTACAGGACAGGTACAGCGTTACACAGCATGGTACCAGGGGATACAGAGGTACAGCGCAGGTACAGCCTTACACAGCGTGGTACCAGGGGGTACAGAGGTACAGGGCAGGTACAGCGTTACACAGCGTGGTACCAGGGTGTACAGGGGTACAGGGCAGGTACAGCGTTACACAGCGTGGTACCAGGGGGTACAGAGGTACAGGGCAGGTACAGCATTACACAGCGTGGTACCAGGGGGTACAGGGGTACAGGGCAGGTACAGCGTTACACAGCGTGGTACCAGGGGGTACAGGGGTACAGGGCAGGTACAGCGTTACACAGCGTGGTACCAGGGGGTACAGAGGTACAGGGCAGGTACAGCATTACACAGCGTGGTACCAGGGGGTACAGGGGTACAGGGCAGGTACAGCGCTACACAGCGTGGTACCAGGGAGTACAGAGGTACAGGACAGGTACAGCGTTACACAGCGTGGTACCAGGGAGTACAGAGGTACAGGGAAGGTACAGCGTTACACAGCGTGGTACCAGGGGGTACAGAGCTACAGGGAAGGTACAGCGTTACACAGGTGGTACCAGGGAGTATAGAGGTACAGGGCAGGTACAGCGTTGCACAGCGGGGTACCAGGGAGTACAGAGGTACAGGGCAGGTAAAGCGTTACACATCGTGGTACCAGGGGGGGTACAGAGGCACAGTGCAGGTACAGCGTTACACAGCGTGGTACCAGGGAGTACAGAGGTACAGGGAAGGTACAGCGTTACACAGCGTGGTACCAGGGAATACAGAGCTACAGGGAAGGTACAGCGTTACACAGCGTGGTACCAAGGGGTACAGGGGTACAGGGCAGGTACAGCGCTACACAGCGTGGTACCAGGGAGTACAGAGATACAGGGCAGATACAGCGTTACACAGCGTGGTACCAGGGAGTACAGAGGTACAGGGAAGGTACAGCGTTACACAGCGTGGTACCAGGGGGTACAGAGCTACAGGGAAGGTACAGCGTTACACAGCGTGGTACCGGGGAGTACAGAGGTACAGGGCAGATACAGCGTTACACAGCGTGGTACCAGGGAGTACAGAGGTACAGGGCAGGTACAGCGCTACACAGTGTGGTACCAGGGAGTACAGAGCTACAGTGCAGGTACAGCGTTACACAGCGTGGTACCAGGGAGTACAGAGGTACAGGGAAGGTACAGCGTTACACAGCGTGGTACCAGGGGGTACAGAGCTACAGGGAAGGTACAGCGTTACACAGCGTGGTACCAGGGGGTACAGGGGTACAGGGCAGGTACAGCGCTACACAGCGTAGTACCAGGGAGTACAGAGGTACAGGGCAGATACAGCGTTACACAGCGTGGTACCAGGGGGTACAGAGGTACAGGGCAGGTACAGCGTTACACAGCGTGGTACCAGGGGGTACAGGGGTACAGGGCAGGTACAGCGTTACACAGCGTGGTACCAGGGAGTACAGAGGTACAGGGCAGGTACAGCGCTACACAGCGTGGTACCAGGGGGTACAGGGGTACAGGGCAGGTACAGCGCTACACAGCGTGGTACCAGGGGGTACAGAGGTACAGGGCAGGTACAGCATTACACAGTGTGGTACCAGGGGGTACAGGGGTACAGGGCAGGTACAGCGCTACACAGCGTGGTACCAGGGGGTACAGAGGTACAGGGCAGGTACAGCATTACACAGTGTGGTACCAGGGGGTACAGGGGTACAGGGCAGGTACAGCGTTACACAGCATGGTACCAGGGAGTATAGAGGTACAGGGCAGGTACAGCATTATACAGCGTTGTACCAGGGAGTACAGAGGTACAGGGCAGGTACAGCGTTACACAGCGCGGTACCAGGGGGTACAGGGGTACAGGGCAGGTACAGCGTTACACAGCGTGGTACCAGGGGGTACAGGGGTACAGGGAAGGTACAGTGTTACACAGCGTGGTACCAGGGAGTACAGAGGTACAGGGCAGGTACAGCGTTACACAGCGTGGTACCAGGGAGTACAGAGGTACAGGGCAGGTTCAGCGATACACAGTGTGGTACCAGGGGGTACAGGGGTACAGGGCAGGTACAGCGTTACACAGCGTGGTACCAAGGGGTACAGGGGTACAGGGCAGGTACAGCGTTACACAGGTGGTACCAGGGAGTACAGAGGTACAGGGCAGGTACAGCGTTACACAGCGTGGTACCAGGGAGTACAGAGGTACAGGGCAGGTACAGCATTACACAGTGTGGTACCAGGGGCTACAGGGGTACAGGGCAGGTACAGCGTTACACAGCGTGGTACCAGGGAGTATAGAGGTACAGGGCAGGTACAGCGTTACACAGGTGGTACCAGGGAGTATAGAGGTACAGGGCAGGTACAGCGTTGCACAGCGTGGTACCAGGGGGTACAGGGGTACAGGGCAGGTACAGCGTTACACAGCGTGGTACCAGGGGGTACAGAGCTACAGGACAGGTACAGCGTTACACAGCGTGGTACCAGGGAGTATAGAGGTACAGGGCAGGTACAGTGTTACACAGCGTGGTACAAGGGAGTACAGAGGTATAGGGCAGGTACAGCGTTACACAGCGTGGTACCAGGGGGTACAAAGGTACAGGGCAGGTACAGCGTTACACAGCGTGGTACCAGGGGGTACAGGGGTACAGGGCAGGTACAGCGTTACACAGCGTGGTACCAGGGGGTACAGAGCTACAGGACAGGTACAGCTTTACACAGCGTGGTACCAGGGAGTATAGAGGTACAGGGCAGTTACAGTGTTACACAGCGTGGTACCAGGGAGTACAGAGGTACAGGGCAGGTACAGCGTTACACAGCGTGGTACCAGGGGGTACAGGGGTACAGGGCAGGTACAGCATTACACAGCGTGGTACCAGGGAGTACAGAGGTACAGGGCAGGTACAGCGTTACACAGCGTGGTACCAGGGGGTACAGGGGTACAGGGCAGGTACAGCGTTACACAGCGTGGTACCAGGGGATACAGATGTACAGGACAGGTACAGCGTTACACAGCGTGGTACCAGGGGGGGTACAGAGGTACAGGGCAGGTACAGTGTTACACAGCGTGGTACCAGGGGATACAGGGGTATAGGGCAGGTACAGCGCTACACAGCGTGGTACCAGGGGGTACAGTGCAGGTACAGCGTTACACAGCGTGGTACCAGGGGGTACAGGGGTACAGGGCAGGTACAACGTTACACAGCGTGGTACCAGGGGGTACAGAGGTACAGGGCAGGTACAGCGTTACACAGCGTGGTACCAGGGGGTACAGAGGCATAGGGCAGGTACAGCATTACACAGTTTGGTACCAGGGGGTACAGGGGTACAGGGAAGGTACAGTGTTACACAGCGTGGTACCAGGGAGTACAGAGGTACAGGGCAGGTACAGCGTTACACAGCGTGGTGCCAGGGATTACAGAGGTACAGGGCAGGTACAGCATTACACAGTGTGGTACCAGGGGGTACAGGGGTACAGGGCAGGTACAGCGTTACACAGCGTGGTACCAGGGGGTACAGGGGTACAGGGCAGGTACAGCGTTACACAGGTGGTACCAGGGAGTACAGAGGTACAGGGCAGGTACAGTGTTACACAGCGTGGTACCAGGGAGTACAGAGGTACAGGGCAGGTACAGCGTTACACAACGTGGTACCAGGGAGTACAGAGGTACAGGGCAGGTACAGCGATACACAGTGTAGTACCAGGGGGTACAGGGCAGGTACAGCGTTACACAGCGTGGTACCAGGGGGTACTGGGGTACAGGGCAGGTACAGCGTTACACTGGTGGTACCAGGGGGTACAAGGGTACAGGGCAGGTACAGCGTTACACAGGTGGTACCAGGGAGTACAGAGGTACAGGGCAGGTACAGAATTATACAGCGTTGTACCAGGGAGTACAGAGGTACAGGGCAGGTACAGTGTTACACAGCGTGGTACCAGGGAGTACAGAGGTACAGGGCAGGTACAGCGTTACACAGCGTGGTGCCAGGGATTACAGAGGTACAGGGCAGGTACAGCATCACACAGTGTGGTACCAGGGGGTACAGGGGTACAGGGCAGGTACAGCGTTACACAGCGTGGTACCAGGGGGTACAGGGGTACAGGGCAGGTACAGCGTTACACAGGTGGTACCAGGGAGTACAGAGGTACAGGGCAGGTACAGTGTTACACAGCGTGGTACCAGGGAGTACAGAGGTACAGGGCAGGTACAGCGTTACACAGCGTGGTACCAGGGAGTACAGAGGTACAGGGCAGGTACAGCGATACACAGTGTAGTACCAGGGGGTACATGGCAGGTACAGCGTTACACAGCGTGGTACCAGGGGGTACTGGGGTACAGGGCAGGTACAGCGTTACACTGGTGGTACCAGGGGGTACAAGGGTACAGGGCAGGTACAGCGTTACACAGGTGGTACCAGGGAGTACAGAGGTACAGGGCAGGTACAGCATTATACAGCGTTGTACCAGGGAGTACAGAGGTACAGGGCAGGTACAGTGTTACACAGCGTGGTACCAGGGAGTACAGGGGTACAGGGCAGGTACAGCGCTACACAGCGTGGTACCAGGGGGTACAGAGGTACAGGGCAGGTACAGCATTACACAGTGTGGTACCAGGGGGTACAGGGGTACAGGGCAGGTACAGCGCTACACAGCGTGGTACCAGGGGGTACAGAGGTACAGGGCAGGTACAGCATTACACAGTGTGGTACCAGGGGGTACAGGGGTACAGGGCAGGTACAGCGTTACACAGCATGGTACCAGGGAGTATAGAGGTACAGGGCAGGTACAGCATTATACAGTGTGGTACCAGGGAGTACAGAGGTACAGGGCAGGTACAGCGTTACACAGCGTGGTACCAGGGGGTACAGGGGTACAGGGCAGGTACAGCGTTACACAGCGTGGTACCAGGGGGTACAGTGGTACAGGGAAGGTACAGTGTTACACAGCGTGGTACCAGGGAGTACAGAGGTACAGGGCAGGTACAGCGTTACACAGCGTGGTACCAGGGAGTACAGAGGTACAGGGCAGGTTCAGCGATACACAGTGTGGTACCAGGGGGTACAGGGGTACAGGGCAGGTACAGCGTTACAAAGCGTGGTACCAAGGGGTACAGGGCAGGTACAGCGTTACACAGGTGGTACCAGGGAGTACAGAGGTACAGGGCAGGTACAGTGTTACACAGCGTGGTACCAGGGGGTACAGGGGTACAGGGCAGGTACAACGTTACACAGCGTGGTACCAGGGGGTACAGAGGTACAGGGCAGGTACAGCGTTACACAGCGTGGTACCAGGGGGTACAGAGGCATAGGGCAGGTACAGCATTACACAGTTTGGTACCAGGGGGTACAGGGGTACAGGGAAGGTACAGTGTTACACAGCGTGGTACCAGGGAGTACAGAGGTACAGGGCAGGTACAGCGTTACACAGCGTGGTGCCAGGGATTACAGAGGTACAGGGCAGGTACAGCATTACACAGTGTGGTACCAGGGGGTACAGGGGTACAGGGCAGGTACAGCGTTACACAGCGTGGTACCAGGGGGTACAGGGGTACAGGGCAGGTACAGCGTTACACAGGTGGTACCAGGGAGTACAGAGGTACAGGGCAGGTACAGTGTTACACAGCGTGGTACCAGGGAGTACAGAGGTACAGGGCAGGTACAGCGTTACACAGCGTGGTACCAGGGAGTACAGAGGTACAGGGCAGGTACAGCGATACACAGTGTAGTACCAGGGGGTACAGGGCAGGTACAGCGTTACACAGCGTGGTACCAGGGGGTACTGGGGTACAGGGCAGGTACAGCGTTACACTGGTGGTACCAGGGGGTACAAGGGTACAGGGCAGGTACAGCGTTACACAGGTGGTACCAGGGAGTACAGAGGTATAGGGCAGGTACAGCATTATACAGCGTTGTACCAGGGAGTACAGAGGTACAGGGCAGGTACAGTGTTACACAGCGTGGTACCAGGGAGTACAGAGGTACAGGGCAGGTACAGCGTTACACAGCGTGGTGCCAGGGATTACAGAGGTACAGGGCAGGTACAGCATTACACAGTGTGGTACCAGGGGGTACAGGGGTACAGGGCAGGTACAGCGTTATACAGCGTGGTACCAGGGGGTACAGGGGTACAGGGCAGGTACAGCGTTACACAGGTGGTACCAGGGAGTACAGAGGTACAGGGCAGGTACAGTGTTACACAGCGTGGTACCAGGGAGTACAGAGGTACAGGGCAGGTACAGCGTTACACAGCGTGGTACCAGGGAGTACAGAGGTACAGGGCAGGTACAGCGATACACAGTGTAGTACCAGGGGGTACAGGGCAGGTACAGCGTTACACAGCGTGGTACCAGGGGGTACTGGGGTACAGGGCAGGTACAGCGTTACACTGGTGGTACCAGGGGGTACAAGGGTACAGGGCAGGTACAGCGTTACACAGGTGGTACCAGGGAGTACAGAGGTACAGGGCAGGTACAGCATTATACAGCGTTGTACCAGGGAGTACAGAGGTACAGGGCAGGTACAGTGTTACACAGCGTGGTACCAGGGAGTACAGGGGTACAGGGCAGGTACAGCGCTACACAGCGTGGTACCAGGGGGTACAGAGGTACAGGGCAGGTACAGCATTACACAGTGTGGTACCAGGGGGTACAGGGGTACAGGGCAGGTACAGCGCTACACAGCGTGGTACCAGGGGGTACAGAGGTACAGGGCAGGTACAGCATTACACAGTGTGGTACCAGGGGGTACAGGGGTACAGGGCAGGTACAGCGTTACACAGCATGGTATCAGGGAGTATAGAGGTACAGGGCAGGTACAGCATTATTCAGCGTTGTACCAGGGAGTACAGAGGTACAGGGCAGGTACAGCGTTACACAGCGTGGTACCAGGGGGTACAGGGGTACAGGGCAGGTACAGCGTTACACAGCGTGGTACCAGGGGGTACAGTGGTACAGGGAAGGTACAGTGTTACACAGCGTGGTACCAGGGAGTACAGAGGTACAGGGCAGGTACAGCGTTACACAGCGTGGTACCAGGGAGTACAGAGGTACAGGGCAGGTTCAGCGATACACAGTGTGGTACCAGGGGGTACAGGGGTACAGGGCAGGTACAGCGTTACACAGCGTGGTACCAAGGGGTACAGGGGTACAGGGCAGGTACAGCGTTACACAGGTGGTACCAGGGAGTACAGAGGTACAGGGCAGGTACAGTGTTACACAGCGTGGTACCAGGGAGTACAGAGGTACAGGGCAGGTACAGCGTTACACAGCGTGGTACCAGGGAGTACAGAGGTACAGGGCAGGTACAGCATTACACAGTGTGGTACCAGGGGGTACAGGGCAGGTACAGCATTACACAGTGTGGTACCAGGGGGTACAGAGGTACAGGGCAGGTACAGCATTATACAGCGTTGTACCAGGGAGTACAGAGGTACAGGGCAGGTACAGTGTTACACAGCGTGGTACCAGGGAGTACAGGGGTACAGGGCAGGTACAGCGCTACACAGCATGGTACCAGGGGGTACAGAGGTACAGGGCAGGTACAGCATTACACAGTGTGGTACCAGGGGGTACAGGGGTACAGGGCAGGTACATCGCTACACAGCGTGGTACCAGGGGGTACAGAGGTACAGGGCAGGTACAGCATTACACAGTGTGGTACCAGGGGGAACAGGGGTACAGGGCAGGTACAGCGTTACACAGCATGGTACCAGGGAGTATAGAGGTACAGGGCAGGTACAGCATTATACAGCGTTGTACCAGGGAGTACAGAGGTACAGGGCAGGTACAGCGTTACACAGTGTGGTACCAGGGGGTACAGGGGTACAGGGCAGGTACAGCGTTACACAGCGTGGTACCAGGGGGTACAGGGGTACAGGGAAGGTACAGTGTTACACAGCGTGGTACCAGGGAGTACAGAGGTACAGGGCAGGTACAGCGTTACACAGCGTGGTACCAGGGAGTACAGAGGTACAGGGCAGGTTCAGCGATACACAGTGTGGTACCAGGGGATACAGGGGTACAGGGCAGGTACAGCGTTACACAGCGTGGTACCAAGGGGTACAGGGCAGGTACAGCGTTACACAGGTGGTACCAGGGAGTACAGAGGTACAGGGCAGGTACAGTGTTACACAGCGTGGTACCAGGGAGTACAGAGGTACAGGGCAGGTACAGCGTTACACAGCGTGGTACCAGGGAGTACAGAGGTACAGGGCAGGTACAGCATTACACAGTGTGGTACCAGGGGGTACAGGGGTACAGGGCAGGTACAGCGTTACACAGCGTGGTACCAGGGAGTATAGAGGTACAGGGCAGGTACAGCGTTACACAGGTGGTACCAGGGAGTATAGAGGTACAGGGCAGGTACAGCGTTACACAGCATGGTACCAGGGGGTACAGGGGTACAGGGCAGGTACAGCGTTACACAGCGTGGTACCAGGGGGTACAGAGCTACAAGACAGGTACAGCGTTACTCAGCGTGGTACCAGGGAGTATAGAGGTACAGGGCAGGTACAGTGTTACACAGCGTGGTACCAGGGAGTACAGAGGTACAGGGCAGGTACAGCGTTACACAGCGTGGTACCAGGGGGTACAAAGGTACAGGGCAGGTACAGCGTTACACAGCGTGGTACCAGGTAGTACAGGGGTACAGGGCAGGTACAGCGTTACACAGCGTGGTACCAGGGGGTACAGAGCTACAGGACAGGTACAGCGTTACACAGCGTGGTACCAGGGAGTATAGAGGTACAGGGCAGTTACAGTGTTACACAGCGTGGTACCAGGGAGTACAGAGGTACAGGGCAGGTACAGCGTTACACAGCGTGGTACGAGGGGGTACAGGGCAGGTACAGCATTACACAGCATGGTACCAGGGAGTACAGAGGTACAGGGCAGGTACAGCGTTACACAGCGTGGTACCAGGGGGTACAGGGGTACAGGGCAGGTACAGCGTTACACAGCGTGGTACCAGGGGATACAGATGTACAGGACAGGTACAGCGTTACACAGCGTGGTACCAGGGGGTACAGAGGCACAGGGAAGGTACAGTGTTACACAGCGTGGTACCAGGGGATACAGGGGTATAGGGCAGGTACAGCGCTACACAGCGTGGTACCAGGGGGTACAGGGGTACAGTGCAGGTACAGCGTTACACAGCGTGGTACCAGGGGGTACAGGGGTACAGGGCAGGTACAACGTTACACAGCGTGGTACCAGGGAGTACAGAGGTACAGGGCAGGTACAGCATTACACAGCGTGGTACCAGGGATTACAGAGGTACAGGGCAGGTACAGCATTACACAGTGTGGTACCAGGGGGTACAGGGGTACAGGGCAGGTACAGCGTTACACAGCGTGGTACCAGGGGGTACAGGGGTACAGGGCAGGTACAGCGTTACACAGGTGGTACCAGGGAGTACAGAGGTACAGGGCAGGTACAGTGTTACACAGCGTGGTACCAGGGAGTACAGAGGTACAGGGCAGGTACAGCGTTACACAGCGTGGTACCAGGGAGTACAGAGGTACAGGGCAGGTACAGCGATACACAGTGTAGTACCAGGGGGTACAGGGGTACAGGGCAGGTACAGCGTTACACAGCGTGGTACCAGGGGGTACTGGGGTACAGGGCAGGTACAGCGTTACACTGGTGGTACCAGGGGGTACAAGGGTACAGGGCAGGTACAGCGTTACACAGGTGGTACCAGGGAGTACAGAGGTACAGGGCAGGTACAGCATTATACAGCGTTGTACCAGGGAGTACAGAGGTACAGGGCAGGTACAGTGTTACACAGCGTGGTACCAGGGGGTACAGGGGTACAGGGCAGGTACAGCGTTACACAGCGTGGTACCAAGGAGTACAGAGGTACAGGGCAGGTACAGTGTTACACAGCGTGGTACCAGGGAGTACAGAGGTACAGGGCAGGTACAGCGTTACACAGCGTGGTACCAGGGAGTACCGGGGTACAGGGTAGGTACAGCGTTACACAGCGTGGTACCAGGGAGTACAGAGGTACAGGGCAGGTACAGCGTTACACAGGTGGTACCAGGGGGTAAGGGCAGGTACAGCATTACACAGCGTGGTACCAGGGAGTATAGAGGTACAGGGCAGGTACAGCGTTACACAGCGTGGTACCAGGGAGTACAGAGGTACAGGGCAGGTACAGCGTTACACAGCGTGGTACCAGGGGGTACTGGGGTACAGGGCAGGTACAGCATTACACAGCGTGGTACCATGGAGTACAGAGGTACAGGGCAGGTACAGCGTTACACAGCGTGGTACCAGGGGGTACAGGGGTACAGGGCAGGTACAGCGTTACACAGCGTGGTACCAGGGGATACAGATGTACAGGACAGGTGCAGTGTTACACAGCATGGTACCAGGGAGTACAGGGGTACAGGGCAGGTACAGCGTTACACAGCGTGGTACCACGGGATACAGAGGTACAGGGCAGGTACAGCGTTACACAGCGTGGTACCAGGGGATACAGAGGTACAGGTCAGGAACAGCGTTACACAGTGTGGTACCAGGGGGTACAGAGGTACAGGGCAGGTACAGCGTTACACAGCGTGGTACCAGGGGGTACAGAGGTACAAGGCAGGTACAGCGTTACACAGCGTGGTACCAGGGAGTACAGAGGTACAGTGCAGGTACAGCATTACACAGCGTGGTACCAGGGGATACAGAGGTACAGGGCAGGTACTGCGTTACACAGCGTGGTACCAGGGGATACAGAGGTACAGTGCAGGTACAGCATTATACAGTGCGGTACCAGGGGATACAGAGCTACAGGGCAGGTACAGCATTACACAGCGTGGTACCAGGGAGTACAGAGGTACAGTGCAGGTACAGCGTTACACAGCGTGGTACCAAGGGATACAGAGGTACAGTGCAGGTACAGCATTACACAGCGTGGTACCAGGGGGTACAGAGGTACAGGGCAGGTACAGCGTTACACAGCGTGGTACCAGGGGATACAGAGGTACAGGGCAGGTACAGCGTTACACAGCGTGGTACAAGGGGGTACAGAGGTACAGGGCAGGTACAGCGTTACACATCGTGGTACCAGGGGGGGTACAGAGGCACAGTGCAGGTACAGCGTTACACAGCGTGGTACCAGGGAGTACAGAGGTACAGTGCAGGTACAGCGTTACACAGCATAGTACCAGGGAGTACAGAGGTACAGGGCAGGTACAGCATTACACAGCGTGGTACCAGGGAGTACAGAGGTACAGTGCAGGTACAGCGTTACAGAGCGTGACTCCAGGGGGTACAGAGGTACAGTGCAGGTACAGCGTTACACAGCATGGTACCAGGGAGTACAGAGGTACAGGGCAGATACAGCGTTACACTGCGTGGTACCAGGGGGGGTACAGAGGTACAGTGCAGGTACAGCGTTACACAGCGTGGTACCAGGGAGTACAGAGGTACAGTGCAGGTACAGCGTTACACAGCATAGTACCAGGGACTACAGAGGTACAGGGCAGGTACAGCGTTACACAGCATGGTACCAGGGAGTACATAGGTACAGGGCAGGTACAGCATTATGCAGTGTGGTACCAGGGGGTACAGAGGTACAGGGCAGGTACAGCGTTACACAGCGTGGTACCAGGGGATACAGAGGTACAGGGCAGGTACAGCGTTACACAGCGTGGTACCAGGGGGTTCAGAGGTACAGTGCAGGTACAGCGTTACACAGCGTGGTACCAGGGAGTACATAGGTACAGGGCAGGTACAGCATTACACAGCGTGGTACCAGGGGGTATAGAGCTGCAGGGCAGGTAAAGCTTTACACAGCGTGGTACCAGGGGGTACAGAGGTACAGTGCAGGTACAGTGTTACACAGTGTGGTACCAGGGAGTACAGAGGTACAGGGCAGGTACAGCATTATACAGTGTGGTACCAGGGGGTAAAGAGGTACAGGGCAGGTACAGCGTTACACAGCGTGGTACCAGGGGGTACAGAGGTACAGGGCAGGTACAGCGTTACACAGCGTGGTACCAGGAGGTACAGAGGCACAGGGCAGGTCTAGCGTTACACAGCGTGGTACCAGGGGATACAGAGGTACAGGGCAGGTACAGCGTTACACAGCGTGGTACCTGGGAGTACAGAGGTACAGGGCAGATACAGCGTTCCACTGCGTGGTACCAGGGAGTACAGAGGTATAGGGCAGATACAGTGTTACACTGCGTGGTACCAGGGGGTACAGAGCTACAGGCAGGTACAGCGTTACACAGCGTGGTACCAGGGGATACAGAGGTACAGGGCAGGTACAGCGTTACACTGGGTGGTACCAGGGAGTACAGAGGTACAGGGCAGGTACAGTGTCACACAGCGTGGTACCAGGGGATACAGAGCTACAGGGCAGGTACAGTGTTACACACTGTGGTACCAGGGAGTACAGAGGTACAGGGCAGGTACAGCGTTACACAGTGTGGTACCAGGGGGTACAGAGGTACAGGGCAGGTACAGCTTTACACAGCGTGGTACCAGGGAGTACAGAGCTACAGGGCAGGTACAGCGTTACACAGCGTGGTACCAGGGAGTACAGAGGATTAGGGCAGGTACAGCGTTACACAGCGTGGTACCAGGGAGTACAGAGCTACAGGGCAGGTACAGCGTTACACAGCGTGGTACCAGGGAGTACAGAGGTACACGGCAGGTACAGCGTTACACAGCGTGGTACCAGTGGATACAGAGGTACAGTGCAGGTACAGCGTTACACAGCGTGGTACCAGGGGGTACAGAGGTACAGGGCAGGTACAGCGTTACACGGCGTGGTACCAGGGTGTACAGAGCTACAGGGCAGGTACAGCGTTACACAGCGTGGTACCAGGGGGTACAGAGCTATAGGACAGGTACAGCGTTACACACCGTGGTACCAGGGGATACAGAGGTACAGGGAAGGTACAACATTACACAGCATGGTACCAGGGGGTACAGAGGTACAGGGCAGGTACAGCGTTACACAGCATGGTACCAGGGGGTACAGAAGTACAGGGCAGGTACAGCGTTACACAGCGTAGTACCAGGGAGTACAGAGGTACAGGGGAGGTACAGCATTACACAGCGTGGTACCAGGGAGTACAGAGGTACAGGGCAGGTACAGCGTTACACAGCGTGGTACCAGGGTGTATAGAAGTACAGGACAGGTACAGCGTTACACAGCGTGGTACCAGGGGGTACAGAGGTACAGGGCAGGTACAGCGTTACACAGCGTGGTACCAGGGAGTACAGAGGTACAGGGGAGGTACAGTGTTACACAGCGTGGTACAAGGGGATACAGAGCTACAGGGCAGGTACAGCGTTACACAGCGTGGTACCAGGGGATACAGAGCTACAGGGCAGGTACAGCATTACACAGTGTGGTACCAGGGGATACAGAGGTACAGGGAACGTACAGCATTACACAGCGTGGTACCAGGAGGTACAGAAGTACAGGGCAGGTACAGCGTTACACAGCGTGGTACCAGGGAGTACAGAGGTACAGGGGAGGTACAGCATTACACAGCGTGGTACCAGGGAGTACAGAGGTACAGGGCAGGTACAGCGTTACACAGCGTGGTACCAGGGGGTACAGAGGTACAGGGCAGGTACAGCGTTACACAGCGTGGTACCAGGGAGTACAGAGGTACAGGGGAGGTACAGCATTACACAGCGTGGTACCAGGAGGTACAGAAGTACAGGGCAGGTACAGCGTTACACAGCGTGGTACCAGGGAGTACAGAGGTACAGGGGAGGTACAGCATTACACAGCGTGGTACCAGGGAGTACAGAGGTACAGGGCAGGTACAGCGTTACACAGCGTGGTACCAGGGTGTATAGAGGTACACTACAGGTACAGTGTTACACAGCGTGGTACCAGGGAGTACAGAGCTACAGGGCAGGTACAGTGTTACACAGCGTGGTACCAGACAGTACAGAGCTACAGGGCAGGTACAGTGTTACACAGCGTGGTACCAGGGAGTACAGAGGTACAGGGCAGGTACAGCGTTACACAGCGTGGTACCAGGGGGTACAGAGGTACAGGGCAGGTACAGCGTTAAACAGTGTGGTACCAGGGGGTACAGAGGTACAGGGCAGGTACAGTGTTACACAGCGTGGTACCAGACAGTACAGAGGTACAGGGCAGGTACAGCGTTACACAGCGTGGTACCAGGGGGTACAGAGCTGCAGTGCCATTACAGCATTACACAGCGTGGTACCAGGAGGTTCAGAGGTACAGGGCAGGTACAGCGTTACACAGTGTGGTACCAGGGAGTACAGAGCTACAGGGCAGGTACAGCGTTACATAGTGTGGTACCAGGGCGTACAGAGGTACAGGACAGGTACAGCGTTACACAGCATGGTACCAGGGGGTACAGAGCTACAGGGCAGGTACAGCGTTACATAGCGTGGTACCAGGGGGTACAGAGGTACAGGGCAGGTACAGCGTTTCACAGCGTGGTACCAGGGAGTACAGAGCTACAGGGAAGGTACAGTGTTACACAGCGTGGTACCAGAGAGTACAGAGGTACAGGGCAGGTACAGCGTTACACAGCGTGGTACCAGGGGGTACAGAGCTGCAGTGCCATTACAGCATTACCCAGCCTAGTACCAGGAGGTACAGAGGTACAGGGCAGGTACAGCGTTACACAGCGTGGTACCAGGGAGTACAGAGGTACAGGGCAGGTACAGCGTTACACAGCGTGGTACCAGGGGGTACAGAGGTACAGGACAGGTACAGTGTTACACAGCATGGTACCAGGGGATACAGAGCTACAGGGCAGGTACAGCGTTACACAGCGTGGTACCAGGGAGTACAGAGCTACAGGGCAGGTACAGCGTTACACAGCGTGGTACCAGTGGGTACAGAGGTACAGGACAGGTACAGCGTTACACAGCCTTGTACCAGGGGGTACAGAGCTACAGGGCAGGTACAGCGTTTCACAGCGTGGTACCAGGGAGTACAGAGCTACAGGGAAGGTACAGCGTTACACAGCGTGGTACCAGGAGGTACAGAGGTACAGGGCAGGTACAGCGTTACACAGCGTGGTACCAGGAGGTACAGAGGTACAGGGCAGGTACAGCATTACACAGTGTGGTACCAGGGGGTACAGAGGTACAGGGCAGGTACAGCGTTACACAGCGTGGTACCAGGAGGTACAGAGGTACAGGGCAGGTACAGCGTTACACAGTGTGGTACCAGGGGGTACAGAGGTACAGGGCAGGTACAGCGTTTCACAGCGTGGTACCAGGGAGTACAGAGCTACAGGGAAGGTACAGCGTTACACAGCGTGGTACCAGGAGGTACAGGGCAGGTACAGCGTTACACAGCGTTGTACCAGGGAGTACAGAGGTACAGGACAGGTACAGCGTTACACAGCGTGGTACTAGGGGATACAGAGGTACAGTGCAGGTACAGCGTTACACAGCGTGGTACCAGGGGATACAGAGGTATAGTGCAAGTACAGCGTTACACAGCGTGGTACCAGGGGATACAGAGGTACAGGGCAGGTACAGTGTTCCACAGCGTGGTACCAGGGGATACAGACGTACAGTGCAGGTACAGCGTTACACAGTGTGGTACCAGGGGATACAGAGGTACAGTGCAGGTACAGCGTTACACAGTGTAGTACCAGGAGGTTCAGATCTACAGGACAGGTACAGCGTTACACAGCGTGGTACCAGGGGATACAGAGGAACAGGGCAGGTACAGCGTTACACAGCGTGGTACCAGGGGGTACAGAGGTACAGGGCAGGTACAGCATTACACAGCGTGGTACCAGGGGATACAGAGCTACAGGGCAGGTACAGCATTACACAGCGTGGTACCAGGGGATACAGAGGTACAGGGAACGTACAGCATTACACAGCGTGGTACCAGGAGGTACAGAAGTACAGGGCAGGTACAGCGTTACACAGCGTGGTACCAGGGAGTACAGAGGTACAGGGGAGGTACGGCATTACACAGCGTGGTACCAGGGAGTACAGAGGTACAGGGCAGGTACAGCGTTACACAGCGTGGTACCAGGGTGTATAGAGGTACACTACAGGTACAGTGTTACACAGCGTGGTACCAGGGAGTACAGAGCTACAGGGCAGGTACAGTGTTACACAGCGTGGTACCAGACAGTACAGAGGTACAGGGCAGGTACAGCGTTACACAGCGTGGTACCAGGGAGTACAGAGGTACAGAGGAGGTACAGTGTTAAACAGTGTGGTACCAGGGGGTACAGAGGTACAGGGCAGGTACAGTGTTACACAGCGTGGTACCAGACAGTACAGAGGTACAGGGCAGGTACAGCGTTACACAGCGTGGTACCAGGGTGTATAGAGGTACACTACAGGTACAGTGTTACACAGCGTGGTACCAGGGAGTACAGAGCTACAGGGCAGGTACAGTGTTACACAGCGTGGTACCAGACAGTACAGAGGTACAGGGCAGGTACAGCGTTACACAGCGTGGTACCAGGGAATACAGAGGTACAGGGGAGGTACAGTGTTAAACAGTGTGGTACCAGGGGGTACAGAGGTACAGGGCAGGTACAGTGTTACACAGCGTGGTACCAGACAGTACAGAGGTACAGGGCAGGTACAGCATTACACAGCGTGGTACCAGGAGGTTCAGAGGTACAGGGCAGGTACAGCGTTACACAGTGTGGTACCAGGGAGTACAGAGCTACAGGGCAGGTACAGCGTTACATAGTGTGGTACCAGGGCGTACAGAGGTACAGGACAGGTACAGCGTTACACAGCATGGTACCAGGGGGTACAGAGCTACAGGGCAGGTACAGCGTTACATAGCGTGGTACCAGGGGGTACAGAGGTACAGGGCAGGTACAGCGTTTCACAGCGTGGTACCAGGGAGTACAGAGCTACAGGGAAGGTACAGTGTTACACAGCGTGGTACCAGAGAGTACAGAGGTACAGGGCAGGTACAGCGTTACACAGCGTGGTACCAGGGGGTACAGAGCTGCAGTGCCATTACAGCATTACACAGCCTAGTACCAGGAGGTACAGAGGTACAGGGCAGGTACAGCGTTACACAGCGTGGTACCAGGGAGTACAGAGGTACAGGGCAGGTACAGCGTTACACAGCGTGGTACCAGGGGGTACAGAGGTACAGGACAGGTACAGTGTTACACAGCATGGTACCAGGGGATACAGAGCTACAGGGCAGGTACAGCGTTACACAGCGTGGTACCAGGGAGTACAGAGCTACAGGGAAGGTACAGCGTTACACAGCGTGGTACCAGTGGGTACAGAGGTACAGGACAGGTACAGCGTTACACAGCCTGGTACCAGGGGGTACAGAGCTACAGGGCAGGTACAGCGTTTCACAGCGTGGTACCAGGGAGTACAGAGCTACAGGGAAGGTACAGCATTACACAGCGTGGTACCAGGAGGTACAGAGGTACAGGGCAGGTACAGCGTTACACAGCGTGGTACCAGGAGGTACAGAGGTACAGGGCAGGTACAGCGTTACACAGTGTGGTACCAGGGTGTACAGAGGTACAGGGCAGGTACAGCGTTACACAGCGTGGTACCAGGAGGTACAGAGGTACAGGGCAGGTACAGCGTTACACAGTGTGGTACCAGGGGGTACAGAGGTACAGGGCAGGTACAGCGTTTCACAGCGTGGTACCAGGGAGTACAGAGCTACAGGGAAGGTACAGCGTTACACAGCGTGGTACCAGGATGTACAGGGCAGGTACAGCGTTACACAGCGTTGTACCAGGGAGTACAGAGGTACAGGACAGGTACAGCATTACACAGCGTGGTACTAGGGGATACAGAGGTACAGTGCAGGTACAGCGTTACACAGCGTGGTACCAGGGGATACAGAGGTACAGGGAACGTACAGCATTACACAGCGTGGTACCAGGAGGTACAGAAGTACAGGGCAGGTACAGCGTTACACAGCGTGGTACCAGGGAGTACAGAGGTACAGGGGAGGTACAGCATTACACAGCGTGGTACCAGGGAGTACAGAGGTACAGGGCAGGTACAGCGTTACACAGCGTGGTACCAGGGGGTACAGAGGTACAGGGCAGGTACAGCGTTACACAGCGTGGTACCAGGGAGTACAGAGGTACAGGGGAGGTACAGCATTACACAGCGTGGTACCAGGAGGTACAGAAGTACAGGGCAGGTACAGCGTTACACAGCGTGGTACCAGGGAGTACAGAGGTACAGGGGAGGTACAGCATTACACAGCGTGGTACCAGGGAGTACAGAGGTACAGGGCAGGTACAGCGTTACACAGCGTGGTACCAGGGTGTATAGAGGTACACTACAGGTACAGTGTTACACAGCGTGGTACCAGGGAGTACAGAGCTACAGGGCAGGTACAGTGTTACACAGCGTGGTACCAGACAGTACAGAGCTACAGGGCAGGTACAGTGTTACACAGCGTGGTACCAGGGAGTACAGAGGTACAGGGCAGGTACAGCGTTACACAGCGTGGTACCAGGGGGTACAGAGGTACAGGGCAGGTACAGCGTTAAACAGTGTGGTACCAGGGGGTACAGAGGTACAGGGCAGGTACAGTGTTACACAGCGTGGTACCAGACAGTACAGAGGTACAGGGCAGGTACAGCCTTACACAGCGTGGTACCAGGGGGTACAGAGCTGCAGTGCCATTACAGCATTACACAGCGTGGTACCAGGAGGTTCAGAGGTACAGGGCAGG
The DNA here is from genome assembly GCF_028390025.1 of Pseudophryne corroboree. Taxonomy (NCBI): domain Eukaryota; kingdom Metazoa; phylum Chordata; class Amphibia; order Anura; family Myobatrachidae; genus Pseudophryne; species Pseudophryne corroboree. The sequence goes on from NC_086451.1 coordinate 485,675,054, forward strand.
TACAGCGTTACACAGTGTGGTACCAGGGAGTACAGAGCTACAGGGCAGGTACAGCGTTACATAGTGTGCTACCAGGGCGTACAGAGGTACAGGACAGGTACAGCGTTACACAGCATGGTACCAGGGGGTACAGAGCTACAGGGCAGGTACAGCGTTACATAGCGTGGTACCAGGGGGTACAGAGGTACAGGGCAGGTACAGCGTTTCACAGCGTGGTACCAAGGAGTACAGAGCTACAGGGAAGGTACAGTGTTACACAGCGTGGTACCAGAGAGTACAGAGGTACAGGGCAGGTACAGCGTTACACAGCGTGGTACCAGGGGGTACAGAGCTGCAGTGCCATTACAGCATTACCCAGCCTAGTACCAGGAGGTACAGAGGTACAGGGCAGGTACAGCGTTACACAGCGTGGTACCAGGGAGTACAGAGGTACAGGGCAGGTACAGCGTTACACAGCGTGGTACCAGGGGGTACAGAGGTACAGGACAGGTACAGTGTTACACAGCATGGTACCAGGGGATACAGAGCTACAGGGCAGGTACAGCGTTACACAGCGTGGTACCAGGGAGTACAGAGCTACAGGGCAGGTATAGCGTTACACAGCGTGGTACCAGTGGGTACAGAGGTACAGGACAGGTACAGCGTTACACAGCCTTGTACCAGGGGGTACAGAGCTACAGGGCAGGTACAGCGTTTCACAGCGTGGTACCAGGGAGTACAGAGCTACAGGGAAGGTACAGCGTTACACAGCGTGGTACCAGGAGGTACAGAGGTACAGGGCAGGTACAGCGTTACACAGCGTGGTACCAGGAGGTACAGAGGTACAGGGCAGGTACAGCGTTACACAGTGTGGTACCAGGGGGTACAGAGGTACAGGGCAGGTACAGCGTTACACAGCGTGGTACCAGGAGGTACAGAGGTACAGGGCAGGTACAGCGTTACACAGTGTGGTACCAGGGGGTACAGAGGTACAGGGCAGGTACAGCGTTTCACAGCGTGGTACCAGGGAGTACAGAGCTACAGGGAAGGTACAGCGTTACACAGCGTGGTACCAGGAGGTACAGGGCAGGTACAGCGTTACACAGCGTTGTACCAGGGAGTACAGAGGTACAGGACAGGTACAGCGTTACACAGCGTGGTACTAGGGGATACAGAGGTACAGTGCAGGTACAGCGTTACACAGCGTGGTACCAGGGGATACAGAGGTATAGTGCAAGTACAGCGTTACACAGCGTGGTACCAGGGGGTACAGAGGTACAGGGCAGGTACAGTGTTCCACAGCGTGGTACCAGGGGATACAGACGTACAGTGCAGGTACAGCGTTACACAGTGTGGTACCAGGGGATACAGAGGTACAGTGCAGGTACAGCGTTACACAGTGTAGTACCAGGAGGTTCAGATCTACAGGACAGGTACAGCGTTACACAGCGTGGTACCAGGGGATACAGAGGAACAGGGCAGGTACAGCGTTACACAGCGTGGTACCAGGGGGTACAGAGGTACAGGGCAGGTACAGCATTACACAGCGTGGTACCAGGGGATACAGAGCTACAGGGCAGGTACAGCATTACACAGCGTGGTACCAGGGGATACAGAGGTACAGGGAACGTACAGCATTACACAGCGTGGTACCAGGGGGTACAGAGGTACAGGGCAGGTACAGCGTTACACAGCGTGGTACCAGGGAGTACAGAGGTACAGTGGAGGTACAGCATTACACAGCGTGGTACCAGGAGGTACAGAAGTACAGGGCAGGTACAGCGTTACACAGCGTGGTACCAGGGAGTACAGAGGTACAGGGGAGGTACGGCATTACACAGCGTGGTACCAGGGAGTACAGAGGTACAGGGCAGGTACAGCGTTACACAGCGTGGTACCAGGGTGTATAGAGGTACACTACAGGTACAGTGTTACACAGCGTGGTACCAGGGAGTACAGAGCTACAGGGCAGGTACAGTGTTACACAGCGTGGTACCAGACAGTACAGAGGTACAGGGCAGGTACAGCGTTACACAGCGTGGTACCAGGGAGTACAGAGGTACAGGGGAGGTACAGTGTTAAACAGTGTGGTACCAGGGGGTACAGAGGTACAGGGCAGGTACAGTGTTACACGGCGTGGTACCAGACAGTACAGAGGTACAGGGCAGGTACAGCGTTACACAGCGTGGTACCAGGGTGTATAGAGGTACACTACAGGTACAGTGTTACACAGCGTGGTACCAGGGAGTACAGAGCTACAGGGCAGGTACAGTGTTACACAGCGTGGTACCAGACAGTACAGAGGTACAGGGCAGGTACAGCGTTACACAGCGTGGTACCAGGGAATACAGAGGTACAGGGCAGGTACAGCATTACACAGCGTGGTACCAGGAGGTTCAGAGGTACAGGGCAGGTACAGCGTTACACAGTGTGGTACCAGGGAGTACAGAGCTACAGGGCAGGTACAGCGTTACATAGTGTGGTACCAGGGCGTACAGAGGTACAGGACAGGTACAGCGTTACACAGCATGGTACCAGGGGGTACAGAGCTACAGGGCAGGTACAGCGTTACATAGCGTGGTACCAGGGGGTACAGAGGAACAGGGCAGGTTCAGCGTTTCACAGCGTGGTACCAGGGAGTACAGAGCTACAGGGAAGGTACAGTGTTACACAGCGTGGTACCAGAGAGTACAGAGGTACAGGGCAGGTACAGCGTTACACAGCGTGGTACCAGGGGGTACAGAGCTGCAGTGCCATTACAGCATTACACAGCCTAGTACCAGGAGGTACAGAGGTACAGGGCAGGTACAGCGTTACACAGCGTGGTACCAGGGAGTACAGAGGTACAGGGCAGGTACAGCGTTACACAGCGTGGTACCAGGGGGTACAGAGGTACAAGACAGGTACAGTGTTACACAGCATGGTACCAGGGGATACAGAGCTACAGGGCAGGTACAGCGTTACACAGCGTGGTACCAGGGAGTACAGAGCTACAGGGAAGGTACAGCGTTACACAGCGTGGTACCAGTGGGTACAGAGGTACAGGACAGGTACAGCGTTACACAGCCTGGTACCAGGGGGTACAGAGCTACAGGGCAGGTACAGCGTTTCACAGCGTGGTACCAGGGAGTACAGAGCTACAGGGAAGGTACAGCGTTACACAGCGTGGTACCAGGAGGTACAGAGGTACAGGGCAGGTACAGCGTTACACAGCGTGGTACCAGGAGGTACAGAGGTACAGGGCAGGTACAGCGTTACACAGTGTGGTACCAGGGTGTACAGAGGTACAGGGCAGGTACAGCGTTACACAGCGTGGTACCAGGAGGTACAGAGGTACAGGGCAGGTACAGCGTTACACAGTGTGGTACCAGGGGGTACAGAGGTACAGGGCAGGTACAGCGTTTCACAGCGTGGTACCAGGGAGTACAGAGCTACAGGGAAGGTACAGCGTTACACAGCGTGGTACCAGGAGGTACAGGGCAGGTACAGCGTTACACAGCGTTGTACCAGGGAGTACAGAGGTACAGGACAGGTACAGCATTACACAGCGTGGTACTAGGGGATACAGAGGTACAGTGCAGGTACAGCATTACACAGCGTGGTACCAGGGGATACAGAGGTACAGTGCAAGTACAGCGTTACACAGCGTGGTACCAGGGGGTACAGAGGTACAGGGCAGGTACAGTGTTCCACAGCGTGGTACCAGGGGATACAGACGTACAGTGCAGGTACAGCGTTACACAGTGTGGTACCAGGGGATACAGAGGTACAGTACAGGTACAGCGTTACACAGTGTAGTACCAGGAGGTTCAGATCTACAGGACAGGTACAGCGTTACACAGCGTGGTACCAGGGGATACAGAGGAACAGGGCAGGTACAGCGTTACACAGCGTGGTACCAGGGGGTACAGAGGTACAGGGCAGGTACAGCATTACACAGCGTGGTACCAGGGAGCACAGAGGTACAGGGCAGGTACAGCATTACACAGCGTGGTACCAGGGAGTACAGAGGTACACGGCAGGTACAGCGTTACACAGCGTGGTACCAGTGGATACAGAGGTACAGTGCAGGTACAGCGTTACACAGCGTGGTACCAGAGTGTATAGAGGTACAGGACAGGTACAGCGTTACACAGCATGGTACCAGGGAGTACAGAGCTACAGGGCAGGTACAGCATTATACAAACAAAAACAAATGTTTCCGCACCGGTATGAGACTTAGTCCCCGAGTAACATCTTTATTTTGAATTCAGTGTATATTTGTAGGGGACGTGCTACCAGCTACCTAGGATACCTATATTACTATCAAAAAAGAAAAAGAAAAAGAGGTAGCCTTGTGGTGCACATAGTCAGAAAGCTCTAGTAACTGTTTAGTATTAAAACGTAACTTTTATTATGATATTTTAAATAAACTCCCCACCTATCTAAAAAGCAAAATATTTAAAAAATAAAGAATAGTAGGAAATCAAGTGTTAAAATCTAGCGCTGGGGCACCTGATATGACTCCTATTAATGCTTAATAAGCGATCAAAATATCGATAATATTATTGTGTCGTGATGTGTAAAATTATCACCACTGTGTATATTATACAGTGGTCCACTGATTAACACCAGCAGAAACAACGGCAAAAAGCACTCCTCATATATTTAATCCATATTAACTTTTGGTTTGGGAGTGATTCATAAGTAGAGATGGGTTTTCAAGTGTTTATTTATCATTGAATAGTAAAATGAGATACTATGTCTCTCCCAACACTGTTGCAAAAAACTGTAACAGACAAGATTGTCCTCTATCAGGGAGTAATAAACCAGACCACTATAACAAGAATGTAACGAATGGGCTGTGCACTCTGTTGTCTTTAAACTGCTGTGATACAGAACGTCATCTGCGATTGTAATTATTCACATCAATGACTAATTCCCTTATATCTGGAATTAACAATAATCTATTAAGTTCACGTTGGTTCTGTTAGCTAAAAGTACTCATCTACCCAGCATTATGAGTAGTCATTTTCTCACAGTCAGCAAGATTCAAATAACTATGTATCTCTTGTTAAGAGTAGTGTTGAATTGTATAAACATAGATACTCGCACTGCACTGAGTCTCTTTATAAAATGTACTGATAACAGTCAGCTGAGTTCACATTAGCCGTACTAAATAAAACGGCGTTTAGCAGTCCTGGTCTGCAGAATGTTACAGTCTGTTATAAGTCTCTCATAATAGAAGAGACTAGAGATATCATATGTCTCGTGTGTAGGGGGACAATGTCAGATTTCGTACACACTTGCGCCCTCCGTCCAATCACTTTTAATTAACTAACACATGTTTTTAACACAATAACATTAGGAGCATATCACGGGCCACAGCACATTACTCCAATGCGCATTTCGCCCGTAGCTTAATCATGGAGCCGACCCGTTTGTGGGGTCAGCTGGGTTTATATAGGGGTGTGTATGTCCGTTGGGATTCGTACTGACAAATCGGAGCTGTTCTCTATGTAGCCGCGGCTCGTGCGTCTTGTATTAATCGCTCGTCGAATAGTCGAGCAGGAGTAAGCAATAGAGCTTCTATCTTTCTCCGTGCATGTCTAAACCCAGCTGACCCCACAAACGGGTCGGCTCCATGATTAAGCTACGGGCGAAATGCGCATTGGAGTAATGCGCTGTGGCCCGTGATATGCTCCTAATGTTATTGTGTTAAAAACATGTGTTAGTTAATTAAAAGTGATTGGACGGAGGGCGCAAGTGTGTACGAAATCTGACATTGTCCCCCTACACACGAGACATATGATATCTCTAGTCTCTTCTATTATGAGAGACTTATAACAGACTGTAACATTCTGCAGACAAGGACTGCTAAACGCCGTTTTATTTAGTACGGCTAATGTGAACTCAGCTGACTGTTATCAGTACATTTTATAAAGAGACTCAGTGCAGTGCGAGTATCTATGTTTATACAATTCAACACTACTCTTAACAAGAGATACATAGTTATTTGAATCTTGCTGACTGTGAGAAAATGACTACTCATAATGCTGGGTAGATGAGTACTTTTAGCTAACAGAACCAACGTGAACTTAATAGATTATTGTTAATTCCAGATATAAGGGAATTAGTCATTGATGTGAATAATTACAATCGCAGATGACGTTCTGTATCACAGCAGTTTAAAGACAACAGAGAGCACAGCCCATTCGTTACATTCTTGTTATAGTGGTCTGGTTTATTACTCCCTGATAGAGGACAATCTTGTCTGTTACAGTTTTTTGCAACAGTGTTGGGAGAGACATAGTATCTCATTTTACTATTCAATGATAAATAAACACTTGAAAACCCATCTCTACTTATGAATCACTCCCAAACCAAAAGTTAATATGGATTAAATATATGAGGAGTGCTTTTTGCCGTTGTTTCTGCTGGTGTTAATCAGTGGACCACTGTATAATATACACAGTGGTGATAATTTTACACATCACGACACAATAATATTATCGATATTTTGATCGCTTATTAAGCATTAATAGGAGTCATATCAGGTGCCCCAGCGCTAGATTTTAACACTTGATTTCCTACTATTCTTTATTTTTTAAATATTTCGCTTTTTAGATAAGTGGGGAGTTCATTTAAAATATCATAATAAAAGTTACGTTTTAATACTAAACAGTTACTAGAGCTTTCTGACTATGTGCACCACAAGGCTACCTCTTTTTCTTTTTAATTTTTGATAGTAATACAGGTACAGCATTACACAGTGTGGTACCAGGGAGTACAGAGATACAGGACAGGTACAGCGTTACACAGCGTGGCACCAGGTGGTGCAGAGCTACAGGGCAGGTACAGCGTTACACAGCGTGGTACCATGGGGTACAGAGGTACAGGGCAGGTACAGCGATACACAGCGTGGTACCAGGGAGTACAGAGGTACAGGGCAGGTACAGCATTACACAGTGTGGTACCAGGGAGTACAGAGATACAGGACAGGTACAGCGTTACACAGCGTGGTACCAGGTGGTGCAGAGCTACAGGGCAGGTACAGCGTTACACAGCGTGGTACCATGGGGTACAGAGGTACAGGGCAGGTACAGCGATACACAGCGTGGTACCAGGGAGTACAGAGCTACAGGGAAGGTACAGCGTTACACAGCGTGGTACCAGGGGGTACAGAGCTGCAGTGCCATTACAGCATTACACAGCGTGGTACCAGGAGGTTCAGAGGTACAGGGCATGTACAGCGTTACGCAGTGTGGTACCAGGGAGTACAGAGCTACAGGGCAGGTACAGCGTTACACAGTATAGTACCAGGGCGTACAGAGGTACAGGGCAGGTACAGCGTTACACAGCGTGGTACCAGGGAGTACAGAGATACAGGACAGGTACAGCGTTACACAGCGTGGTACCAGGTGGTGCAGAGCTACAGGGCAGGTACAGCGTTACACAGCGTGGTACCATGGGGTACAGAGGTACAGGGCAGGTACAGCGGTTCACAGCATGGTACCAGGGAGTACAGAGCTACAGGGAAGGTACAGCGTTACACAGCGTGGCACCAGGGGGTACAGAGCTGCAGTGCCATTACAGCATTACACAGCGTGGTACCAGGAGGTTCAGAGGTACAGGGCATGTACAGCGTTACGCAGTGTGGTACCAGGGAGTACAGAGCTACAGGGCAGGTACAGCGTTACACAGTATAGTACCAGGGCGTACAGAGGTACAGGGCAGGTACAGCGTTACACAGCGTGGTACCAGGGGGTACAGAGGTACAGGGCAGGTACAGCGTTACACAGTGTGGTACCAGGGAGTACAGAGCTACAGGGAAGGTACAGTGTTACACAGCGTGGTACCAGAGAGTACAGAGGTACAAGGCAGGTACAGCGTTACACAGCGTGGTACCAGGGGGTACAGAGGTACAGGGCAGGTACAGCGTTACACAGCATGGTACCAGGGGGTACAGAGGTACAGGGCAGGTACAGCGTTACACAGCATGGTACCAGGGGGTACAGAGGTACAGGACAGGTACAGCATTACACAGCATGGTACCAGGGGATACAGAGCTACAGGGCAGGTACAGCGTTACACAGCGTGGTACCAGGGAGTACAGAGCTACAGGGCAGGTACAGCATTGCACAGCGTGGTACCAGTGGGTACAGAGGTACAGGACAGGTACAGCGTTACACAGCGTGGTACCAGGGGGTACAGAGCTACAGGGCAGGTACAGCATTTCACAGCATGGTACCAGGGAGTACAGAACTACAGGGAAGGAACAGCGTTACACAGCGTGGTACCAGGAGGTACAGAGGTACAGGACAGGTACAGCATTACACAGCATGGTACCAGGGGATACAGAGCTACAGGGCAGGTACAGCGTTACACAGCGTGGTACCAGGGAGTACAGAGCTACAGGGCAGGTACAGCATTACACAGCGTGGTACCAGTGGGTACAGAGGTACAGGACAGGTACAGCGTTACACAGCGTGGTACCAGGGGGTACAGAGCTACAGGGCAGGTACAGCGTTTCACAGCATGGTACCAGGGAGTACAGAGCTACAGGGCAGGTACAGCATTACACAGCGTGGTACCAGTGGGTACAGAGGTACAGGACAGGTACAGCGTAACACAGCGTGCTACCAGGGGGTACAGAGCTACAGGGCAGGTACAGCGTTTCACAGCATGGTACCAGGGAGTACAGAGCTACAGGGAAGGAACAGCGTTACACAGCGTGGTACCAGGAGGTACAGAGGTACAGGGCAGGTACAGCGTTACACAGCATGGTACCAGGGAGTACAGAGGTACAGGACAGGTACAGCGTTACATAGCATGGTACCAGGGAGAACAGAGCTACAGGGCAGGTACAGCGTTACACAGCGTGGTACCAGGGGGTACAGGACAGGTACAGCATTACACAGCGTGGTACCAGGGTGTATAGAGGTACAGGACAGGTACAGCGTTACACCGCATGGTACCAGGGGATACAGAGGAACAGGGCAGGTACAGCATTACACAGCGTGGTACCAGGGGGTACAGAGGTACAGGACTCGTACAGCATTACACAGCGTGGTACCAGGGGGTACAGAGGTACAGGGCAGGTAAAGCGTTACAAAGCGTGGTAACAGGGAGTACAGAGCTACAGGACAGGTACAGCGTTACACAGTGTGGTACCAGGGGGTACAGGACAGGTACAGCATTACACAGCGTGGTACCAGGGGGTACAGAGGTACAGGACAGGTACAGCATTACACAGCGTGGTACCAGGGGGTACAGAGGTACAGGGCAGGTACAGCGTTACACAGCATGGTACCAGGAGGTACAGAGGTACAGGGCAGGTACAGCGTTACACAGCGTGGTACCAGGAGGTACAGAGGTACAGGGCAGGTACAGCATTACACAGCGTGGTACCAGGGAGTACAGAGCTGCAGGGCAGGTAAAGCATTACACAGCTTGGTACCAGGGGATACAGAGGTACAGGGCAGGTACAGCGTTACACAGCATGGTACCAGGGAGTACAGAGCTACAGGGCAGGTACAGCATTACACAGCGTGGTACCAGGGAGTACAGAGGTACAAGGCAGGTACAGCGTTACACAGCGTGGTACCAGGGAGTACAGAGGTACAGGGCAGGTACAGCATTATACAGTGTGGTACCAGGGAGTACAGAGGTACAGGGCAGGTACAGTGTACACAGCGTGGTACCAGGGGGTACAGAGCTGCAGTGCCATTACAGCATTACACAGCGTGGTACCGGGGAGTAGAGAGGTACAGGGCAGGTACAGCGTTACACAGCGTGGTACCAGGGGATACAGAGGTACAGGACAGGTAAAGCATTACACAGCATGGTACCAGGGAATACAGAGGTACAGGGCAGGTACAGCATTACACAGCATGGTACCAGGGAGTACAGAGGTACAGGGCAGGTACAGCGTTACGCAGCGTGGTACCAGGGAGTACAGAGGTACAGGGCAGGTACAGCATTATACAGTGTGGTACCAGGGAGTACAGAAGTACAGGGCAGGTACAGCATTACACAGCGTGGTACCAGGGGGTACAGAGGTACAGGGAAGGTACAGTGTTACACAGCGTGGTACCAGGGGGTACAGAGGTACAGGGCAGGTACAGCGTTACACAGCGTGGTACCAGGGGATACAGAGGTACAGGACAGGTAAAGCATTACACAGCATGGTACCAGGGAATACAGAGGTACAGGGCAGGTACAGCATTACACAGCGTGGTACCAGGGAGTACAGAGGTACAGGGCAGGTACAGCGTTACGCAGCGTGGTACCAGGGAGTACAGAGGTACAGGGCAGGTACAGCATTATACAGTGTGGTACCAGGGAGTATAGAGGTACAGGGCAGGTACAGCATTATACAGTGTGGTACCAGGGAGTACAGAGGTACAGGGCAGGTACAGCGTTACACAGCGTGGTACCAGGGGGTACAGAGGTACAGGGAAGGTACAGCGTTACACAGCGTGGTACCAGAGAGTACAGAGCTACAAGGCAGGTACAGCATTACACAGCGTGGTACCAGGGAGTATAGAGCTACAGGGCAGGTACAGCATTACACAGCGTGGTACCAGGGAGTACAGAGGTACAGGGCAGGTACAGCGTTACACAGCGTGGTACCAGGGAGTACAGAGGTACAGGGCAGGTACAGCATTATACAGTGTGGTACCAGGGGGTACGGAGGTACAGTGCAGGTACAGCATTACACAGCGTGGTACCAGGGGGTACAGAGGTACAGGGAAGGTACAGTGTTACACAGCGTGGTACCAGGGGGTACAGAGGTACAGGGAAGATACAGCGTTACACAGCGTGGTGCCAGAGAGTACAGAGCTACAAGGCAGGTACAGCATTACACAGCGTGGTACCAGGGAGTATAGAGCTACAGGGCAGGTACAGCATTACACAGCGTGGTACCAGGGAGTACAGAGGTACAGGGCAGGTACAGCGTTACACAGCGTGGTACCAGGGAGTATAGAGCTACAGGGCAGGTATAGCATTACACAGCGTGGTACCAGGGAGTACAGAGGTACAGGGCAGGTACAGCTTTACACAGCGTGGTACCAGTGGATACAGAGGTACATGACAGGTACAGTGTTACACAGCGTGGTACCAGGGGGTACAGAGGTACAGGGCAGGTACAGCGTTACACAGCGTGGTACCAGGGAGCACAGAAGTACAGGGCAGGTACAGCGTTACACAGAGTGGTACCAGGGGATACAGAGGTACATGGCAGGTACAGTGTTACACAGCATGGTACCAGGGGGTACAGAGGTACAGGGCAGGTACAGCGTTACACAGCGTGGTACCAGGGGATACAGAGGTACAGAACAGGTACAGTGTTACACAGCGTGGTACCAGGGAGTACAGAGGTACAGGGCAGGTACAGCGTTACACAGCGTGGTACCAGGGAGTATAGAGGTGCAGGGCAGGTACAGCGTTACACAGCGTGGTACCAGGGGATACAGATGTACAGGACAGGTACAGTGTTACACAGCATGGTACCAGGGAGTACAGAGGTGCAGGGCAGGTACAGCGTTACACAGCGTGGTACCAGGGTGTACAGAGGTACAGGGCAGGTACAGCGTTACACAGCGTGGTACCAGGGAGTACAGAGGTACAGGGCAGGTACAGCGTTACACAGCATTGTACCAGGGGGTACAGAGCTGCAGTGCCATTACAGCATTACACAGCATGGTACCAGGAGGTACAGAGGTACAGGGCAGGTACAGCGTTACACAGCGTGGTACCAGGAGGTACAGAGGTACAGGGCAGGTACAGCATTACACAGCGTGGTACCAGGGAGTACAGAGCTGCAGGGCAGTTAAAGCGTTACACAGCGTGGTACCAGGGGATACAGAGGTACAGGGCAGGTACAGCGTTACACAGCATGGAACCAGGGAGTACAGAGCTACAGGGCAGGTACAGCATTACACAGCGTGGTACCAGGGAGTACAGAGGTACAGGGCAGGTACAGCGTTACACAGCGTCGTACCAGGGAGTACAGAGGTACAGGGCAGGTACAGCATTATACAGTGTGGTACCAGGGAGTACAGAGGTACAGGGCAGGTACAGTGTTACACAGCGTGGTACCAGGGGGTACAGAGCTGCAGTCCTATTACAGCATTACACAGCGTGGTACCGGGGAGTAGAGAGGTACAGGGCAGGTACAGCGTTACACAGCGTGGTACCAGGGGATACAGAGGTACAGGACAGGTAAAGCATTACACAGCATGGTACCAGGGAATACAGAGGTACAGGGCAGGTACAGCATTACACAGCATGGTACCAGGGAGTACAGAGGTACAGGGCAGGTACAGCGTTACGCAGCGTGGTACCAGGGGATACAGAGGTACAGGACAGGTAAAGCATTACACAGCATGGTACCAGGGAATACAGAGGTACAGGGCAGGTCCAGCATTACACAGCATGGTACCAGGGAGTACAGAGGTACAGGGCAGGTACAGCGTTACGCAGCGTGGTACCAGGGAGTACAGAGGTACAGGGCAGGTACAGCATTATACAGTGTGGTACCAGGGAGTACAGAAGTACAGGGCAGGTACAGCATTACACAGCGTGGTACCAGGGGGTACAGAGGTACAGGGAAGGTACAGTGTTACACAGCGTGGTACCAGGGGGTACAGAGGTACAGGGAAGGTACAGCGTTACACAGCGTGGTACCAGAGAGTACAGAGCTACAAGGTAGGTACAGCATTACACAGCATGGTACCAGGGAGTATAGAGCTACAGGGCAGGTACAGCATTACACAGCGTGGTACCAGGGAGTACAGAGGTACAGGACAGGTACAGCATTACACAGCGTGGTACCAGGGAGTATAGAGCTACAGGGCAGGTACAGCATTACACAGCGTGGTACCAGGGAGTACAGAGGTACAGGGCAGGTACAGCTTTACACAGCGTGGTACCAGGGGATACAGAGGTACATGGCAGGTACAGTGTTACACAGCGTGGTACCAGGGGGTACAGAGGTACAGGGCAGGTACAGCGTTACACAGCGTGGTACCAGGGAGTACAGAGGTACAGGGCAGGTACAGCGTTACACAGAGTGGTACCAGGGGATACAGAGGTACATGGCAGGTACAGTGTTACACAGCGTTGTACCAGGGGGTACAGAGGTACAGGGCAGGTACAGCGTTACACAGCGTTGTACCAGGGGATACAGAGGTACAGAACAGGTACAGTGTTACACAGCGTGGTACCAGGGAGTACAGAGGTGAAGGGCAGGTACATCGTTACACAGCGTGGTACCAGGGGATACAGACGTATAGGACAGGTACAGTGTTACACAGCGTGGTACCAGGGAGTACAGAGGTACATGCCAGGAACAGCGTTACACAGCGTGGTACCAGGGAGTACAGAGCTACAGGGCAGGTACAGCGTTACACAGCGTGGTACCAGGGGATACAGAGGTACATGGCAGGTACAGTGTTACACAGCGTGGTACCAGGGAGTATAGAGCTACAGGGCAGGTACAGCGTTACACAGCGTGGTACCAGGGGATACAGAGGTACATGGCAGGTACAGTGTTACACAGCGTGGTACCAGGGAGTATAGAGCTACAGGGCAGGTGCAGCGTTACACAGCGTGGTACCAGGGAGTACAGAGGTATAGGGCAGGTACAGCGTTACACAGCGAGGTACCAGGGAGTACAGAGGTACAGGCCAGGAACAGCGTTACACAGCGTGGTACCAGGGAGTACAGAGGTACATGGCAGGTGCAATGTTACACAGCGTGGTACCAGGGAGTATAGAGCTACAGGGCAGGTACAGCGTTACACAGCGTGGTACCAGGGAGTAAAGAGGTATAGGGCAGGTACAGCGTTACACAGCGTGGTACCAGGGAGTACAGAGGTACAGGCCAGGAACAGCGTTACACAGCGTGGTACCAGGGAGTACAGAGCTACAGGGCAGGTACAGCGTTACACAGCGTGGTACCAGGGGATACAGAGGTACATGGCAGGTACAGTGTTACACAGCGTGGTACCAGGGAGTATAGAGCTACAGGGCAGGTACAGCGTTACACAGCGTGGTACCAGGGGATACAGAGGTACATGGCAGGTACAGTGTTACACAGTGTGGTACCAGGGAGTATAGAGCTACAGGGCAGGTACAGTGTTACACAGCGTGGTACCAGGGAGTATAGAGCTACAGGGCAGGTACAGTGTTACACAGCGTGGTACCAGGGGATACAGAGGTACAGGGCAGGTACAGCGTTACACAGCGTGGTACCAGGGAGTATAGAGCTACAACGCAGGTACAGCATTACACAGCGTGGTACCAGGGAGTATAGAGGTACAGGGCAGGTACAGCATTACACAGCGTGGTACCAGGGAGTACAGAGGTACAGGGCAGGTACAGCGATACACAGCGTGGTACCAGGGAGTACACAGGTACAGGGCAGGTACAGCGATACATGGCGTGGTACCAGGGAGTATAGAGGTATTGGGCAGGTACAGCATTACACAGCGTGGTACCAGGGAGTATAGAGGTACAGGGCAGATACAGCATTACACAGCGTGGTACCAGGGAGTATAGAGGTACAGGGCAGGTACAGCATTACACAGCGTGGTACCAGGGAGTACAGAGGTACAGGGCAGGTACAGCGATACACAGCGTTGTACCAGGGAGTATAGAGGTACAGGGCAGGTACAGCATTACACAGCGTGGTACCAGGGAGTATAGAGGTACAGGGCAGGTACAGCATTACACAGCGTGGTACCAGGGAGTATAGAGCTACAGGGCAGGTACAGCATTACAAAGCGTGGTACCAGGGAGTACAGAGGTACAGGGCAGGTACAGTGTTACACAGCGTGGTACCAGGGAGTATAGAGGTACAGGGCAGGTACAGCATTACACAGCGTGGTACCAGGGAGTATAGAGCTACAGGGCAGGTACAGCATTACACAGCGTGGTACCAGGGAGTACAGAGGTACAAGGCAGGTACAGCGTTACACAGCGTGGTACCAGGGAGTACAGAGGTACAGGGCAGGTACAGCATTATACAGTGTGGTACCAGGGGGTACGGAGGTACAGTGCAGGTACAGCATTACACAGCGTGGTACCAGGGGGTACAGAGGTACAGGGAAGGTACAGTGTTACACAGCGTGGTACCAGGGGGTACAGAGGTACAGGGAAGATACAGCGTTACACAGCGTGGTGCCAGAGAGTACAGAGCTACAAGGCAGGTACAGCATTACACAGCGTGGTACCAGGGAGTATAGAGCTACAGGGCAGGTACAGCATTACACAGCGTGGTACCAGGGAGTACAGAGGTACAGGGCAGGTACAGCGTTACACAGCGTGGTACCAGGGAGTATAGAGCTACAGGGCAGGTATAGCATTACACAGCGTGGTACCAGGGAGTACAGAGGTACAGGGCAGGTACAGCTTTACACAGCGTGGTACCAGTGGATACAGAGGTACATGACAGGTACAGTGTTACACAGCGTGGTACCAGGGGGTACAGAGGTACAGGGCAGGTACAGCGTTACACAGCGTGGTACCAGGGAGCACAGAAGTACAGGGCAGGTACAGCGTTACACAGAGTGGTACCAGGGGATACAGAGGTACATGGCAGGTACAGTGTTACACAGCATGGTACCAGGGGGTACAGAGGTACAGGGCAGGTACAGCGTTACACAGCGTGGTACCAGGGGATACAGAGGTACAGAACAGGTACAGTGTTACACAGCGTGGTACCAGGGAGTACAGAGGTACAGGGCAGGTACAGCGTTACACAGCGTGGTACCAGGGAGTATAGAGGTGCAGGGCAGGTACAGCGTTACACAGCGTGGTACCAGGGGATACAGATGTACAGGACAGGTACAGTGTTACACAGCATGGTACCAGGGAGTACAGAGGTGCAGGGCAGGTACAGCGTTACACAGCGTGGTACCAGGGTGTACAGAGGTACAGGGCAGGTACAGCGTTACACAGCGTGGTACCAGGGAGTACAGAGGTACAGGGCAGGTACAGCGTTACACAGCATTGTACCAGGGGGTACAGAGCTGCAGTGCCATTACAGCATTACACAGCATGGTACCAGGAGGTACAGAGGTACAGGGCAGGTACAGCGTTACACAGCGTGGTACCAGGAGGTACAGAGGTACAGGGCAGGTACAGCATTACACAGCGTGGTACCAGGGAGTACAGAGCTGCAGGGCAGGTAAAGCGTTACACAGCGTGGTACCAGGGGATACAGAGGTACAGGGCAGGTACAGCGTTACACAGCATGGAACCAGGGAGTACAGAGCTACAGGGCAGGTACAGCATTACACAGCGTGGTACCAGGGAGTACAGAGGTACAGGGCAGGTACAGCGTTACACAGCGTCGTACCAGGGAGTACAGAGGTACAGGGCAGGTACAGCATTATACAGTGTGGTACCAGGGAGTACAGAGGTACAGGGCAGGTACAGTGTTACACAGCGTGGTACCAGGGGGTACAGAGCTGCAGTCCTATTACAGCATTACACAGCGTGGTACCGGGGAGTAGAGAGGTACAGGGCAGGTACAGCGTTACACAGCGTGGTACCAGGGGATACAGAGGTACAGGACAGGTAAAGCATTACACAGCATGGTACCAGGGAATACAGAGGTACAGGGCAGGTACAGCATTACACAGCATGGTACCAGGGAGTACAGAGGTACAGGGCAGGTACAGCGTTACGCAGCGTGGTACCAGGGGATACAGAGGTACAGGACAGGTAAAGCATTACACAGCATGGTACCAGGGAATACAGAGGTACAGGGCAGGTCCAGCATTACACAGCATGGTACCAGGGAGTACAGAGGTACAGGGCAGGTACAGCGTTACGCAGCGTGGTACCAGGGAGTACAGAGGTACAGGGCAGGTACAGCATTATACAGTGTGGTACCAGGGAGTACAGAAGTACAGGGCAGGTACAGCATTACACAGCGTGGTACCAGGGGGTACAGAGGTACAGGGAAGGTACAGTGTTACACAGCGTGGTACCAGGGGGTACAGAGGTACAGGGAAGGTACAGCGTTACACAGCGTGGTACCAGAGAGTACAGAGCTACAAGGTAGGTACAGCATTACACAGCATGGTACCAGGGAGTATAGAGCTACAGGGCAGGTACAGCATTACACAGCGTGGTACCAGGGAGTACAGAGGTACAGGACAGGTACAGCATTACACAGCGTGGTACCAGGGAGTATAGAGCTACAGGGCAGGTACAGCATTACACAGCGTGGTACCAGGGAGTACAGAGGTACAGGGCAGGTACAGCTTTACACAGCGTGGTACCAGGGGATACAGAGGTACATGGCAGGTACAGTGTTACACAGCGTGGTACCAGGGGGTACAGAGGTACAGGGCAGGTACAGCGTTACACAGCGTGGTACCAGGGAGTACAGAGGTACAGGGCAGGTACAGCGTTACACAGAGTGGTACCAGGGGATACAGAGGTACATGGCAGGTACAGTGTTACACAGCGTTGTACCAGGGGGTACAGAGGTACAGGGCAGGTACAGCGTTACACAGCGTTGTACCAGGGGATACAGAGGTACAGAACAGGTACAGTGTTACACAGCGTGGTACCAGGGAGTACAGAGGTGAAGGGCAGGTACATCGTTACACAGCGTGGTACCAGGGGATACAGACGTATAGGACAGGTACAGTGTTACACAGCGTGGTACCAGGGAGTACAGAGGTACATGCCAGGAACAGCGTTACACAGCGTGGTACCAGGGAGTACAGAGCTACAGGGCAGGTACAGCGTTACACAGCGTGGTACCAGGGGATACAGAGGTACATGGCAGGTACAGTGTTACACAGCGTGGTACCAGGGAGTATAGAGCTACAGGGCAGGTACAGCGTTACACAGCGTGGTACCAGGGGATACAGAGGTACATGGCAGGTACAGTGTTACACAGCGTGGTACCAGGGAGTATAGAGCTACAGGGCAGGTGCAGCGTTACACAGCGTGGTACCAGGGAGTACAGAGGTATAGGGCAGGTACAGCGTTACACAGCGAGGTACCAGGGAGTACAGAGGTACAGGCCAGGAACAGCGTTACACAGCGTGGTACCAGGGAGTACAGAGGTACATGGCAGGTACAATGTTACACAGCGTGGTACCAGGGAGTATAGAGCTACAGGGCAGGTACAGCGTTACACAGCGTGGTACCAGGGAGTAAAGAGGTATAGGGCAGGTACAGCGTTACACAGCGTGGTACCAGGGAGTACAGAGGTACAGGCCAGGAACAGCGTTACACAGCGTGGTACCAGGGAGTACAGAGCTACAGGGCAGGTACAGCGTTACACAGCGTGGTACCAGGGGATACAGAGGTACATGGCAGGTACAGTGTTACACAGCGTGGTACCAGGGAGTATAGAGCTACAGGGCAGGTACAGCGTTACACAGCGTGGTACCAGGGGATACAGAGGTACATGGCAGGTACAGTGTTACACAGTGTGGTACCAGGGAGTATAGAGCTACAGGGCAGGTACAGTGTTACACAGCGTGGTACCAGGGAGTATAGAGCTACAGGGCAGGTACAGTGTTACACAGCGTGGTACCAGGGGATACAGAGGTACAGGGCAGGTACAGCGTTACACAGCGTGGTACCAGGGAGTATAGAGCTACAACGCAGGTACAGCATTACACAGCGTGGTACCATGGAGTATAGAGGTACAGGGCAGGTACAGCATTACACAGCGTGGTACCAGGGAGTACAGAGGTACAGGGCAGGTACAGCGATACACAGCGTGGTACCAGGGAGTACACAGGTACAGGGCAGGTACAGCGATACATGGCGTGGTACCAGGGAGTATAGAGGTATTGGGCAGGTACAGCATTACACAGCGTGGTACCAGGGAGTATAGAGGTACAGGGCAGATACAGCATTACACAGCGTGGTACCAGGGAGTATAGAGGTACAGGGCAGGTACAGCATTACACAGCGTGGTACCAGGGAGTACAGAGGTACAGGGCAGGTACAGCGATACACAGCGTTGTACCAGGGAGTATAGAGGTACAGGGCAGGTACAGCATTACACAGCGTGGTACCAGGGAGTATAGAGGTACAGGGCAGGTACAGCATTACACAGCGTGGTACCAGGGAGTATAGAGCTACAGGGCAGGTACAGCATTACAAAGCGTGGTACCAGGGAGTACAGAGGTACAGGGCAGGTACAGTGTTACACAGCGTGGTACCAGGGAGTATAGAGGTACAGGGCAGGTACAGCATTACACAGCGTGGTACCAGGGAGTATAGAGGTACAGGGCAGGTACAGCATTACACAGCGTGGTACCAGGGAGTATAGAGGTACAGGGCAGGTACAGCATTACACAGCGTGGTACCAGGGAGTATAGAGGTACAGGGCAGGTACAGCGTTACACAGCGTGGTACCAGGGAGTATAGAGCTACAGGGCAGGTACAGCGATACACAGCATGGTACCAGGGAGTATAGAGCTACAGGGCAGGTACAGCGTTACACAGCGTGGTACCAGGGGGTACAGAGGTACAGGGCAGGTACAGCGATACACAGCGTGGTACCAGGGTGTACAGAGGTACAGGGCAGGTACAGTATTACACAGCGTGGTACCAGGGGGTACAGAGGTACAGGGCAGGTACAGCGTTACACAGCGTGGTACCAGGGAGTACAGAGGTACAGGGCAGTTACAGCGTCACACAGCGTGGTACCAGGGAGTACAGAGGTACAGTGCAGGTACAGCGTTACACAGCGTGGTACCAGGGAGTATAGAGCTACAGGGCAGGTACAGCGTTACACAGCGTGGTACCAGGGAGTATAGAGCTACAGGGCAGGTACAGCGTTACACAGCGTGGTACCAGGGGGTACAGAGGTACAGGGCAGGTACAGAGATACACAGCGTGGTACCAGGGTGTACAGAGGTACAGGGCAGGTACAGCTTTACACAGCGTGGTACCAGGGAGTACAGAGGTACAGGGCAGGTACAGCGTTACACAGCGTGGTACCAGGGAGTACAGAGGTACAGGGCAGGTACAGCGTTACACAGCGTGGTACCAGGGAGTATAGAGCTACAGGGCAGGTACAGCGTTACACAGCGTGGTACCAGGGGGTACAGAGGTACAGGGCAGGTCCAGCGATACACAGCATGGTACCAGGGTGTACAGAGGTACAGGGCAGGTACAGCGTTACACAGCGTGGTGCCAGGGAGTACAGAGGTACAGGGCAGGTACAGTGTTACACAGCGTGGTACCAGGGAGTACAGAGGTACAGGGCAGGTACAGCGTTACACAGCGTGGTACCAGTGAGTACAGAGGTACAGGGCAGGTACAGCATTACACAGCGTGGTACCAAGGGATACAGAGGTACAGGGCAGGTACAGCATTACACAGCGTGGTACCAGGGAGAACAGAGGTACAGGGAGGGTACAGCGATACACAGTGTGGTACCAGGGAGTATAGAGCTACAGGGTAGGTACAGCGTTACACAGCGTGGTACCAGGGAGTACAGAGGTATAGGGCAGGTACAGCGTTACACAGCGTGGTACCAGGGAGTACAGAGGTACAGGCCAGGAACAGCGTTACACAGCGTGGTACCAGGGAGTACAGAGCTACAGGGCAGGTACAGCGTTACACAGCGTGGTACCAGGGGATACAGAGTTACAT
The DNA here is from genome assembly GCF_028390025.1 of Pseudophryne corroboree. NCBI lineage: Eukaryota > Metazoa > Chordata > Amphibia > Anura > Myobatrachidae > Pseudophryne > Pseudophryne corroboree. The sequence goes on from NC_086451.1 coordinate 485,695,663, forward strand.
GGCAGGTACAGTGTTACACAGCGTGGTACCAGGGAGTATAGAGCTACAGGGCAGGTACAGCGTTACACAGCGTGGTACCAGGGGATACAGAGGTACATGGCAGGTACAGTGTTACACAGCGTGGTACCAGGGAGTATAGAGCTACAGGGCAGGTGCAGCGTTACACAGCGTTGTACCAGGGAGTACAGAGGTATAGGGCAGGTACAGTGTTACACAGCGTGGTACCAGGGAGTACAGAGGTACAGGCCAGGAACAGCGTTACACAGCATGGTACCAGGGAGTACAGAGGTACATGGCAGGTACAGTGTTACACAGCGTGGTACCAGGGAGTATAGAGCTACAGGGCAGGTACAGCGTTACACAGCGTGGTACCAGGGAGTACAGAGGTATAGGGCAGGTACAGCGTTACACAGCGTGGTACCAGGGAGTACAGAGGTACAGGCCAGGAACAGCGTTACACAGCGTGGTACCAGGGAGTACAGAGCTACAGGGCAGGTACAGCGTTACACAGCGTGGTACCAGGGGATACAGAGGTACATGGCAGGTACAGTGTTACACAGCGTGGTACCAGGGAGTATAGAGCTACAGGGCAGGTACAGCGTTACACAGCGTGGTACCAGGGGATACAGAGGTACATGGCAGGTACAGTGTTACACAGCGTGGTACCAGGGAGTATAGAGCTACAGGGCAGGTACAGTGTTACACAGCGTGGTACCAGGGAGTATAGAGCTACAGGGCAGGTACAGTGTTACACAGCGTGGTACCAGGGGATACAGAGGTACAGGGCAGGTACAGCGTTACATAGCGTGGTACCAGGGAGTATAGAGCTACAAGGCAGGTACAGCATTACACAGCGTGGTACCAGGGAATATAGAGGTACAGGGCAGGTACAGCATTACACAGCGTGGTACCAGGTAGTACAGAGGTACAGGGCAGGTACAGCGATACACAGCGTGGTACCAGGGGATACAGAGGTACAGGGCAGGTACAGCACTACACAGCGTGGTACCAGGGAGTATAGAGGTACAGGGCAGGTACAGCATTACACAGCGTGGTACCAGGGAGTATAGAGGTACAGGGCAGGTACAGCATTACACAGCGTGGTACCAGGGAGTATAGAGCTACAAGGCAGGTACAGCATTACACAGCGTGGTACCAGGGAGTATAGAGGTACAGGGCAGGTACAGCATTACACAGCGTGGTACCAGGGAGTACAGAGGTACAGGGCAGGTACAGCGATACACAGCGTTGTACCAGGGAGTATAGAGGTACAGGGCAGGTACAGCATTACACAGCGTGGTACCAGGGAGTATAGAGGTACAGGGCAGGTACAGCATTACACAGCGTGGTACCAGGGAGTATAGAGCTACAGGGCAGGTACAGCATTACAAAGCGTGGTACCAGGGAGTACAGAGGTACAGGGCAGGTACAGTGTTACACAGCGTGGTACCAGGGAGTATAGAGGTACAGGGCAGGTACAGCATTACACAGCGTGGTACCAGGGAGTATAGAGGTACAGGGCAGGTACAGCATTACACAGCGTGGTACCAGGGAGTATAGAGGTATAGGGCAGGTACAGCATTACACAGCGTGGTACCAGGGAGTATAGAGGTACAGGGCAGGTACAGCGTTACACAGCGTGGTACCAGGGAGTATAGAGCTACAGGGCAGGTACAGCGATACACAGCGTGGTACCAGGGAGTATAGAGCTACAGGGCAGGTACAGCGTTACACAGCGTGGTACCAGGGGGTACAGAGGTACAGGGCAGGTACAGCGATACACAGCGTGGTACCAGGGTGTACAGAGGTACAGGGCAGGTACAGTATTACACAGCGTGGTACCAGGGGGTACAGAGGTACAGGGCAGGTACAGCGTTACACAGCGTGGTACCAGGGAGTACAGAGGTACAGGGCAGTTACAGCGTCACACAGCGTGGTACCAGGGAGTATAGAGGTACAGTGCAGGTACAGCGTTACACAGCGTGGTACCAGGGAGTATAGAGCTACAGGGCAGGTACAGCATTACACAGCGTGGTACCAGGGAGTATAGAGCTACAGGGCAGGTACAGCGTTACACAGCGTGGTACCAGGGGGTACAGAGGTACAGGGCAGGTACAGCGATACACAGCGTGGTACCAGGGTGTACAGAGGTACAGGGCAGGTACAACTTTACACAGCGTGGTACCAGGGAGTACAGAGGTACAGGGCAGGTACAGCGTTACACAGCGTGGTACCAGGGAGTACAGAGGTACAGGGCAGGTACAGCGTTACACAGCGTGGTACCAGGGAGTATAGAGCTACAGGGCAGGTACAGCGTTACACAGCGTGGTACCAGGGGGTACAGAGGTACAGGGCAGGTACAGCGATACACAGCGTGGTACCAGGGTGTACAGAGGTACAGGGCAGGTACAGCGTTACACAGCGTGGTGCCAGGGAGTACAGAGGTACAGGGCAGGTACAGTGTTACACAGCGTGGTACCAGGGAGTACAGAGGTACAGGGCAGGTACAGCGTTACACAGCGTGGTACCAGTGAGTACAGAGGTACAGGGCAGGTACAGCATTACACAGCGTGGTACCAAGGGATACAGAGGTACAGGGCAGGTACAGCATTACACAGCGTGGTACCAGGGTGTATAGAGCTACAGGGCAGGTACAGCGTTACACAGCGTGGTACCAGGGGATACAGAGGTACAGGGCAGGTACAGCATTACACAGCGTGGTACCAGGGAGTATAGAGGTACAGGGCAGGTACAGCATTACACAGCGTGGTACCAGGGAGTATAGAGCTACAGGGCAGGTACAGCATTACAAAGCGTGGTACCAGGGAGTACAGAGGTACAGGGCAGGTACAGTGTTACACAGCGTGGTACCAGGGAGTATAGAGGTACAGGGCAGGTACAGCATTACACAGTGTGGTACCAGGGAGTATAGAGGTACAGGGCAGGTACAGCATTACACAGCGTGGTACCAGGGAGTATAGAGGTACAGGGCAGGTACAGCATTACACAGCGTGGTACCAGGGAGTATAGAGGTACAGGGCAGGTACAGCGTTACACAGCGTGGTACCAGGGAGTATAGAGCTACAGGGCAGGTACAGCGATACACAGCGTGGTACCAGGGAGTATAGAGCTACAGGGCAGGTACAGCGTTACACAGCGTGGTACCAGGGGGTACAGAGGTACAGGGCAGGTACAGCGATACACAGCGTGGTACCAGGGTGTACAGAGGTACAGGGCAGGTACAGTATTACACAGCGTGGTACCAGGGGGTACAGAGGTACAGGGCAGGTACAGCGTTACACAGCGTGGTACCAGGGAGTACAGAGGTACAGGGCAGTTACAGCGTCATACAGCGTGGTACCAGGGAGTATAGAGGTACAGTGCAGGTACAGCGTTACACAGCGTGGTACCAGGGAGTATAGAGCTACAGGGCAGGTACAGCGTTACACAGCGTGGTACCAGGGAGTATAGAGCTACAGGGCAGGTACAGCGTTACACAGCGTGGTACCAGGGGGTACAGAGGTACAGGGCAGGTACAGCGATACACAGCGTGGTACCAGGGTGTACAGAGGTACAGGGCAGGTACAACTTTACACAGCGTGGTACCAGGGAGTACAGAGGTACAGGGCAGGTACAGCGTTACGCAGCGTGGTACCAGGGAGTACAGAGGTACAGGGCAGGTACAGCGTTACACAGCGTGGTACCAGGGAGTATAGAGCTACAGGGCAGGTACAGCGATACACAGCGTGGTACCAGGGGGTACAGAGGTACAGGGCAGGTACAGCGATACACAGCGTTGTACCAGGGTGTACAGAGGTACAGGGCAGGTACAGCGTTACACAGCGTGGTGCCAGGGAGTACAGAGGTACAGGGCAGGTACAGTGTTACACAGCGTGGTACCAGGGAGTACAGAGGTACAGGGCAGGTACAGCGTTACACAGCGTGGTACCAGTGAGTACAGAGGTACAGGGCAGGTACAGCATTACACAGCGTGGTACCAAGGGATACAGAGGTACAGGGCAGGTACAGCATTACACAGCGTGGTACCAGGGTGTATAGAGCTACAGGGCAGGTACAGCGTTACACAGCGTGGTACCAGGGGATACAGAGGTACAGGGCAGGTACAGCATTACACAGCGTGGTACCAGGGTGTATAGAGCTACAGGGCAGGTACAGCATTACACAGCGTGGTACCAGGGGGTACAGAGGTACAGGGCAGGTACAGCGTTACACAGCGTGGTACCAGGGTGTATAGAGCTACAGGGCAGGTACAGCGATACACAGCATGGTACCAGGGTGTATAGAGCTACAGGGCAGGTACAGCGATACACAGCATGGTACCAGGGTGTATAGAGCTACAGGGCAGGTACAGCGTTACACAGCGTGGTACCAGGGGATACAGAGGTACAGGGCAGGTACAGCTATACACAGCGTGGTACCAGGGGATACAGAGGTACAGGGCAGGTACAGTATCATAGTTCTACACAGTACACATGTTAGCAGTATATACTTATTCAGTGAACAATTAGACCGAATATACTTCTCCCTGTTATAGCTGTATATGATTATATTTATATAACTGCTATAATAATATAACTCAGAGTATACAACCTGTTATTGATACCTGCTATGATGTTATAATAATATAACAACTTGTACGCAAACTATTATATTTAACTGCTATAATAATATAACTCAGAGTATGCAGCATATTATATATAACTGCTATAATATAATTCATAGTATACAACCTATTATAGATACCTGCTATGATGTTGTTATAATAATATAACTCCTTGTACGCAAACTATTATATCTATTTGCTATAATATTTTAATAATATTACTTCTTGTATGCAACCTATTATATATAATTGCTATAATATTATAACTCAGAATATACAACCTATTACTGTATATGTAACTTCTATAGTGCTATAATATAACTCAGTGTATACAACCTATTATATATAACTACTATAATGCTATAATAATATAACTGCTTGTATGCAACCTATTATATATAACTGCTAGAATAATATAACTCAGAGTATGCAGTATGTTATATATAACTACTATAATAATATAACTGAGTATACAACCAATTATAGACAACTTCTACAATGCTATAATATAACTCAGTGTATACAACCTATTATATATATATATATAACTCCTATAATGCTATTATTATATAACTCCTTGTATGCAACCTATAATATATAACTACAGGTTGTGTATCCCATATCCAAATATTCCGAAATACGGAATATTCCGAAATACCGACTTTTTTGAGTGAGAGTGAGATAGTGAAACCTTTGTTTTTTAATGGCTCAATGTACACAAACTTTGTTTAATACTCAGTTATTACAAATATTGTATTAAATGACCTTCAGGCTGTGTGTATAAGGTGTATATGTAACATAAATGAATTGTGTGTATGTACACACACTTTGTTTAATGCACAAAGTTATAAAAAATATTGGCTAAAATTGCCTTCAGGCTGTGTGTATAAGGTGTATATGTAACATAAATGTATTCTGTGCTTAGATTTAGGTCACATCGCCATGATATCTCATTATGGTATGCATTTATTCCAAAATACGGAAAAATCTGATATCCAAAATACCTCTGGTCCCAAGCATTTTGGATAAGGGATACTCAACCTGTACTATATTAATATAACTCAGTGTATACAACCTATTATATATAACTACTATAATAATATAACTCAGTGTATACAACCTATTATATATAACTGATATAAACACATATATAACCCAGAGTATACAATATGTTATACATAACTAGTATAATAATATAACTCACAGTATACAACATATTATATATAACTTCTATAATGCTATAATATAACTCACTATGTATAACCTATTACATATAACTATATATATATATGTACTGCTACTTTATAATGCTAGAATATAACTCACCATGTATAACCTATTACATATAACTGTGTATATATATATATATATATATATATATATATATTGCTACTTTATAATGCTATAATAATATATCTGTGCATGCAACCCGTTATATAAATAAAATATAGCATTATTATTTGCAGGGATGTCTGTACACTGACACATCCCTCAGATCCCCACATGAGCTACACAGAGAGTAATCCTCAGCCGCGGGAACGTTACCAAGGCAAAGATGTAACACAGACTGAAAAAAGTCATAAAGTGTAAAATGATCACATTACAATATAATGTCTAGTAATACAATCATTGTTATTATTATTATTATTATTATTATTATTAGTGTTATCATCCACCATCATTATCATTGTTATTATTAACATCAGGTGTGTTATTAGTTATTGTTATTATTGGTGTTAGTATTATTATTATTTATTATTATTATTATTATTATTATTATTATTATTATTATTATTATCATCCACCATCATCATTGTTATTATTATTATTATTATTATTATTAGTGTTATCATTGTTGTTATTATTATTATTATTATTATTAGTGTTATCATCCACCATTATTATCATTGTTATTATTATTATTATTATTATTATTATTAGTGTTATCATCAACCATTATTATCATTATTATTATTATTATTATCATCCACCATTATTATCATTGTTATTATTAACATCATAATTTATATTGGTTTCATTATTCTCATAGTTATTAGTGTTATCATCCACCATCATTATTATTATTATTATTATTATTATTATTAGTGTTATCATCCACCATCATTATCATTGTTATTATTATTATTATTATTATTATTATGCTTGTTATCATCCACCATCATTATCATTGTTGTTATTATTATATTATTATTATTAATTCTGTATTATCATCACCATTATTGTCATTATTATTAACATGTTTTTATAGTTATAATTAGTAGAAGTAGTAATAGTAGTTTTATTATCATCATCATCATCATCATCATCATCATCATCATCACTACTATTAACATTATGATTGTCATTAGTAACCTTATTATTATTATCATACCTATTAATATTTATAGTATTTTTATCATCATCTTTACAGCTGTTATTATTTTTTGTTATAATTGTAATCTTTATCTTTTTTATCGTCATCACTATTATTTTAAATGTTGCATTTACTATTAATAGTAATAGTTATATTTTTATTGTTATTATGTGGATTCTTGACATCACCTTCGCTATTGTTATTTTTGCAGATGTTACCATTTTTGCTATATATCATCATCATAATAATAATAATAATAATATAATAATAATGATAATATAATAATAATAATAATAATAAAAAAAGTGCACTTAAGTAGCATTTTAAATGCTAGTCTAGTGGGTTTATATTAAAGGACTGAATCCCTAATCTAACATTCGTCATAAATAATAATTGCATTAATTTTGCTCGGAAGAGTTTAGTTAGTCTTATAATATATACTGATGCTTTAATGTATGCGTTATCAACAATTTATGTACTAGCGTTTGCCCGCGGCTTCGCTCGTGTGGATATCTTCTGGAAAAAAAATTGTTTGTCTCCATAGTTAGTAAACAGTCCCTAGAAGTGTATTTCTCCCCAAAAAAAATAATATTTGTATATATATATATATATATATATATATAGTCATTTTGTACGTGAGGAGCCTGCACAGTGCACGCACCAGGTGTCAGGCGTCTGGCTTTTCCTGATGTCACAGCGAGATCACACATACCCCAGTTTCTCTCTAGGTCACTAAGCTATACTACAGTAATGAAAACGCCATCCACATTTATCCCGTAGTTACTGAGTGATGCCGGAGCAAACAGACAGACAAACAAAAATTACAACTTTATTATTCAGAAATATAGATATACTGTATACTAGTCTAATGGACCTGGCATATGCCAAGCCACCTCATTCCCCGACTTGGTTCTGCCACCTATCCTGCTCATCCTTCCCGAGATCTGTTCTTCTCCTAAACCCCTCAAATCCCCCCAGAGTGACTCTGATGATCTGTATGCCCGCAGCTCGCCACACGTTCAGGTTCTATTCCCACGCTATGGGTGTCGTGGACAGGCACGAGTAAGAATAGTCCTGGGTTCCCTGCCGGCATTCTGGCGTCCAAGATTCCGGTGTCGGTATGCTGATCGCCGGGATCATAACTACATAACATTATAGACATATAGGGCGGTATTCAATTCTTTTCACCCCCATCCACACCCATTCAGTTTCTGCCCTTCGGGGGCGTGGTATCATCATTTCAGCTCACTACCGCCGGGGCAGCGACACACCCAACCTTTTACACCGCTAACCCTGATTACTGCGGGCACGATATGCCCGATAACGGGGATTATTTTAGAAAGGAGATCGGGCGTGATATATCATTTGAATAGAATCTCTGCTTATCTATGTGATTAGACTCAGGCAACCGCCACACATGATCACCGGTAACGCCGCCGGTATCACGCCATGGCTCCTGGTGTCAGATAATAACGTGCTGGTAAAAGTGGTAGGAAGGTGCTGCTATCAGCCTGAGCTCTATCACCCTCCTACCGCATTGATAGGCTCTAATGTACTTAGCCAAGGGAGAAACTTATCAAGCACCGTAGCAACATTTGGGGGTCCTGACGATGCAGCCCACCTCCCTTACTCTGCTCCTCACTAAAAGGCTGAGTTTTCTCACTTGATAATAATGATACACAGCGTGTTTAGTATAAGGTACGTTCTGTAGCCTGGGGAGAATAACGCAGCATTATGACCCCATCCATCACTTGGGGACCCCAGCTGGTGGCACAGAACAGACCACCTCTGTCTGGGCAGTACTCGTGCCCACCCCGTGTATTGGGACATATACCCTATATATAATAGAAGCACGCAGAGCTGAGAAAGGCCAATTCTTACTTCAGCTCAGAATAAACCCCAGGAGACAGCCGGAGAAACGAGACCCCACTTACGCCGCACAGACCCTACTTCCAGCCAAGGAGATAGCAGTGTTCTCTACATAGGAAAATATTTTCCCAGCAGAAATGTTACTGCCACAGTGTATTTCTTATATTTGCTGGATGGGAAACACGACTCAAAGTCGTATCTGTGAAATTTTCCTGACACTTTCCCTGTAAGTGATGTAGGCACAGCGCAGAACACAGACGGAGCTAGTGACCCCCTGTCAGCCGGGACACAGAGGATAGAGGGGGATCAGTAATCCCACTGCCCTGGCTGTACATTCAATCCGCCCCTCACCAGGAAACATATTATTACATTATGTCAGCTCTGACTGGCAAGTGAAGGAGGGAGAGAGAGATCGCGAGAGGGGGGAGAGAGAGAAGGGTGGGAGGGAGAGAGAGGGGGGTAGAGAGGGAGAGAGAGAGAGGATGAGAGGGAGGGAGAGAGAGAGAGAGGGGAGAGCAAGAGTGAAGGAGAGCGGTAGGAAGAGATGGGGAGAGAAAGGAATAGAGACGGAGGGAGAGAAAATGGGAGATGGGAGAGAGAGAGAGATCGAGGAAAACAGGGAGGGAGAGAGAGTAAGAGGGAAAGAGAGGGAGAGGAAGAGAGAGAGAGGGGGAGAGGGGGAGGTAGAGAGAAGGATAGACTAAGGGTAAGGGAGAGAGGGGGGAGATAGAGAGAGGGGGAGAGAGGAATAGTGAGGGAGAGAGAGTGGAGAGAGAGGGAGAGAGATAGACAGGAGGAAGAGGGGGGAGTGAGTGGAAAAGAGAGAGAGAAAGGGGGTAGGAGGGAGGAAGAGAGGGAGGGGAAGAGAGAAGGGAGAGAGAGTGAGGGGGAGTGAGATAAAGAGAGAGTAGGAAGGAGATATAGAGGGAGGGAGAGAGAGAGGAAAACAGGGAGGGAGAGAGAGTAAGAGGAAAAGCGAGAGAGAGGAGGAGAGAGAGAGAGAAGGTGGGGGAGAGAGGGAGGTAGAGAGAAGGATAGACTAAGGGTAAGGGAGAGAGAGGGGAGATAGAGAGAGGAGGAGAGAGAGTGGAGAGAGAGGGAGAGAGACAGGAGGAAGAGGGGGGAGTGAGTGGAAAAGGGAGAGAGAAAGGGGGTAGGAGGGAGGAAGAGAGAGGGAGGGGAAGAGAGAAGGGAGAGAGAGTGAGGGGGAGTGAGATAAAGAGAGAGTAGGAAGGAGATATAGAGGGAGGGAGGGAGAGAGAGGAAAACAGGGAGGGAGAGAGAGTAAGAGGAAAAGCGAGAGAGAGGAGGAGAGAGAGAAGGTGGGGGAGAGAGGGAGGTAGAGAGAAGGATAGACTAAGGGTAAGGGAGAGAGAGAGGAGATAGAGAGAGGGGGAGAGAGAGTGGAGAGAGAGAGAGAGAGAAAGGGAGTAGGAGGGAGGGAGAGAGAGGGAGGGTCAGAGAGAAGGGAGAGAGAGTGGGGGGGGAGTGAGATAGAGAGTAGGAGAGAGAGATAAAGGGAGGGAGAGAGAGAGAGGGAGGGAGGAAGAGAGAGAGAGGAGATAGAAGAAGAGAGAGGGAGGGAGAAAGAAGGAAGGAGAGAGGAAAGTAGGTGAGAGAGGGTGATAGAGAGAGAGTGAGGGAGAGGAAGAGAGGGATGGAGGGGGAGATACAGTAAGTATAGGGAGGGAGGGAGACGGGGAGCGGGAGATAGATGGAGAGAGACAGTAGGAAGGAGAGGGAGAGAGAGGGGGAGTGGAAAAAAAAGAGAGGGATGGAGAGAGAGTTGGGGAAAGAGAGAGAAAGAGTAGGAGGGAGAGAGGAAGGACAGAGAGGGGAGAGAGAGTGGGGGGAGTGAGAGAGAGTGGGGGAGAGAGAGTGAAGGAGAGCAAAAGAGAGTGGGACAGATGGAGAGTGTGGGAGAGAGCGAGGGGGAGAACGGGAAAGATAGAGAGAGGGAGGGACGGAGAGAGGGATGGCTGGAGAGAGAGGGCGTAAGAGAGAGAGAGAGAGAGACTGCAGATGTGCAGAATGAACTAGCAGACTTTCCTTTCTGATGGTATATTCAGTTACCGGTGTCCCAGACTGACCCTCAGCAGTTATAACATTATTCTATATATTTTCATACATGGAGAATGTGCTGTTTAGTCCCCCGTGTCACAGGCACCATGTACACAAAATTTGCCATTTAAGACACATAAGAGTTTGGCTCCCCATTAGGTCAGGAGATAACGTGACCAACAGACCACAGCCAGGGAGGAGGCTGGGAGGGCGGCTGGTAAGAGGAGGCCGGGGGGGGGGGGGAGACTGGTAAGAGGAGGGCGGGGGGGGGGGGGGCTGGGAGGGCGGCTGGTAAGAGGAGGCCGGGGGGGGGAGGGTGGCTGGTAAGAGGAGGTCAGGGGGGGTCACACTATATTGCATTATACAGTATCAGCTGAAGCCTAAATGGATTGCAATATGTTTTTTGGATTTTATAGTTTTTAGAAACGATTTTATGGGTTAGTTTAAGAGGGACGGGGGACGTAAACAAATAAATATGAGATGTGTATTATTTTCCCTGTATGAATGGTTATGTACTATTGGCTGTAACATGCTGTGTAATAGTGTGGTTCACAAAAGAAGTATCAACTAGTGTGAAAGCAAAAAAGATGGCTTTTAGGAAATACAAACAGACTCAAAATAATAACGACAAAGAGGTGTATCTGGACAGACGGAAGGATGCTAAGAAAGTGATCAGACGTGCAAAGGCAGAAGCTGAGGAGAAAATGGCCCAGTCAGTAGATAAAGGGGGCAAACTTTTTTTAAGTATATAAGTGAAAGGAAAAAATCAAATGGAGGAATAATAAGACTTAAGACAGAGAGTGGGCATTTGGTGGAGGGAGACAAGGCAATAGCAGATCACCTAAATAATTATTTTTGCTCAGTATTTACTACAGAAGAAGGGATGGGGCCACAGTTAAGTTGCAAGGACATTCATAAAAATAAGGTAGATGAAAATACATTTACAGAGGAGAAGGTCCTAACAGAACTTTCAAAACTAAAAGTGGATAAATCAATGGGACCAGATGGGATACACCCAAAGATACTCAAAGAGCTAAAAGATGTGCTGGTTACACCTTTAACAGAATTATTTAACCAGTCACTAAATACAGGTGCTATTCCAGAGGACTGGAAAAGAGCAAATGTAGTTCCACTGCACAAAAGTGGAAGCAAGGAAGAAGCAAGTAACTACAGACCAGTAAGCCTTACATCAGTAGTAGGGAAAGTAATGGAAAAACTATTAAAAGAAAGAGTAGTGGAATATCTTAAATCAAACAACTTACAGGATCCAAAACAGCATGGATTTACTGGTGGGAGATCATGCCAAACAAATCTTATTGACTTTTTTGACTCTGTGATGAAAATAATAGATCAAGGGGGAGCTGTAGATGTAGCATATCTAGACTTTAGTAAGGCATTTGACACTGTCCCACATCGCAGACTGCTAAATAAACTTGAAAGCCTGGGGGTGGATTATAAATCAGTTAAATGGATAAGAACCTGGTTGCAGGACAGGAAACAGACAGTCGTAGTTAATGGAGTGCAATCTATGGAGGAAAATGTTACCAGTGGAGTACCCCAGGGATCTGTACTTGGTCCAGTTCTCTTTAATATCTTTGTTGGTGACATTGCAGATGGTATTGAAGGGAAGATATGCCTTTTTGCAGATGATACAAAGATATGCAACAGGGTAGACACACCGGGAGGGGTCAAACAAATGATTAATGACCTAGGTAGGCTTGAGAAATGGTCAAGAACGTGGCAACTACAGTTTAATGCTAAAAAATGCAAAATCATGCACTTGGGTCTCAAAAACCCAAAGGCTAAGTATAGTATCAAGGGTACTATAATGGAAACTACTGAGGAGGAAAGAGATTTAGGAGTCACTATTTCAAGTGACTTGAAGGCAGGAAAGCAATGCAACAAAGCAATGAGAAAGGCAAGTCAGATGCTTGGTTGCATAGGGAGAGGAATCAGTAGCAGGAAAAAAGAAGTGAGAATGCCACTGTATAGGTCATTGGTACGGCCCCATCTGGAATACTGTGTCCAGTTCTGGAGACCCTATCTCCAGAAGGATATAAATACATTAGAGAGTGTACAAAGAAGGGCAACTAAAATGGTGCATGGCCTACATCACACAATTTACCCAGAAAGACTAAGAAATCTCAATATGTATAGTGTGGAGTAGAGAAGGGAAAGGGGGGACATGATAGAGACTGTCACATATATCAAGGGTTTTAACAAAGTCCAGGAGGGAAACATTCTTCATATGAAGAGAAGTAATAGGACACGAGGACATGCACTGAGACTGGAGGGGGGGAGGTTCAGGGGAAATATAAGGAAAAATTACTTCACAGAAAGGGTAGTGGATAAGTGGAAAAGTCTCCCATCAGAGGTGGTAGAGGCTAAGACTGTAGAGCAATTTAAACATGCTTGGGACAGGCATATGAATATCCTTACAAAGAATTAAGGTTAAAAAAGGGTTGAGATTGCCTAAAGGATAAAATAAAAAAGGGGCAAACTAGATGGGCCAAGTGGTTCTTATCTGCCGTCAAATTCTATGTTTCTATATTGGCTCTAGATATGTAGTGACCTGGACATTATCAGTGGCCCGCTAACCCCTGATGATTACGTGTCCAACCTGCTGGTGGATAATTAATGGAGCAATTCACCATTGTCTATAAATGACAACACGTAATATATAGGATGGCACAGTATGAATGAGTGTGTATATATATATATATATATATATATATATATAATGCAGAATCCCGACAGCCGTCATCCCACCCACCGGCAAATCATATGTATTATATGTTTTATATGTAATATATGTATGTTACGGTCAGCACAAAGGGACTCATTCCGACCTGATCGCACACTAGGTTTTTTCGCTGTGGTGCGATCAGGTCTAAACTGCACATGCGTATGCACCGCAATGTGCAGGCGTGTCGTATGGTACACAGCGGATCGTTGCTGAGCGGTGGATTTAACGAAGAATCCATTTGCACAGCCGACCGCAAGAAGATTGACAGGAAGAGGGCGTTTGTGGCTGTCAACTGACTGATTTCTGGGAGTGGTTGGAAAAACGCAGGCGTTTCCAAGCATTTGCAGGGCGGGTGTCTGACGTCAATTCCGGGCCCGGACAGGCTGAAGTGATCGCAGCGGCTGAGTAAGTTCTGAGCTACTCAGAAACTGCACAAAACTTTTTTGTACCACTCGGCTACACATGCGTTCGCACACTTGCAAAGCGAAAATACACTCCCCTATGGGCGGCGACTATCTGACCGCAGTGCTGCAAAAACGCAGGCGTGGCTGGGCGAACGCTGGGCGGGTTTGTGACGTCAAAACAGGAACTGAATGGTCTGAAGTGATCGCAAGCGCTGAGTAGGTTTTGAGCTACTCTGAAACTACACAAAAATTTTTTGCAACCCTTCACACTTCTGCTAAGCTAAAATACACTCCCAGTGGGCGGCGGCATAGCGTTTACACGGCTGCAAAAACTAGCTAGCGAGCGATCAACTCGGAATGACCCCCCATGTCTGCAGCCAATTCATCTACCGGTATATATTTGGATTGAAGGGAGGAAACCCATGTATGGGGACAAGCCCGCCCGGGGACACACTGCGCTCGATGGCGGGATTTTGACTGTTGGGAAATCATACTGAATCAGACTGGACTACATATGCTTCAACCAAGCCAGTCTTTAGGGGTCATTCCGAGTTGATCGCTCACTAGTTATTTCCGCACACTCCCTGAAAACTGTCAGTTGCCACCCAGAAACACCCACTTCATGTCAATCACTCTGCGGCAGGCAGTGCGATTGAAATGCATCGCTAGACCCTGTGCAAAATGACATCGTTCGTTGTGCCCGTACGTCACGCATGAGCATTGCGCCGCATACGCATGCGCAGAACTGCCATTTTTTAGCCTGATCGCTGCACAGCGAACAAATTCAGCTAGCAATCAACTCGGAATGACCCCCATAGTGTGTAAGTGTGTGCGTGTACATGTGTTTGGGGCAGACTAGATGGGCCGGGTGGTTCTTATCTGCCGTCACATTCTGTTTCCCTGTCATCCTGCCGGTTAGGAGGGAGAGAGCCACAATTAGCTCCGGACCACTTACTGTATAATGTCTGCTTCTGGCTCTCCCAGTATATTTCTGCAGCAAGTTGTAGTTTTATCCCAGTTACTGGTGGAAACAGGCTAAAGAAAGTAAGTAATAAAAAAGATCATTATATCCGCATTAATCACTGAGAATGTAGCAGAAAACAATCTGGCATAGTACATCCCTGGAATCATAATACTCAGCCATGGGGAAATGCACAAACACTGGTACATGCTTCTAATTCTCCACATGGATGTGACAAGCGGCTGTGCTCCTGTGTCAGCACCTTTGTGTCAGCGCCCCTGTGTCAGCGCACCTGTGTCAGCACCCCGTGCCTGTAACACAGTCATTTCCACATCCGCAGAGAAATAAATCCACAGGGAAGAGAGAGCCCGGCGGCTCCTAACTGTACTCTGTACTATGCCTCACCTGCCTCACCCCACCGCACGTCTCTGCTATGGCCCTGCCACCGGAATTTGCCCCTGACTCTTCTCTGGCCACAAATTCACCTTCACCCAAAATGACAAAGTAGAGATGTTCCTCGCAGAGCTGGTCTGGTCAGTAACCAGTGGATACCTCATGGCATTACAATGTAACAATCTCTGTAACATGTGGCGATGCAGGTATGAGCATGCAGATATCTACTCTGTCATTTAGGGGGAGATGTATCAAACCTTCTAAAGATGGAAGGAGGAGAAGTTACCCATAATCACCATTATTATCATCTTTATCACAATCATTATCATCAAAACCATCAATCAACATCACCATCATCATCATCATCATCATCATCATCATCATCATCATCATCTTCTCTGTAATCATCTTTACCTTCATCATCTTCCCCATAACAACTACCATAACCATCAACATTACTACCACCATCATCTTCTCCATATCTATTATCATAACTATCATCATCATCATCACCATCACTGTAATCATCTCTACCTTCATCATCTTCCAAATAACAACTACCATAACCATCAACATTACTACCACCATCATCTTCTCCATATCTATTATCATAACTATCATCATCATCATCACCATCACTGTAATCATCTTTACCTTCATCATCTTCCAAATAACAACTACCATAACCATCAACATTACTACCACCATCATCTTCTCCATCTCTTTTATTATCATTACTATCATCATCATCATCATCATCATCACCATCACTGTAATCATCTTTACCTTCATCATCTTCCAAATAACAACTACCATAACCATCAACATTACTACCACCATCATCTTCTCTATCTCTTTTATTATCATTACTATAATCATCATCATCATCACCATCACTGTAATCATCTTTACCTTCATCATCTTCCAAATAACAACTACCATAACCATCAACATTACTACCACCATCATCTTCTCCATCTCTTTTAGTATCATTACTATCATCATCATCATCACTGTAATCATCTTTACCTTCATCATCTTCCAAATAACAACTACCATAACCATCAACATTACTACCACCATCATCTTCGCCATCTCTATTATCATTACTATCATCATCATCATCACCATCACTGTAATCATCTTTACCTTCATCATCTTCCAAATAACAACTACCATAACCATCAACATTACTACCACCATCATCTTCTCCATCTCTTTTATTATCATTACTATCATCACCATCATCATCATCACCATCACTGTAATCATTTTTACCTTCATCATCTTCCAAATAACAACTACCATAACCATCAACATTACTACCACCATCATCTTCTCCATCTCTTTTATTATCATTACTATCATCATCATCATCACCATCACTGTAATCATCTTTACCTTCATCATCTTCCAAATAACAACTACCATAACCATCAACATTACTACCACCATCATCTTCGCCATCTCTATTATCATTACTATCATCACCATCATCATCACCATCACTGTAATCATCTTTACCTTCATCATCTTCCAAATAACAACTACCATAACCATCAACATTACTACCACCATCATCTTCTCCATCTCTTTTATTATCATTACTATCATCATCATCATCATCATCACCATCACTGTAATCATCTTTACCTTCATCATCTTCCAAATAACAACTACCATAACCATCAACATTACTACCACCATCATCTTCGCCATCTCTATTATCATTACTATCATCACCATCATCATCACCATCACTGTAATCATCTTTACCTTCATCATCTTCCAAATAACAACTACCATAACCATCAACATTACTACCACCATCATCTTCTCCATCTCTATTATCATTACTATCATCACCATCATCATCACCATCACTGTAATCATCTTTACCTTCATCATCTTCCAAATAACAACTACCATAACCATCAACATTACTACCACCATCATCTTCGCCATCTCTATTATCATTACTATCATCATCATCATCACCATCACTGTAATCATCTTTACCTTCATCATCTTCCAAATAACAACTACCATAACCATCAACATTACTACCACCATCATCTTCTCCATCTCTATTATCATAACTATCATCATCATCATCATCATCACCATCACTGTAATCATCTTTACCTTCATCATCTTCCAAATAACAACTACCATAACCATCAACATTACTACCACCATCATCTTCTCCATATCTATTATCATAACTATCATCATCATCATCACCATCACTGTAATCATCTTTACCTTCATCATCTTCCAAATAACAACTACCATAACCATCAACATTACTACCACCATCATCTTCTGCATCTCTTTTATTATCATTACTATAATCATCATCATCATCACCATCACTGTAATCATCTTTACCTTCATCATCTTCCAAATAACAACTACCATAACCATCAACATTACTACCACCATCATCTTCTGCATCTCTTTTATTATCATTACTATAATCATCATCATCATCACCATCACTGTAATCATCTTTACCTTCATCATCTTCCAAATAACAACTACCATAACCATCAACATTACTACCACCATCATCTTCTCCATCTCTTTTATTATCATTACTATAATCATCATCATCATCATCACCATCACTGTAATCATCTTTACCTTCATCATCTTCCAAATAACAACTACCATAACCATCAACATTACTACCACCATCATCTTCTGCATCTCTTTTATTATCATTACTATAATCATCATCATCATCACCATCACTGTAATCATCTTTACCTTCATCATCTTCCAAATAACAACTACCATAATCATCAACATTACTACCACCATCATCTTCTGCATCTCTTTTATTATCATTACTATAATCATCATCATCATCACCATCACTGTAATCATCTTTACCTTCATCATCTTCCAAATAACAACTACCATAACCATCAACATTACTACCACCATCATCTTCTCCATCTCTTTTATTATCATTACTATCATCACCATCATCATCATCACCATCACTGTAATCATTTTTACCTTCATCATCTTCCAAATAACAACTACCATAACCATCAACATTACTACCACCATCATCTTCTCCATCTCTTTTATTATCATTACTATCATCATCATCATCATCACCATCACTGTAATCATCTTTACCTTCATCATCTTCCAAATAACAACTACCATAACCATCAACATTACTACCACCATCATCTTCTCCATCTCTTTTATTATCATTACTATCATCATCATCATCATCATCATCATCATCACCATCACTGTAATCATCTTTACCTTCATCATCTTCCAAATAACAACTACCATAACCATCAACATTACTACCACCATCATCTTCGCCATCTCTATTATCATTACTATCATCACCATCATCATCACCATCACTGTAATCATCTTTACCTTCATCATCTTCCAAATAACAACTACCATAACCATCAACATTACTACCACCATCATCTTCGCCATCTCTATTATCATTACTATCATCATCATCATCACCATCACTGTAATCATCTTTACCTTCATCATCTTCCAAATAACAACTACCATAACCATCAACATTACTACCACCATCATCTTCTCCATCTTTATTATTATCATTACTATCATCACCAACATCATCATCATCATTATTAATATTATCATTATGACCACAATCATTCTTATCACCACCATCCTCATTATCAAGACCAACCCCATCATCACCATCAATATCCTCATCACCATGACCATCATTTTCACCATCTTCCTCATCATCATAATCGTCATCCTCATCATCATACTCCAACTCATCATCATTACCACTATCCTCCTCCTCATCATCACCACCATCCTCGTCCTCCTTATCATCACTACCATCTCCTTCTCATCATTATCCTCCTTCTCATCATCACCATCCTCCTCATCATTATCATCCTCCTCCACATCATCACCACCATCATCATCCCAACCCTCCTCCTCTTCTTATCACCATCCCTGTCCTCATTATAACCATCCTCATCATGATCACCATTCTCCTCATCATCAACCTCCTCCTTACCATCACCCTCTTCATAATTATCCTCATCATCACCACCATCCTCATCCTCCTTATCATCACTACCATCTCCTTCTCATCATTATCCTCCTTCTCATCATCACCATCCTCCTCATCATTATCATCCTCCTCCACATCATCACCACCATCATCATCATCCCAACCCTCCTCCTCTTCTTATCACCATCCCTGTCCTCATTATAACCATCCTCATCATGATCACCATTCTCCTCATCATCAACCTCCTCCTTACCATCACCCTCTTCATAATTATCCTCATCATCATCATCACCACCACCACCACCACCACCACCATAGTTATCCTCCTCATACTCATCATCATTATTCTCCCCATCGCCATTTTCCTCCTTACTATCATCATCAACATCATCCTCATCATCACCATCCCCCTCTTCATCATCATCACCGCCATCACCATCCTCCCCTCATCATGATCATTCTCTTCCTTACCATCACCCTCTTCATCATTATAATTCACCTCCTCATCATCACCACACCATACCATACTCCTCATTATCACTATCGTTATTCTCCTCATAATCATCATCGGTATCCTCCTTATCATCACCATAAATATTTTCCTCGTCATCATCATCCTCCTCTTCACCATCGTCCTCTTAATCATCATCATTCTTATCATCACCATACTCATCAGATGGTCGCATTGGATGCTTTGTTCAGATGCACAGGGTCAATAAAGATGTGCTCGGTAACATATTTTTACTGTAATCAAATTGAATTATGGCTGCAGAAGCACTTCCTGTATAACAAGCACTTCCTGTATAACAAACCCTTAATGCATGACAAAATAAAAGGGCCACATATAGCATATATCTACTGCACAATGAACTTCACTCAAAAGGAAGTACAAGTTCTCCAGTATGAAAATATATCTTCTTTTAAGCGCTAGTTACAGAATATTGTCCTATAATTAACACTATGGGGTTGAAGTATAAAGCAGAGAAAAAAGTGCAGAAGTGGGCCAGTTCAAACGTTTCCCATAGCAACTAATCAGCATTGAGGTAGCATTTATCAGATATGTTTTATTAAACATTAGATACTGTAGAAGCTGATTGGTTTATATGGGCAATTTTCACTGCTTAATAAATCAACCCCTATATTTTTTGGTTTTATTAACTGGAACTATTGTATTGCTACAGGAACCTTGCAGAGCAGCCAGTCTCATCAGGTTAGAGCTCCTTGAATGGTAACTCTTTGGATCTGGTGCCCTTAAGCCCCTCACACAATATATATCAGGAAGTTTTTCTGAGATATTTGGGGATTAGCGTGAAGATCTGGATGAAAAGCACAAAAGGAAGCTGTTAAAAGCCATTGACAAGGGCGTAGCTACCAATAGGTACAGGGAGTGCAGCGCTGTGGGCAGGGGCGTTTCTACAGAGGAGGGGCCAGTGTGCACCGCACCCATTGCACTCATTATAGAAACGCCAATGGCTGTGGGTCCTCTTCCTGTCACTGTTATATGTGTTATATACATATTTCACCATTTGGTGGTACATAGGGCCCCTTACAAACTTTTCCCTTGGGGTCTACAATATATCTAGTTATGCCGCTGACCCTTGATTTAGTAAAAGGTGCATGAAGGGGAACTCATTCTAATAAATACATCATTTTGATTAGCGATGAGCGGTCTGGAATCCTAGGAATCCGGACCGCTCCAAACAGCAGGGATCTGAGACCACTTGAGACACAGCGTCAAGGCCGAACGTCATCCTGCCAGCGATGGAGTCTTGAGGAACTTGGAATTTAGATAAGGCGCTGTGGCCGGGACGCGGCGCTATTTCACACTAACGCACGCTGCTGAAAGCTGCACTGTACACTGCTGTAGGGGCTGTACTGAGACTCCGGTCTCACAAATTCCGGTGCTGTGACTGTGTATAAATGAGCACACTGATGAAAGCTGTGCTATACTCTGCTGTAGGGCTGTAATGAGACCCCGGACTGTGACTGTGCTGTGACTGTGTATAGGGGGCACGCTGCTGCAAGCTGCGCTATACTCTACTGTAATGCTGCTGTATGCTGTGCTGTAATCTGCTGTAAATTGTACTGGTTGGTGCGCTTTATTCTAGTGCGCTTTGTTCACATGCATCTATAAGCCATGTGATTCACACAGAACCGAGCTGCAAGTTTAAAAATAAAAGTATATATGTACTGGTTGGTGCGCTTTGTTCATGAGGATCTATAAGCCCTGTAATCCACGCAGCGATCTGCAACTTGACAAATAGATAATGATCATTTTAGAGAAGAGCAAACAAATACTAGTGCAGCAGCTGCTGCCACCAGTCATGATGACAATGCTAGTCCAGCAACGTCATTGTACCACAAATATGTGGACAAGAGGTAATGGGCAAAGTAAACAATACATGAGTGTGACAACCCACTGGGTGGGTGAATTGCCTCCATCAGCAGCAGAAGTAGTACCTAACAAACAATGCCACCTTATTCAGAAGCAGGCTACTATGTGTATCACCAGCTTCAATAAGAGGCATACCGCTGACAACCTCTTAGAAAAACTAAGGGATGTCATAGCAATATGGCTTACCCCACTTGGAATCTCCTTAGGATTTGTGATATCTGATAAAGCGACAAATATTGTGAGAGCATTACAGCTGGGTGAATTCCAACACATCCCGTGCTTTGCTCACACGATCAACTTAGTGGTACAGGGATTTTTAAAAGATGACAGGGGCGTGCAGGAGATGCTGTCTGTGGCCTGAAAGATGTTGTGACATTTTTGGCATTCAGCAACAGCATGCAGGAGATTGAAGCACCTACAAGAACAGTTCAATTTGCCCCATCATCAACTGAAGCAAGAGGTGGTAACAAGGTGGAACTCACCCTATATATGCTTTAGCGGATGGAGGAACAGAAAAAAGCCATCCATAGCTATACAATAAGCCATGACATTGGGAGAGGGGGGTATGTATCTTAGCCCAGTGCAGTAGAGAGTACTTTCTGTCTTGTACAAGGTGCTCAAACCCTTTGAAGTAGCCGCCTGTGAAGGGAGTTTCAACACTGCTAACTTATGTAAGGTGATTACCCTAATTAGGCTATTGGAAAATCAGATAGAGAAACTGAAGGAGGAGATTAAACAAATAAAATCCGCAAAGTATGCCAGATTTGTAGATTAAGTCTTTTTTTGCTTTGTGAGGACACAAGGTTTGCCAATATCTTGAAATCTGATCACTATATTTTAGCAGCCATGCTTAATCCTAGGTTTAAGTCAAATGCTGTGTCTTTCTTTCCAACTGACCCAAATCTTAAGAGATGCAAAGAGCTCCTGGTGATCAAGTTGGCAGCTCAAGTGATGCATGGTGCTATGACGTCTCCTCATTCAGTTTCTTCAGCAGCAGCCAGAAAAAAAACTCAACTTTCCCAAAAGAACCAGTGGTGATGCAGATAAGTCAGGAAAACATTTTGACATCTGGTTGGGTCTAAAAGAATTGCCCAACATTAGTGACACCTCTATTGTAACTCCATCTGATACGATCACCATCCAAAGAATGGTAGAGGATTATTTTCATAGCACCGTACAAATAGGCATGTCACACAGCCCCTTTGAGTACTGGAAGGAAAAAAAAGGCAATTTGCAGGACCATGTACAAATTGGCTTTGCATTACTTAAGCTGCCCACCCTCCAGTGTGTACTCAGAGAGAGTTTTCAGCACAGCCGGGAACCTTGTGAGCAAACGTTGTAGGAGGTTACTTCCTCAAAATGTGAAAGAGATGATGTTCACCAATATGAACTGAAAATTCCATATGGAAGACTCTTCCTAGCAATTATGTCTAAGTACAGAGACTTCAGTAATGGTGGATTCCAGTATAGATGAATTAATATTGTGTGAGGGTGATGTACACACTGATGAGGGTGAGGATGGCAATGACGATGACATCTTGCCACTGTAGAGCTGTTGCCTTAAGCCAATTGGTAGCTTGTTTTGTGGGGGCCCAAACAAACCAAGCATTTCAACCTCAAAAGTGTCAGTCAATATCGCTGAAGTGCTTGGTTTGTTAAACTGTGCATGTCCTTTTTTATATCCACTATAAGGGTGAGTGGTAGGGCCCAAGAACAGTTCCATCTTGCAGCACTTTTCTGCCACTGCTGTGTGGCAGTGTTTCATAGATGTGCTATAAACTGCCGTGTGTTTGTGTTGCTGCTCTGTTGCTTGGTAACCATCCAGCTCACTGCAGTCTTCGGCTAATATTGGTGAAAACAATATTGTGAGCTGTGAGGTGGTCAGAATTGTTGGAAATGGTTGGAAATTAATGTTATTGAGATTAATAATATAATACTATAGGAATGAATAAAGGCCCAAATTATGTGATTTTAGCTTCTTTTGTCAGTTTTTGAAAAAATCGAAATCCAAAACCTGTCACGGTGGTTTGGCAAATCCGAATCCAAAGCCGGACGATGAATCACAGCCAAATAAAGCAAAAATGGTCCGGCGCACATCTCTAGTTTGGATGACTGTCTTCATTTAAGCAACTCTATTGTCTGCTCATATTGGTTCAGGACAGAAATATCTTCCATGCGCGCAATCGCATATCATCTAATGAGATTCTCTCACTGGACTCTAACCAGCTGCCTGACCTGCAATTCATTAGAACGCAACAATATGGCACCTGGTTCCAACGCCAGCAAATATTTCTCTCTCTCCCAAAGGCAAGGGCTGTATCTCATTTTACAGCTCACATTCCATACAAGAGGGAAAAGACAGAGTATTTGGGCGATAAGTAAAACTTCCCTTATATGGATACTTTAGCACTGGAATATAATTCCTGGTGTCAGTGCGGCTGGATAAATTAATGCGGGCCAAATTTAAATATGCCAATTTTGTTCTAGACCCGGGTTTGCGGGAACGTGGCTTCGTCGCCGGTTGGTAGAATTTCACAGTGACGTTCAGTTCATTTTACACAACGTTTGTTTTTGAATGTATTATTATTTACAGACGCAATACATTTGCAGGAGTTTGGGCCTGCTGCCGAGATGCACGTTAAAAATGCATTAATTCACCCACCATGTACGCCTGGGTTTCTATTGGTCATCATCACCATCCTTGCACCCTGACCTTATCATAGGTGCAGGAGAAACGCATCCAAGCGGGTGAATGTCCCTTACGCCCAGCACTGCACAGCCCACACTTGTGAGATCGCACCCTCGCGTAGCTTTGCCAGAGTGAGAACGCTCGGCAACCAGGCATGTAGTCAACTGTTCAGCATCCGCATCGGGTCAGTTTACTATGCGGCGCTATTCAAAGCGGCAGAGTCTTTGGCAGGTTAGGCTGCTGGTTTTAAAGGGACAATTCTATTCACTACGACCCGCTCTGGCCACAGCGTCAGGGGGCTGTATACCTGATATAGCGTAACGCAGGCATCCTAAGGCGAGCTCGGGGGAAGGGGGGACAGAGCCGTCCAGCAGAGCAGACGGGTGCATGGAATATAATTGCCATATTAATTACTAGTGGCCATAATCCTGAAGACGCGGCAGCTGTGAAACGCGCTGCATGGAAGATTTACCCATTAGGGAGGCGTGGTTTCCATGTAGGTATTTTATACAGAAAGAGCGGGTGGATTTGCTCTTATCGCTCAGGCCCATTGCCACCTGTAATCACCCGCCATTGCCACCTGTAATCACCCGCCATTGCCTCCTGTAATCACCCGCCATTGCCACCTGTAATCACCCGCCATTGCACCTGTAATCACCCGCCATTGCCTCCTGTAATCACCCGCCATTGGCACCTGTAATCACCCGCCATTGGCACCTGTAATCACCCGCCATTGCCTCCTGTAATCACCCGCCATTGCCACCTGTAATCACCCGCCATTGCCACCTGTAAACACCTGCCATTGCCACCTGTAATCACCCGCCATTGTCATCTGTAATCACCCGCCATTGTCATCTGTAATCACCCGCCATTGTCACCTGTAATCACCCGCCATTGTCACCTGTAATCACCCGCCATTGTCATCTGTAATCACCCGCCATTGCCTCCTGTAATCACCCGCCATTGTCATCTGTAACCACCCGCCATTGCCATCTGTAATCACCCGCCATTGTCATCTGTAATCACCCGCCATTGTCATCTGTAACCACCCGCCATTGCCATCTGTAATCACCCGCCATTGTCATCTGTAATCACCCGCCATTGTCTCCTGTAATCACCCGCCATTGCCACCTGTAATCACCCGCCATTGCACCTGTAATCACCCGCCATTGCCTCCTGTAATCACCCGCCATTGCCACCTGTAATCACCCGCCATTGCACCTGTAATCACCCGCCATTGCCTCCTGTAATCACCCGCCATTGGCACCTGTAATCACCCGCCATTGGCACCTGTAATCACCCGCCATTGCCTCCTGTAATCACCCGCCATTGCCACCTGTAATCACCCGCCATTGCCACCTGTAAACACCTGCCATTGCCACCTGTAATCACCCGCCATTGCCATCTGTAATCACCCGCCATTGTCATCTGTAATCACCCGCCATTGTCATCTGTAATCACCCGCCATTGCCTCCTGTAATCACCCGCCATTGTCATCTGTAACCACCCGCCATTGCCATCTGTAATCACCCGCCATTGTCATCTGTAATCACCCGCCATTGTCTCCTGTAATCATCCGCCTTTGCCACCTGTAATCACCCGCCATTGTCTCGTGTAATCATCCGCCTTTGCCACCTGTAATCACCCGCCATTGTCTCGTGTAATCACCCTCCTGTAATCACCCGCCATTGCCTCCTGTAATCACCCGCCATTGTCTCCTGTAATCACCCTCCTGTAATCACCCGCTATTGTCTCCTGTAATCACCCTCCTGTAATCACCCGCCATTGCCACCTGTAATCACCTGCCATTGTCTCCTGTAATCACCCTCCTGTAATCACCCGCCATTGCCTCCTGTAATCACCCGCCATTGTCTCCTGTAATCACCCTCCTGTAATCACCCGCCATTGCCTCCTGTAATCACCCGCCATTGTCTCCTGTAATCACCCTCCTGTAATCACCCGCCATTGCCTCCTGTAATCACCCTCCTGTAATCACCCGCCATTTCCACCTGTAATCACCCTCCTGTAATCACCCGCCATTGCCACCTGTAATCACCCGCCATTGTCATCTGTAATTACCCGCCATTGCCACCTGTAATCACCCAACATTGCCACCTGTAATCACCCGCCATTGCCTCCTGTAATCACCCGCCATTGGCAGTTGTGGGCAGGGGATGAATATCTGACCATGATGCATCTGGTTATAGAGAGGTCTATTTATCAAATAACATTTAAAGGTGTTTTCAGGGGGTACCTGAATATTAAAGATATTAAATATCTCCAGATGTACCATGGAGGGGCCGCAGGAGGTGCCTCTGATATCTGCCGCAGTACCACCATTTCCTGCAGCAGCCGCAGCCCCCATAGCTTTCTATGGGGGGATGCAATGCTGTCAGATTTACTTAGCTGGAACTTGGACTCGGCAGCTGAAGATGGCATTAGCCCGCTGTGGCCCCCGGACGACACTCCGCAGGCTTTTCCGGGAGAGGGATCTTCCTTTGCTGGCCGATCCCACGTGTGCTGAGTGATGTCGGCTCATGCACAGAGGGCCAGTTAAGTGATCGAGATTGTATCTTTTAATAATTACGCCCCATAATCATTTCATCCAAACCCTGCGGAATCCCCCCCCCCCTCTCCCTCCTCTGTCATGTGTATAAGGGGGAAGGTTGTGGATAGGACGCTATTTATTACTCTCGCCGAGCCTGGATCATGGATCTGAGTGATGATGTCTCTGAGCATTTCCATCTGACTTCCCCAGAACCCCTGAGATCTGGCCGACCTGACCCCACAGTCCAGTTCCCTAATCCCGGGCAGCCCCATCTCTCTGCCTGGAAGTGATAACATCCTCATCTTGTACCGAGAGCCTGCTGGGATTTACAGTGCCTGCGTCTGCAGAGCGTCTAATGTACAGGTGTGTTCCCCAGGTGTATATGGCCCCATGTACTACACTATGCCTCACTCCCAAAGGGTTAACAAGAGGACATCGGAGCATTTCCACACAGCCTACAAGAACCACGAGCAGGCAACCTACGACTCGACAGATATTGTGGTAAGTGGCCCAACCGTTACTATACAGAGGTCAGTCATCAGATAGTCAGGCTTTGGGTCAATTTGTGATGATTATCCAAGTAGAACTTGGTCCAAGCCTTCAGATACTACCTTCCAGTCTGCTGTAACTGTGCCAAAGAGCTGACACTTTGTAGCTGTCTGTAGATGCAACTCTCCACCATGTCAGCAAAATAAGTAAGAATAAATGAGCGTGTACGGAATTATACACTATATAATGTGTACGTTGCTGAACACGTATCGGAAGAAGAAGGATAATTAGATCCAAAATCTGAAGCTGAATGAAAAGGAAAATCCCATAAAATCCAAATGACAGCAATGGAGGCTCTCCTGGCGGAAGGCCCCTATGACGCCAGTTGTTTTGCGCCATGTTGTGCTGTAAATCACCAGGCGCTAGGTCTTGTGCGGCCTTTGACCCTGGTCTCAAGCACCCACCATAATAACAGCCGGCAATGGGAAATGGAGCAAGATGGACGCCGTGACAGGAAAGAGGATGTGTCCTTTGTCAGAAGCGGAAGTGCACATATGGAAGACGTATCCTAGCACCTAGCATACGATGGGGCGAGGGCGCACTAATGGTAGCTACTAAAATAAATGATCGTACAGAAGAATATATAATATAGGTGAATATACGCGCTTGTTTCTGTGCCCGCAAAGTGGGGGCAACATACCCCCGATTTCTGTCCCAGTGCGATCGGCGGTCATTCTCCGATGGGCAGTCATAGGGCGAGGCGGCCAAATGTCAGTCTGCGCAGTCAGGTCTCTGGTCTCTCAGTAGTTTATTGTATTATAGTTACCGTGATTCCACCGCTGGTATAGAACCGTGAAGGCGGTTGGCACATTCAGCCTTGTCAGTCGCGGTTCTCGGCCTTTATGACAGACCTGGACTCTATTAAATTATCCCCTTTGGTTTATAAGGGTCTCAGGTTCCAATTGTAGCTGATCACATTCAGATTGCCACCAAAGAGTAACGACAAGAACTGGAAACACATGGCAGCAAATAGGATTTTATTACCCGTTCTCTACAGCTGCACTTTTATTACGCTCGGCTGAGCCGGTTACAGCAAGAATGTGACTATATTACAAATAATAAATCTGTGGCACAGCGCGCTCTATATTATATGGATACAAGATTTTATATTTTATATATATATATATATATATATATATACACGGTTCCCTCCATGTTCCCTCAGAGCAAGACACATTAGGCCTAAGTCATGTTTGTAGGCAATGGCCGATGTTCACGCAATGGATCGATTATCGGCAGATTGCGCATGTGCTGTGATCACACTGCGCATGCATCAAGGTGCCGCTGCCATCCCGCCCGCAGAGAGGATTTCATGGCAAAGCGACTGTCAGGAAGTAACTGGAGGTGATAATGGGGTAGGTTGGAAAAGCGCCCAGTTTTGGGGCGTGTAACTGCTGTCGGCTGCGAGCTCTTACGTGCAAAAACATGGCACCGGTGTCGCTACTGCTGTGTCCAGTCTGCTAGTGCTTAGCTATAGGCCGACGTTCCTCGCTATTGCAGATTGCCTACTTTTGAATTCTACCCTGGAGAAGAGACACTGCGGGGAACTTCGTTGGGCGGGGCCAGACGCTAACATCATTAAGCCCCACCCCCAAATCATGAAAAATGCATGGATTTGCAGGTCCATGGACAAGGGGGCGGGGCTAAAATTAGGTGTTTCGTGTCATTTTAGCCCCTCCCCACAGACACCTGAATGCCGCAGATTATCTCTCCATCCTGCCCCCTTCACTAGGGTGCGGGCAGGATGTGGAAGATCTGCCTACTCTTACCCCTCCAAGCTTCGTGAGAGACATGCATACATTTACACCTGCATCAGATCCTTCCTTTCCTCACACAACTTATTGCCCCCAAGTCAGAGCGTCCCAATTGTAGCAGCCAAGCAAGTATGGCGGTGCGGGGCGGTACTGCATACTGGTAAGAAATTGACAGCCAGTACGCAGCACAGCCGATCCGT
Organism: Pseudophryne corroboree; assembly: GCF_028390025.1. Lineage (NCBI taxonomy): Eukaryota > Metazoa > Chordata > Amphibia > Anura > Myobatrachidae > Pseudophryne > Pseudophryne corroboree. Next base: position 485,725,281 of record NC_086451.1, read on the forward strand.
CCACCTTGCTGGCAGCCATGGCGGTGTGTGAGGGGAGGAGAGCGCAGCACGCGTCTTTCTTGCCCCTCAGTGCTCATCCGGTCTCCGGTGGCATGTATCTCAAACACAAGTGCCGGTTCATTAGCCAATCAGAGCTCGCAGACCGGCAGTGGCGACTCCTGATTGGCTGCTGGATTGTGAGCTTTAATTGGCTCATGAACCGGCACCTGATTTGAGATACCTGTTGCTGCCAGAGACCAGACGAAGGGGCAGGGGAGGCGCGCGCTAAATTCATCTCCCCTCAGACACGCACAGCATCAGCCGGAGCAGCAAGCAGCGGCAATGGTGAGCAGCACTGTGGGGGCATATCTGGCACTGTAGGGGAATAAGTGTATCTGGCACTGTGGGGGCATATGTGCATCTGGCACTGTGGGGGCATATGTGCATCTGGCACTGTAGGGGCATATGTGCATCTGGCACTGTAGGGGAATATGTGCATCTGGCACTGTGGGGGTTATGTGTATCTGGCACTGTGGGGGCATATGTGTATCTGGCACTGTGGGGGCATATGTGTATCTGGCACTGTGGGGGCATATGTGCATCTGGCACTGTATGGGCATATGTGCATCTGGCACTGTAGGGGCATATGTGCATCTGGCACTGTGGGGGCATTTGTGTATCTGGCACTGTGGGGGTTATGTGTATCTGGCACTGTGGGGGCAGATGTGCATCTGGCACTGTGGGGGCATATGTGCATCTGGCACTGTAGGGGCATATGTGCATCTGGCACTGTGGGGGCATTTGTGTATCTGGCACTGTGGGGGTTATGTGTATCTGGCACTGTGGGGGCATATGTGTATCTGGCACTGTGGGGGCATATGTGTATCTGGCACTGTGGGGCATATGTGCATCTGGCACTGTGGGGGCATATGTGCATCTGGCACTGTAGGGGCATATGTACATCTGGCACTGTGGGGGCATTTGTGTATCTGGCACTGTGGGGGCATTTGTGTATCTGGCACTGTAGGGGCATATGTGTATCTGCACTGTGGGGGCATATGTGTATCTGGCACTGTGGGGGCATATGTGTATCAGGCACTGTGGGGGCATATGTGTATCTGGCACTTAGGGGCATGTGTGTATCTGGCACTGTGGGGGCATGTGTGTATCTGGCACTGTGGAGGCATATGTGTATGTGGCACTGTAGGGGCATATGTGTATCTGGCATTGTGGGGGCATATGTGTATCTGGCACTGTGGTGCATATGTGTATCTGGCAGTGTGGGGGCATATGTGTATCTGGCAGTGTGGGGGCATATGTGTATCTGGCAGTGTGGGGGCATATGTGTACCTGCCACTGTGGGGGCATATGTGTATCTGGCACTGTGGGGGCATTTGTGTATCTGGCAGTGTGGGGGCATTTGTGTATCTGGCACTGTGGGGGCATATGTGTATCTGGCAGTGTGGGGCATATGTGTATCTGGCAGTGTGGGGGCATTTGTGTATCTGGCACTGTGGGGCATATGTGTATCTGGCAGTGTGGGGGTATAGGTGTATCTGGCACTGTGGGGGCATATGTGTATCTGGCAGAGTGGGGGTATAGGTGTATCTGGCACTGTGGGGGTATAGGTGTGCACTATATAAATAACTGGTAATAATAATAATAATAATCGCTGTCTTAGTGTTCCCCTCTCTGGTCTCCCTGTATGGTATAGTTGCAGCCCGGCGTCTCTGGTGCAGATTATGTGGTGTCTGCAGTGGAAATAAGGCACACATTTATAGATAAAGTCACAATGCTCTGCGCGACGTTCTTACGCTGCATGGCGTATTGAGGCCAGGTGTATGAGGACACATCTGTATTGCATCTGGCGAACCTGGGTCTCCTATACTAAGCCCATGTAACGCGTTTCCTCATCACCTCACACATTTCTCCGTACGCGGTTCCGGCACATTTGCTGTGAGTTATCTGGAAGTTACAATAACACAGGTGACTGCAGCGTCTGATTATGAGTAAGAGAATGGGCCCAATTACACAGAACTCTGTTTTAATTCTTGGCACAACTTCACACATCATACTGCGCATTAACAATGTCCGGAGCCTAATGTATCGGGTCAAATACTTACCCCCCGCTAATTCATATACAATGTATGGAATAAAAACAGATGTGCGTTACAGTAATCTGCGACACTGATTATCTGGCTGATGTGTTACATAGTATTGCCGAATAGGACGATGGGGTGATAAGGGTGCCGGGTCTATGCGAGGTGAATAATCTCCCGGGTATATAGTCCACTCCAAGGTCTGAATATCTCTCCAAAGCTTAGTACATAGACCCCTCTATAAGGTCAGTATGGTAATGGGTTTAGGAGTCTCCCATCTGATGGGGTTAGTTTGTGCTGTGATATTTAGTAATGAGTTCTGATAGATCAATGGTGCAGTAATTACTGCTCTCCACTAGATGGTGCTATGCACAGCATTTGCCTGGTGGGAAGACCAGAATCGAACACTAGGGAGTCAGGGCCGAAACACACGAGGCGGCTGGCGCCGCCTGGCAAACACCCGGCCGGCTTTAAACCGCTGCCGTGATGTAAAGACACATGTAGCGCAATGTGTCCTTACACACGGCACGGTCCCGGCAGCCGGGTCTCACCACTGGAAGGTCCGGCTGCCGGGCCGTCTTTGCAGCCAGTAAACCGTGTGCGTGAAGGGGAGCTTTCACACACAACGCTTTTTTCCCAAGCCGTGTCTAATGCTGCGCATGCGCACAGCATCACACACGGCTCAAAGCCGTCCTGTGTGACAGACTCTGCCGGTTTCTCCCGGATGGCAAAAAGTCGGACAAAGTTTGTCCGGCTATTTGCCATCCGGGAGAAACCGGCCAGTGTGTTACAGCCCTAAATGTACTAAGATTTGTGTTTAGTCCGAGTTTAACCACTTATCTGACATTTTTTTCCCCAAAAAACACTCAGAAAAATTATTTGTTCTTTTATTTAATAAAATGTAAAAAGTGTTTTTAATGATATATTTAATTTTATTTAAATAATGATATAGTTAGGGAGTGTTTTGCACATGCACAGCCCGTTCTCCATGACCATAGGCCCCCATTATAAAGTCTCTTCCTACCCCCCCCCCCCCCCCAACATTCCTCCTGTATATAGTGTACTTTTTATTATTGCTATTTTAAACCCCCAGCGTCATATTGATTAATTTTCCCCTCAACCTCAGACATTACCCCCCCCCCTATATGCAGTACGCAGTGGAGTGTGTGGTTATACACAGAGGGTAGCGGCTGTACCCTGGTGCCAGGTGTAGGTATCCAAGCCCATCTGTACCCTGGTGCCAGGTGTAGGTATCCAGCCCGTCTGTTCCCTGGTGCCAGGTGTAGGTATCCAGCCCGTCTGTATCCTGGTGCCAGGTGTAGGTATCCAGCCTCTCTGTACCCTGGTGCCAGGTGTAGGTATCCAGCCTCTCTGTACCCTGGTGCCAGGTGTAGGTATCCAGCCTCTCTGTACCCTGGTGCCAGGTGTAGGTATCCAGCCCATCTGTACCCTGGTGCCAGGTGTAGGTATCCAGCCCGTCTGTTCCCTGGTGCCAGGTGTAGGTATCCAGCCCGTCTGTACCCTGGTGCCAGGTGTAGGTATCCAACCTCTCTGTACCCTGGTGCCAGGTGTAGGTATCCAGCCTCTCTGTACCCTGGTGCCAGGTGTAGGTATCCAGCCTCTCTGTACCCTGGTGCCAGGTGTAGGTATCCAGCCTTTCTGTACCCTGGTGCCAGGTGTAGGTATCCAGCCCGTCTGTACCCTGGTGCCAGGTGTAGGTATCCAGCCCGTCTGTACCCTGGTGCCAGGTGTAGGTATCCAGCCCGTCTGTACCCTGGTGCCAGGTGTAGGTATCCAACCTCTCTGTACCCTGGTGCCAGGTATAGGTATCCAGCCCGTCTGTTCCCTGGTGCCAGGTGTAGGTATCCAGCCTCTCTGTACCCTGGTGACAGGTGTAGGTATCCAGCCTCTCTGTACCCTGGTGCCAGGTGTAGGTATCCAGCCCGTCTGTACCCTGGTGCCAGGTGTAGGTATCCAGCCTCTCTGTACCCTGGTGCCAGGTGTAGGTATCCAGCCCGTCTGTACCCTGGTGCCAGGTGTAGGTATCCAGCCCGTCTGTTCCCTGGTGCCAGGTGTAAGTATCCAGCCCGTCTGTACCCTGGTGCCAGGTGTAGGTATCCAGCCTCTCTGTACCCTGGTGCCAGGTGTAGGTATCCAGCCCGTCTGTACCCTGGTGCCAGGTGTAGGTATCCAGCCTCTCTGTACCCTGGTGCCAGGTGTAGGTATCCAGCCTCTCTGTACCCTGGTGCCAGGTGTAGGTATCCAGCCTCTCTGTACCCTGGTGCCAGGTGTAGGTATCCAGCCTCTCTGTACCCTGGTGCCAGGTGTAGGTATCCAGCCTCTCTGTACCCTGGTGCCAGGTGTAGGTATCCAGCCTCTCTGTACCCTGGTGCCAGGTGTAGATATCCAGCCTCTCTGTACCCTGGTGCCAGGTGTAGGTATCCAGCCTCTCTGTACCCTGGTGCCAGGTGTAGGTATCCAGCCTCTCTGTACCCTGGTGCCAGGTGTAGGTATCCAGCCTCTCTGTACCCTGGTGCCAGGTGTATGTATCCAGCCTCTCTGTACCCTGGTGCCAGGTATAGGTATCCAGCCTCTCTGTACCCTGGTGCCAGGTGTAGGTATCTAGCCTCTCTGTACCCTGGTGCCAGGTGTAGGTATCCAGCCTCTCTGTACCCTGGTGCCAGGTGTAGATATCCAGCCTCTCTGTACCCTGGTGCCAGGTGTAGGTATCCAGCCTCTCTGTACCCTGGTGCCAGGTGTAGGTATCCAGCCTCTCTGTACCCTGGTGCCAGGTGTAGGTATCCAGCCTCTCTGTACCCTGGTGCCAGGTGTAGGTATCCAGCCCGTCTGTACCCTGGTGCCAGGTGTAGGTATCCAGCCTCTCTGTACCCTGGTGCCAGGTGTAGGTATCCAGCCTCCCTGTACCCTGGTGCCAGGTGTAGGTATCCAGCCCATCTGTACCCTGGTGCCAGGTGTAGGTATCCAGCCTCCCTGTACCCTGGTGCCAGGTGTAGGTATCCAGCCTCTCTGTACCCTGGTGCCAGGTGTAGGTATCCAGCCTCTCTGTACCCTGGTGCCAGGTGTAGGTATCCAGCCTCTCTGTACCCTGGTGCCAGGTGTAGGTATCCAGCCTCTCTGTACCCTGGTGCCAGGTATAGGTATCCAGCCTCTCTGTACCCTGGTGCCAGGTGTAGGTATCTAGCCTCTCTGTACCCTGGTGCCAGGTGTAGGTATCCAGCTTCTCTGTACCCTGGTGCCAGGTGTAGATATCCAGCCTCTCTGTACCCTGGTGCCAGGTGTAGGTATCCAGCCTCTCTGTACCCTGGTGCCAGGTGTAGGTATCCAGCCTCTCTGTACCCTGGTGCCAGGTGTAGGTATCCAGCCTCTCTGTACCCTGGTGCCAGGTGTAGGTATCCAGCCCGTCTGTACCCTGGTGCCAGGTGTAGGTATCCAGCCCGTCTGTACCCTGGTGCCAGGTGTAGGTATCCAGCCTCTCTGTACCCTGGTGCCAGGTGTAGGTATCCAGCCTCCCTGTACCCTGGTGCCAGGTGTAGGTATCCAGCCCATCTGTACCCTTGTGCCAGGTGTAGGTATCCAGCCTCCCTGTACCCTGGTGCCAGGTGTAGGTATCCAGCCTCTCTGTACCCTGGTGCCAGGTGTAGGTATCCAGCCTCTCTGTACCCTGGTGCCAGGTGTAGGTATCCAGACTCTCTTTCTCTAACGTCCTAAGTGGATGCTGGGGACTCCGTAAGGACCATGGGGATTAGCGGCTCCGCAGGAGACTGGGCACAACTACAAAGAAAGCTTTAGACTACTGGTGTGCACTGGCTCCTCCCACTAAGACCCTCCTCCAGACCTCAGTTAGATTCTTGTGCCCGGCCGAGCTGGATGCACACTAGGGGCTCTCCTGAGCACCAAGAAAGAATCCGGATTGGCCAAGAAGAGCGTGGTATCCGGAACTTCAAGAAATGATGTCAGAGGACCCATGGCCTCTACCGCTCAGACAGGACCTGCTGCAGCAGGGGCCCTGTCTGTTCCAAGACTTACCGCGGCTGCGTTTGACGGCATGGCGGTTGAACACCGGATCCTGAAGGAAAAGGGCATTCCGGAGGAAGTCATTCCTATGCTGATAAAAGCTAGGAAAGAAGTAACCGCGAACCATTATCACCGCATATGGCGAAAATATGTTGCGTGGTGTGAGGCCAGGAAGGCCCCAACGGAAGAATTTCAGCTGGGCCGGTTCCTGCACTTCCTACAGTCACAGTCAGGGGTGACCATGGGCCTTAAATTGGGTTCCATTAAGGTCCAGATTTCGGCTCTGTCGATTTTCTTCCAGAGAGAATTGGCTTCACTACCTGAAGTTCAGACTTTTGTTAAGGGAGTGCTGCATATTCAGCCCCCGGTTGTGCCTCCAGTGGCACCTTGGGATCTCAACGTGGTGTTGGATTTCCTAAAGTCACATTGGTTTGAGCCACTGAAAACCGTGGATTTAAAATATCTCACGTGGAAAGTGGTCATGTTGTTGGCCTTGGCTGCGGCCAGGCGTGTTTCAGAATTGGCGGCTTTGTCATGTAAAAGCCCTTATCTGATTTTCCATATGGATAGGGCAGAATTGAGGACTCGTCCCCAGTTTCTCCCCAAAGTGGTATCAGCTTTTCATCTGAACCAACCTATCGTGGTGCCTGCGGCTACAAATGACTTGGAGGCTTCCAAGTTGTTGGATGTAGTCAGGGCCCTAAAAATGTATGTTTCCAGGACAGCTGGAGTCAGGAAGACTGACTCGCTCTTTATCCTGTATGCGCCCAACAAGTTGGGTGCACCTGCTTCTAAGCAGACTATTGCTCGCTGGATCTGTAGTACGATTCAGCTTGCACATTCTGCGGCTGGACTGCCGCGTCCTAAATCAGTAAAAGCCCATTCCACGAGGAAAGTGGGCTCTTCTTGGGCGGCTGCCCGAGGGGTCTCGGCTCTTCAACTTTGCCGAGCTGCTACTTGGTCAGGGGCAAACACGTTTGCTAAATTCTACAAATTTGATACCCTGGCTGAGGAGGACCTAGAGTTCTCTCATTCGGTGCTGCAGAGTCATCCGCACTCTCCCGCCCGTTTGGGAGCTTTGGTATAATCCCCATGGTCCTTACGGAGTCCCCAGCATCCACTTAGGACATTAGAGAAAATAAGAATTTACTCACCGGTAATTCTATTTCTCATAGTCCATAGTGGATGCTGGGCGCCCATCCCAAGTGCGGATTGTCTGCAATACTTGTATATAGGCCCTCATTCCGAGTTGATCGGTCGCAAGGCGAATTTAGCAGAGTTACACACGCTAAGCCTACGCCTACTGGGAGTGTATCTTAGCTTCTTAAAATTGCGACCGATGTAATCGCAATATTGCGATTACAAACTACTGAGCAGTTTCTGAGTAACTTCAACCTTACTCTGCCTGTGCGATCAGTTCAGTGCTTGTCGTTTCTGGTTTGACGTCACAAACACACCCAGCGTTCGCCCAGACACACCCCCGTTTCTCCAGCCACTCCTGCGTTTTTTCGGAAACGGTAGCGTTTTCAACCACAAGCCCATAAAACGCCGTGTTTCCGCCCAGTAACACCCATTTCCTGTCAATCACATTACGATCGCCGGAGCGATGAAAAAGCCGTGAGTAAAAATACTATCTTCATTGTTAAATTACTTGGCGCAGTCGCAGTGCGAATATTGCGCATGCGTACTAAGCGGATTTTCATTGCGATGCGATGAAAAATACCGAGCGAACGACTCGGAATGAGGGCCATAGTTATTACTTAACTAAAGGGTTATTGTTGAGCCATCTGTTGAGAGGCTCAGTTGTTATCATGCTGTTAACTGGGTATAATATCTCGAGTTATACGGTGTGATTGGTGTGGCTGGTATGAGTCTTACCCGGGATTCAAAATCCTTCCTAACTGTGTCAGCTCTTCCGGGCACAGTATCCTAACTGAGGTCTGGAGGAGGGTCTTAGTGGGAGGAGCCAGTGCACACCAGTAGTCTAAAGCTTTCTTTGTAGTTGTGCCCAGTCTCCTGCGGAGCCGCTAATCCCCATGGTCCTTACGGAGTCCCCAGCATCCACTACGGACTATGAGAAATAGAATTACCGGTGAGTAAATTCTTATTATACCCTGGTGCCAGGTGTAGGTATCCAGCCTCCCTGTACCCTGGTGCCAGGTGTAGGTATCCAGCCTCCCTGTACCCTGGTGCCAGGTGTAGGTATCCAGCCTCCCTGTACCCTGGTGCCGGGTGTAGGTATCCAGCCTCTCTGTACCCTGGTGCCAGGTGTAGGTATCCAGCCTCTCTGTACCCTGGTGCCAGGTGTAGGTATCCAGCCTCTCTGTACCCTGGTGCCAGGTGTAGGTATCCAGCCTCTCTGTACCCTGGTGCCAGGTGTAGGTATCCAGCCTCTCTGTACCCTGGTGCCAGGTGTAGGTATCCAGCCTCTCTGTACCCTGGTGCCAGGTGTAGGTATCCAGCCTCTCTGTACCCTGGTGCCAGGTGTAGGTATCCAGCCTCTCTGTACCCTGGTGCCAGGTGTAGGTATCCAGCCTCTCTGTACCCTGGTGCCAGGTGTAGGTATCCAGCCTCCCTGTACCCTGGTGCCAGGTGTAGGTATCCAGCCTCTCTGTACCCTGGTGCCAGGTGTAGGTATCCAGCCTCTCAGTACCCTGGTGCCAGGTGTAGGTATCCAGCCTCTCTGTACCCTGGTGCCAGGTGTAGGTATCCAGCCTCTCTGTACCCTGGTGCCAGGTGTAGGTATCCAGCCTCCCTGTACCCTGGTGCCAGGTGTAGGTATCCAGCCCGTCTGTACCCTGGTGCCAGGTGTAGGTATCCAGCCTGTCTGTACCCTGGTGCCAGGTGTAGGTATCCAGCCCGTCTGTACCCTGGTGCCAGGTGTAGGTATCCAGCCTCTCTGTACCCTGGTGCCAGGTGTAGGTATCCAGCCTCTCTGTACCCTGGTGCCAGGTGTAGGTATCCAGCCTCTCTGTACCCTGGTGCCAGGTGTAGGTATCCAGCCTCTCTGTACCCTGGTGCCAGGTGTAGGTATCCAGCCTCTCTGTACCCTGGTGCCAGGTGTAGGTATCCAGCCTCTCTGTACCCTGGTGCCAGGCGTAGGTATCCAGCCTCTCTGTACCCTGGTGCCAGGTGTAGGTATCCAGCCTCCCTGTACCCTGGTGCCAGGTGTAGGTATCCAGCCTCTCTGTACCCTGGTGCCAGGTGTAGGTATCCAGCCCGTCTGTACCCTGGTGCCAGGTGTAGGTATCCAGCCTCTCTGTACCCTGGTGCCAGGTGTAGGTATCCAGCCTCTCTGTACCCTGGTGCCAGGTGTAGGTATCCAGCCTCTCTGTACCCTGGTGCCAGGTGTAGGTATCCAGCCTCTCTGTACCCTGGTGCCAGGCGTAGGTATCCAGCCTCTCTGTACCCTGGTGCCAGGTGTAGGTATCCAGCCTCTCTGTACCCTGGTGCCAGGTGTAGGTATCCAGCCTCTCTGTACCCTGGTGCCAGGTGTAGGTATCCAGCCTCTCTGTACCCTGGTGCCAGGTGTAGGTATCCAGCCTCTCTGTACCCTGGTGCCAGGTGTAGGTATCCAGCCCGTCTGTACCCTGGTGCCAGGTGTAGGTATCCAGCCCGTCTGTACCCTGGTGCCAGGTGTAGGTATCCAGCCCGTCTGTACCCTGATGCCAGGTGTAGGTATCCAGCCTCTCTGTACCCTGGTGCCAGGTGTAGGTATCCAGCCCATCTGTACCCTGGTGCCAGGTGTAGGTATCCAGCCCGTCTGTCCCCTGGTGCCAGGTGTAGGTATCCAGCCTCTCTGTACCCTGGTGCCAGGTGTAGGTATCCAGCCCGTCTGTACCCTGGTGCCAGGTGTAGGTATCCAGCCTCTCTGTACCCTGGTGCCAGGTGTAGGCATCCAGCCCGTCTGTACCCTGGTGCCAGGTGTAGGTATCCAGCCCGTCTGTACCCTGGTGCCAGGTGTAGGTATCCAGCCCGTCTGTACCCTGGTGCCAGGTGTAGGTATCCAGCCCTCTGTACCCTGGTGCCAGGTGTAGGTATCCAGCCTCTCTGTACCCTGGTGCCAGGTGTAGGTATCCAGCCTCTCTGTACCCTGGTGCCAGGTGTAGGTATCCAGCCTTTCTGTACCCTGGTGCCAGGTGTAGGTATCCAGCCTCTCTGTACCCTGGTGCCAGGTGTAGGTATCCAGCCTCTCTGTACCCTGGTGCCAGGTGTAGGTATCCAGCCTGTCTGTACCCTGGTGCCAGGTGTAGGTATCCAGCCCGTCTGTACCCTGGTGCCAGGTGTAGGTATCCAGCCTCTCTGTACCCTGGTGCCAGGTGTAGGTATCCAGCCCGTCTGTACCCTGGTGCCAGGTGTAGGTATCCAGCCCGTCTGTACCCTGGTGCCAGGTGTAGGTATCCAGCCCGTCTGTACCCTGGTGCCAGGTGTAGGTATCCAGCCCGTCTGTACCCTGGTGCCAGGTGTAGGTATCCAGCCTCTCTGTACCCTGGTGCCAGGTGTAGGTATCCAGCCTGTCTGTACCCTGGTGCCAGGTGTAGGTATCCAGCCCGTCTGTACCCTGGTGCCAGGTGTAGGTATCCAGCCTCTCTGTACCCTGGTGCCAGGTGTAGGTATCCAGCCCGTCTGTACCCTGGTGCCAGGTGTAGGTATCCAGCCCGTCTGTACCCTGGTGCCAGGTGTAGGTATCCAGCCCGTCTGTACCCTGGTGCCAGGTGTAGGTATCCAGCCCGTCTGTACCCTGGTGCCAGGTGTAGGTATCCAGCCCGTCTGTACCCTGGTGCCAGGTGTAGGTATCCAGCCTCTCTGTACCCTGGTGCCAGGTGTAGGTATCCAGCCCATCTGTACCCTGGTGCCAGGTGTAGGTATCCAGCCCGTCTGTCCCCTGGTGCCAGGTGTAGGTATCCAGCCTCTCTGTACCCTGGTGCCAGGTGTAGGTATCCAGCCTCTCTATACCCTTGTGCCAGGTGTAGGTATCCAGCCTCTCTGTACCCTGGTGCCAGGTGTAGGTATCCAGCCTCTCTGTACCCTGGTGCCAGGTGTAGGTATCCAGCCTCTCTGTACCCTGGTGCCAGGTGTAGGTATCTAGCCCGTCTGTACCCTGGTGCCAGGTGTAGGTATCCAGCCCGTCTGTACCCTGGTGCCAGGTGTAGGTATCCAGCCCGTCTGTACCCTGGTGCCAGGTGTAGGTATCCAGCCTCCCTGTACCCTGGTGCCAGGTGTAGGTATCCAGCCTGTCTGTACCCTGGTGCCAGGTGTAGGTATCCAGCCCGTCTGTACCCTGGTGCCAGGTGTAGGTATCCAGCCTCTCTGTACCCTGGTGCCAGGTGTAGGTATCCAGCCTCTCTGTACCCTGGTGCCAGGTGTAGGTATCCAGCCTCTCTGTACCCTAGTGCCAGGTGTAGGTATCCAGCCTCTCTGTACCCTAGTGCCAGGTGTAGGTATCCAGCCTCTCTGTACCCTGGTGCCAGGTGTAGGTATCCAGCCTCTCTGTACCCTGGTGCCAGGTGTAGGTATCCAGCCTCTCTGTACCCTGGTGCCAGGTGTAGGTATCCAGCCTCTCTGTACCCTGGTGCCAGGTGTAGGTATCCAGCCCGTCTGTACCCTGGTGCCAGGTGTAGGTATCCAGCCCGTCTGTACCCTGGTGCCAGGTGTAGGTATCCAGCCCGTCTGTACCCTGGTGCCAGGTGTAGGTATCCAGCCTGTCTGTACCCTGGTGCCAGGTGTAGGTATCCAGCCCGTCTGTACCCTGGTGCCAGGTGTAGGTATCCAGCCCGTCTGTACCCTGGTGCCAGGTGTAGGTATCCAGCCCGTCTGTACCCTGGTGCCAGGTGTAGGTATCCAGCCTGTCTGTACCCTGGTGCCAGGTGTAGGTATCCAGCCCGTCTGTACCCTGGTGCCAGGTGTAGGTATCCAGCCCGTCTGTACCCTGGTGCCAGGTGTAGGTATCCAGCCCGTCTGTACCCTGGTGCCAGGTGTAGGTATCCAGCCCGTCTGTACACACACACATAACTTCCGGCAGAGTACAGCTGGCCGCACATATGAGATTATCTTTCCAATCCCACAACTAGTTAGTTGGTTGTAGTAAAAGTCTGGTAATGTATAAGAGTAAATGCCAGTCATCCACCTGCTCCCAAATGTCTATAAAACAGATGAATAAGATCATTCAGACGAGTCAGTGACGTCTCTTGATGTCTGAGTGACCGATTTACTCTGTATTACGGCATTTGAGAGAAAGGGTCCGGTTGTCATTTTCTCCCAGACATTACCAGATTTGTGTTTGTTCCAACCAATTAGTAGTCTGATTGGAGCGATAATCTCTAGATGTGCGTCCACCTCTCCCCGCTGTAATGCCCGCGGGATGTGACGGGGAACTGAGTACCAGAAACGCATCCCGCCGCCATCTAATGTCACTTACTATTCCTATAACTCATGTGATAAGTGTCACTGCGCGTTTATGAGACGATAATCTTACTATGCGCTGTGTTACCAGAGTGTTTGTGCCGGAACACAGTTCCATTAAGCCCCTCGATGGTTCATGCTATAAAGAGGATATAATAGGGAGCAGTCCAAATCTTCCCATGTTACAATGTAATTAAGTGAGCGTGAGATTATTATTACAGGCCGCATGCGATACTTACTAATCCCCTCCCCCTATCTCCTCATCCATCTTACACTAAATGATAGTCTCAAAACATCGGATATAAATAGAAGCGAAATCCAGATTGATTCACTTTATATCTTGGTTTGATTATGGTTTATATTCTTATCAAGATTCATCGTCTTCTTATTGTAATCGGAGCCATATTCCGAGGATTAATCCCATTAGCGTGGGATGACTCAGTTCCTGTCTCTGATCCTCGTTGTCACAGTCCCAGGTGTACGTAGAGCCGCAGACTCTTGGATACGTCGGCCGGAGAGGAGGTTGTGCGGACCCTGCAAATCCTAAGTGCCCCCGGGGACATCAGCAATAAAATCATTATGGAGAGAGTGTAAGAGTAAAAGAGCAAGCAGAGTAGCTGTACCATAAATGCGCAGGGGGCGGGGCAAAAGTTTGAATGGTTCCCAAACCCAGCCATGTCCAGTGAGTATCCACCATTATCCCTCGCGAGCGCAGTATCCGCCATTGCTGTTTGTATAGGGATGAAAGAGGAGCCATTGTCTGCAGAGAAATCTACGAGACAAAACGTATGGGATATCGGGACGGGACTTATCGCACGGTTGTGTCATCGTTTCGCTAAGTGGTTTGGGGATTTGCCTTTATGCCTTTAATGTGGGTGTATGTCTGTGTCAATGATCCCTGTTATATATAGTGGCAGATGCTCAAGGGGAGGTGTGAGGTGCGGTGCCTCTGGATTGGCTGGGCTGGATGGCTCTAGTGTGCCATACCTTTACATTCTATTAACACTTATCACTTACTAATCTCTTTACTAACAGTGGGGGTAATTCCAAGTTGATCGCAGCAGGAATTTTTTTAGCAGTTGGGCAAAACCATGTGCACTGCAGGGGGGACAGATATAACATGTGCAGAGAGAGTTAGATTTGGGTGGGTTATTTTGTTTCTGTGCAGGGTAAATACTAGCTGCTTTATTTTTACACTGCAATTTAGATTGCAGATTGAACTCACCCCACCCAAATGTAACTCTCTCTGCACATGTTATATCTGCCCCCCCCACCCCTGCACTGCACATGTTACATCTGCCTCCCCTGCAGTGCACATGGGGGGTCATTCCGAGTTGTTCGCTCGGTAAATTTCTTCGCATCGCAGCGATTTTCCACTTAGTGCGCATGCGCAATGTTCGCAGTGCGGCTGCGCCAAGTAAATTTGCTATGCAGTTAGGTTTTTTACTCACGGCATTACAAGGTTTTTTCTTCGTTCTGGTGATCGTACTGTGATTGACAGGAAGTGGGTGTTTCTGGGCGGAAACTGGCCGTTTTATGGGTGTGTGTGAAAAAACGCTACCGTTTCTGGGAAAAACGCGGGAGTGGCTGGAGAAACGGAGGAGTGTCTGGGCGAACGCTGGGTGTGTTTGTGACGTCAAACCAGGAACGACAAGCACTGAACTGATCGCAGATGCCGAGTAAGTTTCGAGTTACTCAGAAACTGCACAGAGATGTCTTATCGCAACATTGCGAATCTTTCGTTCGCAATTTTAAGAAGCTAAGATTCACTCCCAGTAGGCGGCGGCTTAGCGTGTGCAAAGCTGCTAAAAGCAGCTTGCGAGCGAACAACTCGGAATGACCCCCCATGGTTTTGCCCGATTGCTAACAAACTTGCTGCTGCGATCAACTCAGAATTACCCCCAGTACTTCTTCATTATTTTAATTACATCTCATTATCACTTTCTCTATAGCTTCGGCTTCCTAATACTAATTGTGGCCGGAGAGACTAGCCAGCCACACGTGTAATGGCGTCTGCGGCACTGAAGGGGTTAACCCTCGTGCCCGGCGCCATGTTACGGACTGTTTAAAAGTTTGTTGAATCATGTGTTTTACTTTTAACATGTCATATGTAGTGCTCTGTGCACCATTGCAGGAAGACATGTTTAACTGTATCTATTTTATATTCAAGACAGGCTTGGTGTATATTTAAAGGAAAAATGCAGTTACTATAGCTGTCTGAATACGCATCTCTTATCCTCTGGAAATAGGAAGGGGCATGCTAAGGGCCCTGTACTAGCAGTGAGGTGTGAAGGACAATACCTTTTGATGTGTAAATTCCTTAGAGAGAGATGCTAATCATTGGGTTTATGGGCTTGGATTTGATATACGATCCCTGAATGGAAGATAAAGGAAGGAAGACCGTTTGTTTGTATTGTAGCCATTCCTGTTGTAATCTTAAACACTGAGATTGCCTGCAGATGGGAATGACCAGACACATTTGTATTTTGAAGATATGTGATAAATTTATCAATAGTGAATGTTAATCTGATACCAAACGTTGTCTGTGTCACAGGAAGGAGGATATTGTTTTATTGCACTTATATCCTTGTAAAATGTAATTTATTGGTATTTTGTAAAATAACCTGATTGGTTGGAGAAGACAGGGAGGGCTTACCCCCCTGTGGTACTGTGTGGAAAACTGACATAAAAAGGAGACCTGCGTGCCTCCAGAGTGGTAGTTGTACCATCTTTATTCTGCTGGAACATCTTGCTGTATGCTGTTGCCCCTAGCAATAGGGAAGGGTTCTCTTTAGAACTATTGAGCAAATAAACATCTTTGCCTCAAGAAGACTGCTTCATCTTGTGACCAACAGGGTTAGGCCAAACCTAGCCCCGTCCTCCGGCTGTCCAGGGAAGCACCTGACGTCTCCAAGCTCCGCCTTCCGCCAGCTACCGGTAGAGGCCTAGCAAGTGGCTAGTGGGGATTCGTCAGCACCACACAGCTGTGGTAAGGCAGTGCGTCGGCACATACAGAGCAGAACCGTGGTTCCAAACGCCACGGCAGGTTAGGAGTTTGGTGGTGGCAGCGAGAACCCGCCCACAGCGCAGTGGGTGGAGTCAGTAACAGGCGGTTACTGACGGTAAGCGGGAATCCCCTATGTGGTCAGGCCTCGTGCGGCTTGACCTTCCATTCTGTGCGCAGTCGACGGGACGCGGCAAGCGGCGAGTGCTTCCGTACGGTATCGTCCTGTCACACTAATTTATTAACACTATAGTTTTTTCACTGGTATGCTACGCTGGGCTTTCTGGCTTATGCTGATTTTTGGGGTACCGCACCCTGCACCTAGATATAGTGCTAGGGACCCCCAATATACAGAAATGCCTTGATGCGGGTTTGGGGCTTATTCATACATATGCGCAAATTTATGTAACCGAGATCTCTGAATTCTAATATTGTGTGGGATTTAAATCTGGTTACTGGTATCATTCAGGGTGCTGGGGGAAACAAAATGATCCCTGTTACCCTACGGGGTAATTCAGGTTGGATTTTACTGCGGTCACAGCAACTGCAGCCCGTCTCCATTTTTTCATTCGGAGTGGCTGCATGTGATGTCACGCAGCCGCCCAGAAAACGCCACTGACCCACCTCAGTTTTCCTTACGCCGACCCTGCAATGGTCCATCACCACTATCGCCCGCCCCGCGAATGCCTCGGCCTGTCAATCTGGCAACGGTTTTTGCAGCCAATGCGATGCTTTCGCATTGGCCGGGCCGTGCGCGTGCAGGATAGTCCTGCGGGTGTGCAGTGGTGCACCCACTGGGGATATTGCAGTCACAGTCGCATCGCTGAATAACCTCCTCGGTCCTCTTTGTACACCCCGTCATATTTAAAAACTCAATAAATTTTTTTTGTATTGCAGGTGGGGCAGATGTAACATGTGCAGAGAGAGGTAGATTTCCGTTTGAGTTTGTTCAAAAATTTCACTTTTCTTTCTGAGGAGCCTCGGAGCCATTTTGGCACAAAGGGGGTAATTCAGACCTGATCGCCCGCTGTGTGTAAACGCAGCCTAGCGATCAGGTCGGAATTACCCCCAAAGTTCTGTCATGTTAAGATCTTGATACAAAACTTGTCTAGCAGTCTCTCTGTCGATGTTTCCCATTTCTGCCGTCATTCCGATGCGGAGTCGGCGGTCAATTCAAACTACAATCAGACTGTTTTTCCACATTTTTGTTTGTGCTTGACGTGTAGGGCCTTCCGGGCGCACGTCATCTTCCACATCTTCACGACTGTCACTAAATCTCTTGTGCCCCTCATACACACACGTATCTGACCCGTAAGCCTTGGTTAGCAGACGGAAAGATTCAGAGGGCGGTTTGTGCAATTTAAGTTGACATCTTAAATTGACACGTTGCTCTGCTTTTGAACTAAGCAGGGAAATACACACCTTCTTCCAACGCTGTGTGACTGCAGATTACCAGTGCGGGAGGACTGGGGCTGGTTTAGGAGTCAGGCTGCCCCTAGGCACATTATTGCTCCCTTCATTTCAGGGGCCAGTCGTGTTGCCTTGAGACCACCAAAGCAGCCCCAGCCTCACCCTTCTAACAACTCCTGGGTCGCTATTTGCTGCCCATCGTCCCACCCCATCATTTGCTAAATAAAAGACTTAAAAAATAAGTCGTAATGACAACAACAAAAAAAACACCACCACCTGGCTTCATCAGCCTGGTGTACTGCCCCCCAGCAAGTGCCGCCCATAGGTGCCTGCCTAGTGGGAAATCCGCCAATGCAGGAGGGGTGAGACTTATAAAACAGTTTTGGGATAGTCCCAGGTCAATGTTCCCTCGATTCTTTTAACTTACACATTATAGTGTATTTTTTACAAGTACAATATTGTTATTTAATAGCAGCACTGCGTAGATATATTTTTTAATAATTTGACGTGGATGATTTGCCCGTCTGACTGCCTCCTGTCCTCTTCTCTGCCTCCTGTCCTCTTCTCTGCCTCCTGTCCTCTTCTCTGCCTCCTGTCCTCCTCTGACTCCTGTCCTGTCCTCTCTGACTCCTGTCCTCTCTCACTCCTGTCCTGTCCTCTGACTCCTGTGCTGTCCTCTCTGACCCCTCCTCTCTGACTCCTGTCCTGTCCTCTCTGACTCCTGTCCTGTCCTCTCTGACTCCTGTCCTGACCTCTCTGACTCCTGACCTCTCTGCCTCCTGACCTCTCTGCCTCCTGTCCTGTCCTCTCTGCCTCCTGTCTTGTCCTCTCTGACTCCTGACCTCTCTGACTCCTGACCTCTCTGACTCCTGACCTCTCTGCCTCCTGTCCTGTCCTCTCTGACTCCTGACCTCTCTGACTCCTGTCCTGTCCTCTCTGCCTCCTGTCTTGACCTCTCTGACTCCTGACCTCTCTGATTCCTGACCTCTCTGATTCCTGACCTCTCTGACTCCTGACCTCTCTGACTCCTGACCTCTCTGACTCCTGGCCTCCTCTCTGACTCCTGTCCTGTCCTCTCTGACTCCTGTCCTCTCTCACTCCTGTCCTGTCCTCTGACTCCTGTGCTGTCCTCTCTGACTCCTGTCCTGACCTCTCTGCCTCCTGACCTCTCTGCCTCCTGACCTCTCTGCCTCCTGTCCTGTCCTCTCTGACTCCTGTCCTGTCCTCTCTGCCTCCTGTCCTGTCCTCTCTGCCTCCTGTCTTGTCCTCTCTGACTCCTGACCTCTCTGACTCCTGACCTCTCTGACTCCTGTCTTGACCTCTCTGACTCCTGACCTCTCTGACTCCTGACCTCTCTGACTCCTGTCTTGACCTCTCTGACTCCTGACCTCTCTGATTCCTGACCTCTCTGACTCCTGGCCTCTCTGACTCCTGGCCTCTCTGACTCCTGGCCTCTCTGACTCCTGTCCTCCTCTCTGACTCCTGTCCTGTCCTCTCTGACTCCTGTCCTCTCTCACTCCTGTCCTGTCCTCTGACTCCTGTGCTGTCCTCTCTGACTCCCGTCCTGTCCTCTCTGACTCCTGTCCTGACCTCTCTGCCTCCTGACCTCTCTGCCTCCTGACCTCTCTGCCTCCTGTCCTGTCCTCTCTGACTCCTGTCCTGTCCTCTCTGCCTCCTGTCCTGTCCTCTCTGCCTCCTGTCTTGTCCTCTCTAACTCCTGACCTCTCTGACTCCTGTCTTGACCTCTCTGATTCCTGACCTCTCTGATTCCTGACCTCTCTGACTCCTGACCTCTCTGACTCCTGGCCTCTCTGACTCCTGTCCTCCTCTCTGACTCCTGTCCTGTCCTCTCTGACTCCTGTCCTCTCTCACTCCTGTCCTGTCCTCTGACTCCTGTGCTGTCCTCTCTGACTCCTGTGCTGTCCTCTCTGACTCCTGTCCTGTCCTCTCTGACTCCTGTCCTGACCTCTCTGCCTCCTGACCTCTCTGCCTCCTGACCTCTCTGCCTCCTGTCCTGTCCTCTCTGACTCCTGTCCTGTCCTCTCTGCCTCCTGTCCTGTCCGCTCTGCCTCCTGTCTTGTCCTCTCTGACTCCTGACCTCTCTGACTCCTGACCTCTCTGACTCCTGTCTTGACCTCTCTGACTCCTGACCTCTCTGACTCCTGACCTCTCTGACTCCTGTCCTGTCCTGTCCTCTCTCACTCCTGTCCTGTCCTCTCTCACTCCTGTCCTGTCCTCTCTCCTGTCCTGTCCTCTCTCACTCCTGTCCTGTCCTCTCTCTTGTCCTGTCCTCTCTCTTGTCCTGTCCTCTCTCTTGTCCTGTCCTGTCCTCTCTCACTCCTGTCCTGTCCTCTCTCACTCCGGTCCTGTCCTCTCTCACTCCTGTCCTGTCCTCTCTCATTCCTGTCCTGTCCTGTCCTCTCTCCTGTCCTGTCCTCTGACTCCTGTGCTGTCCTCTCTGACTCCTGTGCTGACCTCTCTGACTCCTGTGCTATCCTATCTGACTCCTGTCTTGTCCTCTTTGACTCCTGACCTCTCTGACTCCTGACCTCTCTGCCTCCTGTCTTGTCCTCTCTGCCTCCTGTCCTGTCCTCTCTGGCTACTCTCCTGTCCTCTCTGCCTCCTGTCCTGTCCTCACTGCCTCCTGTCCTGTCCTCTCTGCCTCCTGTCCTGTCCTCTCTGACTCCTTTCCTGTCTCCTGTCCTCACTGCCTCCTGTCCTCTCTGACTCCTGTCCTGTGTCCTGGCCTCACTGCCTCCTGTCCTGTCCTCACTGCCTCCTGTCCTGTCCTGTCCTCACCGCCTCCTGTCCTGTCCTCTCTGCCTACTGTCCTGTCCTCTCTGCCTCCTGTCCTGTCCTCTCTGCCTCCTGTCCTGTCCTCACTGCCTCATCTCCTGTCCTCTCTGCCTCATCTCCTGTCCTCTCTGCCTCCTGTCCTGTCCTCTCTGCCTCCTGTCCAGTCCTCTCTGTCTCCTGTCCTGTCCTCACTGCCTCCTGTCCTGTTCTCTCTGCCTCCTGTCCTGTCCTCTCTGCCTCCTGTCCTGTCCTCACTGCCTCCTGTCCTCTCTGCCCCCTGTCCTGTCCTCTCTGCCTCCTGTCCTGTCCTCACTGCCTCCTGTCCTGTTCTCTCTGCCTCCTGTCCTGTCCTCTCTGCCTCCTGTCCTCTCTGCCTCCTGTCCTGTCCTCACTGCCTCCTGTCCTGTCCTCACTGCCTCCTGTCCTGTCCTCACTGCCTCCTGTCCTGTTCTCTCTGCCTCCTGTCCTGTCCTCTCTGCCTCCTGTCCTGTCCTCACTGCCTCCTGTCCTGTCCTCACTGCCTCCTGTCCTGTCCTCTCTGCCTCCTGTCCTGTCCTCTCTGCCTCCTGTCCTGTCCTCACTGCCTCCTGTCCTGTTCTCTCTGCCTCCTGTCCTGTTCTCTCTGCCTCCTGTCCTGTCCTCACTGCCTCCTGTCCTGTCCTCTCTGCCTCCTGTCCTGTCCTCTCTGCCTCCTGTCCTGTCCTCACTGCCTCCTGTCCTGTCCTCTCTGCCTCCTGTCCTGTCCTCTCTGCCTCCTGTCCTGTCCTCACTGCCTCCTGTCCTCTCTGCCTCCTGTCCTGTCCTCTCTGCCTCCTGTCCTGTCCTCACTGCCTCCTTTCCTGTCCTCTCTGCCTCCTGTCCTGTTCTCTCTGCCTCCTGTCCTGTCCTCTCTGCCTCCTGTCCTGTCCTCTCTGCCTCCTGTCCTCACTGCCTCATCTCCTGTCCTCTCTGCCTCATCTCCTGTCCTCTCTGCCTCCTGTCCTGTCCTCACTGCCTCCTGTCCTGTCCTTTCTGCCTCCTGTCCTGTCCTCCCTGCCTCCTGTCCTGTCCTCCCTGCCTCCTGTCCTCACTGCCTCCTGTCCTCACTGCCTCCTGTCCTGTCCTCTCTGCCTCCTGTCCTGTCCTCACTGCCTCCTGTCCTGTTCTCTCTGCCTCCTGTCCTGTCCTCCCTGCCTCCTGTCCTGTCCTCCCTGCCTCCTGTCCTGTCCTCACTGCCTCCTGTCCTCACTGCCTCCTGTCCTGTTCTCTCTGCCTCCTGTCCTGTTCTCTCTGCCTCCTGTCCTGTCCTCACTGCCTCCTGTCCTGTCCTCTCTGCCTCCTGTCCTGTCCTCTCTGCCTCCTGTCCTGTCCTCTCTGCCTCCTGTCCTGTCCTCACTGCCTCCTGTCCTGTTCTCTCTGCCTCCTGTCCTGTCCTCTCTGCCTCCTGTCCTGTCCTCACTGCCTCCTGTCCTGTCCTCTCTGCCTCCTGTCCTGTCCTCACTGCCTCCTGTCCTGTCCTCTCTGTCTCCTGTCCTGTCCTCACTGCCTCCTGTCCTGTTCTCTCTGCCTCCTGTCCTGTCCTCTCTGCCTCCTGTCCTGTCCTCACTGCCTCCTGTCCTGTCCTCTCTGCCTCCTGTCCTGTCCTCACTGCCTCCTGTCCTGATCTCTCTGCCTCCTGTCCTGTCCTCTCTGCCTCCTGTCCTGTCCTCTCTGCCTCCTGTCCTCTCTGCCTCCTGCCCTGTCCTCTCTGCCTCCTGTCCTGTCCTCTCTGCCTCCTGTCCTGTCCTCACTGCCTCCTGTCCTCTCTGCCTCCTGTCCTGTCCTCACTGCCTCTTGTCCTCACTGCCTCCTGTCCTGACCTCTCTGCCTCCTGTCCTGTCCTCACTGCCTCCTGTCCTGTCCTCTCTGCCTCCTGTCCTGTCCTCACTGCCTCCTGTCCTGTTCTCTCTGCCTCCTGTCCTGTCCTCTCTGCCTCCTGTCCTGTCCTCTCTGCCTCCTGTCCTGTCCTCTCTGCCTTCTGTCCTGTCCTCACTGCCTCCTGTCCTCTCTGCCTCCTGTCCTGTCCTCACTGCCTCCTATTCTGTCCTCTCTGCCTCATCCTGGGTTAACATTCATATAAGAAAAACCTTGAAGCCTCCATACAGCGCTGGCCCTGGTAGAATGTGACCCTATTAGCGGCTGTTACAGGAACACTCACAGGATCATGACTGAGAGGAATGTTGATGAAAAGTTGATTTGCTTTTATGAAGACAGGCGGCCGTCACCAGAGCAGATAGAACAGTATTTCATTAATAGCAATAATCCCCCTGATCATTGCGATTCGGCATCTGGGTCTGCGAATGAGGTCAGCGCGGGAGACGCCGCGGCCCGGAGATGATTTCATGGGACAGTAATGCAGATGGATTAATTCCAGTACTGTACTGTAAAATCAACATGGTGGAAGAGTGTGAACATCACAGGCCTCCACGCGGACGCCTGGATCAGGTTTAACAATGTCATTTCCCCCGAGTTTAGAACATATAAAACACAGCGGGCGTCCTTCTTGGATGGATCCTGACTTTTTCCTTAGGGTGAACACGCATGGACCACACCCATACGCCGCGTGGTACACGTGCCCAAACTGCAATGTTGTTCTTAGATATAAAAGTAACATCGAAGATGTCAAACCCTGCATTACTGCAGTCCCCCCCACACTCAGAACACATGTAATACAGACAGTCCCGGTGTCCCCCCCACACTCAGGACACGTGTAATACAGACAGTCCCGGTGTCCCCCCCACACTCAGGACACGTGTAATACAGTCAGTCCCGGTGTCCCCTCACTCTAAGGACACATGTAATACAGACAGTCCCGGTGTCCCCTCACTCTCAGGACACATGTAATACAGACAGTCCTGGTGTCCCCTCACTCTCAGGACACATGTAATACAGACAGTCCCGGTGTCCCCTCACTCTCAGGACACGTGTAATACAGACAGTCCCGGTGTCCTCTCACTCTCAGGACACGTGTAATACAGACAGTCCCGGTGTCACTCTCACTCTCAGGAGACGTGTAATACAGACAGTCCCGGTGTCTCCTCACTCTCAGGACACGTGTAATACAGAAAGTCCCGGTGTCCCCTCACTCTCAGGACACGTGTAATACAGACAATCCCGGTGTCCCCTCACTCTCAGGACACATGTAATACAGACAGTCCCGGTGTCCCCTCACTCTCAGGACACGTGTAATACAGACAATCCCGGTGTCCCCTCACTCTCAGGACACATGTAATACAGACAGTCCCGGTGTCCCCTCACTCTCAGGACACGTGTAATACAGACAGTACCGGTGTCCCCTCACTCTCAGGACACGTGTAATACAGACAGTCCCGGTGTCCCCTCACTCTCAGGACACGTGTAATACAGATAGTCCTGGTGTCCCCTCACTCCCAGGACACGTGTAATGCAGACAGTCCTGGTGTCTCCTCACTCTCAGGACACGTGTAATACAGACAGTCCCGGTATCCCCTCACTCTCAGGACACATGTAATACAGACAGTCCCAGTGTCCCCTCACTCTCAGGACACGTGTAATACAGACAGTCCCGGTGTCCCCCCCACACTCAGGACACGTGTAATACAGACAGTCCCGGTGTCCCCTCACTCTCAGGACACGTGTAATACAGACAGTCCCGGTGTCCTCTCACTCTCAGGACACGTGTAATACAGACAGTCCCGGTGTCCCCCCCACACTCAGGACACGTGTAATACAGACAGTCCCGGTGTCCCCTCACTCTCAGGACATGTGTAATACAGACAGTCCCGGTGTCCCCTCACTCTCAGGACACATGTAATACAGACAGTCCCGGTGTCCCCTCACTCTCAGGACATGTGTAATACAGACAGTCCCGGTGTCCCCTCACTCTCAGGACACATGTAATACAGACAGTCCTGGTGTCTCCTCACTCTCAGGACACGTGTAATACAGACAGTCCCGGTGTCACTCTCACTCTCAGGAGACGTGTAATACAGACAGTCCCGGTGTCCCCTCACTCTCAGGACACGTGTAATACAGACAGTCCCGGTGTCCCCTCAAATATAGACAGTCCCAGTGTCCCCTCACTCTCAGGACACATGTAATATAGACAGTCCCGGTGTCCCCTCACTCTCAGGACACATGTAATACAGACAGTCCTGGTGCCCCCTCACTCTCAGGACACGTGTAATACAGACAGTCCTTGTGTCCCCTCACTCTCAGGACACGTGTAATACAGACAGTCCCAGTGTCCCCCCCACACTCAGGACACGTGTAATACAGACAGTCCCGGTGTCCCCTCACTCTCAGGACATGTGTAATACAGACAGTCCCGGTGTCCCCTCACTCTCAGGGCACATGTAATACAGACAGTCCCGGTGTCCCCTCACTCTCAGGACATGTGTAATACAGACAGTCCCGGTGTCCCCTCACTCTCAGGACACATGTAATACAGACAGTCCTGGTGTCTCCTCACTCTCAGGACACGTGTAATACAGGCGGTCCCGGTGTCCCCTCACTCTCAGGACACGTGTAATACAGACAGTCCCGGTGTCACTCTCACTCTCAGGAGACGTGTAATACAGACAGTCCCGGTGTCCCCTCACTCTCAGGACACGTGTAATACAGACAGTCCCGGTGTCCCCTCAAATATAGACAGTCCCAGTGTCCCCTCACTCTCAGGACACGTGTAATATAGACAGTCCCGGTGTCCCCTCACTCTCAGGACACATGTAATACAGACAGTCCCGGTGTCCCCTCACTCTCAGGACACATGTAATACAGACAGTCCTGGTGTCCCCTCACTCTCAGGACACGTGTAATACAGACAGTCCCGGTGTCCCCAGCATATGCCTATTCTCAGTGCCCAGTCTGTACCTCCCTCCTGGAGGCGCTGGGCCACTTATGACTGGCACTCTGTGCCCATGTAAAGCTCAGATCAATTGGCTTTTTATGTTGAGCAGTTTCCCAAAATCTCCCCAACCATAAAACAGTGGGGGTCATTCCGAGTTGATCGCTAGCTGAATTTGTTCGCAGCGATCAGGCTAAAAAATGGCAGTTCTGCATATGCGGTGCAATGCGCACACGCGACATATGGGCCCAACGAACGATGCAGATTTGCGCAGGGTCTAGCGATGCATTTCAGTCGCACTGGTTACCGCAGAGTGATTGACATGAAGAGGGCGTTTCTGGGTGGCAACTGACCGTTTTCAGGGAGTGTGCTGAAAACGCAGGCGTGCCAGGGGAAACGCAGGCGTGGCTGGGCGGGTGTATGACGTCAAATCCGGAACTGAATAGTCTGAAGTGATCGCAAGTGCTGAGTAGGTTTTGAGCTACTCTGAAACTGCACAAATTTTTTTTGCAGGCGCTCTGCGATAAAAACGTTCGCACTTCTGCTAAGCTAAAATACACTCCCAGTGGGAGGGGGCATAGCGTTTGCATGGCTGCTAAAAACTGCTAGCGAGCGATCAACTCGGAATGACCACCTGTGTTCGAAATGTCAGGGTTGGATACAGCACAGGATGCAGTGCGGGTCGGATACAGTGCGAGATACAGTGTGGGTTGGATACAGTGCAGGATACAGTCCAGCTTGGACACAGTGTGGTATACAGTGCAGCTTGAACACAGTGTGGTATACAGTGCAGCTTGGACACAGTGCGGTATACAGTGCAGCTTGGACACAGTGCGGGAAACAGTGTGGGTTGGATACAGTTCTGGACACAGTGTGGGTTGGATACAGTGCAGCTTGGACACACTGCGAGATACAGTGTGGGTTGGATACAGTGCGGTATACAGTGCAGCTTGGACACAGTGCGGAATACAGTGCAGCTTGGATACAGTGCGGGATACAGTGTGGGTTGGATACAGTGCTGGATACAGTGTGGGTTGGATACAGTGCAGCTTGGACACACTGCGGGATACAGTGTGGGTTGGATACAGTGCAGGATACAGTGTGGGTTGGATACAGTGCAGGATACAGTGTGGGTTGGGTACAGTGCAGGATATAGTGTGGGTTGGATACAATGCAGGATACAGGATGGGTTGGATACAATGCAGGATAAAGTATGGGTTGGATACAGTGCAGGATACAGGATGGGTCGGATACAGTGCAGGATACAGTATGGGTTGGATACAGTGCAGGATACAGGATGGGTTGGATACAGTGCAGGATACAGTATGGGTTGGATACAGTGCAGGATACAGTGTGGGTTGGATACAGTGCAGGATACAGGATGGGTTGGATACAATGCAGGATACAGGATGGGTTGGATACAGTGCAGGATACAGTATGGGTTGGATACAGTGCAGGATACAGTGTGGGTTGGATACAGTGCAGGATACAGGATGGGTTGGATACAGTGCAGGATACAGTGTGGGTTGGATACAATGCAGGATACAGTGTGGGTTGGATATAGTGTGGGTTGGATACAATGCAGGATACAGTATGGGTTGGATACAGTGCAGGATACAGGATGGGTTGGATACAGTGCAGGATACAGGATGGGTTGGATACAGTGCAGGATACAGTATGGGTTGGATACAGTGCAGGATACAGGATGGGTTGGATACAGTGCAGGATACAGTGTGGGTTGGATACAGTGCAGGATACAGTGTGGGTTGGAAACAGTGCAGGATACAGTGTGGGTTGGGTACAGTGCAGGATACAGTGTGGGTTGGATACAGTGCAGGATACAGTGTGGGTTGGGTACAGTGCAGGATACAGTGTGGGTTGGGTACAGTGCAGGATACAGTGTGGGTTGGGTACAGTGCAGGATACAGTGTGGGTTGGATACAGTGCAGGATACAGTGTGGGTTGGATACAGTGCAGGATACAGTGTGGGTTGGGTACAGTGCAGGATACAGTGTGGGTTGGATACAGTGCAGGATACAGTGTGGGTTGGATACAGTGCAGGATACAGTGTGGGTTGGATACAGTGCAGGATACAGTGTGGGTTGGGAACAGTGCAGGATACAGCGTGGGTTGGATACGGTGCAGGATACAGTGTGGGTTGGATACAGTGCAGGATACAGTGTGGGTTGGATACAGTGCAGGATACAGTGTGGGTTGGATACAGTGCAGGATACAGGATGGGTTGGATACAGTGCAGGATACAGTATGGGTTGGATACAGTGCAGGATACAGTGTGGGTTGGATACAGTGCAGGATACAGGATGGGTTGGATACAGTGCAGGATACAGTGTGGGTTGGATACAATGCAGGATACAGTGTGGGGTGGATATAGTGTGGGTTGGATACAATGCAGGATACAGTATGGGTTGGATACAGTGCAGGATACAGGATGGGTTGGATACAGTGCAGGATACAGGATGGGTTGGATACAGTGCAGGATACAGTATGGGTTGGATACAGTGCAGGATACAGGATGGGTTGGATACAGTGCAGGATACAGTGTGGGTTGGATACAGTGCAGGATACAGTGTGGGTTGGATACAGTGCAGGATACAGTGTGGGTTGGTTACAGTGCAGGATACAGTGTGGGTTGGGTACAGTGCAGGATACAGTGTGGGTTGGATACAGTGCAGGATACAGTGTGGGTTGGGTACAGTGCAGGATACAGTGTGGGTTGGGTACAGTGCAGGATACAGTGTGGGTTGGGTACAGTGCAGGATATAGTGTGGGTTGGATACAGTGCAGGATACAGTGTGGGTTGGATACAGTGCAGGATACAGGATGGGTTGGATACAGTGCAGGATACAGTATGGGTTGGATACAGTGCAGGATACAGGGTGGGTTGGATACAGTGCAGGATACAGTGTGGGTTGGATACAGTGCAGGATACAGTGTGGGTTGGATACAGTGCAGGATACAGTGTGGGTTGGTTACAGTGCAGGATACAGTGTGGGTTGGGTACAGTGCAGGATACAGTGTGGGTTGGATACAGTGCAGGATACAGTGTGGGTTGGGTACAGTGCAGGATACAGTGTGGGTTGGGTACAGTGCAGGATACAGTGTGGGTTGGGTACAGTGCAGGATATAGTGTGGGTTGGATACAGTGCAGGATACAGTGTGGGTTGGATACAGTGCAGGATACAGTGTGGGTTGGGTACAGTGCAGGATACAGTGTGGGTTGGATACAGTGCAGGATACAGTGTGGGTTGGATACAGTGCAGGATACAGTGTGGGTTGGATACAGTGCAGGATACAGTGAGGGTTGGATACAGTACAGGATACAGTGTGGGTTGGATACAGTGCAGGATACAGTGTGGGTTGGATACAGTGCAGGATACAGTGAGGGTTGGATACAGTATAGGATACAGTGTGGGTTGGATACAGTGCAGGATACAGTGTGGGTTGGATACAGTGCATGATACAGTGAGGGTTGGATACAGTGTGGATCAGATACAGTATGTCACGATCCTGACTTACCTCTGCCATCAGTCCTGCAGTTCAGTGTTTCCTGCTCACCTGGTTTAGGGGGTCATTCCGAGTTGTTCGCTCGCAAGCTGCGTTTAGCAGCTTTGCACACGCTAAGCCGCCGCCTACTGGGAGTGAATCTTAGCATATTAAATTTGCGAACGAAAGATTAGCAAAATTGCGAATAGACCCTTCTTAGCAGTTTCTGAGTAGCTCCAGACTTACTCGACATCTGCGATCAGTTCAGTCAGTTTCGTTCCTGGTTTGACGTCACAAACACACCCAGCGTTCGCCCAGACACTCCCCCGTTTCTCCAGCCACTCCCGCGTTTTTCCCAGAAACGGTAGCGTTTTTTCGCACACACCCATAAAACGGACAGTTTCCGCCCAGAAACACCCACTTCCTGTCAATCACATTACGATCACCAGAACGAAGAAAAAACATTGTAATGCCGTGAGTAAAAAACCTAACTGCATAGCAAATTTACTTGGCGCAGTCGCACTGCGGACATTGCGCATGCGCATTAGCGACTAATCGCTCCGTTGCGAGAAAAAAATACAGAGCGAACAACTCGGAATGACCACCTTAGCCCATTTAGCCAGTTCCAGGGCAGGGTACCCTGTGTTGCTGCCTGGGAAGTCTCCTGCATACACGCTGCAGGCTGTGTTGCTGGCTGCTGATTAGCCTCCTGTGTGAGTAATCTGCAGAGATGTGAATGCAGCAGGGAAGTCTGCCTGTGCTGCCCTCATACAGTGATCCCAGCATGATATGCCGTCTCCGGTTCCAGCTCTCCACAGTGTTCTGCTCACTCTCCGCTTCCGCAGCATTCGGGCCTACTTCCTCCATGCCAGAGTTCCCTCCAAATCCCAGGCATGGGCACAGCCATGTTGCTTACACTCATGTGACCAGTTCTCAGCCAATCCGAGCCAGCCAGCTGTTCAGCTGATCGCAGCAACCAATCTCTGACCTCCTTAGGGTATAAAGAGAATTGAATCAGAGTCACAGGCAACCAGTGCAATGTTATCAACACCCTAGCAGTGTGGTTCTGCAGAGCTCCAGCCTGACCACTCACTGGTTCTATCAGTCCTTGCCAATACTCCTGGCTCCATCGGTTCCATCCGATATTCATAGATTGATTCCTTCTGGTATCCATAGACCATCCATTCCAAACGATATCCACAGACCATCGGTTCCAGTCGATAAACACAGTCTCTCAGTTTCAGCTAATTCAGATCAATGGGGGTAATTCCAAGTTGATCGCAGCAGGATTTTTGTTAGCAGTTGGGCAAAACCATGGTGGTCATTCCGAGTTGTTCGCTCTGTATTTTTCTTCGCATTGCAGCGATTTTCCGCTAACTGCGCATGCGCAATGTTCGCACTGCGACTGCGCCAAGTAAATTTGGTATGCAGTTAGGTATTTTACTCACGGCATTACAAGGTTTTTTCTTCGTTCTGGTGATCGGAGTGTGATTGACAGGAAGTGGGTGTTTCTGGGCGGAAACTGGCCGTTTTATGGGAGTGTGTGAAAAAACGCTACCGTTTCAGGGAAAAACGCGGGAGTGGCTGGAGAAACGGAGGAGTGTCTGGGCGAACGCTGGGTGTGTTTATGACGTCAAACCAGGAACGACAAGCACTGAACTGATCGCAGATGCCGAGTAAGTTTGAAGCTACTCAGAAACTGCTAAGAAGTGTCTTTTCGCAATTTTGCTAATCTTTCGTTCGCAATTTTGATAAGCTAAGATTCACTCCCAGTAGGCGGCGGCTTAGCGTGTGCAAAGCTGCTAAAAGCAGCTAGCGAGCGAACAACTCGGAATGACCACCCATGTGCACTGCAGGGGGGGCAGATATAACGTGCAGAGAGAGTTATAGGCCCTACACACTGGCCGATTTTCTGAAAGATATGAACGATCTCGTTCATAAATGAACGAGAACTCGTTCATATCTTTCAGTGTGGAGACTCCAGCGATGAACGATGCGCGGCCCCGCACTCGTTCATCGCTGGTCTCCCGTCGGCTGTGCATGCAGGCCAATATGGACGATCTCGTCCATATTTGCCTGCACTTCAATGCAGCCGCGTGACGGGGGGAGTGAAGAAACTTCACTCCCCCCGTCACTGCCCCCCCGCCGCCGGGTTGCTCGTCGGCCGTATCCGCCGTCGGGCAGCTCGGCGGCGGGTCGGCCAGTGAGTAGGGCCCTTTAGATTTGGGTGGGGTGTGTTCAATCTGCAATCTAATTTGCAGTGTAAAAATAAAGCAGCCAGTATTTACCCTGCACAGAAACAAAATAACCCTCCCAAATCTAATTCTCTCTGCACATGTTATATCTGCCTCCCCTGCAGTGCACATGGTTTTGCCCAACTGCTTAAAAAAATCCTGCTGCGATCAACTTAGAATTACCCCCAATATACGATCCTGTTATTCTCATCTGTTGACCATCTTCCAGCGATACACTTCAGTTGCTTCTGAGTCCAGCTATATTCTTTCCAGGATTCAGTGCTAGTACTGAGTGACTCAGCCAGAGCGCTGCCACCTGCCCGTTGGACGCTGCGAAATCAAAACTCCCTTGCGGGGGTCCCTAGTGAAAACCGCCGGTGGGTTAGACACCACGCCCCTGGTCTGGGTCTCCGCGAACCACTCAGTGCTAGTTTTAGTACCCTGTACCACATATGAGAGAATTATGGGGGTTATTCAGAGCTGTTAGCAAACAAAAAAAGTTTGCAATTGGGCAAAACCATGTGCAGTGCAGGTGGGGCAGATGTAACATGTGCAGAGAGAGTTAGATTTGGGTGAGGTGTGTTCAAACTGAAATCTAAATTGCAGTGTAAAATAAAGCAGCTAGTATTTACCCTGCACAGAAACACTATAACCCACCCAAATCTTAAGGGGCGTACTGATGGGGAGATTTCCACAGAGGTGTGTGCAGTGATCTAGCACAGACCTACTCAGCGCACATCTCTTCCCCCGCTCAGCACAGCGCGATGTGTGCTGAGCGGGGGGAGGACGGACACGGGGGCCGTTCATTTCACCCAGCGGAGAAATGAGCAACCAGCTAGATTGTGCCTGCATGCAGGCCAATCTAGCACCGGCGATACCGACGAGCGGGACCGCGCCTCGCTGTCGCCAGCACCCCTACACATGGAGCAATGTTCAGCTAATTTCTAAATAATCTAGTCAGAACATTGCTCCGTGTGTACCCCCTTAACTATCTCTGCTCTGAATAACCCCCAGTATACGACCAGCAACTTTTCACGTCACTGTCCACTGACTATTCACACCAAAACAAGATTCACAACAACCTCAGTTCGTGACACAGGCGGGTTGGAAACAGTGCAGAATACAGTGTGGGTTGGATACAGTGCAGGATACAGTGCGGCTTGGAAACAGTGCAGGATACAGTGTGGATTGGAAACAGTGCAGGATACAGTGCGGTTTGGAAACAGTGCAGGATACAGTGTGGGTTGGAAACAGTGCAGAATACAGTGCGGGTTGGAAACAGTGCAGGATACAGTGCGGTTTGGAAACAGTGCAGGATACAGTGCGGGTTAGAAACAGTGCAGGATACAGTGCGGGTTGGAAACAGTGCAGGATACAATGTGGGTTGGAAACAGTGCAGGATACAGTGTGGGGTGGAAACAGTGCAGGATACAGTGTGGGTTGGGTACAGTGCCGGATACAGTGTGGGTTGGGTACAGTGCAGGATACAGTGTGGGTTGGGTACAGTGCAGGATACAGTGTGGGTTGGGTACAGTGCAGGATACAGTGTGGGTTGGATAAAGTGCAGGATACAGTGTGGTTTGGGTACAGTGCAGGATACAGTCTGGGTTGGGTACAGTGCAGGGTACAGTGTGGGTTGGATACAGTGCAGGATACAGTGTGGGTTGGATACAGTGCAGGATACAGTGTGGTTTGGGTACAGTGCAGGATACAGTCTGGGTTGGGTACAGTGCAGGATACAGTGTGGGTTGGATACAGTGCAGGATACAGCGAGGATTGGATACAGTGCAGGATACAGTGTGGGATGGGTACAGTGCAGGATACAATGTGGGTTGGATACAGTGTGGGTGTTACAGTGTGGGTTGGGTACAGTGCAGGATACAGTGTGGGTTGGGTACAGTGCAGGATACAATGTGGGTTGGATACAGTGTGGGTGTTACTGTGTGGGTTGGGTACAGTGCAGGATACAGCGTGGGTTGGGTACAGTGCAGGATACAGTGTGGGTTGGATACAGTGCAGGATACAGTATGGGTTGGGTACAGTGTGAGTTGGATACTGTGCAGGATACAGTGTGGGCTGGATACAGTGCAGGATACAGTGTGGGTTGGGTACAGTGCAGGATACAGTGTGGTTTGGGTACAGTGCAGGATACAGTGTGGGTTGGATACAGTGCAGGATACAGTGTGGGTTGGATACAGTGCAGGATACAGTGTGGGTTGGGTACAGTGCAGGATACAGTGTGGGTTGAATGCAGTGCAGGCTACAGTGTGGGTTGGGTACAGTGCAGGATACAGTATGGGCTGGGTACAGTGCAGCATACAGTGTGGGTTGGATACAGTGCAGGATACAGTGTGGGTTGGGTACAGTGCAGGATACAGTGTGGGCTGAATGCAGTGCAGGCTACAGTGTGGGTTGGGTACAGTGCAGGATACAGTGTGTGTTGGGTACAGTGCAGGATACAGTATGGGCTGGATACAGTGCAGCATAC
This sequence comes from Pseudophryne corroboree, assembly GCF_028390025.1. NCBI lineage: Eukaryota > Metazoa > Chordata > Amphibia > Anura > Myobatrachidae > Pseudophryne > Pseudophryne corroboree. Next base: position 485,758,075 of record NC_086451.1, read on the forward strand.
AGTGTGGGTTGGATACAGTGCAGGATACAGTGTGGGTTGGGTACAGTGCAGGATACAGTGTGGGTTGGATACAGTGCCGGATACAGTGTGGGTTGGGTACAGTGCAGGATACAGTGTGGGTTGGGTACAGTGCAGGATACAGTGTGGGTTGGGTACAGTGCAGAATACAGTGTGGGTTGGATACAGTGCAGGATACAGCGTGGGTTGGATACAGTGCAGGATACAGCGTGGGTTGGGTGCAGTGCAGGATACAGTGTGGGTTGGGTATAGTGCAATATACAGTGTGGGTTGGGTATAGTGCAGGATACAGTGTGGGTTGGATACAGTGTGGGTTGGGTACAGTGCATGATACAGTGTGGGTTGGGTACAGTGCAGGATACAGTGTGGGTTGGATACAGTGCAAGATACAGTATGGGTTGGGTACAGTGCAGGATACAGTGTGGGTTGGTTACAGTGCAGGATACAGTGTGGGTTGGGTACAATGCAGGATACAGTGTGGGTTGGATACAGTGTGGGTTGGATACAGTGCATGATACAGTGTGGGTTGGGTACAGTGTGGGTTGGATACAGTGTGGGTTGGATACAGTGCATGATACAGTGTGGGTTGGGTACAGTGTGGGTTGGATACAGTGTGGGTTGGGTACAATGCAGGATACAGTGTGGGTTGGATACAGTGTGGGTTGGATACAGTGCATGATACAGTGTGGGTTGGATACAGTGTGGGTTGGATACAGTGCAGGATACAGTGTGGGTTGGTTACAGTGCAGGATACAGTGTGGGTTGGATACAGTGCAGGACACAGTGTGGCTTGGATACAGTGCAGGATACAGTGTGGGTTGATTACAGTGCAGGATACAATGTGGGTTGGATACAGTGCAGGATACAGTGTGGGTTGGATACAGTGTGGGTTGGATACAGTGCATGATACAATGGGGGTTGGATACAGTGCAGGACACAGTGTGGGTTGGATACAGTGCAGGATACAGTGTGGGTTGGATACAGTGCAGGATACAGTGCGGGTTGGATACAGTGTGGGTTGGATACAGTGCATGATACAGTGGGGGTTGGTTACAGTGCAGGATACAGTGTGGGTTGATTACAGTGCAGGATACAGTGTGGGTTGGATACAGTGCAGGATACAGTGTGGGTTGGATACAGTGTGGGTTGGATACAGTGCATGGTACAGTGTGGGTTGGATACAGTGCAGGATACAGTGTGGGTTGGATACAGTGCATGATACAGTGTGGGTTGGGTACAGTGCAGGACACAGTGTGGGTTGGATACAGTGCAGGACACAGTGTGGGTTGGGTACAGTGCAGGATACAGTGTGGGTTGGGTACAGTGCAGGATACAGTGTGGGTTGGTTACAGTGCAGGATACAGTGTGGGTTGGTTACAGTGCAGGATACAGTGTGGGTTGGGTACAGTGCAGGATACAGTGTGGGGTTGGATACAGTGTGGGTTGGATACAGTGCATGATACAGTGTGGGTTGGTTACAGTGCAGGATACAGTGTGGGTTGGGTACAGTGCAGGATACAGTGTGGGTTGGATACAGTGTGGGTTGGCTACAGTGCAGGATACAGTGTGGGTTGGGTACAGTGCAGTATACAATGTGGGTTGTGTACAGTGCAGGATACAGTGTGGGTTGGATACAGTGCAGGATACAGTGTGTGTTGGGTACTGTGCCGGATACAGTGTGGGTTGGGTACAGTGCAGGATACAGTGTGGGTTGGGTACAGTGCAGGATACAGTGTGGGTTGGGTACAGTGCCGGATACAGTGTGGGTTGGGTATAGTGCAGGATACAGTGTGGGTTGGGTACAGTGCAGGATACAGTGTGGGTTGGGTACAGTGCAGGAATCAGTGTGGGTTGGGTACTGTGCAGGATACAGTGTGGGTTGGATACAGTCCAGGATACAGTGTGAGTTGGGTACAGTGCAGGATACAGTGTGGGTTGGGTACAGTGCAGGATACAGTGTGGGTTGGGTACAGTGCAGGATACAGTGTGGGTTGGGTACAGTGCAGGATACAGTGTGGGTTGGATACAGTGCAGGATACAGTGTGGGTTGGGTACAGTGCAGGTTACAGTGTAGGTTGGGTACAGTGCAGGATACAGTGTGGGTTGGGTACAGTGCAGGATACTGTGTGGGTTGGGTACAGTGCAGGATACAGTGTGGGTTGGTTACAGTGCAGGATACAGTGTGGGTTGGGTACAGTGCAGGATACAGTGTCGGTTGGGTACAGTGCAGGATACAGTGTGGGTTGGGTACAGTGCAGGATACAGTGTGGGTTGGATACAGTGCAGGATACAGTGTAGGTTGGATACAGTGCAGGATACAGTGTGGGTTGGGTACAGTGCAGGTTACAGTGTAGGTTGGGTACAGTGCAGGATACAGTGTGGGTTGGGTACAGTGCAGGATACTGTGTGGGTTGGGTACAGTGCAGGATACAGTGTGGGTTGGTTACAGTGCAGGATACAGTGTGGGTTGGGTACAGTGCAGGATACAGTGTGGGTTGGGTACAGTGCAGGATACAGTGTGGGTTGGGTACAGTGCAGGATACAGTGTGGGTTGGGTACAGTGCAGGATACAGTGTGGGTTGGGTACAGTGCAGGATACAGTGTGGGTTGGATACAGTGCAGGATAAAGTGTGGGTTGGATACAGTGCAGGATACAGTGTGGGTTGGGTACAGTGCAGGTTACAGTGTAGGTTGGGTACAGTGCAGGATACAGTGTGGGTTGGATACAGTGCAGGATACATTGTGAGTTGGATACAGTGCAGGATACAGTGTGGGTTGGGTACAGTGCAGGATACAGTGTGGGTTGGGTATAGTGCAGGATACAGTGTGGGTTGGGTACAGTGCAGGATACAGTGTGGGTTGGGTACAGTGCAGGAATCAGTGTGGGTTGGGTACAATGCAGGATACAGTGTGGGTTGGATACAGTCCAGGATACAGTGTAGGTTGGGTACAGTGCAGGATACAGTGTAGGTTGGGTACAGTGCAGGATACAGTGTGGGTTGGATACAGTGCAGGATACAGTGTGGGTTGGGTACAGTGCAGGATACAGTGTGGGTTGGGTACAGTGCAGGATACAGTGTGGGTTGGGTACAGTGCAGGATACTGTGTGGGTTGGGTACAGTGCAGGATACAGTGTGGGTTGGTTACAGTGCAGGATACAGTGTGGGTTGGGTACAGTGCAGGATACAGTGTGGGTTGGGTACAGTGCAGAATACAGTGTGGGTTGGATACAGTGCAGGATACAGCGTGGGTTGGATACAGTGCAGGATACAGCGTGGGTTGGGTGCAGTGCAGGATACAGTGTGGGTTGGATACAGTGCAGGATACAGTGTGGTTTGGGTACAGTGCAGGATACAGTCTGGGTTGGGTACAGTGCAGGATACAGTGTGGGTTGGATACAGTGCAGGATACAGCGAGGATTGGATACAGTGCAGGATACAGTGTGGGATGGGTACAGTGCAGGATACAATGTGGGTTGGATACAGTGTGGGTGTTACAGTGTGGGTTGGGTACAGTGCAGGATACAGTGTGGGTTGGGTACAGTGCAGGATACAATGTGGGTTGGATACAGTGTGGGTGTTACTGTGTGGGTTGGGTACAGTGCAGGATACAGCGTGGGTTGGGTACAGTGCAGGATACAGTGTGGGTTGGATACAGTGCAGGATACAGTATGGGTTGGGTACAGTGTGGGTTGGATACTGTGCAGGATACAGTGTGGGCTGGATACAGTGCAGGATACAGTGTGGGTTGGGTACAATGCAGGATACAGTGTGGGTTGGGTACAGTGCAGGATACAGTGTGAGCTGGATACAGTGCAGCATACAGTGTGGGTTGGATACAGTGCAGGATATAGTGTGGGTTTCTGTACAGTGCAGGATACAGTGTGGGTTGGATACAGTGCAGGATACAGTATGGGTTGGATACAGTGCAGGATACAGTGTGGGTTTCTGTACAGTGCAGGATACAGTGTGGGTTGGATACAGTGCAGGATACAGTGTGGGTTGGGTACGGTGCAGGATACAGTGTGGGTTGAATGCAGTGCAGGCTACAGTGTGGGTTGGGTACAGTGCAGGATACAGTATGGGCTGGATACAGTGCAGCATACAGTGTGGGTTGGATACAGTGCAGGATACAGTGTGGGTTGGGTACAGTGCAGGATACAGTGTGGGCTGAATGCAGTGCAGGCTACAGTGTGGGTTGGGTACAGTGCAGGATACAGTGTGGGTTGGGTACAGTGCAGGATACAGTATGGGCTGGATACAGTGCAGCATACAGTGTGGGTTGGATACAGTGCAGGATACAGTGTGGGTTGGGTACAGTGCAGGATACAGTGTGGGTTGGATACAGTGCCGGATACAGTGTGGGTTGGGTACAGTGCAGGATACAGTGTGGGTTGGGTACAGTGCAGGATACAGTGTGGGTTGGGTACAGTGCAGAATACAGTGTGGGTTGGATACAGTGCAGGATACAGCGTGGGTTGGATACAGTGCAGGATACAGCGTGGGTTGGGTGCAGTGCAGGATACAGTGTGGGTTGGGTATAGTGCAATATACAGTGTGGGTTGGGTATAGTGCAGGATACAGTGTGGGTTGGATACAGTGTGGGTTGGGTACAGTGCATGATACAGTGTGGGTTGGGTACAGTGCAGGATACAGTGTGGGTTGGATACAGTGCAAGATACAGTATGGGTTGGGTACAGTGCAGGATACAGTGTGGGTTGGTTACAGTGCAGGATACAGTTTGGGTTGGGTACAATGCAGGATACAGTGTGGGTTGGATAAAGTGTGGGTTGGATACAGTGCATGATACAGTGTGGGTTGGGTACAGTGCAGGATACAGTGTGGGTTGGTTACAGTGCAGGATACAGTGTGGGTTGGGTACAGTGCAGGATACAGTGTGGGTTGGATACAGTGCAGGACACAGTGTGGCTTGGATACAGTGCAGGATACAGTGTGGGTTGATTACAGTGCAGGATACAATGTGGGTTGGATACAGTGCAGGATACAGTGTGGGTTGGATACAGTGTGGGTTGGATACAGTGCATGATACAGTGGGGGTTGGATACAGTGCAGGACACAGTGTGGGTTGGATACAGTGCAGGATACAGTGTGGGTTGATTACAGTGCAGGATTCAGTGTGGGTTGGATACAGTGCAGGATACAGTGCGGGTTGGATACAGTGTGGGTTGGATACAGTGCATGATACAGTGGGGGTTGGTTACAGTGCAGGATACAGTGTGGGTTGATTACAGTGCAGGATACAGTGTGGGTTGGATACAGTGCAGGATACAGTGTGGGTTGGATACAGTGTGGGTTAGATACAGTGCATGGTACAGTGGGGGGTCGTTACAGTGCATGATACAGTGTGGGTTGGGTACAGTGCAGGACACAGTGTGGGTTGGATACAGTGCAGGACACAGTGTGGGTTGGGTACAGTGCAGGATACAGTGTGGGTTGGGTACAGTGCAGGATACAGTGTGGGTTGGTTACAGTGCAGGATACAGTGTGGGTTGGTTACAGTGCAGGATACAGTGTGGGTTGGGTACAGTGCAGGATACAGTGTGGGGTTGGATACAGTGTGGGTTGGATACAGTGCATGGTACAGTGTGGGTTGGTTACAGTGCAGGATACAGTGTGGGTTGGGTACAGTGCAGGATACAGTGTGGGTTGGATACAGTGTGGGTTGGCTACAGTGCAGGATACAGTGTGGGTTGGGTACAGTGCAGTATACAATGTGGGTTGTGTACAGTGCAGGATACAGTGTGGGTTGGATACAGTGCAGGATACAGTGTGTGTTGGGTACAGTGCCGGATACAGTGTGGGTTGGGTACAGTGCAGGATACAGTGTGGGTTGGGTACAGTGCAGGATACAGTGTGGGTTGGGTACAGTGCAGGATACAGTGTGGGTTGGGTACAGTGCCGGATACAGTGTGGGTTGGGTATAGTGCAGGATACAGTGTGGGTTGGGTACAGTGCAGGATACAGTGTGGGTTGGGTACAGTGCAGGAATCAGTGTGGGTTGGGTACAGTGCAGGATACAGTGTGGGTTGGATACAGTCCAGGATACAGTGTGGGTTGGGTACAGTGCAGGATACAGTGTGGCTTGGGTACAGTGCAGGATACAGTGTGGGTTGATTACAGTGCAGGATACAGTGTGGGTTGGGTACAGTGCAGGATACAGTGTGGGTTGGGTACAGTGCAGGATACAGTGTGGGTTGGGTACAGTGCAGGATACAGTGTGGGTTGGATACAGTGCAGGATACATTGTGAGTTGGGTACAGTGCCGGATACAGTGTGGGTTGGGTACAGTGCAGGATACAGTGTGGGTTGGTTACAGTGCAGGATACAGTGTGGGTTGGGTACAGTGCAGGATACAGTGTGGGTTGGGTATAGTGCAGGATACAGTGTGGGTTGGGTACAGTGCAGGATACAGTGTGGGTTGTATACAGTGCAGGATACATTGTGAGTTGGGTACAGTGCCGGATACAGTGTGGGTTGGGTACAGTGCAGGATACAGTGTGGGTTGGATACAGTGCAGGATACATTGTGAGTTGGGTACAGTGCCGGATACAGTGTGGGTTGGGTACAGTGCAGGATACAGTGTGGGTTGGGTACAGCGCAGGATACAGTGTTAGTTGGGTACAGTGCCAGATACAGTGTGGGTTGGGTACTAGTGAATACACTGCCGTTATACGCAGCAAGTGTGATATGTAATTCCACCACACTCTCAATGCTAGGCACAATAGATATTGTTCCAGAATCACTAACAATCCGTGTTAGGGAATAGAGATTATCCCATTTATAGACACGAATGAAGGTGCCAATCCTTGCTTGCATATTGAACATCAGTACACAGGCTTAATCAACCCCATCCAGATATAATTTATCTCTGAAAAGGTGGTGCAGTGGCAGCAATTGCTGTGAATACAGTATTTTTGAAATAAAGTGACACATTTGTAATAAAGACATTTTCCAACAAAGTTGGTTCTTATATATTTCATGATACATGTTTAATAAATTATCACTTATCGATTAACATGTTCTAGGTGATTCTATGTGGCTGTTGACATAGCTGTGTAGACACTGGGAGTGAATACCCAGGCGAAAGTGGATAGTTAATTCAGGACACATAATTTTGTATTATCATCATTTTGTTTATTTCAAAACTCTATACAATAAATGTTTCTCTTGACACATGTAGGCTGTTGATGGTAGAGTATTTGACTCAGATAAAGAATTCATAACAACACCCATATTATAGAGGACACTGGGAGCTGAAAGTTTGTAGTAGCCACTAATTGTGGTTTTACTAAGTAGTATATAATTGATCTACTTATGTGTACATACAACAGATTCATTTGTTAATGGACTAGTATCTCTATTCATTTTTCATTGGTAGTTTTTGCATTCATCGGAGTGGATACATTTTAAATCTTATCACTTTTCTATCTTAGAGCACTTGATCTTTCTAAACTCTATCTGTCATTTTAACCATATATTTCGCCATGCTGACCGATTTACGGCCTTTAATGTGATAATAAAAGTTATATTTTAATTTACAATTCTTTTTTGTGCACCTTATTAGTACAACCCCATTCTCTTTTCTCCATAATTTGTGTTGCTAACTGGTTGTCTTAGGTAGCACCCCCAAGATTTATGTACATTAAATCTAAGTGATATTGGGGTTAATGCAAGTGATCTATTTCACTTTATCAGTTCACAATAGAAATTAGAGAGTGCAGATTTCCTCCCAATTCTTGTTGTTAAAACAAATATCGCCCAGGCGACTTTGCGTCACGACAACGATATTGGACCGGACTGCTGAGACTTAGCTCACCGCCTTGCTTGGCCAGCGTCTGTATATGTCTGCATGTGTGGTCCGGCTCGCTGGCTTTCACGTGCACAATAGGACGTTAGTCCAAGATAAAAAGATGAAGTAAATAAAAAAATGTAAAAATCACAACCGTCTCTGAGAGGGACCTCTGCCGACTCGCCTCTTACTATCCTGGTTACGTATTTGTACTGTCCTTTAATCCTAGTACTATTGTGTGCGGTACTCTTGTCATCTTGTGTTACCTATTTTCTTTGTAATGTTTTTTTTTACTTGCACTCCAATAAAATGTTTTTATATATACTGTACACACACACACACACACACACACACACACACACACACACACACACACACACACACACAGTAATGCATATAACCGTGCAGCTTAACGTCAAGGGACCCGATCTCACTGCAAGTCCTGCTCTATCACCCCGATCTCTGAGAACCTGGCACCTGATCTCACATCAGAGTCACACTGAGAGTGTGCTACCTGGCGTAAAAGCTCACCTGTCCACTAACTCAGGTGAGACAGTCACCAGCAGAGCTCCTGCATTACCACGAGGGGAAGCAGCTGAAACAGGTATAAAGTAGAAGAGGGAGAACGCTGTGATCACACATAGCAATCCTTTACTCACTTGCTGGGGGCCGCCCATTGCAGGGCAAGGCCACCCAGCATGGAGCACACTGCCCACCCACTGCCATTGCGCTAAAATTGCGATCGCACCGCAATTTCATCGTGATCGCTGAAATTGTGGATCTTTTTGATCGGAGCGGCAACGTGTGACGTCACGCAGCCACCCCAATAATGCCGCCAACACGCCCCCGTTCGGAATCCGCCGCCCCTGTTTCCCTGCTGCCGCCCCTGCAATGCTCCAGCTCCGCCTTGGAAACGGAGCATTGTGGCCCCCCTCCCACCCCGCGAATGCCTCTGTCTGCCAATCAGGGTCACCCGCAGTAAATGTGGGCACATGTGCAGGACGGTCCTTGCGCGTGCGCCTGCGAGGTGAATGCAGAAATTCCGACTGGATGGCAATTTGCGAATCAACCTGAATTAGGCCCCAAATCCCCTTATTTATGTATTAAGGCGAGTGAGCTTACTATGGGGAGTGCTGGGCTCTGTGCTTTCTTATTATGTCAATGTGGTCACATGCCACTGCACCCCAACCTGAGAATGGTGAGTGCAAGTGTGCCCCCAACTCATAGGAATGGCAAGTGCATGGATAGATATATATATATATATATATATATATATATATGTATATAATACAAATACATAGACAACAGTATTCAACTTAACATAATTTATAGTACATTTTCTGGATACATTTTTTCCCATGGAAACCTCATCTTGGATCCGGTTACAAATGACACAGCGCTACATTCTGATACTTGTTGAGAGAATATTATCTTCATCTGTGACTGAAAGTGTCAATTTATTAAAAACAACTAAGACAACACATAAACCAAAAATGCAGTATAAAAATACACATGGATGTAAAGATAACACACGTATAGTGGTCACTATCAGTAACAGTGGACTTCTTATTAAAATGAGGATCCAGTTCTGCTTATCTGCAGTAATTAGTGATCCTTCAGGTTCTCTCTGAGAGGATAATGCAGACCCTCCAACAAGAGCCCAGACCCTCAAACATGAGCATGGACCCTCCAACATGAGCCCAGACCCTCCAACATGAGCCCAGAACCTCCAATATGAGCCCAGACTCTCCAACATGAGCCCAGAACCAGATCCTCCAACATGAGCCCAGACCCTCCAACATGAGCCCAGAACCAGATCCTCCAACATGAGCCCAGACCCTCCAACATGAGCCTGGACTCTCCAACCTGAGCCCAGACCCTCCAACATGAGCCCAGAACCTCCAATATGAGCCCGGACCCTCCAACATGAGCCCGGACCCTCCAACATGAGCCCAGACCCTCAAACATGAGGTCAGACCCTCCAACATGAGCATGGAGCCTCCAACATGAGCCCAGACCCTCCAACATGAGCCCAGAACCTCCAATATGAGCCCAGACTCTCCAACATGAGCCCAGACTCTCCAACATGAGCCCAGAACCAGATCCTCCAACATGAGCCCAGACCCTCCAACATGAGCCCAAAACCAGATCCTCCAACATGAGCCCAGACCCTCCAACATGAGCCCAGACTCTCCAACATGAGCCCAGACCCTTCAACATGAGCCCAGACCCTCCAACATGAGCCCAGAATCAGATCCTCCAACATGAGCCCAGACCCTCCAACATGAGCCCAGACCCTCCAACATGAGCCCAGAACCTCCAATATGAGCCCGGACCCTCCAACATGAGCCCGGACCCTCCAACATGAGCCCAGACCCTAAAACATGAGCCCAGACCCTACAACATGAGCCCAGAACCAGATCCTCCAACATGAGCCCAGACCCTCCAACAGGATCCCAGACCCTCCAACATGAGCCTGGACCCTCCAACATGAGCCCAGACCCTCCAACATGAGCCCAGAATCAGATCCTCCAACATGAGCCCAGACCCTCCAACATGAGCCCAGACCCAGATCCTCCAACATGAGCCCAGACCCTCCAACATGAGCCCAGACCCTCCAACATGGGCCCAGAACCCGATCCTCCAACATGAGCCCAGACCCTCCAACATGAGCACAGAACCTCCAATATGAGCCCAGACTCTCCAACATGAGCCCAGGCCCTCCAACATGAGCCCAGACGCTCCAACATGAGCCCAGACCCTCCAACATGAGCCCAGAATCAGATCCTCCAACATGAGCCTGGACCCTCTGACATGAGCCCAGAACCTTCAATATGAGCCCAGACTATCCAACATGAGCCCAGAACCAGATCCTCAAACATGAGCCCAGACTCTCCAACATGAGCCCGGACTCTCCAACATGAGCCCAGACCCTCCAACATGAGCCCAGAACCTCCAATATGAGCCCGGACCCTCCAACATGAGCCCGGACCCTCCAACATGAGCCCAGACCCTCCAACATGAGCCCAGAACCAGATCATCCAACATGAGCCCAGACCCTCCAACATGAGCCCGGAACCTCCAACATGAGCCCAGACCTTCCAACATGAGCCCAGACCCTCCAACATGAGCCCAAACCCTCCAACATGAGCCCGGACCCTCCAACATGAGCCCAGACCTTCCAACATGAGTCCAGACCCTCCAACATGAGCCCAGACCCTCCAACATGTGCCCTTGGTCGGGTACAGGATGCTCCACTCCGGGACTTCCCTGCTAATTACTGATTAGCGTCACCTGTGTTGAACTAGTTTATTGAGAACAAATATTTCATAATTGATGGAAGTGGTCATATTGGGGGTCTGGATAATGTGTATATACAGTAATTAATCAGTCACTGATAATTGCAATGCATTTACATACGGGCAACAAGTTCTATTTAGAAAGTCACAACAACCTTTAGTAAATGCTGTATTTTGGGCTTAGAACCCACTATCAATCTGCGCCAACGCCCCCCGGTCAGCAAAGAGTTTAAGTAAATTTTCCCCTAAATCTCACTCAGCTCAAAAATCACAAAATAAAGGTCTAAATACTAATGAGTCGTTCTCCGGACAATGATAACGGAACACAGCTGTGTATTACAGCAACCAGATGGATTACAGGGGGGAAGGGCGAGTTACTAAAACGCTTTACCCCCCCAATCGGGTTATCAGAGAATATAAGTGTCTGCAGGACCGTAACTATGTGTGTGCCAGGTGTGCCTAGCACACAGCGCAGTCGCCCTGAGGGCGCAACTGCCCCCATTCCCTAAAGTCAGCGGCTTGTAATGAGTCAAACTGACTTATTACAAGCCGCCTGTGTGCCGATCGAGGTGAGGAGCAGCTACGGAGGCAGTGGAGAAGGAGGAGGAGGGAGCCGCAGCAGCACACTGTAATTGGTGGCGCCGCTGCAGCTGTCCCTCTCCTTCCACATAGGCTGACCGCCACTGCTGTGAATGCTGGGATGCGCTTCCCTCATCCCAGCATTCACAGCGGCGGCGGCCAGCCTTTGTGGAAGGAGAGGGACAGCTGCAGCTCCGCCGCCGGCAATTACAGTGCGCTGCTGCGGCTCCCTCCTCCCCCTCCCGCCTCCTCCTCCCCTGCCCGGGATCTGCCAGCACTGAGCAGCCTGACTGCCAGCGGAGAGATAGTATCTATCTCTCTGTCTATCTGTCTGTCTATCTATTCTCTGTCTGCCTGCCGTAATGTGTAATAAGAGGTTGCTGTCTGCCATAATGTGTGATAAAAAGGGAACGCTCTCTGCCGTAATGTGTGGTAAAAAGGGGACGCTGTGTGCCGTAATGTGTAAAAAGGGGATGCTGTCTGCCGTAATGTGTAATAAGGGGACGCTGTCTGCCGTAATGTGTAATAAGGGGACTGGCTGCCGTAATGTGTAAAAAGGGGGACGCTGTCTGCCGTAATGTGTAAAAAGGGGGCGCTGTCTGCCGTCATTTGTAATAAGGGGACTGGCTGCCGTAATGTGTAAAAAGGGGACGCTGTCTGTTATAATGTGTAAAAAGGGGACGCTGTCTGCCGTAATGTGTAATAAGGGGACGCTGTCTGCCGTAATGTGTAAAGAGGGGACGCTGTCTGCCGTAATGTGTAATAAGGGGACTGGCTGCCGTAATGTGTAAAAAGAGGGACGCTGTCTGCCGTAATGTGTAAAAAGGGGGCGCTGTCTGCCGTAATGTGTAAAAAGGGGACACTGTCTGCCGTAATGTGTAATAAGGGGACTGGCTGCCGTAATGTGTAAAAAGGGGACGCTGTCTGTCGTAATGTGTAAAAAGGGGACTGGCTGCCGTAATGTGTAAAAAGGGGGACGCTGTCTGCCGTAATGTGTAAAAAGGGGACGCTGTCTGCCGTAATGTGTAATAAGGGGATGCTGTCTGCCGTAATGTGTAATAAGGGGACGCTGTCTGCCGTAATGTGTAATAAGGGGACGCAGTCTGACGTAATATGTAATAAGAAGACGCAGTCTGCCGTAATGTGTAAAAAGGGGGACGCTGTCTGCCGTAATGTGTAAAAAGGGGACGCTGTCTGCCATAATGTGTAAAAAGGGGACGCTGTCTGCCGCAATGTGTAATAAGGGGACGCTGTCTGCCGTAATGTGTAATAAAGGGACGCAGTCTGCCGTAATGTGTAATAAGGGGACGCAGTCTGCCGTAATGTGTAAAAAGGGGGACGCTGTCTGCCTTAATGTCTAAGAAGGGGTACTGGCTGCCATAATGTGTAAAAACGGGGACTCTGCTGTAATGTGTAAAAAGGGGACGCTGTCTGCCGTATTGTGTAAAAAGGGGGACGCTGTCTGCCGTATTGTGTAAGGAGGGGGACTGGCTGCCATGACGTGTAAAAAGTGAGACTGGCTGCCATGACGTGTAAAAAGGGGGACTGTCTGCCATAATGTGTAAAAGGTGGACTCTGTCTGCCGTAATGTGTAAAAGGGGCTCTAACTGGTGTAGTGGCGCTACTGTGCGGCGTAATTTGAATAATGGAGACTACTGTGCACCGTAATATGAATTGGTATTATTTTGTGACCACACCACTTCCCCATGAAGCCACACCCCTATATTTTTTGCGCGCTCCTACAGCGCGCACTGCTCTTATTTTACATAAAGGGGGGGGGGTGCCGATACCGTTTCTTGCACACAGCGCTAAAATGTCTAGTTACAGCACTGAGTGTCTGTAATGTGGCACCTGGACCCTGCAATTAGACACAGACCCTCCGAGCTGGGGTAACACAGGTACCTCTAGCAATCAAGGCCCGTAATGACTAAGGGAGTAATTCAGATCTGATCGCTAGCAAGCGATTTTTGCAGCCCTGCGATCAGATAGTCGCCTACAGGGGGAGTGTATTTTCGCTGTGCAAGTGTGTGAACACATGTGTAGCCGAGCGGTACAAACAGATCTTGTGCAGTCTCTGCGCAGCCCAGGACTTACTCAGCCGCTGCGATCACATCAGCCTGTCCGGGACCAGAATTGACGTCAGACACCCGCCCTGCAAACGCCTGGACACGCCTGCGTTTTTCCAGATGCTCCCTGAATACGGTCAGTTGCCACCCACAAACGCCCTCTTCCTGTCAATGTCCTTGCGAACGCCCGTGCGAATGGATCCTTATGCACAATCCCGTCGCTGACTGGTGGTCCCCGTTGCAGTAATGCGACGCCCTGGTGCAGCGCGGCGCATGCGCAATTCATATCTGATCGCCCGCTGAGCGAAAACACACAGCAGCGATCAGATCTGAATTACCCCCTAATTACGTAGCGAGTACGGTTTTTGGTCATAATTCTGATAGAGCCATAGAGGAGACATCGCAGTATCAGTTATAATACAGGCCTGCCGTTCCCTTACAGTGACCGCGTACACGGCGCGTAATTCATCCATTACCCCCCAGACCCACAAGTATCTGCTATTCTGGGGCCAGTGCAGAGAAAGTGGCCCCGGGAGACGCTGATACGCCTAATAATATTATATGTAACCGGGAGGAAAGCGACGCGGCTCGTTTCGAAGATACAGAATAAAAGCGCCGACGCTGCAGCCAGAGATTGCGCGACTCGCTTCTCACACCAGGAATTTAATAACAAATTGCTTCCACACGACGCTACAGTCGGAAAATCTTCCAGGGCCAAAAGTTAACCAACTTAAATGTTTAAAAAGTCATGAAATGCGGCGTTTCCGCTTCCCATCTGGATCGTATCAGCGTTTAGTTGGTTTCAGGAGGACGGCTACATAAGCAAAAATACACAATCTCTTTAGCGAGATAATTCAATTTAGCAAATGAATTACTGATGTTTTGTGCAGGGAAATGCATTCCACGGCCGGGCCGTCTAGGTAGCCGGAAAATACATGTGGTCCGAGGGGGGGTCATTCTGCAGCTTCACTTGGCAAAAGCAATTAGCGTTCAGAAAGTAAAAACACCCGGCCGCGCGGTGTCTTGTCGCTTTAGATTGCAGCGCTGAGGCCGGTGTGATGGGTGGTTTGTTTAATCAAGATGGGATACTGCGCGGCGAGCTGCCGGTTACAGGGGGCGCCAATCATAGACCGGAAATGGGTTTAGTAATAACGGGCAACAAGAAAATCACTGTTAGAGATGGTGGTGGTGGGGGGGGGGGGCGCCTATTAGTCTGGGGAGGACAGCACACATTGGGGGTGAGAGGACCTCCAACCTCTACAGAGATTAGTATATAGGACAAACAAAGAGCCCCGGCGCTCGCTGCGGCCGGTCATGTGATCAGGGATAATTACAGACAAATGATCTTAACTGTAAGAGAGTTATATAAAAGTTATTAATATGATCAGCATAGACTCCTATCAAGGGGGTATATATATATAGAGAGAGAGAGAGAGAGAGAGCATATATATATATATATATATATATATATATATACAGACTATGGTAACCATTGCCTACACAAACCTACATATAAATTCCAAAAATCTAAAAGTATAAAAATAAAAACAGTGATATATACATTTTTTTTTAAAATTGAAATTGCTGCAGACAGGAGGGGAGTTTATCCCAGAAAGATAGTAGTTGATAAAATATATATATATATATATATAGACTTCCTGTCTGCAAGGGTGCAACTAATGGTGCAGATGTACTAAAGCCTTAGCGAGTGATAAAGTGGAGAGAGGTAAAGTACCAGCCAATCAGCTCCTGTCCTTTTTCAAACCCAGCCTGTAACATGACAGTTGGGAGCTGATTGGCTGGTACTTTATCTCTCACCACGTTATTTCTCTCCATGGCTTAGTACGTCTGCCTCACTGTATTTGAGATTTATGACACCGGTAATTCTCTTGCCTCGGTGACTGTTTAGGTTTTAGTGTTATGTTAATGATATTCTTTCAGACCCCTATGTACTAAGCCTCGGAGAGAGAAAAACTGGAGAGAGATAAAGTACCAGCCGATCAGCTCCTAACGGCCATGTTACAGGCTGGGTTTGAAAAAGGACAGGAGCTGATTGGCTGGTACTTTATCTCTCGCCACAGCTTAGTAGTACATAGATCCCATAGAAACAAAGGAACATAGGCAGAACTCTGGGAGGCAACGGAGTCATCTGCCGCCGGGCTCCTGCTCTGAAGGGGGCACCTCTCCTCCCATTCTGTGACACCTTTCAATTAAGTAAATTGATATCCGCAGCTATCTCTTCAGTGGCCAACTTCCTCACTGTTCCCTGCACCTTACAAATCACACCCTTTTTATTATAGCTATACATTTTACAAGTGTCATACCCAGGATTATAACCCATGACCTATTACACTGGAAGCACACACCTCACTGATGAAGCTGTTTGTTCCTGTATAGTAAACATGAGAATTCTAACTATATGAAGTTACTTCTTTGACAATTACACGTAACGTCATATAGTATGAATTCTCATTCTTCCTATGCAGGAGCAAATAGTTCTATCAGTAAAGTGTCTTCCGTAGTGTAACAGGTCATGGCTTCTAATCCTGGTTATGACTGCTTGAAATGTGTGATTTAAAATAAAAGACAGTTAAATGTATATATGCAGTATATACATTTTTATTTCAGAACACTGTATATATTTATCTCAGAGGTTCCAAAACGCGGTCCTCAAGGCACCCCAACAGTCCAGGATTTAGGTATATCCATGGCTCAGCACAGATGGTTAAATCAAATTGACTGAGGTGCTAATTAAGTCACCTGTGGCCAAGCATGGATACATTTAAAACCTGGACCATTAAGGTGCCTTGAGGACCGCGTTTGGGAACGTCTGATTTATCTAAATTTAAGGGGGAGCACCAATTTTTATCTTGCCTCCGGGCAACTGGGACGAACTTACGCCACTGCAAAGGAACACTATGATTATATCATACAGGGATTATTTACTAAAGGTCGATTTTTCCATTTTTTCTATCAATTTAAAATTGATAAAAATGAATGAAGATCACCCTTTAGTAAATATAGCCCTAAAGTGTATGAATAATGAAGTCTCTGCTTTGTCTGCAATTTATATTCATTGCAAATGTCTGCAATATACACATAGGGGGTCATTCCGAGTTGATCGCTCGCTAGCTACTTTTAGCAGCCGTGCAAACGCATAGTTGGCGCCCATAGGGGAGTGTGTTTTTGCTTTGCAAGTGTGCGAACGCCTGTGCAGCCGAGCGCAGCAAAAATATTTTGTGCAGTTTCTGAGTTGCCCAGAACTTACTCAGCCGCTGCGATCACTTCAGCCTGTCTGGTCCCGGAATTGACGTCAGACACCCGTCCTGCAAACGCCCGGACACGCCTGCGTTTTCCCTACCCCTCCCAGAAAACGGTCAGTTGCCACCCACAAACGCCCTCTTCCTGTCAATCACCTTGCGTTCGTCTGTGCGAATGGAATCTTCGGTAAATCCATCACCCAGCACCGATCCTCTTTGTACCCGTACGATGCGCCTGCACATTGCGGTGCATACGCAATTACGCATGAGTAGTTTTGCCGTTTTTTTACCTGATCGCTGTGCTGCGAAAATCGGCAGCGAGCGATCAACTCGGAATGACCCCCATTGTACGTACATCACAGCTTTTACACCAGACAGCAGATCTACTGGATCAGAAAAACTTCTATTCTTAAAAACAAAACAAAATCAGAACATTTCATTGTGAGGATCGTTAGGAGCCAATTTGACTAAAGGGAGAAAATTTGCGCCGGGACGAACCACGTTGTGACACAGAAGGGGTTAATACAATTTCTCACCTGCATGCACAGTAATTGCCGGGCTGAATTATTTGTACAGAGCCGTATAGAGGTGGGTGAGAAACACCCCACTCCCATCTCTGCTTCTGCTGCCCTGGAACTTTATTACCCCCCGATACAGATCGCTGCGAGTCTTATTCTTCATTTACGGGGGGATTACAAACAGATAATAATAATAATTTGGGTTATCCATTAAATAGAGCACTGCCGCACTGAGGGACGGGGAACAGGGGGCACCCTGCGATCAGACGGGTACCTGGAACTAATAGACGGATCTCTGTCATCACCTGTAGTCTGGGAATCTGCTGACAGGGAGCAAAGGGGCGATAGTATAAGTAAAAGGGTCGTTCCCAGCACATTAGGGGGTCATTCCGAGTTGATCGCTCGCTAGCAGTTTTTAGCAGCCGTGCAAACGCATAGTCGCTGCCCACGGGGGAGTGTATTTTCGCTTTGCAGGAGTGCGAACGCCTGTGCAGCCGAGCGCTTGCAAACACATTTTGTGCAAAACAAGACCAGCCCTGTAGTTACTTATCCTGTGCGATGATTGCTGCGACGAGTGACACGGTAATGACGTCAGACACCCGCCCTGCAAACACCTGGCCACGCCTGCGTTTTACCAAACACTCCCAGCAGTAGCGGATCTTGCCACGGGCAAGCAGGACTTTTGCCCAGGGCGCCGCCTTCCGGAGGGCGCAGGGCGCCCTCCGGAGGGCGCCGCACCAGGGCAAGATCCACTGCTGCTGTGTGACCCCTGCTGCCACTGGCCGCTGCACCCCCGCTGCCGCTGTGAAGGGAAACTAGACACGTACGCGTCTAGTTTCCCTTCGTGGAGAGGTCCTTTACTGTGCGGTGCGCGATGACGTCATCGCGCACTGCACAGCAAAGGTCCTCTCCATGAAGGGAACTAGACGCACATCATTTCAGTCTGTACAGGGGGCGTAAATGACCACGCCCCCTGTATGAAGCCACACACCCTATTGCCGCCCGGGGCGCTCAGAGCGCCAGAACCGGCCCTGACTCCCAGAAAAAACGGTCAGTTGCCACCCAGAAACCCCCACTTCCTGTCAGTCTCCTTGCGTCTGGCTGTGCGACCGGAATCGTTGCTAGAACCTGTGCAAAACCACAATGGACTTCGTACCTGTATGACGCGCATGCGCATTGCGGTGCATACGCATGCGCAGATTACTCGTATTTTTCACTGATCGCTACGCAGCAAACAACGGCAGCTGGCGATTAACTCGGAATGACCCCTATATCCTGGATTGCTGCTTATGGTCCAGTCTCAGTAAGTGGTGACAAATGCACGGACTGTATAATCCTAATATCAGCGGTGACAGAAATAAAACAGTTTTCTGACCCCCAAATATTGGCTGTGACAGCTGCGCTGTATTGGCATGGAGCACTAAGGGTTAACGTACACGCCAGCCCACTCCGCAGATGGGCCCGCTGGGAAAGCGCCCTGAGACGCCGCGGTACTTTTCTCAGCTCCACTAATTGTGGTAAAAAACTAAATATAACAAAAAAGACAAAATGCCAGATAAAGGGCTGAGTAAGAGGAGGAAGTTCTTTCATTTGTGTGCACCGCGGCCCAGCAAATATACGCCAATGCCGCAGCCAATTACATTTGTATAGACACGCCCACTGGCTGCTCCTCCAATCCACTGCTTGCATACAAAGATGCAACATCTGCAATCACACCACGGGGGTAATTCCAAGTTGATCGCAGCAGCACATTTTTTAGCAGTTGGGCAAAACCATGTGCACTGCAGGGGAGGCAGATATAACATGTGCAGAGAGAGATAGATTTGGGTGTGGTGAGTTTAATCTGCAATCTAAATTGCAGTGTAAAAATAAAGCAGCCAGTATTTACCCTGCACAGAAACAAAATAACCCACCCAAATCTAACTCTCTCTGCACATGTTATATCTGCCCCCCCTGCAGTGCACATGGTTTTGCCCAACTGCTAAAAAATTTCCTGCTGCGATCAACTTGGAATTACCCCCCACAGAATGTCGGCCAGAACACGCCTGCGCCGGGCAGCCACCCCCCCCCCCGTAACGTCCCATTATTGCTGACTGACTGCCACTCTCACTGCGACCGCCGTTGGTAAACAATGCGCAGTGCAACTCGGATGTATGCGCAGTACAAAGAAAATCGTCCAACTGCGCAATCATCGGCAGAGCGCCCACACCTCAGCAGGGGCAGAATCAGGTAGTAACAGGCCGCTGCCAGCAAGTCGCCGCGCTGCGCACATAAGTGAGACTAAGGAAGACTGATCTCCGCTTGCACCTCCGTAGGCGAAGCCATCGGGAGACGTTCCAGCAACAGCTCGCAGATAATGGAATCTTTCCCGAAGCGTATTCAACAAATGCAAAATCCTTTATTTATTCAAACGCTCTTTATGTAAAGGCTGTACGTGCGCTATGATCCTTGCGGATATTGCAGCAATATGAAAGTGCCGCCATACTTATTACGAGGTACACCCTTGTAGAATGGCGTCTCAGTCAAGAAATGAATGTCACAAGCCGGGGTCTTACCATAGTGCTACAATGTGTCCTGAGTGTTACACTCCCTCCTGTTCCCTATATCTTGGAAGCGCGACCTCTGCTCCCATCGGCTGGATCCATAAACAATCGAAGCCAAATACGAGTTTCCAGCTTCCCCTCTTAGCTGAGAAGAGATTTAGACACAACCTGTTTAATCACTTGTCTTACTGCGAAGCCTGGACTGTCTGACTGGAAACTAGATGGCGAGAGATCATCAGAGCTGACATATGAGGGGCCGTTCAAGTCAAAATTACAGCTTTCTGGATATAACGTATAGCTAATTTTTGCTTTATGGATATGATGTATGACGAGATAGATATGATGTATGCTGAGATGGATATGACGTGTACTGAGATGGATATGACATATGCCTAGATGGATATGATGTGTGTTGAGATGGATATGATGTATGCTGAGATGGATATGACGTTTACTGAGATGGATATGACATATGCCGAGATGGATATGACATGTGCTGAAATGGATATGATGTATGCTGAGATGGATATGACATATGCCGAGATGGATATGACGTATGCCAAGATGGATATGACGTATGCTGAGATGGATATGACGTATGCTGAGATGGATATGGGATATGACATATGCTGAGATGGGTATGACATATGACAAGATGGATATGGACTATGCTGAGATGGATATGACATATGCCGAGATGGATATGACGTTAGCCGAGATGGATATGACGTTAGCCGAGATGGATATGACATATGCTGAGACGGATATGGACTATGCTGAGATGTATATGGACTATGCTGAAATGGTTATGAATTATGGTGAGATGGATATGGACTATGCTGAGATGGCTATGAATTATAGTGAGATGGATATGGACTATGCTGAGATGGATATGACGTATGCCGAGATGGATATGACATATGGTGAGATGGATATGACATATAGTGAGATGGATATGACATATGCTGAGATGGATATGACATATGGTGAGATGGATATGACATATGGTGAGATGGATATGACATATGGTGAGATGGATATGACATATGTTGAGATGGATATGACATATGGTGAGATGGATATGACATATGATGAGATGGATATAACATATGGTGAGATGGATATGACATATGGTGAGATGGATATGACATATGATGAGATGGATATAACATATGGTGAGATGGATATGATGTATGGTGAGATGGATATGACATATGCTGAGATGGATATGACATATGGTGAGATGGATATGACATATGGTGAGATGGATATGACATATGGTGAGATGGCTATGGATTATGCTGAGATGGATATGACATATGCTGAGATGGATATGACATATGCTGAGATGGATATGACATATGCTGAGATGGATATGACATATGGTGAGATGGATATGACATATGGTGAGATGGATATGACATATGGTGAGATGGATATGACATATGGTGAGATGGATATGACATATGTTGAGATGGATATGACATATGGTGAGATGGATATGACATATGATGAGATGGATATAACATATGGTGAGATGGATATGACATATGGTGAGATGGATATGACATATGATGAGATGGATATAACATGGTGAGATGGATATGATGTATGGTGAGATGGATATGACATATGCTGAGATGGATATGACATATGGTGAGATGGATATGACATATGGTGAGATGGATATGACATATGGTGAGATGGCTATGGATTATGCTGAGATGGATATGACATATGCTGAGATGGATATGACATATGCTGAGATGAATATGACATATAGTGAGATGGATATGACATATGCTGAGATGGATATGACATATGGTGAGATGGATATGACATATGGTGAGATGGATATGACATATGGTGAGATGGATATGACATATGTTGAGATGGATATGACATATGGTGAGATGGATATGACATATGATGAGATGGATATAACATATGGTGAGATGGATAGGACATATGGTGAGATGGATATGACATATGATGAGATGGATATAACATATGGTGAGATGGATATGATGTATGGTGAGATGGATATGACATATGCTGAGATGGATATGACATATGGTGAGATGGATATGACATATGGTGAGATGGATATGACATATGGTGAGATGGCTATGGATTATGCTGAGATGGATATGACATATGCTGAGATGGATATGACATATGCTGAGATGAATATGACATATAGTGAGATGGATATGACATATGCTGAGATGGATATGACATATGGTGAGATGGATATGACATATGGTGAGATGGATATGACATATGGTGAGATGGATATAACATATGGTGAGATGGATATGACATATGGTGAGATGGATATGACATATGGTGAGATGGATATGACATATGGTGAGATGGCTATGGATTATGGTGAGATGGATATGACATATGGTGAGATGGATATGACATATGGTGAGATGGATATGACATATGCTGAGATGGATATGACATATGCTGAGATGGATATGACATATGGTGAGATGGATATGACATATGGTGAGATGGATATGACATATGGTGAGATGGCTATGGATTATGCTGAAATGGATATGACATATGGTGAGATGGCTATGGATTATGCTGAGATGGATATGACATATGGTGAGATGGATATGATGTATGGTGAGATGGATATGATGTATGGTGAGATGGATATGACATAAGGTGAGATGGATATGACATATGGTGAGATGGATATGACATATGGTGAGATGGCTATGGATTATGGTGAGATGGATATGACATATGGTGAGATGGATATGACATATGGTGAGATGGCTATGACATATGGTGAGATGGATATGACATATGGTGAGATGGATATGACATATGGTGAGATGGATATGACATATGGTGAGATGGATATGACATATGGTGAGATGGATATGACATATGCTGAGATGGATATGACATATGATGAGATGGATATGACATATGGTGAGATGGATATGATATATGGTGGGATGGATATGACATATGGTGGGATGGATATGACATATGGTGAGATGGCTATGGATTATGCTGAAATGGATATGACATATGGTGAGATGGCTATGGATTATGCTGAGATGGATATAACATATGGTGAGATGGATATGACATATGGTGAGATGGATATGACATATGCTGAGATGGATATGACATATGGTGAGATGGATATGACATATGGTGAGATGGATATGACATATGCTGAGATGGATATGGATATGACATATGCTGAGATGGATATGACATATGGTGAGATGGATATGACATATGGTGAGATGGATATGACATATGCTGAGATGGCTATGGATTATGCTGAGATGGATATAACATATGGTGAGATGGATATGACATATGGTGAGATGGATATGACATATGCTGAGATGGATATGACATATGGTGAGATGGATATGACATATGGTGAGATGGATATGACATATGCTGAGATGGATATGACATATGCTGAGATGGATATGACATATGGTGAGATGGATATGACATATGGTGAGATGGATATAACATATGGTGAGATGGATATAACATATGGTGAGATGGATATGACATATGGTGAGATGGATATGACATATGGTGAGATGGATATGACATATGGTGAGATGGATATAACATATGGTGAGATGGATATAACATATGGTGAGATGGATATGACATATGGTGAGATGGCTATGGATTATGCTGAGATGGATATGACATATGGTGAGATGGGGATATGACATATGCTGAGATGGCTATGGATTATGCTGAGATGGATATGACATATAGTGAGATGGATATGACATATGCTGAGATGGATATGACATATGGTGAGATGGATATGACATATGGTGAGATGGATATGACATATGCTGAGATGGATATGACATATGCTGAGATGGATATGACATATGGTGAGATGGATATGACATATGCTGAGATGGATATGACATATGGTGAGATGGATATGACATATGTATGAGGGGCCGTTCAAGTCAAAATTACAGCTTTCTGGATATAACGTATAGCTAATTTTTGCTTTATGGATATGATGTATGACGAGATAGATATGATGTATGCTGAGATGGATATGACGTGTACTGAGATGGATATGACATATGCCTAGATGGATATGATGTGTGTTGAGATGGATATGATGTATGCTGAGATGGATATGACGTTTACTGAGATGGATATGACATATGCCGAGATGGATATGACATGTGCTGAAATGGATATGATGTATGCTGAGATGGATATGACATATGCCGAGATGGATATGACGTATGCCAAGATGGATATGACGTATGCTGAGATGGATATGACGTATGCTGAGATGGATATGGGATATGACATATGCTGAGATGGGTATGACATATGACAAGATGGATATGGACTATGCTGAGATGGATATGACATATGCCGAGATGGATATGACGTTAGCCGAGATGGATATGACGTTAGCCGAGATGGATATGACATATGCTGAGACGGATATGGACTATGCTGAGATGTATATGGACTATGCTGAAATGGTTATGAATTATGGTGAGATGGATATGGACTATGCTGAGATGGCTATGAATTATAGTGAGATGGATATGGACTATGCTGAGATGGATATGACGTATGCCGAGATGGATATGACATATGGTGAGATGGATATGACATATAGTGAGATGGATATGACATATGCTGAGATGGATATGACATATGGTGAGATGGATATGACATATGGTGAGATGGATATGACATATGGTGAGATGGATATGACATATGTTGAGATGGATATGACATATGGTGAGATGGATATGACATATGATGAGATGGATATAACATATGGTGAGATGGATATGACATATGGTGAGATGGATATGACATATGATGAGATGGATATAACATATGGTGAGATGGATATGATGTATGGTGAGATGGATATGACATATGCTGAGATGGATATGACATATGGTGAGATGGATATGACATATGGTGAGATGGATATGACATATGGTGAGATGGCTATGGATTATGCTGAGATGGATATGACATATGCTGAGATGGATATGACATATGCTGAGATGGATATGACATATGCTGAGATGGATATGACATATGGTGAGATGGATATGACATATGGTGAGATGGATATGACATATGGTGAGATGGATATGACATATGGTGAGATGGATATGACATATGTTGAGATGGATATGACATATGGTGAGATGGATATGACATATGATGAGATGGATATAACATATGGTGAGATGGATATGACATATGGTGAGATGGATATGACATATGATGAGATGGATATAACATGGTGAGATGGATATGATGTATGGTGAGATGGATATGACATATGCTGAGATGGATATGACATATGGTGAGATGGATATGACATATGGTGAGATGGATATGACATATGGTGAGATGGCTATGGATTATGCTGAGATGGATATGACATATGCTGAGATGGATATGACATATGCTGAGATGAATATGACATATAGTGAGATGGATATGACATATGCTGAGATGGATATGACATATGGTGAGATGGATATGACATATGGTGAGATGGATATGACATATGGTGAGATGGATATGACATATGTTGAGATGGATATGACATATGGTGAGATGGATATGACATATGATGAGATGGATATAACATATGGTGAGATGGATAGGACATATGGTGAGATGGATATGACATATGATGAGATGGATATAACATATGGTGAGATGGATATGATGTATGGTGAGATGGATATGACATATGCTGAGATGGATATGACATATGGTGAGATGGATATGACATATGGTGAGATGGATATGACATATGGTGAGATGGCTATGGATTATGCTGAGATGGATATGACATATGCTGAGATGGATATGACATATGCTGAGATGAATATGACATATAGTGAGATGGATATGACATATGCTGAGATGGATATGACATATGGTGAGATGGATATGACATATGGTGAGATGGATATGACATATGGTGAGATGGATATAACATATGGTGAGATGGATATGACATATGGTGAGATGGATATGACATATGGTGAGATGGATATGACATATGGTGAGATGGCTATGGATTATGGTGAGATGGATATGACATATGGTGAGATGGATATGACATATGGTGAGATGGATATGACATATGCTGAGATGGATATGACATATGCTGAGATGGATATGACATATGGTGAGATGGATATGACATATGGTGAGATGGATATGACATATGGTGAGATGGCTATGGATTATGCTGAAATGGATATGACATATGGTGAGATGGCTATGGATTATGCTGAGATGGATATGACATATGGTGAGATGGATATGATGTATGGTGAGATGGATATGATGTATGGTGAGATGGATATGACATATGGTGAGATGGATATGACATATGGTGAGATGGATATGACATATGGTGAGATGGCTATGGATTATGGTGAGATGGATATGACATATGGTGAGATGGATATGACATATGGTGAGATGGCTATGACATATGGTGAGATGGATATGACATATGGTGAGATGGATATGACATATGGTGAGATGGATATGACATATGGTGAGATGGATATGACATATGGTGAGATGGATATGACATATGCTGAGATGGATATGACATATGATGAGATGGATATGACATATGGTGAGATGGATATGATATATGGTGGGATGGATATGACATATGGTGGGATGGATATGACATATGGTGAGATGGCTATGGATTATGCTGAAATGGATATGACATATGGTGAGATGGCTATGGATTATGCTGAGATGGATATAACATATGGTGAGATGGATATGACATATGGTGAGATGGATATGACATATGCTGAGATGGATATGACATATGGTGAGATGGATATGACATATGGTGAGATGGATATGACATATGCTGAGATGGATATGGATATGACATATGCTGAGATGGATATGACATATGGTGAGATGGATATGACATATGGTGAGATGGATATGACATATGCTGAGATGGCTATGGATTATGCTGAGATGGATATAACATATGGTGAGATGGATATGACATATGGTGAGATGGATATGACATATGCTGAGATGGATATGACATATGGTGAGATGGATATGACATATGGTGAGATGGATATGACATATGCTGAGATGGATATGACATATGCTGAGATGGATATGACATATGGTGAGATGGATATGACATATGGTGAGATGGATATAACATATGGTGAGATGGATATAACATATGGTGAGATGGATATGACATATGGTGAGATGGATATGACATATGGTGAGATGGATATGACATATGGTGAGATGGATATAACATATGGTGAGATGGATATAACATATGGTGAGATGGATATGACATATGGTGAGATGGCTATGGATTATGCTGAGATGGATATGACATATGGTGAGATGGGGATATGACATATGCTGAGATGGCTATGGATTATGCTGAGATGGATATGACATATAGTGAGATGGATATGACATATGCTGAGATGGATATGACATATGGTGAGATGGATATGACATATGGTGAGATGGATATGACATATGCTGAGATGGATATGACATATGCTGAGATGGATATGACATATGGTGAGATGGATATGACATATGCTGAGATGGATATGACATATGGTGAGATGGATATGACATATGGTGAGATGGCTATGGATTATGCTGAGATGGATATAACATATGGTGAGATGGATATAACATATGGTGAGATGGATATGACATATGGTGAGATGGCTATGGATTATGCTGAGATGGATATGACATGGTGAGATGGGGATATGACATATGCTGAGATGGCTATGGATTATGCTGAGATGGATATGACATATGCTGAGATGGATATGACATATGGTGAGATGGCTATGGATTATGCTGAGATGGATATAACATATGGTGAGATGGATATGACATATGGTGAGATGGATATGACATATGGTGAGATGGCTATGGATTATGGTGAGATGGATATGGATTATGCTGAGATGGATATGACATATGGTGAGATGGGGATATGACATACACTGAGATGGCTATGGACTATGGTGAGATGTGGGGATATGACATACACTGAGAAAAGCACATGATGCAGCCAGCCAATCACAGCTCTCCTATATAAGCAGTGGTGCTGGCTGGGAGGAGGATCAGTATAATGTGGAAGAGCTGAGAAGTGGAGCTCTCCCCAGGTGCCATTGTCAGCAGCAGAGCAGTGATACTGAGGCACATGCAGAGCAGCTCATCTCCTGCCTCAGGCTGCCTGTCCCCTTTCTAGGTACTGTACTACTGGGATGGGTGCAGGAGGGAATATCTGGTCACAAACACTGCCTGGGGGGAGAAGGTTGTGAGTCAGTGCTCAGCTCACACAGGCAGGGAGTGTGTTACTTTCACTTTCTGTGACAGTAAAAAGATGAAGATTCAGACCCCATTGAGCTACAAGACCCTGACCCAGTGCAGCAGCCTCACAGGATAAAGCAAGGTTACATAGGGGAAGGTGGCTAATGACACTGCTATAGGGGGAGACCTATGGAAAGTGGGGGCACGGGGATATGACACTGTTATTGGGCTGTGGGAGCTGATTACACTGCTATTATGGGGGAGGGCAGAGACACATGGAAAGTGATATTGGGAAAGGGGGAGATACATGGGGAGTGGGGGCCCTGGGGGCTAATAGCACTGGTATGGGGAGGAGGGGGCATACACATGTGCACGGGGGGTGCCTTGTGTGCACAGGCACATCCTAATGTCAGGCACCCCTCTCATGCCTGGTCAGATACTGCGCAGAAAGTTGAACCACCCCGCGCCAGCACTATCTGACCAATCCCGCATAATACACAGTCAGACTGGGGGTCATTCCGAGTTGATCGCAGCCAGCAACTTTTAGTCCACGCCTATGGGGAGTGTATTTTAGCTTAGCAGGAATGCGATCACTTTTGTAGCCCTGCTAAGCTAACATTTTATAAAGCAGAACATGACCAGCCCTGGACATACTTACCCTGTGCGACGATATCAGCGATGCTGGAGCCGGCTATGACGTCAGACATCCGCCCTCCGTTCTCCTGGACACGCCTGCGTTTTCTTCTCCACTCCCCGAAAACGGCAGGCAACGGTCTGGTGATGCCCAGGAACGCCTTCTCTCTGTCAATCTTCTTGCGGTCGTCTCTGCGACCGCTTTCTTCGTACTCCGCTACGTAACCCGGCGACCCCTGTCACCAGCAACGCCGCGTGTGCGCAGTGCGGCTGCCGCACATGCACATCCTGGACCCGTTCGCACCGCAGCAACAAACCGCTGCGTGCGAACGAGTCGGAATGACCCTCATTGTGCAGGTGCCGTCTCAGCCCGGCTCCCATTCTGACACCGGCGCTGTGAGTGATTCCTAACCTACCACCAGAGGTGGATATAGACCTCATGGGGCCCTAAGCAGGATACCAATTTGGGCCCCCCTCCCTCAAATAATCCATAGCATATTTTCGTTCCTGATACAGTATATGCCTCTTAAAATATTTGTTGTTTTTCCTCCTTGTATTCTATGGGTGGTATTCATGTGACCGGCGATCAGGAGACCGATGGTTACATGACCACCCCTCACTATTCCGATGGTCGGCATGCCGACCAACAGGGACTATTTCCACTTGTGGGTGTACTCACCCCCCGCCGGGATCCCTGCGTCGGTATGATGACCGCCGGTCAGCCATACCACACCTGTATTCTATGACAGTATATTACTTTCCCCCTTCACTGATTGCACCACATCCACTCACTGACTGCATTTCATAATAGCCATTATTACCCTCTTCAGTCAGTGTGACTGTATTGATTATATATCAGTGACCCCACTGATTGTAGCAGGCAGGTCCCAATCACCTATACACATAGGGGGTTATTCAGGTTGGATTGCAGATTCTGCTAAAAAGCAGAATCTGCAATCCTTTCTATCACATGCTGGGGGCCGACCAGCGCAGGGCAAGACCTCCCAGCATGCTAGCTGGCAGACAGCGATCGCAAAGGTTGTGCATCATTAGATCGACAGTGTCCAGGTCGACAATGTTCAGGTCGACCACTATAGGTCGACAGTCACTAGGTCAACAGGGTTTGAAGGTTGACAGGGTTTCTAGGTCGAAATGTACTAGGTCAACAGGTCAAAAGGTCGACATGAGTTTTTCATGTTTTTTTGGTGTCGTTTTCTCAGTACAGTGACTGGGAACCCCAATTAGTGTACTGTGTCCCCTCGCATCTTCGGGCAAGGTGCCTCGCTCTGCTACCGCTGCGCTCATCACAGGTTACTATTCCCAATCATAGTCCACGTGGATTCTTAAGTTTGAAAAAGTAAAAAAAAAAATATTTGAAAAACCCAAGTCGACCTTTTGACCTGTCGACCTATAGTGGTTGACCTAAACATTGTCGACCTTCAGACCAGATCCCATTGCAAAATAATTGTGATCACATCGCTGAAGCAATAATGAATGAGGACACCTGGCATCCGCAGGTAGGCTGCGTATGCAGGAGGTCAGCCGCCATTTTCTTAATCAGACTGGCTGCATGTGACATCACGCAGTTCCCCCGAAAAGGGTCCAGCCACATCTGCGTTGGACAGACCGCTCTCCCACAACAGCGAAACGCCAGCCCCTTCCCACCCACCGCTATCACTCAAACTGTGATCGCACTGTGACTGCTTGCGATTTTCTCCAAACTACGATCCTACCTGAATATCCACCATAGTACTTATAATAGAGTATAATAGCATATTGATATATAATCAGACAGTGTACCCCCTCCCCCCCACCCTGACTGTAGCAGGCGGATGTTATACACTGTACAGCCTAACCCCCTCCCCCACCCCATCCCGCCTGGTTGGAATTTGAAGTAGGCGGATGTTATACACTGGAAGAGCTCATGTTTTTCTCTGCGCCTCCTCTCTCCTCGTCTGACGTCATAAACACGTGTGTTGTGATGGGTCACACGCACAATACTGCAGTACTGGAGACACAGGCATGCACTGGATCTGGCACCCAACAACTGTCTCATCACTGGCAGCCTGGAGTATTCAGCCAGCCCAATGCTCTGACAATTTCTGCAGAGGATGCAAGTCCACCGGAAATGCCTTCCATACAGCCTTATCAGCATGCCCCCCTGGGAACCACAGGGCCCTAAGCAGCTGCCTTGGTTGCCTTGTGTAAAATCCTTCTCTGCCTGCCGCTGCCCACCAGAACCAATGGAGCTTACCCCCATATACCAGGAAAGGAGGTATTCATGTGACCGGCGGTCACATAACCTCCCCCCTACATCCTGTCCCCTCACAATCCCGACAGTCGGCATGCCTACCAACAGGGACTTATCCCACTCGTGGGTGTCCACGACACCCATAGAGTGGGAATAAAACCCTTAGCAACCGCAGTGAGCACACAAGGGGCTTGCTGCACTCACCCCACTCTGTCAGGATTCTGCTGCCGGTATCCCGGCGTCGGTATGCTGACCGCCGGTCAAGCATACTACACCCACCAGGAGAAGGTTCTGTGTGTGTGCGCTGCACTGGCTGATAGGGGGAGATCTGTCTGAGGGGAATGGAGAATTTTCTGTATCAGGTGGGAGAGATGATGATCTGTCTGTGGGGAGGGGGCTCTTTTATGGTAAGGGGAGATAATGATGTGTCTGAGGGGAAGGGGGGGACCCACTGTACTAGGGGGAAGTGATCTGTCTGAGGGAGCGAGGTACAGGTGTGAGAGATGGAAAGTGGGAGCAAGGTGCATGAGAGATGGAAGGTGGGAGTGAGGTGCAGGTGTGAGAGATGGAAGGTGGGAGTGAGGTGCAGGTGTGAGAGATGGAAGGTGGGAGTGAGGTGCAGGTGTGAGAGATGGAAGGTGGGAGTGAGGTGCAGGTGCGAGAGATGGAAGGTGGGAGTGAGGTGCAGGTGCGAGAGATGGGAGGTGGGAGTGAGGTGCAGGTGCGAGAGATGGAAGGTGGGAGTGAGGTGCAGGTGTGAGAGATGGAAGGTGGGAGTGAGGTGCGGGAGATGGAAGGTGGGAGTGAGGTGCAGGTGCGGGAGATGGAAGGTGGGAGTGAGGTGCAGGTGCGAGAGATGGAAGGTGGGAGTGAGGTGCAGGTGCGGGAGATGGAAGGTGGGAGTGAGGTGCAGGTGCGGGAGATGGAAGGTGGGAGTGAGAGATGGAAGGTGGGAGCGAGGTGCAGGTGGGAGAGATGGAAGGTGGGAGCGAGGTGCAGGTGGGAGAGATGGAAGGTGGGAGTGAGGTGCAGGTGTGAGAGATGGAAGGTGGGAGTGAGGTGCAGGTGTGAGAGATGGAAGGTGGGAGTGAGGTGCAGGTGTGAGAGATGGAAGGTGGGAGTGAGGTGCAGGTGTGAGAGATGGAAGGTGGGAGTGAGGTGCAGGTGTGAGAGATGGAAGGTGGGAGTGAGGTGCAGGTGCGAGAGATGGAAAGTGGGAGTGAGGTGCAGGTGCGGGAGATGGAAGGTGGGAGTGAGGTGCAGGTGCGGGAGATGGAAGGTGGGAGTGAGGTGCAGGTGCGAGAGATGGAAGGTGGGAGTGAGGTGCAGGTGCGAGAGATGGAAGGTGGGAGTGAGGTGCAGGTGTGAGAGATGGAAGGTGGGAGTGAGGTGCAGGTGTGAGAGATGGAAGGTGGGAGTGAGGTGCAGGTGTGAGAGATGGAAGGTGGGAGTGAGGTGCAGGTGTGAGAGATGGAAGGTGGGAGTGAGGTGCAGGTGCGAGAGATGGAAGGTGGGAGTGAGGTGCAGGTGCGAGAGATGGGAGGTGGGAGTGAGGTGCAGGTGCGAGAGATGGAAGGT
This sequence comes from Pseudophryne corroboree, assembly GCF_028390025.1. Taxonomy (NCBI): domain Eukaryota; kingdom Metazoa; phylum Chordata; class Amphibia; order Anura; family Myobatrachidae; genus Pseudophryne; species Pseudophryne corroboree. The sequence goes on from NC_086451.1 coordinate 485,791,020, forward strand.
GGGAGTGAGGTGCAGGTGTGAGAGATGGAAGGTGGGAGTGAGGTGCAGGTGTGAGAGATGGAAGGTGGGAGTGAGGTGCGGGAGATGGAAGGTGGGAGTGAGGTGCAGGTGGGAGAGATGGAAGGTGGGAGTGAGGTGCAGGTGTGAGAGATGGAAGGTGGGAGTGAGGTGCAGGTGCGGGAGATGGAAGGTGGGAGTGAGGTGCAGGTGCGGGAGATGGAAGGTGGGAGTGAGGTGCAGGTGCGAGAGATGGAAGGTGGGAGTGAGGTGCAGGTGCGAGAGATGGAAGGTGGGAGTGAGGTGCAGGTGTGAGAGATGGAAGGTGGGAGTGAGGTGCAGGTGTGAGAGATGGAAGGTGGGAGTGAGGTGCAGGTGTGAGAGATGGAAGGTGGGAGTGAGGTGCAGGTGTGAGAGATGGAAGGTGGGAGTGAGGTGCAGGTGTGAGAGATGGAAGGTGGGAGGGAAGGTGTTTGTGTTGACATACAATGCCAGGTGGGAGGGTAAGTGTAAGGTGACATACACTGACCATGGGGAAGGGGTGTATGCTGAAATATAATTCCAGAGGGGGGGGGGGGGGGGTTGCGCAGTGACATACACTAATTGCAGGAAGGAGGGATGTGTTTGTGATGACCTACATGGTTCTTATCTGCCATCAAATTTTCTCTATCGTCCTAGTGGATGCTGGGGTTCCTGAAAGGACCATGGGGAATAGCGGCTCCGCAGGAGACAGGGCACAAAAAGTAAAGCTTTAGGATCAGGTGGTGTGCACTGGCTCCTCCCCCTATGACCCTCCTCCAAGCCTCAGTTAGATTTTTGTGCCCGGCCGAGAAGGGTGCAATCTAGGTGGCTCTCCTAAAGAGCTGCTTAGAAAAGTTTAGCTTAGGTTTTTTATTTTACAGTGAGTCCTGCTGGCAACAGGATCACTGCAACGAGGGACTTAGGGGAGAAGAAGTGAACTCACCTGCGTGCAGGATGGATTGGCTTCTTTGGCTACTGGACATTAGCTCCAGAGGGACGATCACAGGTACAGCCTGGATGGTCACCGGAGCCTCGCCGCCGGCCCCCTTGCAGATGCTGAAACAAGAAGAAGGTCCAGAATCGGCGGCATGAAGACTCCTCAGTCTTCTTAAGGTAGCGCACAGCACTGCAGCTGTGCGCCATTTCCTCTCAGCACACTTCACACGGCAGTCACTGAGGGTGCAGGGCGCTGGAAGGGGGGCGCCCTGGGAGGCAATGAAAACCTATTTTTGGCTAAAAATACCTCACATATAGCCTCCGGGGGCTATATGGAGATATTTAACCCCTGCCAGAATCCGTTAAGAGCGGGAGACGAGGCCGCCGAAAAAGGGGCGGGGCCTATCTCCTCAGCACACAGCGCCATTTTCCCTCACAGAAAGGCTGGAGGGAAGGCTCCCAGGCTCTCCCCTGCACTGCACTACAGAAACAGGGTTAAAACAGAGAGGGGGGGCACTAATTTGGCGTTAGAAATATATAAAAAAGATGCTATAAGGGAAAACACTTATATAAGGTTGTCCCTATATAATTATAGCGTTTTTGGTGTGTGCTGGCAAACTCTCCCTCTGTCTCTCCAAAGGGCTAGTAGGTCCTGTCCTCTATCAGAGCATTCCCTGTGTGTGTGTGCTGTGTGTCGGTACGTGTGTGTCGACATGTATGAGGACGATGTTGGTGAAGAGGCGGAGAAATTGCCTGTAATGGTGATGTCACTCTCTAGGGAGTCGACACCGGAATGGATGGCTTATTTAGGGAATTACGTGATAATGTCAACACGCGGCAAGGTCGGTTGACGACATGAGACGGCCGACAAACAATTAGTACCGGTCCAGACGTCTCAAAAACACCGTCAGGGGTTTTAAAACGCCCGTTTACTTTAGTCGGTCGACACAGACACAGACAGGGACACTGAATCCAGTGTCGACGGTGAATAAACAAACGTATTCCTTATTAGGGCCACACGTTAAGGGCAATGAAGGAGGTGTTACATATTTCTGATACTACAAGTACCACAAAAGAGGGTATTATGTGGGATGTGAAAAAACTACCGTAGTTTTTCCTGAATCAGATAAATTAAATGAAGTGTGTGATGATGCTTGGGTTCCCCCCGATAGAAAATATGGGCGGTATACCCTTTCCCGCCAGAAGTTAGGGCGCGTTGGGAAACACCCCTTAGGGTGGATAAGGCGCTCACACGCTTATCAGAACAAGTGGCGGTACCGTCTATAGATAGGGCCGTCCTCAAGGAGCCAGCTGACAGGAGGCTGGAAAATATCATAAAAAGTATATACACACATACTGGTGTTATACTGCGACCAGCGATCGCCTCAGCCTGGATGTGCAGAGCTGGGGTGGCTTGGTCGGATTCCCTGACTAAAAATATTGATACCCTTGACAGGGACAGTATTTTATTGACTATAGAGCATTTAAAGGATGCATTTCTATATATGCGAGATGCACAGAGGGATATTTGCACTCTGGCATCAAGAGTAAGTGCGATGTCCATATCTGCCAGAAGATGTTTATGGACACGACCGTGGTCAGGTGATGCAGATTCCAAACGGCACAAAGGTGTATTGCCGTATAAAGGAAGAGGAGTTATTTGGGGTCGGTCCATCGGACCTGGTGGCCACGGCAACTGCTGGAAAATCCACAGTTTTTTACCCTAAGTCACATCTCTGCAGAAAAAGACACCGTCTTTTCAGCTTCAGTCCTTTCGTCCCTATAAGAGTCATATCTGCCCAGGGATAGAGGAAAGGGAAGAAGACTGCAGCAGGCAGCCCATTCCCAGGAACAGAAGCGTTCCACCGCTTCTACCAAGTTCTCAGCATGACGCTGAGACCGTACAGGACCCCTGGATCCTACAAGTAGTATCCCAGGGGTACAGATTGGAATGTCGAGACGTTTCCCCTGCGCAGGCTCCTGAAGTCTGCTTTACCAAGGTCTCCCTCCGACAAGGAGGCAGTATGGGAAACAATTCACGAGCTGTATTCCCAGCAGGTGATAATTAAATTACCCCTCCTACAACAAGAAAAGGGGTATTATTCCACACTATATTGTGGTACTGAAGCCAGAAGGCTAGGTGAGACCTATTCTAAATCTAAAAAAATTTGAACACTGACAAAGGTTCAAATCAAGATGGAGTCACTCAGAGCAGTGATAACGAACCGGGAAGAAGGGGACTATATGGTGTCCCGAGACATCAGGGATGCTTACCTCCATGTCCCAAATTTGCCCTTATCACTAAGGGTACCTCAGGTTCGTGGTACAGAACTGTCACTATCAGTTTCAGACGCTGCCGTTTGGATTGTCCACGGCACCCCGGGTCTTTACCAAGGTAATGGCCGAAATGATGGTTCTTCTTCGAAGAAAAGGCGTCTTAATTATCCCTTACTTGGACGATCTCCTGATAAGGGCAAAGTCCAGGGAACAGTTGGAGGTCGGAGTAGCACTATCTCGGATACTGTTACAACAGCAGGGGTGGATTCTAAATATTCCAAAATCGCAGCTGATCCCGACAACAAGTCTCCTGTGCTTAGGGATGATTCTGGACACAGTCCAGAAAAAGGTGTTTCTCCCGGAAGAGAAAGCCAGGGAGTTATCCGAGCTAGTCAGGAACCTCCTAAAATCAGTGCATCATTGCACAAGGGCCATGGTAAAAAAATGGTGACTTCCTTCGAAGCAATTCCAGTCGGCAGATTTCATGCAAGAACTTTTCAGTGGGATCTGCTGGACAAATGGTCCGGATCGCATCTTCAGATGCATCAGCGGATAACCCTATATCCAAGGACAAGGGTGTCTCTCCTGTGGTGGTTACAGAGTGCTCATCTTCTAGAGGGCCGCAGATTCGGCATTCAGTTTTGGATGTTGGTGACCACGGAGGCCAGCCCGAGAGGCTGGGGAGCAGTCACACAAGGAAAAAATTTCCAGGGAGTGTGATCAAGTCTGGAGACTTTTCTCCACATAAATATAGCTAAGGGTAAATTTATAATGCTCTAAGCTTAGCAAGACCTCTGCTTCAAGGTCAGCCGGTATTGATCCAGTGGGATAAAACATCACGGCAGTCGCCCACGTAAATAGACAGGGCGGCACAAGAAGCAGGAGGGCAGTGGCAAAAACTGCAAGGACTTTTCGCTGGGCGGAAAATCGTGTGATAGCACTGTCAGCAGTGTTTCATTCCGGGAATGGAAACTGGGAAACAGACTTCCTCAGTAGGCACGACCTCCACCCGGCAGAGTGGGAACTTCATGAGGAAGTTTTCCACATGATTGTAAACCGTTGGGAATTACCAAAGGTGGACATGATGGCGTCCCGTCTGAACAAAAAACGGGACAGGTATTGCGCCAGGTTAAGAGACCCTCAGGCAATAGCTGTGGACGTTCTGGTAACACCGTGGGTGTACCAGTCGGTGTATGTGTTCCATCCTCTGCTTTTCATACCTAAGGTACTGAGAATTATAAGACGTAGAGGAGTAAGAACTATACTCATGGCTCCGGATTGGCCAAGAAGGACTTGGTACCCGGAACTTCAAGAGATGCTCACAGAGGACTTATGGCCTCTGCCGCTAAGAAGGGACTTGTTTCAGCAAGTACCATGTCTGTTCCAAGACTTACCGCAGCTGCGTTTGACGGCATGGCGGTGGAACGCCGGATCCTAAGGGAAAAGGCATTCAGGAAGAGGTCATTCCTACCCTGGTCAAAGCCAGAAAGGAGGTGACCGCACAACATTATCACCACATGTGGCGAAAATATGTTGCGTGGTGTGAGGCCAGGAAGGCCCCACGAAGAAATTTCAACTCGGTCGATTCCTGCATTTCCTGCAAACAGGAGTGTCTATGGGCCTCAAATTGGGGTCCATTAAGGTTCAAATTTCGGCCCTGTCGATTTTTCTTCCAGAAAGAATTGGCTTCAGTTCCTGAAGTCCAGAAGTTTGTCAAGGGAGTATTGCATATACAACCCCCTTTTGTGCCTCCAGTGGCACTGTGGGATCTCAACGTAGTTCTGGGATTCCTCAAAACACATTGGTTTAAAACCAGTCAAATCTGTGGATTTGAAGCATCTCTCATGAAAAGTGAACATGCTCTTGGACCTGGCCTGGACCAGGCGAGTGTCAAATTGGTGGTTTTTTTCTCAAAAAAGCCCATATCTGTTTGTCCATTCGGACAGGGCAGAGCTGCGGACTCGTCCCAGTTCTCTCCCTAAGGTGGTGTCAGTGTTTCACCTGAACCAGCTTATTGTGGTGTCTTGCGCCTACTAGGGACTTGGAGGACTCCAAGTTGCTAGATGTGGTCAGGGCCCTGAAAATATAGGTTCCAGGACGGCTGGAGTCAGGAAAACTGACTTGCTGTTATCCTGTATGCACCCAACAAACTGGGTGCTCTTGCTTCTAAACAGACTTTTGCTAGTTGGATGTGTAATACAATTCAGCTTGCACATTCTGTGGCAGGCCTGCCACAGCCAAAATATGTAAATGCCCATTCCACAAGGAAGGTGGGCTCATCTTGGGCGGCTGCCCGAGGGGTCTCGGCTTTACAACTTTGCCGAGCGGCTATTTAGTCAGGGGCAAACACGTTTGTAAAATCCTACAAATTTGATAACCTGGCTAAGGAGGACCTGGAGTTCTCTCATTCGGTGCTGCAGAGTCATCCGCACTCTCCCGCCCGTTTGGGAGCTTTGGTATAATCCCCATGGTCCTTTCAGGAACCCCAGCATCCACTAGGACGATAGAGAAAATAAGAATTTACTTACCGATAATTCTATTTCTCGGAGTCCGTAGTGGATGCTGGGCGCCCATCCCAAGTGCGGATTATCTGCAATACTTGTACATAGTTACAAAAATCGGGTTATTATTGTTGTGAGCCATCTTTCAGAGGCTCCGCTGTTATCATACTGTTAACTGGGTTCAGATCACAGGTTGTACAGTGTGATTGGTGTGGCTGGTATGAGTCTTACCCGGGATTCATAAATCCTTCCTTATTGTGTACGCTCGTCCGGGCACAGTATCCTAACTGAGGCTTGGAGGAGGGTCATAGGGGGAGGAGCCAGTGCACACCACCTGATCCTAAAGCTTTACTTTTTGTGCCCTGTCTCCTGCGGAGCCGCTATTCCCCATGGTCCTTTCAGGAACCCCAGCATCCACTACGGACTCCGAGAAATAGAATTATCGGTAAGTAAATTCTTATTATATGTTTCTTCAGAAACGTGAAGACAGATTTACGCACAAGGGGGGTCATTCCGAGTTGTTAGCTCGTTATTTTTTTCCGCAACGGAGCGATTAGTCGCTAATGCGCATGCGCAATGTCCGCAGTGCGACTGCGCCAAGTAAATTTGCTATGCAGTTAGGAATTTTACTCACGGCATTACGAGGATTTTTCTTCGTTCCGGTGATCGTAATGTGATTGACAGGAAGTGGGTGTTTCTGGGCGGAAACTGGCCATTTTATGGGTGTGTGTAAAAACGCTACCGTTTCTGGGAAAAACGCGGGAGTGGCTGGAGAAACGGAGGAGTGTCTGGGCGAACGCTGGGTTTGTTTGTGACGTCAAACCAGGAACGAAACTGACTGAACTGATCGCAGTGACAGAGTAAATCTCGAGCTACTCAGAAACTGCTAAGAAATTTCTACTCGCAATTTTGCGAATCTTTCGTTCGCAATTTTGCTATGCTAAGATACACTCCCAGAGGGCGGCGGCTTAGCGTGTGCAATGCTGCTAAAAGCAGCTTGCGTGCGAACAACTCGGAAGGAGGGCCAATGTGTGAGCCAAAGCGTTCGTGCGTGCATTATACACAGGTGCAGCATACTGGAATTTTGCTGAGTTTTGATCAGAGATGTGTGGAAAAGGTAGGCTTTGCCATTAGGCTTACCACCTCATCCCTTTAATTCTGGACACATATTAATTACACAGGTTCTGTGGCTGATTAAAACCAGGTGAAATAGTCTTGAAGTCAGCCAGCTACAGAACCTGTGTAATTAATACAGTATGATCCAGAATTAAAGGGATGAGGTGGTAACCCTATCTGCCATAGACTTTTTACTCCAGAGTTGTGACTATCAAAATGATTAAAATAATACAAAGAAGATATCTCCTATATATTTGCCTTAGTCTGTGACTCTGTGCCCGTAACGCTGGGCGGAGTCACAGAGCTGGGCGGAGTCAACTGCATCTGCTGCAGGGAGCTACCCCATACCCAGTGCCAGCAGCAGTCAGGTGCAAGACCCTACCTTACAGTATAGGAGGTGAGGCTGCCGGCTGCTGTTCCTGCCCCCCCCCCCTCCCCCAATCACCTGTGACAGCGGAGCTACGGTGCCACGAGGGGGAGGAGCTACACAGAATAGAGGGGCGGAGCTACACGGGACCAGACAGCTGAACAGTGGTGGAATCAGCATTGCAGTGACGGCCAGCCAGACTTGGTAAGTGGAGGGTGAGAGAGAAATGTGTGTGTGTGTGTGTATATAGTGGGGGTGGGGGTGTATGTGTATATATAGTGGGGTGTGTGTGTGTGTGTGTATATATAGTGTGTGTGTGTGTGTGTGTGTGTGTGTGTGTGTGTGTGTGTGTGTGTGTGTGTGTATATATATGGTGGTGTGTGTGTTTGTATATATGTGTGAATTGTGTGTGTGTGAGATATGTCTGTATGTGCACACTTTATTGGACGCCACTGCTGGGGGGGCCATTACATGCAAGGACGCTACTAATATAGGGGGGGCATTACGTATAAGGACGCTACTACTATAGGGGTGGCATTAGGTATAAGGACGCTACTAATATAGGGGGGGATTACGTATAAGGACGCTACTACTATAGGGGGGCATTACGTATAAGGACGCTACTACTATAGGGGGGCATTACGTATAAGGACGCTACTACTATAGGGGGGGGCATTACGTATAAGGAAGCTACTACTATAGGGGGGGCATTACGTATAAGGACACTACTACTATAGGGGGGGCATTACGTATAAGGACGCTACTAATATAGGGGGGGATTACGTATAAGGACGCTACTACTATAGGGGGGCATTACGTATAAAGACGCTACTACTATAGGGGGGCATTACGTATAAGGACGCTACTACTATAGGGGGGGCATTACGTATAAGGACGCTACTAATATAGGGGGGGCATTACGTATAAGGACGCTACTACTATAGGGGTGGCATTACGTATAAGGACGCTACTACTATAGGGGGGCATTACGTATAAGGACGCTACTACTATAGGGGGGGCATTACGTATAAGGAAGCTACTACTATAGGGGGGGCATTACGTATAAGGACACTACTACTATAGGGGGGCATTACGTATAAGGACGCTACTACTATAGGGGGGGCATTACGTATAAGGACACTACTACTATAGGGGGGGCATTACGTATAAGGACGCTACTACTATAGGGGGGGGGACATTACGTATAAGGACGCTACTAATATAGGGGGGGCATTACGTATAAGGACGCTACTACTATAGGGGGGCATTACGTATAAGGACGCTACTACTATAGGGGGCGCATTACGTATAAGGACGCTACTACTATAGGGGGGGCATTACGTCTAAGGACGCTACTACTATAGGGGGGGCATTACGTCTAAGGACGCTACTACTATAGGGGGGGCATTACGTCTACGGACGCTACTACTATAGGGGGACATTACGTATAAGGACGCTACTACTATGGGGGGGCATTACGTATAAGGACGCTACTACTATAGGGGGGCATTACGTATAAGCAGGCTACTAATACTGGGGGGCATTACATATAAGGACGCTACTACTGGGGGGGCATTATGTATAAGGACTCTATTACATCTGGGGGGCATTATGTATAAGGACTCTATTACTTCTGGGGGGCATTATGTATAAGGACGGTGCTACTACTACTGGGAGGGCATTACATGTAAGGATGCTACTACTACTGGGGGGGCATTATGTATAAGGACGGTACTACTACTGGGGGCACATCTATATATTTGCCTTAGTCTGTGACTCTGTGCCTGTAACGCTGGGCGGAGTCACAGTGGCTGCATGCAGGGCAGGAACAGTCCCCTCCCTCGGTCCACCCATCTCCGCCCAGTGCCCTGTCTCTCTCCTCCCCGTACACTCCCTGTACGTACCCTGGTGATCCTGCAGCCGGGGAGCGGGGACTGTAAGCCGGACTCGCCGTCACTGCACAGTCCGGAGGCCCCCCCTCCCACAGCATTCACCCCACCCGCGGCGCACGGCTCTCCTTTCACCCGCGGCACACACCGCATCCCACCCGCGCCGCACGGACCTCCTTCCACCCGCGGCACACACCCCTCACCCAACCACTGCACTCCCGTCCCCTCCCCCACCTGCTGCACCCCCCACTCCTCCCCCACCCGCGGCACCACCCCCATACCACTTCTCCCCCCGCACCCTCCACCCCACACTCCCCTCCAACACCCGCAGCACTCCCGTCCCCTCCTGTAGCACTCCCCCGCCCCTCCCCCACCCGCAGAACCCCCCCTCCCCCACCTGTGGCACCCATAGCATCCACCACATCCGCGACACCCGCGGCGCACGCCCCTCCTTCCACCCACAGCATCCAACACATCAGCCCCCCACCCGCGGAACACGGCTCACGCCCCCCTCCCACCCGCACCACATGGCCCGCGGCACCCCGCACCTTCCCACCCGCGGCACCCCGCACCCTCCCACCCGCGGTAACCACAGCATCCACCCCACCCGCGGCACACACCCCTCACCCAACCACTGCACTCCCGTCCCCACCCCCACCTGATGCACCCCCTCCCCCACCCGCGGCACCCACAGCATCCACCACATCCGCGGCACACGCCCCTCCACCACCCGCAGCACTCCCGCCCCCTCCTGTAGCACCCCCCCTCATCCGCAGAACTCCCCCTACCCCTCCCCCACCCGTGGCACCCACCACATCCATCCCCCACCCGTAGCACCCACAACCCAAAAAACCCACCCTCTCTCCCCCACCCGCGGCACCCCCCCTACACCCATCTCCCCCCCCTACACCCACGCACCCTCCACCCCACCCGCCAAACCCACACCATCCACATCCGCCCCCCACCCGCGGTACTCCCCCCTCCTTCCCTCTGCACTCCCTCCCCCAACCGTAGCACCCCCCCCCTCCCCCACCCACAGCACCTCCCCCCATACCCACCTCTCCTCTTCGCTACACCCACACCCCACCAGCCCCTCCCCCACCCGCAGCATCCACGACATCCGTCCCCCACCCGCGGCACACACCCCTCCCCCACCCATAGCACCCACACCCCTCCCCCACCTGCAGCACCCCTGCACCTCCCCCCACCATACCCACCTCCCCCCCCCATGCTCCACCCCACCCGGCCGGCTCCCACCCGTGACACCCACAGCATCCACCACATACGCCCCCCCTCCCACCCACAGCATCCACCACATCCACCCCCCACACACGTCCCTCCAACACCCACGGCATTCCCACCCCCTCCCCCATCCGTATCACCCACACCCGCATCACACCCCTCCCCTGCCGCAGCGCATCCGGACCCCCGCAGCCGCCACTCCTCCAACCACAGCACCTCCGGCCCCCACCCACACCTTCCCTAGAGCCTGATTAAGGGGGGGGTCCAAAAGGGCCCCCTGCCACACCACAGATCGGATCTCTCTTCCGATCCGATCTGTAGTGCTGTAGAGATGTGACCTGTGTTCCAGGGCACATCAGAGCTCCGGTGCAGGGACCAGGTGTTTCCTTGCACGAGACTGGAAGTGGCGACGAGCAGCGGCGCTTCAAACTTGGCGCCGTTTTGCCAGCCAATCCGAAGCGCTGGCGGCGGGAGTTCTTTTCCGGCGCCATCCGCCAGTAAATCATGGCTCGCGGGGCGCCGGCCAATCAGATTGTCTCGCCGGGTCATTGGCCCCGCCCACGCCATCTGACTTCAGATGCCGGGCGGGAGCCGAAGAAGAAGACCGCGCGGAAGAGTGCAGAAGACACCGAGCGAGAGCCGAAGAGGGAGGCCGCGCTGAAGAGCGGTGAACAGCCGGATGGAGGGAGAAGAGCTCCGGTGCCCGCTGAAAAGGCCGGAAGACGCCGTGCTCCTGATGGAAGATGACCCAGACCAGGTGAGGCCTCAGTGAGCTGGTTTCTCACTCACCCCCCCTTTCCTCCCTAGACCGTCAGGGATCGGGCACTAGGCCCGTAGGTACAGTCAGCCCCTCCTGGCCTGTGGGTATGTAGTCGGGCCCTCTCGCCCCGTGGACATTTATAGTCGGGCCCTCCCGGCCCGAGGGCGCATGGTGGGCATTAGGCCCCGTTAATAGGTGCACCCCCCACCCCTCTCTTCAATAGGAACCCCACTGTCTAAAGCACCCCGGGCCCCCCATGGTCTTAATCCGGCTCTGCCTTCCCCCATTCGCGGACCTACCACACCCTCCCCTTCCCCACCCGCAGCACCTCTTGACCACCTATCTACTGGCTTGTGTATGTTCAAAGGCGTGCAGGGGTTAACTGGGCGTAGCCCCAACCGACGGTGTGAAGATCGCCCGTAGGGCGCGATGAATCACCTAGTTTATAATATATTCTTTGTATTTTTTATATACTTTATACAGTCAAAACTCTGGCATATACGTTAGTATGACAGGAAAGGCTCTTTACCCGACTGCATGTCCATAGTTTCTTTGTAATACCTACGGGGGTTAAATGATAACTTTTATCAAATAAAATTTCCAGCGTGTAGATGGTGAATTAGACACTTTGTGCGCTATTCAATTATTATTCTCTCTTTCCCTGATAATGAGCCCCATTTATCAAGGGTCACATATTCAATGTTATCTGGGCGCATTATAAGTGGTGAGGATCACATTGCAATATATGATCCTATCAGGTGAATGTATCACCCGGCACCCACAGGAACAGGGGCTCAGAAAGAAGCCCATCCCTGCAAAGTGCTGAAAGCGGAGTCCGGGCCTCTGCGCATGTGTGGTCACTGTGATCGCCATGCACCGGGTCCATTTCCAGCGGAGGGTTTCCAGGGAACCCTGTTAGAACTACATGCCCCAAAGTGTAGTCCAGCCAGGCCCAATGTCAATACATAGTGCATCAGGCCCAATATTGATTTATAAGGCAGCATCGCATCCCCTCTAGGTTTCTATAGAAACCTAAGGGAGATGTGGCTGCCAGCGGTAATGTAGGGATCACAGCTGGTATTGGAGATATGTACTATGATCCCTCCTTCTCACATTCAGTGGATACTATTGTGTGCTAGCCAAAGAAAATGGGTGTTTTCGGGTATATAGCCGTAAATATTGACTGATAAAGGGGCCTCAATGTCTCTCTGTCCATGACACTCTCGCCCAATCTCTCTCTTTCCCTTACACTGTTTCCCTTTCCTTGATACTCTGGTGGTCATTCCGAGTTGTTCGCTCGCTAGCTGCTTTTAGCAGCTGTGCACACGCTAGGCCGCCGCCCTCTGGGAGTGTATCTTATCTTAGCAGAAGTGCGACCGAAAGGTTCGCAAAACTGCTCCAAAATCTTTTCAAGCAGTTTCTGAGTAGCTGCAGACCTACTCCTACCTTGCGATCACTTCAGACTATTTAGTTCCTGTTTTGACGTCACAAACACGCCCTGCGTTCAGCCAGCCACTCCCCCATTTCCCCAGGCACGCCTGTGTTTGTATCTCACACGCCTGCGTTTTGTAGCACACTCCCTGAAAACGGTCAGTTACCTCCCAGAAACGCCCCATTCCTGTCAATCACTCAGTGGTCAACAGAGCGACTGAAAAGCATCGCTAGACCTTGTGTGAAACTGCATCGGCTTTTGTGAACGTACGTTGCACGTGCGCAGTGCGCACCATACGCAGAAGTGCCGCTTTTTTGCCTGATCACTGCGCTGCGAGCGGCAGCTAGCGATCAACTCGGAATGACCACCTCTGTCTCTCCCTCTCTTTTCTTGACCCCAACTTTTTCTCGATCCCCTCTATCTCTCTTAACCTAACACTTATACCCCTTTTCCACTAGCTGTTTTTACCCGTGTTTTTGCACGGGGGCGCTCATCGACACGGGTTTTTAGTAGGTGGAAACGGGTCAACACGGGTTGAGTGACCCGGGAATCCTAACCGGCTATTTACCTGGGTAGAACACGGTAATGACACGGATAACGGTGCAGTGTAAACGGTCATTACACGTGTTTTCAGACCCGAGTAACGCTCTGAGACGCTGACTGGTGCTTCTGGGGCACTGGAAGATGATGTCATCCCTGGGAGACACGCTGGGCACATGCAGGCACCGCAGCAGCAAACAAACCCGGATGCACATCTATTGCAGCAGCTACAACACTACGCTGGGCACATGCAGGCATTGAGGCAGCTTGCAAACAAAACACCCCACCCCTTCCTTTTGGTCCTTTTGATGACATCCTCTTGATGAGACAGTAAAAAGTCCATTTGTAATGACAGCAATAGGCTTTTACAGAGCTTACCCGGGTTAGGTGGAAACAGATCAGACACGGGAATAACCCGTGTCGAAGTGTAGTGGAAACGGGGTGGCCGACACGGGTTGTAGCCGTGTTAAACATCCCGGATCGGACACGGTACTTAGGTGGAAAAGGGGTATTAGCCTTCCCCTAGTGTCAAAACCTAACCCCCCTTCCCCCTCCCCCTCGGCTTAACCATTGACCACCCTGGCATACTTACAATAGAGATGATGTAATTTGGGACTCCTGCATTGGCATTGAAAGCAATATTGTAATTCCTATGCCAGTCTTCTGAGCAGCGTTGGGATTCTGGCGCTGAAATCCAGGATGCTGGCACTGACCGCATTCCTATATATTTTATATTTATTTGTCTTTAAATTTCTTTTTCAGTATAAAGATAGATTATATATACAGAAATGACATCATTAAAAATCTAATTGACAGTACTTTTTAATGTTTTAATGTTTGGTTTATCAGTTTCAGAAAAAGAATGCAGCACCCAACACCAAGATATTCTGTAATTTGTAGCAGGTGCAAATCAGATTCCTCCAATTGGGTTTGACCCACAGCCATCCATTGAATGTCTTGCTGAACTATAAAAATATCCAGAGGCTAACACTAATTCTAGACATGCCACTCATAACTGACATCTGGGTAGAAGTATGAAGCAGGGAAAAGAGTGGAGAAGTGAGCCAGTGGAGAAGGTGCCCAAATGATAAATGTTACGTCAGTGCTGATTGGTTGCCATGGTCAACTTCTCCACTGGCTCACTTCTCCCTTCTTTTCACTGCATCATACCTCTACCCCATTGTTTAGAAACAGCCTGTTATATGACAGATGCAAGTGGATTTGCCAGTACTAGATATCACTCTCAACTTTACCACTTATCACCAAGCAAGACTGCTAATTATTTGAGCCTCGGACCGCACTATACAGAACACCCTTTAAACTGCAGTTTTCTTTCCGCACTTTTCCACAACAGCTGACCATCACTTTCATAAGTATCAGTGCAGCTATTTGTCATGGTCTGGCACATTTTCCTAACCAACAGAGTCAAGACTTGGCTGTTCATGTATGATTAGTCTGGGGAAATTGTGTGCCAATCCTGTTGTGAGTAACTTCCCAGCATTGATGATCCTCTCACAGATCATTGGCTGCAGCAGCTCATCGGCGAAACCAACAATTTCAATTTTGAGTGCATAGCAGAGCTGATAATAATACCAAGTGCTAGATTTATCAAGCCTTGGAGATTGATAAATTGCACAGTGATAAAGTACCAACCACCTCCTAACTGGTGGTGTTACAGGCTGTGTTTGAAAAATGACAGAAGCTGATTGGTTGGTTCTTATTTCACTGCAATTTAGCACTCTCCAAGGCTTGATAAATTTTGGCCTGTATATGATCTCATGTTTTTTAGTATGTTGTAATCCAAAACAATTTCTTGGAGAAAATAAGACAAACCACTGGAATGTCAGTGTTTTAATAACGTGTTTCGCACTCTTGTTGTGATTTGGAATTAAAAAGTGTAAAAATTGTATTTGTGGCCGTAAAGCATTGTTTGAAACATTATCAATGTATATTACACAAAGAATCTATGTGGATTTTCAACTTGCATCCTTTAAAATGACTCTTCTCTTTACATGGGCTCTCATTCCGAGTTATTCGCTCGCTAGCTGCTTTTAGCAGCATTGCACACGCTAGGCCACCGCCCCCTGGGAGTGAATCTTAGCTTAGCAGAATTGCGAACGAAAGATTTGCAAAATTGCGAGTAGAAATTTCTTAGCAGTTTCTGAGTAGCTCAGACTTACTCGGCATCTGCGATCAGTTCAGTCAGTTTCATTCCTGGTTTGACGTCTCAAACACACCCAGCGTTCGCACAGACACCCTCCCGTTTCTCCAGCCACTCCCGCGTTTTTCCCAGAAACTGCAGCGTTTTTTCACACACACACCCATAAAACGTCCAGTTTCCGCCCAGAAACACCCACTTCCTGTCAGTCACATTACAATCACCAGAACGAAGAAAAATCCTAGTAATGCCGTGAGTAAAATACCTAACTTATTAGAACATTTACTTGGTGCAGACGCACTGCGGACATTGCGCATGCGCATTAGCGACTAATCGCTCTGTTGCGTAAAAAAAATAACGAGCGATCAACTCGGAAAGACCCCCATTATTCATATACAATTTTAATATAGTATTTTGATCATTACAATTTCTCTCACAGCATGTCATACATCTCAATTCTGCTGTTTGTGATGGTAATGATGTTTGTGTTGCAATAAAAAAAAAAAAAATTAGTATACATATTTTTTAAAAGCAGTAATGCATGTGTACAGGGTGCTTCAATTTGTTTATAACAAGATAATATATAACCATGTGAGAAATTAATTTCCATAATGCTATAACTAAAGCATGTCTTGGCATCCCTTAGCACAAGAAGATGTCTCAGTGGCACTCTTGACCATTATCAGGGAATAGATCGCAGGTTCTTTGACTTGGAGCTCTCACAGTTATAGTTGTTCAAATCACCTATGGATTTTAAAATTGTGACAGTTGTGAATACACAGTGCACCTGAGTGTGAGAATGTCTGGAATAGATGTACTGTAATATGCCCTGGGTGGGTTCCATGCACACATTGAGATCATATTGAGTTAATAATAAACAAATACATGGTGGCTAAGGGTATATTTACTAAAGTATGAGTTTTTTAGAAGTGCAGATGTTGCCCATATCAACCAATCAGATTCTACTTAACATTTATCTAGCTGCTTCTAGAAGATAAAAACTGGAATATGAGTGGTTGCTATGGGCAACATCTCAATTTCTAAAATACACACTTTAGTAAATATACCCATATCTTGAAGTAAACAGTCCAGCATTGGTTGCTGAGAACCAGGGAGCTAATTCAGACCTTATTGTAGCCATGCAAAATTTTGCACGGCTACGATCAGCCACCCTGACATGCGGGGGGACTCCTAGCACAGGGCTAGTCCACCCCGCATGTCTAGCCCTACCCCCACCACATTGCTGCGCTGGTAGGTGAATTTTCACCATGTCCCAGGTCACAGCGGCTGCATGTGACGTCACGCAGCCGCCACGGCCCGCCTCCCACATGTTCTGGGCATGCATGCGTTGCCTGGACTGCGCCCCCAAAACGGCAGGCTAACGCCGCTGCCCAGCGAACGCCGCTGCCTGTCAATCAGGCAGAGGTGATCGCTGGGCTGAGATGCCGATTGCATCTCTGGCATGCACACTGAGGCACATGCGCAGTTCAGTCCTGATCGCCTGCTGTGCAAAAATGCACAGCAGCGATCAGGTCTACATTAGCCCTAAGGTGCGTCATGAAAAACTGAATCAAAATATTTTATAACTAAGGAGTGCTGATTCTGTTGTTGTCCAGATAAGGAAATATGCTCACCCCCTAGAGGCTGGAGATGTGTCATATTCACAGTCATTACCATGTTAAGGGTACGGTCATTAGGTCAACACCACTGAGGTCGACCACTATTGGTCAACATGCATTAGGTCGACAGGGTCACTAGATTGACATGGTCATTAGGTTGTCATGTATTAGGTCGACAGGTCAAAAGGTCGACATAAGTTTTTAACTTTTTTAAAATTTCTGGACTTTTTCATACCTTACGATCCACGTGGACTACGAATGGGAATAGTAACCTGCGCCGAGCACAGCAGTAGCGGAGCGAGGAACCTTGCCCGAAGCTTGCTCGCCATGCGAGGGGACACGGTGCACTAATTGGGGTTCCCCATCACTTTACAAAGAAAATGACACCAAAAAAAGAAAAAAAAAACTGATGTCTACCTAATGACTGTCGACCTAAGTTGTGTTGACCCAATGACCCATACTGGTTGTGCTGAAAACAGGCTGCAGGACAAAACCCGAATCTGCTATTGATAATTCACCTCTAAAAATGTCCATATGTCTCTCACATTCCAAATAACTGGGCTCCCCACCAAGCACGCACACCTAAATTATTATAGTTAAACAATCTCTGGTTTAATACATACATTTTAATACAAATATAAAGTTCAATGAATAAAAAAGAATGCAGTTTAATTATCTGTTTATTTAATTCTTAAGTTTATTATACAGGTTGAGTATCCCATATCCAAATATTCCGAAATACGGAATATTCCGAAATACGGACTTTTTTGAGTGAGAGTGAAATAATTAAACCTTTGTTTTTTGATGGCTCAATGTACACAAACTTTGTTTAATACTCAAAGTTATTAAAAATATTGTATTAAATGACCTTCAGGCTGTGTGTATAAGGTGTATATGAAACATAAATGAATTGAGTGAATGTACACACACTTTGTTTAATGCACAAAGTTATAAAAAATATTGGCTAAAATTACCTTCAGGCTGTGTGTATAAGGTGTATATGTAACATAAATGCATTCTGTGCTTAGATTTAGGTCCCATCACCATAATATCTCATTATGGTATGCAATTATTCCAAAATACGGAAAAATCCGATATCCAAAATTCCTCTGGTCCCAAGCATTTTGGATAAGGGATACTCAACCTGTATAACACAGTAAAATACGATGCCCTTTACAAATGGAAACAGAATTGAAACAAAATGGCTAAGGGTGGGGCCACACATAGCAGCCAAGGGGAACCTGCTTGGCCGCAAGGAGACTGCACATGGGCGCCTACATGTGCAGCAGTCCTGCCGCCACCGGATCTGACTGCAGCATGCTGCGGTCGGGTCAGATGACAGGGCAGTAGGATTTCAATGTGAACACAAATTTCAGCCGCACTGTGTCTCCATTAAAATCCTGTGTGTGTCACTGGCCGGATCATGTTCTGCGGAATCCCGCAGAACAGGATCCGTGTGAACACAGAGCCACACTCCCGGCCAAGCGGGTCATGTTCAGCGGGACCCGCTTGGCTGCTATGTGTGATCCAAACCTAAGAACATGCAGTCAGAGATAGGATGGCCCTGCTTGCAAACTTAATGTGCATACACACGGTGCGATGTAACCTTACGATTTGGATTATATAGTCAAAATTGTAAGGAAAGTTAGCGCAAATCACACCGTGTGCACACAGCTTGCAATACCGATGCGCGGCCCCATGGGTTCGGTATTGCAAGAAATGAAAGACTATTTTTAAGATTGACTAGCCTGCACATTGTGTACAATCTAGTACATAGTATAGTCAAAAATAAGATTTTACTTACCGGTAAATCTATTTCTCGTAGTCCGTAGTGGATGCTGGGGACTCCGTAAGGACCATGGGGAATAGACAGGCTCCACAGGAGACAGGGCACTCTAAGAAAGAATTTAGGTACTGGTGTGCACTGGCTCCTCCCTCTATGTCCCTCCTCCAGACCTCAGTTAAAGAAACTGTGCCCGGAAGAGCTGACAGTACAAGGAAAGGATTTTGGAATCCAGGGTAAGACTCATACCAGTCACACCAATCACACTGTATAACGTGATAAACTTACCCAGTTAACAGTATGAACAACAATAGAGCATCAGCTCAACCCTGATGCAACTATAACATAACCCTTATGTAAGGTTATGTTATATAACATAACCCTTATGAGCCATGACCTGCACCTTGATTATCTTTTTCTCTGGCAAGAGAACTCTCTGTAGGTCTGAATCCAATATGGCTCCCAAATGAACCACCCGCTGTGACGGATTCAGGGACAACTTCTCCCAATTTATGAGCCACCCGTGTCTCTGTAAACAAACTATCGTCTGTTGGAGATGGCTCAACAGTAAATCTTGCGGCTGTGCTAAGATTAACAGGTCGTCCAGGTATGGGAATATTCTTATCCCTTGTTTGCGCAGACAAGCTGCCATAACCACCATGATCTTGGTAAACACCCTGGGTGCTGTAGCTAGCCCGAAGGGCAGAGCTTGGAACTGAAAATGTTCCTTGAGGATGGCAAACCTGAGGTAACACTGATGTGATAGTGCTATAGGTACATGTAGGTAAGCATCCTGTACATCCAGAGATACCATGTAATCTCCCGGTTCCATAGCCAACATTATGGAGCGTAACGTCTCCATGTGGAACTTCGGGATCCATATGTAGTTGTTCAACATTTTTAGATTTAGAATTGGTCGATGTGACCCATTTGGTTTCTGGATTAGAAATAGATTGGAGTAATACCCCTGTCCCTTTTGTGATGGAGGTAGTGGGACAATCACACCTGACTGCAGTAATTTTTGGACTGCTTCTTGCAGGGCATTGGCCTTCGACTCTATACGAGACGGGCTGGTGCAAAAAAATCTTTCAGGAGGCTGCCTCCTGAATGGGAACCCATACCCCTGAGATACTACCTTCTGCACCCAGGCATCTGTTGTTGATGTGCAAATTGCAGGAGTCGGCCCCCAACCCTGGAATCCTCCAGGCGGAGGCCCGTCTCTTCGGGCTGAGGGTTTCTGTTCAGGTTTGGAAGCTGGCTTCTTGCTAGCCCACTGCTTCCTACCCCTAGATTTAAACTGGGGTTGCTTAGGCTCCTCTCTAGCTTTCGCTTTACTTTGCCCACGAAAAGAGCGAAATTTTAAATCCTTGGACTTAGGGTTATAAGCAGCTGGAAATCTGACCTTTTTTGATTCAGCCTCTGATTCTAGGATATCCGATAAAGGTTTTCCACATAATATATTACCCTCAAAAGGCAATGCTTCCAATTCCTTCTTGGATTCCGCATCTGCCTTCCAGGTCCGTAGCCAGACTGCTCTGCGAGCGACTACTGTCAAGGCTGAAGCTTTAGAAGCAACTGTACCTACATCGATTGCTGCTTCTTCGAAATACTGGGCAGATTGTCTTAAATGGCAAAAACGATCCTCTTGCTCCCTAGTAGGAGAGGGTATGTCGTTCTTTAGTTCCTCTATCCATTCGCCCATTGCCTTTGCTACCCAGGCCGAAGCCATAGCAGGTCTTACCACTGCTCCTACAAGAGAAAAAATATTTTTCAATAGGCTCTCTACCCTTCTGTCTGTGACATCATTCAAAGAGGTAGATGACAGTGGTAAAGCAGATTTATGCACGAGTCGCAGAACATGCGCATCTACTTTCGGAGGAACTTCTCTCTTCGAACAATCCCCAGCAGGAAATGGATAATAAGAATCCCATCTCTTAGGAATCTTATACTTTTTACTGGGCGCTACCCAAGACTCATCCATCTTTTCCGTCAACTCATCTGATGCTGGAAATTCAGCTTTCACTGATTTTGTTCGTTTGAATACAAGTGCTTTTGCTTTTAACGCGGTTTTGGCTGGTTCTTCCAGAGAAAGCACAGCCTTCACTGCATTAATAAGTTCAGCTACATCATCTGAACTAAAGCTCTGCGACTGATCATCATACGGAGTTGAATCTATTGTATCCGCATCATCATCCGATGTATCATCTTGTGTAGTATGCCATACAGACGTATCTGTCTTAGTCTTACCTACACCTTGGTTGCTTGTAGAGGCTACAAGAACCAAACCATAGGAAGAGAGCTGCATGTATGGGTTCATAGTGTAACCTAACCCTTGAGGGGGTGCTACTGTATTTAACTTGTCCGCTATTGAAGACAGAGTCTTTGCGAACATATTCCATGGTGGCTCTACTGGAGGTTGAACTAACACCTGTTTTTTACTTCGCTGAAAAGCGAAACAGTTTGCACACAAACCCTCATAAGTGACCAATTGATTCATATCAATTACCCCTGACTTAGAAGATAAGCATGATAGGAGTACTAGGTAAATTCTCTTCATCACTTTTGCCGCTCATAGACATGGTATTAACCTGTTATCGACTACACACTTTGTGACTGAAAAAACACCCTATATGTCAATATATAGAGGTGAGATCAATCTGACCACAGTGCACCT
Source organism: Pseudophryne corroboree (assembly GCF_028390025.1). Taxonomy (NCBI): domain Eukaryota; kingdom Metazoa; phylum Chordata; class Amphibia; order Anura; family Myobatrachidae; genus Pseudophryne; species Pseudophryne corroboree. The sequence continues at coordinate 485,812,332 of NC_086451.1, forward strand.
GATTTGAGGGTCAGTACAGGACTGACATTACACAGAAAAGTCAGCACGCATACTAGCAGTCAGTCACATGTTAAAGCATTAGACATTGTCATATGAGAATACAATCTCCATAATAACTTATACATAAGTAGGAACATTGTACTTCTGTTTAAACTGGTTATTTTTTCAACATAATATGCAGAAAACACAGTAATATACAGGTCTCATATGCAATAGGTACTAAAAATTAACAATGCAAACTTTAAGAAGTAGAAGGAATTTTTAGTACTGTATACCATGCCTTCAGAGAGCGGGATACAGGGAGACTCACCACACTTCCATATTCAAGCAAAGACGCTCGTAAGACGCTGAGTGGATTCAGACGCTAGTGGTGTACACTGCCGCTCTTGGTAACTGATAACGGACACGGACGCTCACCAACGGACACGGACGCTGAGTGACTCCACGTGCATGCAGATGCTAAAGGCCTGCGACTCTGTCTGGGCGGGTTTATATCCAGTGTACACAACCACAGCGTCTAAGCTGCGACCGAGTACCCTCGTGGTAGCGTCTGAGCCAGAAGTGAGGTCATTTAGTTCATGAAACGAGAGACCCGCGGGAACTGGCCATGAACTGGGAGGAGGGATGGCCAGGAGAGCGTCTGAATCCCCCTGTTGACTTAAACTCCCAGGATCGCGGCCTCTACCTAGTCCTGGCACCTATGATCCCCCGGACCGTAGCGCTGTCACACTCGAGATGTTCGGCGCATCAACACGCTGTTTGTAGTCTCCACCAAATCAGCGTAGCTGTGTCCTGACCCCTCTAATAAGAGGAAGTCCATATACTCACTGTCTCCCCATGCTCCGGCCACAGCCTGGTTACGTCTGCTGGACCTGCTAGAACATCCGACACAAACGCCCGTCGAGACAGCACTGTACCGCGAAGGTAAGCGTTGTTGCGACCCGGTGGGGAGTTGTTGGATCGACTCTTTCTAATATGCGTTTAAGACGCTGTTAAGATAAGTCGCTCTAAAAATATAGTGAGTCTAAAAATAAAATAATAAAAGCTTTAGACTGCTTTCACAGCAGCCCTGTGACCATGCGGCTTCCTGCCGCACCAAGCAAAAAACTGATCTGACTCAGTCAGTGGCGGGACTATATAGTGGAGGCCCCAATGCATCCTGGGAGGCTGGAAAGCTCATGACCGTGTTGGTGCCATTTTGGCTGTCGCTCGACAATATCCCAATGTTATCCTGTGGACCTAGCCAGAGAAAGCATCCTTTATGTCGACTGACGCCATAAAATCCCCCCCCCCCCCCTTCGAGGCTGAAGATCACCACTCGAAGCGACTCCATCTTGAACTTGAAAGTTTTCAAGTATGGATTGAGGGATTTTAGGTTCAGAATCGGTCTGACCGATCCATCTGGCTTCGGCACTACAAAGTGGCTTGAATAGAACCCTTTCCCCCGTTCTGACGGGGAAACCGGCACCACGACCCTATGTTGACACAACTTTTGTATCGCCACCCTTACCCCCTCTCTTTCGGGAAGAGAAGCTGGCAAGGCCGACACGAAAAACCAGTTGGGGGGTATCTCCTGAAACTCCAGTCTGAACCCTTGGGACACTATGCTTAAGACCCAAGGATCCAGAGCGGAACGAACCCAGACCTGACTGAAGAATCGGAGACGGCCCCCCCCCACCGGTAGGAACTCCCCTAGGGGCGTCCCAGCGTCATACGGTGGACTTGGTAGAGGCGGGGGAGGACTTTTGGTCCTGGGTGCCTGACACTGCAGGCGACTTCCTTCCCCTACCTCTACGCTTTGAAGCGAGGAAGGAGGAGCCCTTTCCTCTTTTGTATTTATTAGGCTGCTGATGGGGTGCCTTTTTCTGTTGTGTGGGAACATAGGGAAGAAAAGATGACTTACCCGCAGTAGCGGTCGACACCAGGTTAGCCAGGCCGTCTCCGAACAAGACACTACCTTTAAAAGGGAGAGCTTCCATATTCTTCTTGGAGTCTGCATCAGCATTCCATTGATGAACCCACAGCGCCCTCCTGGCTGAAATCGCCATGGCATTGGCATCATTTAGGTAATCTGCAGCGTCCTTGATATAACCAAGAGTCAAAAGAATATTATCTTTATCAAGAGCATCCACATCAGAAGCCAAATTTTCAGCCCACTTAGCAATAGCACTACTCACCCATACCGACGCCACAGCAGGTCTGAGCAATGCACCAGTATTGACAAAAATGGATTTCAATGTCGTCTCCAGCTTGCGATCCGCCAGATCCTTGAGAGCAGCCGTGTCAGGAGACAGCAGCGCCACCTTCTTGGACAATCGCGAGAGAGCCTTGTCCACATAGAAACAGAATTTGACGGCAGATAAGAACCACTTGGCCCATCTAGTCTGCCCAATTTTTTTATCCTTTAGGTAATTGCAACCCTCTTTGATGACTCCCAATTTTCCCTATCGTCAGAGGGGAAAGGATATGCCATCAAAATTCTCTTAGGAATCTGCCACCATTTTTCAGGGGTCTCCCAAGCCTTTTCACAAAGCGCCTTCATTTCATGAGAGGGGGGAAATTTTCCCTCAGGTCTTTTCCCCTCAAATAAACCAACTCTTGTGTCAGGAACGGCAGGTTCCTCAGAAATATGTAAAACATCTTTAATGGCTATAATCATGTACTGAATACTCTTGACCACCCTTGGATGCAAAGAAGCCTCAGTAATATCGACATCGGAGTCAGAGTCCGTGTCGGTACCTGTATCTGCCATCTGGGTAAATGCAAGCTTTTGAGACCCTGAGACTCTCTGTACCTGAGACAAAGCGTCCTTCACGGACTGTCTCCATGTTTGTGTCTGAGAATCAGATTTATACAGTCTCTTAGATAGTAGGCTGTGCCGACAGAGACATACCTAAATCCTTTTCTGCACCCCCCATAACACCCAGGCTCAGACATGTCGACACCGAGTGCCGACACACTTTCACAGGCCACAAGCATGGGGACAGACCCACAGAGAAGCCCTTAGGGAGAAACACGAAACACAGAGGGAATATGCCAGCTCACATCCCAGCGCCCATACACTAAAGTAATTGTATATTTGATCAGCGCTGATTAAACATAGATGAAAGCACCAAATTTCATGTGCCTCCCCCCCCCCCCCCGGTTTTCCTCCCTTTTACTTGCGGGAGCTTGGAGGTCAGGGCCGGCGTCTCTGCAGCACTGTAGATATAGGAGAAAATGGCGCTGGTGAGCAATGTGCGGCCAAGCCCAGCCCCTTCCCGGCACGCTGTAGCCCGCTAAAATTCTAATTTATGTACACTGGCGGGGGTAGGGGTACTCTATACTGTGCCCGGGCACCGTATATCACGTTTTTTGCCAACCACCAACCCCAGTAACTGCTGCCCAGGGCACTCCCCCCTAGCGCCCTGAACCCTGCAAGTGCCGTTGGTGACATGTGTGGGAGCATGGAGCGCAGTGCTACCGCTGCGCTGTACCTCGTTACTGAAGTTTTCTGCCGTCACTGAAGTCTTCTGTTCTTCTAATACTCACCCGGCTTCTGTCTTCTGGCTCTGTGAGGGGGGTGACGGCGCGGCTCCGGGAACAAGCAGCTAGGCGCACCAAGTGATCGAACCCTCTGGAGCTAATGGTGTCCAGTATCCAAAGAAGCAGAGCCCTTAACTAAGAAGAAGTGGGTCTGACTTCTCTCCCCTCACTCCCACGATGCAGGGAGCCTGTAGCCAGCAGGTCTCCCTGAAAATAACAAACCTAACATAAAGTCTTTTCCAGAGAAACTCAGGAGAGCTCCCCTGTGAGTGTCCAGTCAGTCCTGGGCACAAAGTCTAACTGAGGTCTGGAGGAGGGGCATTGAGGGAGGAGCCAGTTCACACTCAGTCTTAAGTTTTTTCAGTGTCCCCAAGCTCCTGCGGATCCCGTCTATACCCCATGGTCCTTTTGGAGTCCCCAGCATCGTCTAGGATGTAAGAGAAAACAAGAAAAAACTCATGTCGACCTTTTGACCTGTCGACCTAGTACATGTTGATCTAGAAACCCTGTCAACCTTCAAACCCTGTCGACCTAGTGACTGTCGACCTATAGTGGTCGACCTAGACACTGTCGATCTGATGATGCACAACCTTTGCGATCGCTGTCTGCCAGCTAGCATGCTGGGAGGTCTTGCCCTGCGCTGGTCGGCCCCCAGCATGTGATAGAAAGGATTGCAGATTCTGCTTTTTAGCAGAATCTGCAATCCAACCTGAATAACCCCCTATGTGTATAGGTGATTGGGACCTGCCTGCTACAATCAGTGGGGTCACTGATATATAATCAATACAGTCACACTGACTGAAGAGGGTAATAATGGCTATTATGAAATGCAGTCAGTGAGTGGATGTGGTGCAATCAGTGAAGGGGGAAAGTAATATACTGTCATAGAATACAGGTGTGGTATGGCTGACCGGCGGTCATCATACCGACGCAGGGATCCCGGCGGGGGGTGAGTACACCCACAAGTGGAAATAGTCCCTGTTGGTCGGCATGCCGACCATCGGAATAGTGAGGGGTGGTCATGTAACCATCGGTCTCCTGATCGCCGGTCACATGAATACCACCCATAGAATACAAGGAGGAAAAACAACAAATATTTTAAGAGGCATATACTGTATCAGGAACGAAAATATGCTATGGATTATTTGAGGGAGGGGGGCCCAAATTGGTATCCTGCTTAGGGCCCCATGAGGTCTATATCCACCTCTGGTGGTAGGTTAGGAATCACTCACAGCGCCGGTGTCAGAATGGGAGCCGGGCTGAGACGGCACCTGCACAATGAGGGTCATTCCGACTCGTTCGCACGCAGCGGTTTGTTGCTGCGGTGCGAACGGGTCCAGGATGTGCATGTGCGGCAGCCGCACTGCGCACACGCGGCGTTGCTGGTGACAGGGGTCGCCGGGTTACGTAGCGGAGTACGAAGAAAGCGGTCGCAGAGACGACCGCAAGAAGATTGACAGAGAGAAGGCGTTCCTGGGCATCACCAGACCGTTGCCTGCCGTTTTCGGGGAGTGGAGAAGAAAACGCAGGCGTGTCCAGGAGAACGGAGGGCGGATGTCTGACGTCATAGCCGGCTCCAGCATCGCTGATATCGTCGCACAGGGTAAGTATGTCCAGGGCTGGTCATGTTCTGCTTTATAAAATGTTAGCTTAGCAGGGCTACAAAAGTGATCGCATTCCTGCTAAGCTAAAATACACTCCCCATAGGCGTGGACTAAAAGTTGCTGGCTGCGATCAACTCGGAATGACCCCCAGTCTGACTGTGTATTATGCGGGATTGGTCAGATAGTGCTGGCGCGGGGTGGTTCAACTTTCTGCGCAGTATCTGACCAGGCATGAGGGGGGTGCCTGACATTAGGATGTGCCTGTGCACACAAGGCACCCCCCGTGCACATGTGTATGCCCCCTCCTCCCCATACCAGTGCTATTAGCCCCCAGGGCCCCCACTCCCCATGTATCTCCCCCTTTCCCAATATCACTTTCCATGTGTCTCTGCCCTCCCCCATAATAGCAGTGTAATCAGCTCCCACAGCCCAATAACAGTGTCATATCCCCGTGCCCCCACTTTCCATAGGTCTCCCCCTATAGCAGTGTCATTAGCCACCTTCCCCTATGTAACCTTGCTTTATCCTGTGAGGCTGCTGCACTGGGTCAGGGTCTTGTAGCTCAATGGGGTCTGAATCTTCATCTTTTTACTGTCACAGAAAGTGAAAGTAACACACTCCCTGCCTGTGTGAGCTGAGCACTGACTCACAACCTTCTCCCCCCAGGCAGTGTTTGTGACCAGATATTCCCTCCTGCACCCATCCCAGTAGTACAGTACCTAGAAAGGGGACAGGCAGCCTGAGGCAGGAGATGAGCTGCTCTGCATGTGCCTCAGTATCACTGCTCTGCTGCTGACAATGGCACCTGGGGAGAGCTCCACTTCTCAGCTCTTCCACATTATACTGATCCTCCTCCCAGCCAGCACCACTGCTTATATAGGAGAGCTGTGATTGGCTGGCTGCATCATGTGCTTTTCTCAGTGTATGTCATATCCCCACATCTCACCATAGTCCATAGCCATCTCAGTGTATGTCATATCCCCATCTCACCATGTCATATCCATCTCAGCATAATCCATAGCCATCTCACCATATGTCATATCCATCTCACCATATGTTATATCCATCTCACCATATGTTATATCCATCTCAGCATAATCCATAGCCATCTCACCATATGTCATATCCATCTCACCATATGTCATATCCATCTCAGCATATGTCATATCCATCTCACCATATGTCATATCCATCTCAGCATATGTCATATCCATCTCAGCATATGTCATATCCATCTCACCATATGTCATATCCATCTCACCATATGTCATATCCATCTCAGCATATGTCATATCCATCTCACTATATGTCATATCCATCTCAGCATAATCCATAGCCATCTCACCATATGTCATATCCATCTCACCATATGTTATATCCATCTCACCATATGTTATATCCATCTCAGCATAATCCATAGCCATCTCACCATATGTCATATCCATCTCAGCATATGTCATATCCATCTCAGCATAATCCATAGCCATCTCACCATATGTCATATCCATCTCAGCATAATCCATAGCCATCTCACCATATGTCATATCCATCTCACCATATGTCATATCCATCTCAGCATATGTCATATCCATCTCACCATATGTCATATCCATCTCACCATATGTCATATCCCCATCTCACCATATGTCATATCCATCTCAGCATAATCCATAGCCATCTCACCATATGTCATATCCATCTCAGCATAATCCATAGCCATCTCACCATATGTCATATCCATCTCACCATATGTCATATCCATCTCACCATATGTCATATCCATCTCAGCATATGTCATATCCATCTCACCATATGTCATATCCATCTCACCATATGTCATATCCATCTCACCATATGTTATATCCATCTCAGCATAATCCATAGCCATCTCAGCATATGTCATATCCATCTCACCATATGTCATATCCATCTCACCATATGTCATATCCATCTCACCATAATCCATAGCCATCTCGGCATATGTCATATCCATCTCACCATACATCATATCCATCTCAGCATAATCCATAGCCATCTCACCATATGTCATATCCATCTCACCATATGTCATATCCATCTCACCATATGTCATATCCATCTCAGCATATGTCATATCCATCTCACCATACAGCATATCCATCTCACCATATGTCATATCCATCTCAGCATATGTCATATCCATCTCACCATATGTCATATCCATCTCAGCATATGTCATATCCATCTCAGCATACGTCATATCCATCTTGGCATACGTCATATCCATCTTGGCATACGTCATATCCATCTCAGCATACGTCATATCCATTTCAGCACATGTCATATCCATCTCGGCATATGTCATATCCAACTCAGCATATGTCATATCCATCTTGGCATATGTCATATCCATCTCGGCATACGTCATATCCATCTCAGCACACATCATATCCATCTAGGCATATGTCATATCCATCTCAGTACACGTCATATCCATCTCAGCATACATCATATCCATCTCAACACACATCATATCCATCTAGGCATATGTCATATCCATCTCAGCATACATCATATCCATCTCAGCATACGGCATATCCATCTCGTCATACATCATATCCATAAAGCAAAAATTAGCTATACGTTATATCCAGAAAGCTGTAATTTTGACTTGAACGGCCCCTCATACTGACACTTCAATGACATCGTCACACTGCAACTGAAGCAGATAAATTACTGTTACATCAATGTGACCGCATGTACACACACACACACACACACACACACACACACACACACACACACACACACACACACACACACACACACACACACACACACACACACACACACACACACACACACACAGTCCCCTGTCATTCCCATGACACTTATCCTGGTCAGTGAGGTGACATGAGCAGAAATATGGCAGCATGCACATAGCAATTACCATGCAATGTTTACAATTCTGTGCAGTGATAGTGATACAAAGACAGCATAGTGCAAAAACCACAATGCAACAATCTTGTTAGGACTTATGATTGGCTGCTCTGAGTTACATATAGTGTTATTATTTACCCATTGATAGTCAATAATGAGTCACGTCTCTCTCTAATAGATGTTCCATATCTCTGGTCCCCAGGCATGTGATGCAAAACCCCCATATCTCTGATCCCCAGGCCCCAGACGCAGAAACCCCATATCTCTGGTCCCCAGGCCCCAGACGCAGAAACCCCATATCTCTGGTCCCCAGGCCTGAGACGCAAAAACCCCATATCTCTGGTCCCCAGGCCTGAGATGCAGAACCCCCTTCTCTGATCCCCAGGCCTGCGATGCAGAAACCCCATATCTCTGGTCCCCAGGCCTGCGATGCAGAAACCCCATATCTCTGATCCCCAGGCCCCAGACGCAGAAACCCCATATCTCTGGTCCCCAGGCCCCAGACGCAGAAACCCCATATCTCTGGTCCCCAGGCCTGAGACGCAAAAACCCCATATCTCTGGTCCCCAGGCCTGAGATGCAGAAACCCCATATCTCTGGTCCCCAGGCCTGAGATGCAGAACCCCCTTCTCTGATCCCCAGGCCTGCGATGCAGAAACCCCATATCTCTGGTCCCCAGGCCTGAGATGCAGAAAACCCATATCTCTGGTCCCCAGACCTGAGATGCAGAAACCCCATATCTCTGGTCCCCTGCCCTGAGATGCAAAACCCCCTTCTCTGATCCCCAGGCCTGCGATGCAGAAACCCCATATCTCTGGTCCCCAGGCCTGAGATGCAGAAACCCCTTCTCTGATCCCTAGGCCTGAGATGCAGAAACCCCATATCTCTGGTCCCCAGGCCTGAGATGCAGAAACCCCATATCTCTGGTCCCCAGGCCTGAGACGCAGAAACCCCATATCTCTGGTCCCCAGGCCTGAGATGCAGAAACTCCATATCTCTGATCCCCAGGCTTGCGATGCAGAAACCCCATATCTCTGGTCCCCAGGCCTGAGGTGCAGAAACCCCATATCTCTGATCCCCAGGCCTGCGATGCAGAAACCCCATGTCTCTGGTCCCCAGGCCTGCGATGCAGAAACCCCATACCTCTGGTCCCCAGGCCTGAGATGCAGAAACCCCATATCTCTGGTCCCCAGGCCTGAGATGCAGAAACCCCATATCTCTGGTCCCCAGGCCTGAGATGCAGAAACCCCATATCTCTGGTCCCCAGGCCTGAGATGCAGAAACTCCATATCTCTGATCCCCAGGCCTGCGATGCAGAAACCCCATATCTCTGGTCCCCAGGCCTGAGATGCAGAAACCCCATATCTCTGATCCCCAGGCCTGCGATGCAGAAACCCCATGTCTCTGGTCCCCAGGCCTGCGATGCAGAAACCCCATATCTCTGGTCCCCAGGCCTGAGATGCAGAAAACCACATTTCTCTATCGTCCTAGTGGATGCTGGGGTTCCTGAAAGGACCATGGGGAATAGCGGCTCCGCAGGAGACAGGGCACAAAAAGTAAAGCTTTTTCCGATCAGGTGGTGTGCACTGGCTCCTCCCCCTATGACCCTCCTCCAGACTCCAGTTAGATTTTTGTGCCCGGCCGAGAAGGGTGCAATCTAGGTGGCTCTCCTAAAGAGCTGCTTAGAAAAAGTTTAGCTAGGTTTTTTATTTTACAGTGATTCCTGCTGGCAACAGGATCACTGCAGCGAGGGACTGAGGGGAGAAGGAGTCAACTCACCTGCGTGCAGGATGGATTGGCTTCTTGGCTACTGGACATCAAGCTCCAGAGGGACGATCACAGGTACAGCCTGGATGGTCACCGGAGCCGCGCCGCCGGCCCCCTTGCAGATGCTGAAGTCAGAAGAGGTCCAGAATCGGCGGCTGAAGACTCCTGCAGTCTTCTAAAGGTAGCGCACAGCACTGCAGCTGTGCGCCATTTTCCTCTCAGCACACTTCACACGGCAGTCACTGAGGGTGCAGGGCGCTGGGAGGGGGGCGCCCTGGGAGGCAAATGAGTACCTATAAAGGCTAAAAATACCTCACATATAGCCCTAGAGGCTATATGGAGATATTTAACCCCTGCCTAATTTTTCTAAATAGCGGGAGACGAGCCCGCCGGAAAAGGGGCGGGGCCTATCTCCTCAGCACACGGCGCCATTTCCTCTCACAGCTCCGCTGGTCAGGACGGCTCCCAAGTCTCTCCCCTGCACTGCACTACAGAAACAGGGTAAAACAGAGAGGGGGGGGCACATTTATGGCGATATTTTGATATAACAAAGCAGCTATAAGGGAGCACTTATTATAAGGCTATCCCTGATATATATATAGCGCTTTTGGTGTGTGCTGGCAAACTCTCCCTCTGTCTCCCCAAAGGGCTAGTGGGTCCTGTCTTCATTAGGAGCATTCCCTGTGTGTCTGCTGTGTGTCGGTACGTGTGTGTCGACATGTATGAGGACGATATTGGTGTGGAGGCGGAGCAATTGCCAAATATGAGGATGTCACCCCCTAGGGAGTCGACACCAGAATGGATGCCTTTATTTATGGAACTACGGGATAGTGTCAACACGCTAAAGCAGTCGTTTGACGACATGAGACGGCCGGACAATCAATTAGTGCCTGTCCAGGCGACTCAAACACCGTCAGGGGCTGTGAAACGCCCTTTGCCTCAGTCGGTCGACACAGACCCAGACACAGGCGATGACTCCAGTGGTGACGGTGACGAATCAACCGTATTTTCCAGTAGGGCCACACGTTATATGATTTTGGCAATGAAGGAGGCGTTACATTTAGCTGATACTACAGGTACCACTAAACAGGGTATTATGTGGGGTATGAAAAAACTACCTATAGTTTTTCCTGAATCAGAAGAACTAAATGACGTGTGTAATGAAGCGTGGGTTGCCCCTGATAAAAAGCTGATAATTTCAAAGAAATTATTGGCATTATACCCTTTCCCGCCAGAGATTAGGGAGCGCTGGGAAACACCTCCTAGGGTGGACAAGGCGCTAACACGCTTATCTAAACAAGTGGCGTTACCCTCTCCTGAGACGGCCGCACTTAAAGATCCATCAGATAGGAGGATGGAAAATATCCAAAAAAGTATATACACACATGCAGGTGTTATACTACGACCAGCTGTAGCGACTGCCTGGATGGGCAGTGCGGGGGTAGTTTGGTCAGAGTCCCTGATTGAAAATATTGATACCCTGGACAGGGACAATATTTTACTGTCGTTAGAACAAATAAAGGATGCATTTCTTTATATGCGTGATGCACAGAGGGATATATGCACACTGGCATCACGGGTAAGTGCTATGTCCATTTCGGCCAGAAGAGCTTTATGGACGCGACAGTGGACAGGCGATGCGGATTCAAAACGGCATATGGAAGTTTTGCCGTATAAAGGGGAGGAGTTATTTGGAGTCGGTCTATCAGATTTGGTGGCCACGGCTACAGCCGGGAAATCCACCTTTCTACCTCAAGTCACTCCCCAACAGAAAAAGGCACCGACTTTTCAACCGCAGCCCTTTCGTTCCTTTAAAAATAAGAGAGCAAAGGGCTATTCATATCTGCCACGAGGCAAAGGTCGAGGGAAGAGACAGCAACACGCAGCTCCTTCCCAGGATCAGAAGCCCTCCCCGGCTTCTACAAAAGCCTCAGCATGACGCTGGGGCTTCTCAAGCGGACTCGGGGACGGTGGGGGGTCGTCTCAAAAATTACAGCGCGCAGTGGGCTCACTCGCAAGTAGATCCCTGGATCCTGCAGATAATATCTCAGGGATACAGGTTGGAATTAGAGACAGATCCACCTCGCCGTTTCCTGAAGTCTGCTTTACCAACGTCCCCCTCCGAAAGGGAGACGGTGTTGGAAGCCATTCACAAGCTGTACTCTCAGCAGGTGATAGTCAAGGTACCTCTTCTGCAACAAGGGAAGGGGTATTATTCCACTCTTTTTGTGGTACCGAAGCCGGATGGCTCGGTAAGGCCTATTCTAAATCTGAAGTCCTTGAACCTGTACATAAAGAAGTTCAAGTTCAAAATGGAGTCACTCAGAGCAGTGATAGCGAACCTGGAAGAGGGGGACTTTATGGTATCCTTGGACATCAAGGATGCGTATCTCCACGTTCCAATTTACCCCTCACACCAGGGGTACCTCAGGTTCGTTGTACAAAACTGTCACTATCAGTTTCAGACGCTGCCGTTCGGATTGTCCACGGCACCTCGGATCTTTACAAAGGTAATGGCCGAGATGATGATTCTTCTTCGAAGAAAAGGCGTATTAATTATCCCATACTTGGACGATCTCCTAATAAGGGCGAGGTCCAGAGAACAGCTAGAGATGGGATTAGCACTGTCTCAAGAAGTGCTAAAACAGCACGGGTGGATTCTGAATATTCCAAAATCCCAGTTAATGCCGACAACTCGTCTGCTGTTCCTAGGGATGATTCTGGACACGGTTCAGAAAAAGGTTTTTCTCCCGGAGGAAAAAGCCAAGGAGTTATCCGAGCTTGTCAGGAACCTCCTAAAACCAGGAAAGGTGTCTGTACATCAATGCACAAGAGTCCTGGGAAAAATGGTGGCTTCTTACGAAGCAATTCCATTCGGCAGATTCCACGCAAGAATTTTCCAAAGGGATCTGTTGGACAAATGGTCAGGGTCGCATCTTCAGATGCACCTGCGGATAACCCTGTCTCCAAGGACAAGGGTGTCTCTTCTGTGGTGGTTGCAGAGTGCTCATCTATTGGAGGGCCGCAGATTCGGCATACAGGATTGGATCCTGGTGACCACGGACGCCAGCCTGAGAGGCTGGGGAGCAGTCACACAAGGAAGAAACTTCCAGGGAGTATGGACGAGCCTGGAAACGTCTCTTCACATAAACATTCTGGAACTAAGAGCAATATACAATGCTCTAAGCCAGGCAGAACCTCTGCTTCAGGGAAAACCGGTGTTGATCCAGTCGGACAACATCACGGCAGTCGCCCATGTGAACAGACAGGGCGGCACAAGAAGCAGGAGTGCAATGGCAGAAGCTGCAAGGATTCTTCGCTGGGCAGAGAATCATGTGATAGCACTGTCAGCAGTGTTCATTCCGGGAGTGGACAACTGGGAAGCAGACTTCCTCAGCAGACACGATCTTCACCCGGGAGAGTGGGGACTTCATCCAGAAGTCTTCCACATGCTGGTAACCCGTTGGGAAAGACCAATGGTGGACATGATGGCGTCTCGCCTCAACAAAAAACTGGACAGGTATTGCGCCAGGTCAAGAGATCCGCAGGCAATAGCTGTGGACGCGCTGGTAACGCCTTGGGTGTACCAGTCGGTGTATGTGTTTCCTCCTCTGCCTCTCATACCAAAAGTATTGAGAATTATACGGCAAAGAGGCGTAAGAACGATACTAGTGGTTCCGGATTGGCCAAGAAGGACTTGGTACCCGGAACTTCAAGAGATGATCACGGAAGATCCGTGGCCTCTACCTCTAAGGAGGGACTTGCTTCAGCAGGGTCCCTGTCTGTTTCAAGACTTACCGCGGCTGCGTTTGACGGCATGGCGGTTGAACGCCGGATCCTAAAGGAAAAAGGCATGCCGGAAGAAGTCATTCCTACTTTGATTAAAGCAAGGAAGGAAGTAACCGTGCAACATTATCACCGAATTTGGCGAAAATATGTTGCGTGGTGCGAAGATCGGAGTGCTCCGACGGAGGAATTTCAACTGGGTCGATTCCTACATTTCCTGCAATCAGGATTGTCAATGGGTCTCAAATTGGGATCTATTAAGGTTCAAATTTCGGCCCTGTCGATTTTCTTTCAAAAAGAATTGGCTTCAGTCCCTGAAGTCCAGACCTTTGTTAAGGGAGTGCTGCATATACAGCCTCCTGTGGTGCCTCCAGTGGCACCGTGGGATCTCAATGTGGTTTTGGACTTCCTAAAATCTCATTGGTTTGAACCACTAAAAAAGGTGGATTTGAAATATCTCACATGGAAAGTGACCATGCTTCTAGCCCTGGCTTCTGCCAGGAGAGTGTCAGAATTGGCAGCTTTATCTTACAAAAGCCCATATCTGATTTTCCATTCGGACAGGGCAGAACTGCGGACTCGTCCGCATTTTCTCCCTAAGGTGGTGTCAGCATTTCATCTGAACCAGCCTATTGTAGTGCCTGCGGCTACAAGTGACTTGGAGGACTCCAAGTTACTGGACGTTGTCAGAGCATTAAAAATATATATTGCAAGGACAGCTGGAGTCAGAAAATCTGACTCGTTGTTTATATTGTATGCACCCAACAAGATGGGTGCTCCTGCGTCTAAGCAGACGATTGCTCGTTGGATCTGTAGCACAATCCAACTTGCACATTCTGTGGCAGGCCTGCCACAGCCTAAATCTGTAAAGGCCCACTCCACAAGGAAGGTGGGCTCATCTTGGGCGGCTGCCCGAGGGGTCTCGGCATTACAACTTTGCCGAGCAGCTACGTGGTCAGGGGAGAACACGTTTGTAAAATTTTACAAATTTGATACTCTGGCTAAGGAGGACCTGGAGTTCTCTCATTCGGTGCTGCAGAGTCATCCGCACTCTCCCGCCCGTTTGGGAGCTTTGGTATAATCCCCATGGTCCTTTCAGGAACCCCAGCATCCACTAGGACGATAGAGAAAATAAGATTTTACTTACCGATAAATCTATTTCTCGGAGTCCGTAGTGGATGCTGGGCGCCCATCCCAAGTGCGGATTATCTGCATAAATTGTACATAGTTATTGTTAACTAATTCGGGTTATTGTTGAAGGAAGCCATCTTTCAGAGGCTCCGCTGTTATCATACTGTTAACTGGGTTTAGATCACAAGTTGTACGGTGTGATTGGTGTGGCTGGTATGAGTCTTACCCGGGATTCAAAATCCTCCCTTATTGTGTACGCTCGTCCGGGCACAGTACCTAACTGGAGTCTGGAGGAGGGTCATAGGGGGAGGAGCCAGTGCACACCACCTGATCGGAAAAAGCTTTACTTTTTGTGCCCTGTCTCCTGCGGAGCCGCTATTCCCCATGGTCCTTTCAGGAACCCCAGCATCCACTACGGACTCCGAGAAATAGATTTATCGGTAAGTAAAATCTTATTATCTCTGGTCCCCAGGCCTGAGATGCAGAAACCCCATATCTCTGATCCCCAGGCCTGCGATGCAGAAACACTTCTATTACATTTCCAGATGTTGGAATTATTACTCCCTCCAACAAGACTAGCCCATAATGAGCGAGTGCAATTAAACAAATATAAATAAATAGTGAAAAAACAGTAATATTGGATGATTTTTCCAGATGGAAGCGTCCTGCGGGATTTCTACTATTCATAATCTGTATTTTGTTGCTTGGGATTTATATTCCGGTGTATGTGAGCAGCACGCAGCCTTCTGCAAACTACAAACGCAACGGCTTCCGCTGTTATATATATCAGCAATAAGGGGCCGAGAAACAAAACGCAGCTCCAGCAAAGGGTGAAACGCGGACGCTGCAAATGGTTTACTGCAGAATTTTCAAGTGGGCGGCGCATTTTGGCGCAGGCATCTGCAGCGGAGGTAGGCTGGAACTAGCATTTGCATATTATAGCTGGCGCGACTCCGCTCACAAACACAAGTGCGGGCGCAACACCGTCTGTCCCGGAATCAGTCCCTCTATTGGTCAGTTTCTTGAAATTAAACAGAGCGTGTCTGTAATAGTTCATCACATATTATCACCGCTCTGTACCAATAAGAAACGTCCATCCTCTGTGCTGTTCCCCTGAGACGGTGATCGGAGAATCCTTATTGTGGCGCTAACGACGCTGCGCTTGGAAAAAAGGGTCATTTACCTCTTAGTGTTATGAGCCACGGCCGTGGCTCATTCCTGTTTTGCATTTTTGGTTATGTATTTTATGTTATACTTCTGTTCATGTTCCCCGTGGGTGTCATGGGGTGTTCGGAGTTCACCCTTAAGGAAAGGGTACTGTTATGAACCACAGGTAGTGGTTCATTCCTATTTTATGTTTATAGTTGTCTTGCAGGCCAGGTTTTCCCGTTGCTCTGGTTTAAGAATATTCTTGTTTGCTGCCAGTGGTGAGTCTGTGTAATTGCAGCTTGTTCCCATGTGTTCAGCCTCACCTGTCTCTTGATTGCACCTCTCAGTTGTGCAGCAGGGCAGCTGCACGACATAATTAATTAAGACTCTCTGTTATATGCTGGCTCAGTGCAATTCACAGACGCTGGTGATATTTCCAGGTTTCTAGACTTCCAGAGTTCTTGCGTTCTGAGCTAGTCCCTGCCAGTTCCTGAGCTCCTGTCTAGCAGTGTCTGTCTAGCTGCTTCCAGTGTTGGTTCCTGTGTCGATTCATGTGTCGGTTCCTGTGTCCTGCCGTGAAGTGTTCCTGTCCAGAAGTCCTGTGGCTTTGTCTGTGCCTAGTCGAGTTTCTGGCTTCTTGGTGTCCACCGGTCTGTCGTTTGGGATTCTGCCTGTCCCCCGGTTCTGAGAGTCTGTGTCGGCTACATTGGGGGTTCCTGTCCGTTTGCCAGTGTTTGTATCGGTTCCGTGAGTAGCGGCTTTGCCGCGTCCGTCGGCCTAGGCCGCAGTATTCTTTGGTTATATTTTGTTACTGGTGTTTTGCAGAGGGTTCTGCTTATGCTGTCACTGTCGGTACACAACAGTATTGTGTCGGCGAGTGGACAGCATTTCCTTGGTTGTTCTTTTCCTTTGGCGGCGTGCCGCACATATATTTAGTTTTAGGGTAGTTAATAGCCCCTAGCTTTCTGTTGTTTTAGTCAGAGGTCCCCTTGTTATTATCCTGTCTCGGTTCACGCCTTGTCTCACGCTAAGACCTGGGGGCATCGGAGTTGGGCAGACATAATCCGCCCTTCAAACGCGGCTGCTGTGGGCCCAAGAAACCATAGTCACTCAGGCGTGAACTGACCACACGGGTAAAACAACGGAGGTAGGGTGCTAGGGGCTATTTCCACACCACACCTTATTTCAGCGTCACGTTCTGGTGCTCAGGACTCACTACGCAACATCTCCCTTGTTCTGAGCACCAGGAACCTAACATTCCCCTTGTTATTATCCTGTCTCGGTTCACGCCTTGTCTCACGCTAAGACCTGGGGGCATCGGAGTTGGGCAGACATAATCCGCCCTTCAAACGCGGCTGCCGTGGGCCCAAGAAACCATAGTCACTCAGGCGTGAACTGACCACACGGGTAAAACAACGGAGGTAGGGTGCTAGGGGCTATTTCCACACCACACCTTATTTCAGCGTCACGTTCTGGTGCTCAGGACTCACTACGCAACATCTCCCTTGTTCTGAGCACCAGGAACCTAACATTATCACCAGCCATACAACAAAAAAGAAATAAAGCTTTTTCTTTTTTGGCCCAGTCCAGTGTCTTGTCTAGAATCCAGTCCTGTCTAGAATTCAGTGTGCAGAATCCAGTCCGGTGTTTAGAATCCAGTCCTGTCTAGAATTCAGTGTGCGGAATCCAGTCCGGTGTTTAAAAATCCAGTCCTGTCTAGAATTCAGTGTGCAGCAATCCTTAAAGCAACTGCAAAACCTTCTGACCAAAATTTTGCTTATTTTGCCAGAAGTTGTTGAGAGTTCATCCTATAAAGAGACTCTTGCTCACAGTATGGTGACAAGTGAATCCTCAGGTTTAATTAAAGAGAAAAGGTTTAAAAGTTTTCTGCGACCCAGGCTCTCAGAAGAGGAGCGTCTGCGTCGCAGAAACTTAGATTTATGCCTATATTGTGGGGGTTTAGGCCACTATCTGCAGACCTGTGAGTTGCGCAAGCCAAAGTGTGGCGACAAGTCCTGCCCTCTGGCCAAGTTTAGTCAGGATACAAGACCTACTCCTGTCTCTACTGTGGCAGAGGTACTTGTCACACAACCCACACTAAAAAGCACTCTGTCCTATAATTGGGGTCCTTGGGCTAGGGAGCCCCATTATAGATTCAGGAACCAAAGGAGAATGTTTCTCTCCTCTCTTGATTTTCCTGTTGAAGCAGAGTTGCAAGCCCCTGGAGCGGTGCCCGATGCCCGGGGTCCTGGAGTGGTGCCCGATGCCCAGGGTCCTGGAGTGGTGCCCGATGCCCAGGGTCCTGGAGTGGTGCCCGATGCCCAGGGTCCTGGAGTGGTGCCCGATGCCCAGGGTCCTGGAGCGGTGCCCAGGGTCCTGGAGCGGTACCCGATGCCCAGAGTCCTGGAGCGGTACCCGATGCCCAGAGTCCTGGAGCAGTACCCGATGCTCTAGGTTATAGAGGGACATCGAATATTATAGCTCAGGTGTCAATACCAGAAGGGGTCTCAGAAGCTGTTACCCCAGGTAGAGACTTGAAAAGCGCAACTCCAGAGAAGGTGTCTAAAACCATAGTTCTTGAGGGGAACTCGAGAAGCAAAACCCCAGAAGGGATCTTTGAAGTAATATCCCCAAGTGGGGTCTCGAGAGACAAAGCCCCAAAGAAGGGTCTAGAAGTCGCTTCCCCAGGAAAGGACTCAAGAGGCATAGCGTTAGTGGAGGTTCTGAAGGTTATAGCTTCAGCAAAAGTCCCGAAAGTCATAGTCCCGGGAGAAGTTTCGATAATTATCGACTCAGAGAGGGAGGCCGACGGCTCGGTCCCAGTGAGGGAGGCCGACGGCTCGGTCCCAGTGAGGGAGGCCGACGGCTCGGTCCCAGTGAGGGAGGCCGACGGCCCGTTCCCAGTGAGGGAGGCCGACGGCCCGGTCCCAGTAAAAGAATCCGAGGTTCTGGCCCCAGCGGGGTTCCCGGAGGCCACTGCCCCAGCGGGGTTCCCGGAGGCCACTGCCCCAGCGGGGTTCCCGGAGGCCACTGCCCCGGGTGGGGTTCAGAAAGTCACTGCACCGGGTGGGGTTCAGAAAGTCACTGCCCCGGGTGGGGTTCAGAAAGTCACTGCCCCGGGTGGGGTTCAGAAAGTCACTACCCCAGGTGGGGTTCCGAGGGCCATTGCCCCAGGTGAGGTTCCGAGGGCCATTGCCCCAGGTGAGGTTCCGAGGGCCACTGCCCCAGGTGGGGTTCCGAGGGTCACTGTCCCAGGTGGGGTTCAGAAAGTCACTGCCCCAGGTGGGGTTCAGAAAGTCTTAGCCTCGAGTAAGGTCAATAGTGACCAGGTCCTAGCAAAGCACTCTAGTCAGTCAGATGGGAAGGAAGCAGATCCTGACTGATATCTCAACATCTATAATCTTTGATGGGGACAAGGTCCAATTTCTGGCGCTTTACAAACACTATTACACCATTTTGTTGTTTAGAGCATTTCTGGGCATCACTTCAGAGAACCTTGTGCTCTATCTGATATATTCCTTTAGAGGAGAGCCTTTTGAGTGGGCAACCAGCCTAATGAAAGCTGAAGATCCCATTCTTCAGGATCCCCCGGCATTCAGTGATGCAGTTATTAAGAGATATGGTTCCAAAGAAATTGGTTCAGGTTCCTCTAGGTCACCCGTCTTATCTGCTGAGAGTTCACCGTATTCTGTAAATTCGGCACAAGAGTCTCAGCCCGTTGTTTTGACTGCAGGATGTGCTTTTCTCTCTTCTTCTAATAGTAGTACTTTGCCTGAAAGTTCAGCTCCCAAGGTTAAGAAACCAATCTCTGACTTGAACCCAGCCTTGCTGGGAGGTACCATCAGTTCAGACAATGTTTGGGGAATTACCTTGGTCAGACCTCAAGAACTTTGTAAAAGGAAGAAGAAGAAGAAAAAGAAATGATTATTGACTCTTGCCTTGTTAAAAAAAAAAAAAAAAAATTCTTTCCTTGTCTTGTGTCCAGTGGCCACCGTCAAGGGGGGGGCACCGTTACAAGCTGTTGTCACAGCTTGTTTCTGTTAGACCAGTGTGTCAGGTTTTTTTTTGTATCCCTTGTTTTGGAAAGTCTGAATTTTGGGGTCCTTTGACCCCACCTTAAGGGGGGGTAATGTTATGAGCCACGGCTGTGGCTCATTCCTGTTTTGCATTTTTGGTTATGTATTTTATGTTATACTTCTGTTCATGTTCCCCGTGGGTGTCATGGGGTGTTCGGAGTTCACCCTTAAGGAAAGGGTACTGTTATGAACCACAGGTAGTGGTTCATTCCTATTTTATGTTTATAGTTGTCTTGCAGGCCAGGTTTTCCCGTTGCTCTGGTTTAAGAATATTCTTGTTTGCTGCCAGTGGTGAGTCTGTGTAATTGCAGCTTGTTCCCATGTGTTCAGCCTCACCTGTCTCTTGATTGCACCTCTCAGTTGTGCAGTAGGGCAGCTGCACGACATAATTAATTAAGACTCTCTGTTATATGCTGGCTCAGTGCAATTCACAGACGCTGGTGATATTTCCAGGTTTCTAGACTTCCAGAGTTCTTGCGTTCTGAGCTAGTCCCTGCCAGTTCCTGAGCTCCTGTCTAGCAGTGTCTGTCTAGCTGCTTCCAGTGTTGGTTCCTGTGTCGATTCATGTGTCGGTTCCTGTGTCCTGCCGTGAAGTGTTCCTGTCCAGAAGTCCTGTGGCTTTGTCTGTGCCTAGTCGAGTTTCTGGCTTCTTGGTGTCCACCGGTCTGTCGTTTGGGATTCTGCCTGTCCTCCGGTTCTGAGCAGGGCCGTCTTAACAGCAGTGTGGGCCCCTGGGCACAGCAATACACTGGGGCCCCTACTCATCCTCCAGCGGTAGGGGTGAGGGGTGCTATCAGCGGTGGTAGGGGGTGTTCTTTCTTCCGCACAGCATGTAGGACCTGGAGCAGTAATTTCTGCTAATTACTCCTTTACTGAACAGACGGGGCGGGATGGAGAACACTAAACTGTAGAAGGAGGCATTGGGCTGAATGAAGGGGCCCTGGTACATGACTTCCAGGGTGGTATGGGGTGTTTAATACATAATGGAGGGGTAGATAGTGGAGTGGGCTTAATTTTCATCATTTTCTGGTGAGAGAACAGCTTACTTGACTGCTGATATCTCAAGTTCCTTAGCTTTGAATGGGATAAAAAAAACTAGAGAGTCCCACCTGTTAGGAGGTACTGGGACTTGGGTATCACAGTTCAGGAACCAGAGCAATCCACCAACAAATATATAAAACTGCATATTAGGCGTGTGGAGCTGGAGCAGGGACCTGCTACTGGAAGGCTGATATCTCTGGTTCTGGGCATAGTAGAGACAAGCTGCTAGTGTCCACCGAAAGTGGAGAGTCACAGATTTTGAAATGTACCCTCAGAAAAACTCTAAGTCATACAGAGCCCGAGATATCTGGCTGGGAAGAGCAATTAACAGGCTTGGATGGGGACCACTGCTTTGAAGTCCGATATCTCTGGTTCCCCAGGGCCAATTTTCAAAAATCTGGTACCCCTGGAAAGAGGGGACTCTCAGCTATCAGGCTAGGGCCCTTATACTCCTGGGGCCCTTGGGCAAGAGCCCATTGAGCCCATATGAAAAGACGGCCTTGGTTCTGAGAGTCTGTGTCGGCTACATTGGGGGTTCCTGTCCGTTTGCCAGTGTTTGTACCAGTTCCGTGAGTAGCGGCTTTGCCACGTCTGTCGGCCTAGGCCACAGTATTCTTTGGTTATATTTTGTTACTGGTGTTTTGCAGAGGGTTCTGCTTATGCTGTCACCGCCGGTACACAACAGTATTGTGTCGGCGAGTGGACAGCATTTCCTTGGTTGTTCTTTTCCTTTGGCGGCGTGCCGCACATATATTTAGTTTTAGGGTAGTTAGTAGCCCCTAGCTTTCTGTTGTTTTAGCCAGAGGTCCCCTTGTTATTATCCTGTCTCGGTTCACGCCTTGTCTCACGCTAAGACCTGGGAGCATCGGAGTTGGGCAGACATAATCCGCCCTTCAAACGCGGCTGCCGTGGGCCCAAGAAACCATAGTCACTTAGGCGTGAACTGACCACACGGGTAAAACAACGGAGGTAGGGTGCTAGGGGCTATTTCCACACCACACCTTATTTCAGCGTCACGTTCTGGTGCTCAGGACTCACTACGCAACATCTCCCTTGTTCTGAGCACCAGGAACCTAACACTTAGTATATATGCGCCTTAATGTATTGCCACTGTAAAATTCCACACCACCCCCAGTAACGTCCAACAAGCACCGGTCCACAGCTGGAAGTGTGAGACAGAGAGGAAAGTACAGCAGGACACATGGGGTGTCAGTCCGAGTTGTTCGCTCGTTGACGATTTTCGCAACGGAGCAATTAAGACAAAAATGCGCATGCGGTAAGTATTTTAGCACAAAACTTAGTAGATTTACTCATATCCAAACAAAGAATTTTCATAGTTGAAGTGATCGTAGTGTGATTGACAGGAAGTGGGTGTTTCTGGGCGGTAACTGACCGTTTTCTGGGAGTGTGCGGAAAAACGCCGGCGTGCCAGGATAAAACGCGGGAGTGTCTGGAGAAACGGGGGAGTGGCTGGCCGAACGCTGGGCGTGTTTGTGACGTCAAACCAGGAACGGAACTGACTGAACTGATCGCAGTGTAGGAGTAAGTCTGGAGCTACTCAGAAACTGCTAAGAAATTTCTATTCGCAATTCTGCTAATCTTTCGTTCGCAATTCTGCTATGCTAAGATACACTCCCAGAGGGCGGCTGCCTAGCATGTGTAATACTGCTAAAATCTGCTAGCGAGCGAACAACTCGGAATGACCCCCATTATGGAGTATTCTAAGTGCTCGCTGAGAGAAATACCCGCTTGGGAAATGTGGCTTCCGGGTTTGCTGGGTCTGCGTCCTTTCAGAGCCGAGAGGGCAATTACCTAGCAAACATGGCTGCCCGTGTGATCTCAGTGGCGAGAAAATGTTTTCCGTTATTAGATGGTATCAAATATTTGATTGTGATCCTTAACATGACATCAATTACCATCATTCATTTAATTCACTCTATAAATTCTTTTTTAGACTATATAACAAATCACACGTTTCATTTGCGATCAGGAAGCGTTATACCTGTTTATTTATTCTTTTAAATACAAAGATAAAACTACGTTGTTATTATACATTTTAATTGACCTCAATTTATCAATCAAGTCTACAAATAAAAAGGAGACCCCAGATCAGAAGCGCCATCCTTGAAAAAGGGCCCAATAGCCCGAAACGCGTTGGTTAGTGCTACGGAGACCGGATCCCACACTCCAGTACGTCATCTCCACCGCACCGACAGGTGAGAGAGGGAGAAGACTGCACGGGAACCAGCCGGACGGAGAAACGCCGCAAGTAGCATCGGAAAAGGTCAGCAGCGTAAGGGGCAGACAGCATTTGTCTAAACCCCTGCACACCTTCATTCCACGCGGCACTGGCCGTCGGCAATTACAGGGAACCCGAGGAGAACAGGATCGGATAGGGGGGTCATTCCGAGTTGATCGCTCGCTAGCAGGTTTTAGCAGCCGTGCAAATGCTATGCCGCCGCCCACTGGGAGTGTATTTTATCTTAGCAGAAGTGCGAACGAAAGGATCGCAGAGCGGCGGCATAATTTTTTTGTGCAGTTTTAGAGTAGCTCAATACCTACTCAGCGCTTGCGATGACTTCAGACTGTTCAGTTGCTGTTTTGAGGTCACAAACACGCCCTGCGTTCGCTCAGCCACGCCTGCATTTTTCCAGGCACGCCTGCATTTTTTCGAACACTCCCTGAAAACAGTTGACACCCAGAAACGCCCGCTTCATGTCAATCACCCTGCGGCCAGCAGTGCGACCCTGTGTGAAACTACATCGGTTGTTGTAA
Organism: Pseudophryne corroboree; assembly: GCF_028390025.1. NCBI lineage: Eukaryota > Metazoa > Chordata > Amphibia > Anura > Myobatrachidae > Pseudophryne > Pseudophryne corroboree. The sequence continues at coordinate 485,836,105 of NC_086451.1, forward strand.
TATTACTTCGCGCGTGCGCATTGCGCCGCATACGCATGCGCAGAAGTGGCTTTTTTTGCCTCATTGCTGCACAGAGGGCTGTAAAACATTGATTTTAACCCTTTTTTTTTCCTTACAGGTATTAACGCTTTCACAGCCATTTTGGCGCTCCCTTTTAGACCCTACTATTAGATGGTATCAGACAAGACTCTCAGGTGACCCCAACACTATGAAACTGCAACAATGTATCACCATCATTTCCCGTCTTCCTACAGCAGGTCCACCTGTTACATATGAGACATTGGGGGATATTCAGTTGTCCCCTCTAAATTTTTGCACCCCAAAAAATGGGATATTATTGAAATTTTTGCCCAATGTTTTTCATTCAATTATACCCGGCTTATTCGCACAGAAGTGTCCTGTTTTCTCACAGATACACATAAGGGATACGTTATATTATACGTTTATATATGTGTTGTCACTAAACAACGGGCTGATCGCGCTGGAAATCGGGGATTATCTGTCGTCTGTCTCAGGTATGTAGAAGGACTGCCGTCACCGGGGGCAATTGACTATCCCCTGGGGGCAGTAAATTACTGGGGCTAATTAAATATCCCCAAATGGACCTGATACAGCGGTGGATGAAGGTGCTGCCGTGATTGCGCCTTTGTGTTAATGCCGCGGCCAATGATCTTCCTGAGACATCCACTGACTGTAGCGCTAATCCGTCGCTGTGCGTATTAAGATGCACTATTGGTCGCACCATGGAACATTGCACCAGTGCTATGGAGGAGGAGATTCTCTATCTGAGCATGGCTGTCTGCGTCTTTATACGCAGTCGCTGATCGCAACACGTCCGCAAACCACCCCAATCTGGATAGCCACAGCCCTGTTGCCAACCAGAGACGCCCGCTGTGACCGCTGGTAATTCCGATCTGCACCTCTCAGTACCAACCACCAGGATTCAGACCATACTTGGACGGAGAAACCGCGCCTGCCACAGGGTTGCTGCAAGCTCAGATGGTGCGACCGCCTGTGGAATCTAAGGGCGCACAGGAAGGAAATGCTGTTTCTCAGGACGCAGATGCGACTGCGGCAAAGGACGTCTCAGAATCAGGCTCCGTCTCTCCAATTCAAGAAGTGAAACATTTTTAAGTTCAAACACTCTGCACACTGCGGAGACAGAGGGGGGGGGGGGGGGGTTAGAGGGGTGGGGGGGGGGGGGCAGAGGAGGGTCCCCTCCTCACTCATAAACCTTCCAGGAACATAAAGCATTGCATGGAGGTAATCAGCAATTCATCATACAGGCGAGGCACATTGCATTTAATGAGGTGACGGGGGCCCTCCTCAGCACCCCCTGGGCCCGGACGGACCTCCCCACCTATTGGAAGCTGAAAGCCATGTTTATAGCACACTTCCCAGATGAAGTAAGCTGGGGGGTCTGTAACGGCGGATCACGTAAACGTCTATATATGTCACATCATCAATGTGTCCGTCATCACCCGCAGTATTTATTACCCGTGTCCAATCTGCCATCCGCCGAGTGTTACAGCCATTGTAATGTAACGGTCATGATGCAGATCTGGCGCAGTCTGCGGCTGCCGGCGTCACTGAGACCCAAAAACCGACACAACCAATAGCTGACACAATCAGATTATTTCATCTGCAGTAACTAGGAGAACTAGACAGGCGGCAGAGAGATATATACCCGGGCAGAGAGATATATACCCGGGCAGAGTGATATATACCCGGGCAGAGTGATATATACCTGGGCAGAGTGATATATACCTGGGCAGAGTGATATATACCCGGGCAGAGCGATATATACCTGGGCAGAGTGATATTTACCCGGGCAGAGTGATATATATACCCGGACACATAGGAGTAATGGGGGCTGGCGGCCTGGCACCTCACTCTGATGCCCCCACTTAGCTCGGTAGTGCCTCTCATTTCTATGGGTGTCCTGGACACCCACACGTGTCGGCATTGCCGGCTGTTGGGATTCCGGTGTCAGTATCCTAAAGGCCAGGATCCCGTGAGCCGGCAAATTGATTGCGTCCCGGAGAGAGAGCTGTAATGTATGAGCGCTCTCCTCTGGTCCCCGTGGGAAGGGGGGGGGGGGGCAGAAGAGGGGTAAGTGGTGGAGAGACTTAGGGGGGAGGATTGGGGTATACGGCCGTTAAGTCAACACAACTTTGGTCGACAGTCATTGTGTCGGCCACAATAGGTCGACATGCGTTAGGTCGACAGGGTAACTAGGTTGACATGTCAAAAGTTTTTCTTAATTTTTTCGATTTTTCCATACTTGACGATCCACGTTGACTACGATTGGGAACGGTAACCTATGCCGAGTGCAGCAGTAGAGGAGTGAGGCACCTTGCCTGAAGCATGGCGAGCGAAGCAAGCCATGCGAGGGGACGAATTGGGGTTCCCCATCACTTTACGAAGAAAATGACACCAAAAAAAAGCCAAAAACCCATGTCAACCTTTTCACCTGTCGACCTGGTAGAGGTCGACCTAATGACCATGTCGACCTAATTACCCTGTCGACCTAACACATGTCGACTTATCATGGTCGACCCAATGACTGTTGACCTAACTTGAGTCGACCCAATGATCCATACCCGCAGTAAGAGTGAGGGGAGTGTGAATGAGGCCGACTGAGTGGAGGATGAAGGGTGGAGGAGGGTATGGAGAGGGAAGACAGGCCTGTGGAGAGGAGGGAAGGGTGGGGGAGTGTGAATGAGGCCCACTGAGTGGAGGATGAAGGGTGGAGGAGGGTAAGGAGAGGGAAGACAGGCCTGTGGAGAGGCGGGAAGGGTGAGGAGAGTGTGAATGAGGCCCACTGAGTGGAGGATGAAGGGTAGAGGAGGGTAAGGAGAGGGAAGACAGGCCTGTGGAGAGGCGGGAAGGGTGAGGTAGAGTGTGAATGAGGCCCACTGAGTGGAGGATGAAGGAAGGCGGAGGAGGGTAACGGAGAGGGAAGACAGGCCTGTGGAGAGGAGGGAAGGGTGAGCGGAGTGTGAATGAGGCCCACTGAGTGGAGGATGAAGGGTGGAGGAGGGTAAGGAGAGGGAAGACAGGCCTGTGGAGGGGAGGGAAGGCTGAGGGGAGTGTGAATGAGGCCCACTGAGTGGAGGATGAAGGGTGGAGGAGGGTAAGGAAAGGGAAGACAGGCCTGTGGAGAGGAGGGAAGGGTGAGGGGAGTGTGAATGAGGCCCACTGAGTGGAGGATGAAGGGTGGAGGAGGGTAAGGAGAGGGAAGATGGGCCTGTGGAGAGGAGGGAAGGGTGAGGGGAGTGTGAATGAGGCCCACTGAGTGGAGGATGAAGGGTGGAGGAGGGTAAGGAAAGGGAAGACAGGCCTGTGAAGAGGAGGGAAGGGTGAGGGCAGTGTGAATGAGGCCCACTGAGTGGAGGATGAAGGGTGGAGGAGGATAAGGAGAGGGAAGACAGGCCTGTGGAGAGGAGGGAAGGCTGAGGGGAGTGTGACTGAGGCCCACTGAGTGGAGGATAAAGGGTGGAGGAGGGTAAGGAGAGGAAAGACAGGCCTGTGGAGAGGAGGGAAGGCTGAGGGGAGTGTGACTGAAGCCCACTGAGTGGAGGATGAAGGAAGGTGGAGGAGGTTAAGGAGAGGGAAGACGGGCCTGTGGAGAGGAGAGAAGGGTGAGGGGAGTGTGAATGAGGCCCACTGAGTGGAGTATGAAGGGTGGAGGAGAATAAGGAGAGGAAAGACAGGCCTGTGGAGAGGAGGGAAGGGTGAGGGCAGTGTGAATGAGGCCCACTGAGTGGAGGATGAAGGGTGGAGGAGGGTAAGGAGAGGGAAGACAGGCCCATGGAGAGGAGGGAAGGGTGAGGGGAGTGTGAATGAGGCCCACTGAGTGGAGGATGAAGGAAGGTGGAGGAAGGTAAGGAGAGGGAAGACAGGCCTGTGGAGAGAAGGGAAGGGTGAGGGGAGTGTGAATGAGGCCCACTGAGTGGAGGATGAAGGGTGGAGGAGGGTAAGGAGAGGGAAGATGGGCCTGTGGAGAGGAGGGAAGGGTGAGGGGAGTGGGAATGAGGCCCACTGAGTGGAGGATGAAGGGTGGAGGAGGGTAAGGAGAGGGAAGACAGGCCTGTGGAGAGGAGGGAAGGGTGAGGGGAGTGTGAATGAGGCCCACTGAGTGGAGGATGAAGGGTGGAGGAGGATAAGCAGAGGGAAGACAGGCCTGTGGAGAGGAGAGAAGGGTGAGGGGAGTGTGAATGAGGCCCACTGAGTGGAGGATGAAGGAAGGTGGAGGAGGGTAAGGAGAGGGAAGACAGGCTTGTGGAGAGGAGAGAAGGGTGAGTGGAGTGTGAATGAGGCCCACTGAGTGGAGGATGAAGGAAGGTGGAGGAGGTTAAGGAGAGGGAAGACAGGCCTGTGGAGAGGAGAGAATGGTGAGGGGAGTGTGAATGAGGCCCACTGAGTGGAGGATGAAGGAAGGTGGAGGAGGTTAAGGAGAGGGAAGACAGGCCTGTGGAGAGGAGGGAAGGGTGAGGGGAGTGTGAATGAGGCCCACTGAGTGGAGGAGGGTAAGGAGAGGGAAGACAGGCCTGTGGAGAGGAGGGAAGGGTGAGGCGAGTGTGAATGAGGCCCACTGAGTGGAGGATGAAGGGTGGAGGAGGATAAGGAGAGGGAAGACAGGCCTGTGGAGAGGAGAGAAGGGTGAGGGGAGTGTGAATGAGGCCCACTGAGTGGAGGATGAAGGAAGGTGGAGGAGGGTAAGGAGAGGGAAGACAGGCTTGTGGAGAGGAGGGAAGGGTGAGGGGAGTGTGAATGAGGCCCACTGAGTGGAGGATGAAGGAAGGTGGAGGAGGTTAAGGAGAGGGAAGACAAGCCTGTGGAGAGGAGAGAAGGGTGAGGGGAGTGTGAATGAGGCCCACTGAGTGGAGGATGAAGGAAGGTGGAGGAGGTTAAGGAGAGGGAAGACAGGCCTGTGGAGAGGAGAGAAGGGTGAGGGGAGTATGAATGAGGCCCACTGAGTGGAGGATGAAGGTGGAGGAGGTTAAGGAGAGCGAAGACAGGCCTGTGGAGAGGAGGGAAGGGTGAGGGGAGTGTGAATGAGGCCCACTGAGTGGAGGATGAAGGTGGAGGAGGATAAGGAGAGGGAAGACAGGCCTGTGGAGAGGAGGGAAGGGTGAGGAGAGTGTGAATGAGGCCCACTGAGTGGAGGATGAAGGTGGAGGAGGGTAAGGAAAGGGAAGACAGGCCTGTGGAGAGGAGGGAAGGGTGACGGGAGTGTGAATGAGGCCCACTGAGTGGATGATGAAGGGTGGAGGAGGGTAAGGAGAGGGAAGACAGGCCTGTGGAGAGGAGGGAAGGGTGACGGGAGTGTGAATGAGGCCCACTGAGTGGAGGATGAAGGAAGGTGGAGGAGGGTAAGGAGAGGGAAGACAGGCTTGTGGAGAGGAGGGAAGGGTGAGGGGAGTGTGAATGAGGCCAACTGAGTGGAGGATGAGGGAAGGTGGAGGAGGTTAAGGAGAGGAAAGACAGGCCTGTGGAGAGGAGAGAAGGGTGAGGGGAGTGTGAATGAGGCCCACTGAGTAGAGGATGAAGGAAGGTGGAGGAGGTTAAGGAGAGGGAAGACAGGCCTGTGGAGAGGAGAGAAGGGTGAGGGGAGTATAAATGAGGCCCACTGAGTGGAGGATGAAGGTGGAGGAGGTTAAGCAGAGGGAAGACAGGCCTGTGGAGAGGAGGGAAGGGTGAGGCGAGTGTGAATGAGGCCCACTGAGTGGAGGATGAAGGTGGAGGAGGATAAGGAGAGGGAAGACAGGCCTGTGGAGAGGAGGGAAGGGTGAGGCGAGTGTGAATGAGGCCCACTGAGTGGAGGATGAAGGTGGAGGAGGGTAAGGAAAGGGAAGACAGGACTGTGGAGAGGAGGGAAGGGTGACGGGAGTGTGAATGAGGCCCACTGAGTGGATGATGAAGGGTGGAGGAGGGTAAGGAGAGGGAAGACAGGCCTGTGGAGCGGAGGGAAGGGTGACGGGAGTGTGAATGAGGCTCACTGAGTGGAGGATGAAGGGTGGAGGAGGGTAAGGAGAGGGAAGACAGGCCTGTGGAGAGGAGGGAAGGGTGACGGGAGTGTGAATGAGGCCCACTGAGTGGAGGATGAAGGAAGGTGGAGGAGGGTAAGGAGAGGGAAGACAGGCTTGTGGAGAGGAGGGAAGGGTGAGGGGAGTGTGAATGAGGCCCACTGAGTGGAGGATGAAGGAAGGTGGAGGAGGTTAAGGAGAGGAAAGACAGGCCTGTGGAGAGGAGAGAAGGGTGAGGGGAGTGTGAATGAGGCCCACTGAGTAGAGGATGAAGGAAGGTGGAGGAGGTTAAGGAGAGGGAAGACAGGCCTGTGGAGAGGAGAGAAGGGTGAGGGGAGTATGAATGAGGCCCACTGAGTGGAGGATGAAGGTGGAGGAGGTAAAGGAGAGGGAAGACAGGCCTGTGGAGAGGAGAGAAGGGTGAGGGGAGTATGAATGAGGCCCACTGAGTGGAGGATGAAGGTGGAGGAGGTAAAGGAGAGGGAAGACAGGCCTGTGGAGAGGAGAGAAGGGTGAGGGGAGTGTGAATGAGGCCCACTGAGTGGAGGATGAAGGAAGGTGGAGGAGGGTAAGGAGAGGGAAGACAGGCTTGTGGAGAGGAGGGAAGGGTGAGGGGAGTGTGAATGAGGCCCACTGAGTGGAGGATGAAGGAAGGTGGAGGAGGTTAAGGAGAGGGAAGACAAGCCTGTGGAGAGGAGAGAAGGGTGAGGGGAGTGTGAATGAGGCCCACTGAGTGGAGGATGAAGGAAGGTGGAGGAGGTTAAGGAGAGGGAAGACAGGCCTGTGGAGAGGAGAGAAGGGTGAGGGGAGTATGAATGAGGCCCACTGAGTGGAGGATGAAGGTGGAGGAGGTTAAGGAGAGCGAAGACAGGCCTGTGGAGAGGAGGGAAGGGTGAGGGGAGTGTGAATGAGGCCCACTGAGTGGAGGATGAAGGTGGAGGAGGATAAGGAGAGGGAAGACAGGCCTGTGGAGAGGAGGGAAGGGTGAGGAGAGTGTGAATGAGGCCCACTGAGTGGAGGATGAAGGTGGAGGAGGGTAAGGAAAGGGAAGACAGGCCTGTGGAGAGGAGGGAAGGGTGACGGGAGTGTGAATGAGGCCCACTGAGTGGATGATGAAGGGTGGAGGAGGGTAAGGAGAGGGAAGACAGGCCTGTGGAGAGGAGGGAAGGGTGACGGGAGTGTGAATGAGGCCCACTGAGTGGAGGATGAAGGGTGGAGGAGGGTAAGGAGAGGGAAGACAGGCCTGTGGAGAGGAGGGAAGGGTGACGGGAGTGTGAATGAGGCCCACTGAGTGGAGGATGAAGGAAGGTGGAGGAGGGTAAGGAGAGGGAAGACAGGCTTGTGGAGAGGAGGGAAGGGTGAGGGGAGTGTGAATGAGGCCAACTGAGTGGAGGATGAAGGAAGGTGGAGGAGGTTAAGGAGAGGAAAGACAGGCCTGTGGAGAGGAGAGAAGGGTGAGGGGAGTGTGAATGAGGCCCACTGAGTAGAGGATGAAGGAAGGTGGAGGAGGTTAAGGAGAGGGAAGACAGGCCTGTGGAGAGGAGAGAAGGGTGAGGGGAGTATGAATGAGGCCCACTGAGTGGAGGATGAAGGTGGAGGAGGTTAAGCAGAGGGAAGACAGGCCTGTGGAGAGGAGGGAAGGGTGAGGCGAGTGTGAATGAGGCCCACTGAGTGGAGGATGAAGGTGGAGGAGGATAAGGAGAGGGAAGACAGGCCTGTGGAGAGGAGGGAAGGGTGAGGCGAGTGTGAATGAGGCCCACTGAGTGGAGGATGAAGGTGGAGGAGGGTAAGGAAAGGGAAGACAGGCCTGTGGAGAGGAGGGAAGGGTGACGGGAGTGTGAATGAGGCCCACTGAGTGGATGATGAAGGGTGGAGGAGGGTAAGGAGAGGGAAGACAGGCCTGTGGAGCGGAGGGAAGGGTGACGGGAGTGTGAATGAGGCCCACTGAGTGGAGGATGAAGGGTGGAGGAGGGTAAGGAGAGGGAAGACCGGCCTGTGGAGAGGAGGGAAGGGTGACGGGAGTGTGAATGAGGCCCACTGAGTGGAGGATGAAGGAAGGTGGAGGAGGGTAAGGAGAGGGAAGACAGGCTTGTGGAGAGGAGGGAAGGGTGAGGGGAGTGTGAATGAGGCCCACTGAGTGGAGGATGAAGGAAGGTGGAGGAGGGTAAGGAGAGGGAAGACAGGCTTGTGGAGAGGAGGGAAGGGTGAGGGGAGTGTGAATGAGGCCCACTGAGTGGAGGATGAAGGAAGGTGGAGGAGGTTAAGGAGAGGGAAGACAAGCCTGTGGAGAGGAGAGAAGGGTGAGGGGAGTGTGAATGAGGCCCACTGAGTGGAGGATGAAGGAAGGTGGAGGAGGTTAAGGAGAGGGAAGACAGGCCTGTGGAGAGGAGAGAAGGGTGAGGGGAGTATGAATGAGGCCCACTGAGTGGAGGATGAAGGTGGAGGAGGTTAAGGAGAGCGAAGACAGGCCTGTGGAGAGGAGGGAAGGGTGAGGGGAGTGTGAATGAGGCCCACTGAGTGGAGGATGAAGGTGGAGGAGGATAAGGAGAGGGAAGACAGGCCTGTGGAGAGGAGGGAAGGGTGAGGAGAGTGTGAATGAGGCCCACTGAGTGGAGGATGAAGGTGGAGGAGGGTAAGGAAAGGGAAGACAGGCCTGTGGAGAGGAGGGAAGGGTGACGGGAGTGTGAATGAGGCCCACTGAGTGGATGATGAAGGGTGGAGGAGGGTAAGGAGAGGGAAGACAGGCCTGTGGAGAGGAGGGAAGGGTGACGGGAGTGTGAATGAGGCCCACTGAGTGGAGGATGAAGGGTGGAGGAGGGTAAGGAGAGGGAAGACAGGCCTGTGGAGAGGAGGGAAGGGTGACGGGAGTGTGAATGAGGCCCACTGAGTGGAGGATGAAGGAAGGTGGAGGAGGGTAAGGAGAGGGAAGACAGGCTTGTGGAGAGGAGGGAAGGGTGAGGGGAGTGTGAATGAGGCCAACTGAGTGGAGGATGAAGGAAGGTGGAGGAGGTTAAGGAGAGGAAAGACAGGCCTGTGGAGAGGAGAGAAGGGTGAGGGGAGTGTGAATGAGGCCCACTTAGTAGAGGATGAAGGAAGGTGGAGGAGGTTAAGGAGAGGGAAGACAGGCCTGTGGAGAGGAGAGAAGGGTGAGGGGAGTATGAATGAGGCCCACTGAGTGGAGGATGAAGGTGGAGGAGGTTAAGCAGAGGGAAGACAGGCCTGTGGAGAGGAGGGAAGGGTGAGGCGAGTGTGAATGAGGCCCACTGAGTGGAGGATGAAGGTGGAGGAGGATAAGGAGAGGGAAGACAGGCCTGTGGAGAGGAGGGAAGGGTGAGGCGAGTGTGAATGAGGCCCACTGAGTGGAGGATAAAGGTGGAGGAGGGTAAGGAAAGGGAAGACAGGCCTGTGGAGCGGAGGGAAGGGTGACGGGAGTGTGAATGAGGCCCACTGAGTGGAGGATGAAGGGTGGAGGAGGGTAAGGAGAGGGAAGACAGGCCTGTGGAGAGGAGGGAAGGGTGACGGGAGTGTGAATGAGGCCCACTGAGTGGAGGATGAAGGAAGGTGGAGGAGGTTAAGGAGAGGGAAGACAGGCTTGTGGAGAGGAGGGAAGGGTGAGGGGAGTGTGAATGAGGCCCACTGAGTGGAGGATGAAGGATGGTGGAGGAGGTTAAGGAGAGGGAAGACAGGCCTGTGGAGAGGAGAGAAGGGTGAGGGGAGTATGAATGAGGCCCACTGAGTGGAGGATGAAGGTGGAGGAGGTAAAGGAGAGGGAAGACAGGCCTGTGGAGAGGAGGGAAGGGTGAGGCAAGTGTGAATGAGGCCCACTGAGTGGAGGATGAAGGTGGAGGAGGTTAAGGAGAGCGAAGACAGGCCTGTGGAGAGGAAGGAAGGGTGAGGGGAGTGTGAATGAGGCCCACTGAGTGGAGGATGAAGGTGGAGGAGGATAAGGAGAGGGAAGACAGGCCTGTGGAGAGGAGGGAAGGGTGAGGAGAGTGTGAATGAGGCCCACTGAGTGGAGGATGAAGGTGGAGGAGGGTAAGGAAAGGGAAGACAGGCCTGTGGAGAGGAGGGAAGGGTGACGGGAGTGTGAATGAGGCCCACTGAGTGGATGATGAAGGGTGGAGGAGGGTAAGGAGAGGGAAGACAGGCCTGTGGAGAGGAGGGAAGGGTGACGGGAGTGTGAATGAGGCCCACTGAGTGGAGGATGAAGGGTGGAGGAGGGTAAGGAGAGGGAAGACAGGCCTGTGGAGAGGAGGGAAGGGTGACGGGAGTGTGAATGAGGCCCACTGAGTGGAGGATGAAGGAAGGTGGAGGAGGGTAAGGAGAGGGAAGACAGGCTTGTGGAGAGGAGGGAAGGGTGAGGGGAGTGTGAATGAGGCCAACTGAGTGGAGGATGAAGGAAGGTGGAGGAGGTTAAGGAGAGGAAAGACAGGCCTGTGGAGAGGAGAGAATGGTGAGGGGAGTGTGAATGAGGCCCACTGAGTAGAGGATGAAGGAAGGTGGAGGAGGTTAAGGAGAGGGAAGACAGGCCTGTGGAGAGGAGAGAAGGGTGAGGGGAGTATGAATGAGGCCCACTGAGTGGAGGATGAAGGTGGAGGAGGTTAAGCAGAGGGAAGACTGGCCTGTGGAGAGGAGGGAAGGGTGAGGCGAGTGTGAATGAGGCCCACTGAGTGGAGGATGAAGGTGGAGGAGGATAAGGAGAGGGAAGACAGGCCTGTGGAGAGGAGGGAAGGGTGAGGCGAGTGTGAATGAGGCCCACTGAGTGGAGGATGAAGGTGGAGGAGGGTAAGGAAAGGGAAGACAGGCCTGTGGAGAGGATGGAAGGGTGACGGGAGTGTGAATGAGGCCCACTGAGTGGATGATGAAGGGTGGAGGAGGGTAAGGAGAGGGAAGACAGGCCTGTGGAGCGGAGGGAAGGGTGACGGGAGTGTGAATGAGGCCCACTGAGTGGATGATGAAGGGTGGAGGAGGGTAAGGAGAGGGAAGACAGGCCTGTGGAGAGGAGGGAAGGGTGACGGGAGTGTGAATGAGGCCCACTGAGTGGAGGATGAAGGAAGGTGGTGGAGGAGGTTAAGGAGAGGAAAGACAGGCCTGTGGAGAGGAGAGAAGGGTGAGGGGAGTGTGAATGAGGCCCACTGAGTAGAGGATGAAGGAAGGTGGAGGAGGTTAAGGAGAGGGAAGACAGGCCTGTGGAGAGGAGAGAAGGGTGAGGGGAGTATGAATGAGGCCCACTGAGTGGAGGATGAAGGTGGAGGAGGTTAAGCAGAGGGAAGACAGGCCTGTGGAGAGGAGGGAAGGGTGAGGCGAGTGTGAATGAGGCCCACTGAGTGGAGGATGAAGGTGGAGGAGGGTAAGGAGAGGGAAGACAGGCCTGTGGAGAGAAGGGAAGGGTGAGGCGAGTGTGAATGAGGCCCACTGAGTGGAGGATGAAGGTGGAGGAGGGTAAGGAAAGGGAAGACAGGCCTGTGGAGAGGAGGGAAGGGTGACGGGAGTGTGAATGAGGCCCACTGAGTGGATGATGAAGGGTGGAGGAGGGTAAGGAGAGGGAAGACAGGCCTGTGGAGCGGAGGGAAGGGTGACGGGAGTGTGAATGAGGCCCACTGAGTGGAGGATGAAGGGTGGAGGAGGGTAAGGAGAGGGAAGACAGGCCTGTGGAGAGGAGGGAAGGGTGACGGGAGTGTGAATGAGGCCCACTGAGTGGAGGATGAAGGAAGGTGGAGGAGGGTAAGGAGAGGGAAGACAGGCTTGTGGAGAGGAGGGAAGGGTGAGGGGAGTGTGAATGAGGCCCACTGAGTGGAGGATGAAGGAAGGTGGAGGAGGTTAAGGAGAGGAAAGACAGGCCTGTGGAGAGGAGAGAAGGGTGAGGGGAGTGTGAATGAGGCCCACTGAGTAGAGGATGAAGGAAGGTGGAGGAGGTTAAGGAGAGGGAAGACAGGCCTGTGGAGAGGAGAGAAGGGTGAGGGGAGTATGAATGAGGCCCACTGAGTGGAGGATGAAGGTGGAGGAGGTAAAGGAGAGGGAAGACAGGCCTGTGGAGAGGAGGGAAGGGTGAGGCGAGTGTGAATGAGGCCCACTGAGTGGAGGATGAAGGTGGAGGAGGATAAGGAGAGGGAAGACAGGCCTGTGGAGAGGAGAGAAGGGTGAGGGGAGTGTGAATGAGGCCCACTGAGTGGAGGATGAAGGAAGGTGGAGGAGGTTAAGGAGAGGGAAGACAGGCCTGTGGAGAGGAGAGAAGGGTGAGGGGAGTGTGAATGAGGCCCACTGAGTAGAGGATGAAGGAAGGTGGAGGAGGTTAAGGAGAGGGAAGACAGGCCTGTGGAGAGGAGAGAAGGGTGAGGGGAGTATGAATGAGGCCCACTGAGTGGAGGATGAAGGTGGAGGAGGTAAAGGAGAGGGAAGACAGGCCTGTGGAGAGGAGAGAAGGGTGAGGGGAGTATGAATGAGGCCCACTGAGTGGAGGATGAAGGTGGAGGAGGTAAAGGAGAGGGAAGACAGGCCTGTGGAGAGGAGAGAAGGGTGAGGGGAGTGTGAATGAGGCCCACTGAGTGGAGGAGGAAGGAAGGTGGAGGAGGGTAAGGAGAGGGAAGACAGGCTTGTGGAGAGGAGGGAAGGGTGAGGGGAGTGTGAATGAGGCCCACTGAGTGGAGGATGAAGGAAGGTGGAGGAGGTTAAGGAGAGGGAAGACAAGCCTGTGGAGAGGAGAGAAGGGTGAGGGGAGTGTGAATGAGGCCCACTGAGTGGAGGATGAAGGAAGGTGGAGGAGGTTAAGGAGAGGGAAGACAGGCCTGTGGAGAGGAGAGAAGGGTGAGGGGAGTATGAATGAGGCCCACTGAGTGGAGGATGAAGGTGGAGGAGGTTAAGGAGAGCGAAGACAGGCCTGTGGAGAGGAGGGAAGGGTGAGGGGAGTGTGAATGAGGCCCACTGAGTGGAGGATGAAGGTGGAGGAGGATAAGGAGAGGGAAGACAGGCCGGTGGAGAGGAGGGAAGGGTGAGGAGAGTGTGAATGAGGCCCACTGAGTGGAGGATGAAGGTGGAGGAGGGTAAGGAAAGGGAAGACAGGCCTGTGGAGAGGAGGGAAGGGTGACGGGAGTGTGAATGAGGCCCACTGAGTGGATGATGAAGGGTAGAGGAGGGTAAGGAGAGGGAAGACAGGCCTGTGGAGAGGAGGGAAGGGTGACGGGAGTGTGAATGAGGCCCACTGAGTGGAGGATGAAGGGTGGAGGAGGGTAAGGAGAGGGAAGACAGGCCTGTGGAGAGGAGGGAAGGGTGACGGGAGTGTGAATGAGGCCCACTGAGTGGAGGATGTAGGAAGGTGGAGGAGGGTAAGGAGAGGGAAGACAGGCTTGTGGAGAGGAGGGAAGGGTGAGGGGAGTGTGAATGAGGCCAACTGAGTGGAGGATGAAGGAAGGTGGAGGAGGTTAAGGAGAGGAAAGACAGGCCTGTGGAGAGGAGAGAAGGGTGAGGGGAGTGTGAATGAGGCCCACTGAGTAGAGGATGAAGGAAGGTGGAGGAGGTTAAGGAGAGGGAAGACAGGCCTGTGGAGAGGAGAGAAGGGTGAGGGGAGTATGAATGAGGCCCACTGAGTGGAGGATGAAGGTGGAGGAGGTTAAGCAGAGGGAAGACAGGCCTGTGGAGAGGAGGGAAGGGTGAGGCGAGTGTGAATGAGGCCCACTGAGTGGAGGATGAAGGTGGAGGAGGATAAGGAGAGGGAAGACAGGCCTGTGGAGAGGAGGGAAGGGTGAGGCGAGTGTGAATGAGGCCCACTGAGTGGAGGATGAAGGTGGAGGAGGGTAAGGAAAGGGAAGACAGGCCTGTGGAGAGGAGGGAAGGGTGACGGGAGTGTGAATGAGGCCCACTGAGTGGATGATGAAGGGTGGAGGAGGGTAAGGAGAGGGAAGACAGGCCTGTGGAGCGGAGGGAAGGGTGACGGGAGTGTGAATGAGGCCCACTGAGTGGAGGATGAAGGGTGGAGGAGGGTAAGGAGAGGGAAGACAGGCCTGTGGAGAGGAGGGAAGGGTGAGGGGAGTGTGAATGAGGCCCACTGAGTGGAGGATGAAGGAAGGTGGAGGAGGTTAAGGAGAGGGAAGACAGGCTTGTGGAGAGGAGGGAAGGGTGAGGGGAGTGTGAATGAGGCCCACTGAGTGGAGGATGAAGGAAGGTGGAGGAGGTTAAGGAGAGGAAAGACAGGCCTGTGGAGAGGAGAGAAGGGTGAGGGGAGTGTGAATGAGGCCCACTGAGTGGAGGATGAAGGTGGAGGAGGTTAAGGAGAGGGAAGACAGGCCTGTGGAGAGGAGAGAAGGGTGAGGGGAGTGTGAATGAGGCCCACTGAGTGGAGGATGAAGGGTGGAGGAGGGTAAGGAGAGGGAAGACAGGCCTGTGGAGAGGAGGGAAGGGTGAGGGGAGTGGGAATGAGGCCCACTGAGTGGAGGATGAAGGGTGGAGGAGGGTAAGGAGAGGGAAGACAGGCCTGTGGAGCGGAGGGAAGGGTGACGGGAGTGTGAATGAGGCCCACTGAGTGGATGATGAAGGGTGGAGGAGGGTAAGGAGAGGGAAGACAGGCCTGTGGAGAGGAGGGAAGGGTGACGGGAGTGTGAATGAGGCCCACTGAGTGGAGGATGAAGGAAGGTGGTGGAGGAGGTTAAGGAGAGGAAAGACAGGCCTGTGGAGAGGAGAGAAGGGTGAGGGGAGTGTGAATGAGGCCCACTGAGTAGAGGATGAAGGAAGGTGGAGGAGGTTAAGGAGAGGGAAGACAGGCCTGTGGAGAGGAGAGAAGGGTGAGGGGAGTATGAATGAGGCCCACTGAGTGGAGGATGAAGGTGGAGGAGCTTAAGCAGAGGGAAGACAGGCCTGTGGAGAGGAGGGAAGGGTGAGGCGAGTGTGAATGAGGCCCACTGAGTGGAGGATGAAGGTGGAGGAGGGTAAGGAGAGGGAAGACAGGCCTGTGGAGAGAAGGGAAGGGTGAGGCGAGTGTGAATGAGGCCCACTGAGTGGAGGATGAAGGTGGAGGAGGGTAAGGAAAGGGAAGACAGGCCTGTGGAGAGGAGGGAAGGGTGACGGGAGTGTGAATGAGGCCCACTGAGTGGATGATGAAGGGTGGAGGAGGGTAAGGAGAGGGAAGACAGGCCTGTGGAGCGGAGGGAAGGGTGACGGGAGTGTGAATGAGGCCCACTGAGTGGAGGATGAAGGGTGGAGGAGGGTAAGGAGAGGGAAGACAGGCCTGTGGAGAGGAGGGAAGGGTGACGGGAGTGTGAATGAGGCCCACTGAGTGGAGGATGAAGGAAGGTGGAGGAGGGTAAGGAGAGGGAAGACAGGCTTGTGGAGAGGAGGGAAGGGTGAGGGGAGTGTGAATGAGGCCCACTGAGTGGAGGATGAAGGAAGGTGGAGGAGGTTAAGGAGAGGAAAGACAGGCCTGTGGAGAGGAGAGAAGGGTGAGGGGAGTGTGAATGAGGCCCACTGAGTAGAGGATGAAGGAAGGTGGAGGAGGTTAAGGAGAGGGAAGACAGGCCTGTGGAGAGGAGAGAAGGGTGAGGGGAGTATGAATGAGGCCCACTGAGTGGAGGATGAAGGTGGAGGAGGTAAAGGAGAGGGAAGACAGGCCTGTGGAGAGGAGGGAAGGGTGAGGCGAGTGTGAATGAGGCCCACTGAGTGGAGGATGAAGGTGGAGGAGGATAAGGAGAGGGAAGACAGGCCTGTGGAGAGGAGAGAAGGGTGAGGGGAGTGTGAATGAGGCCCACTGAGTGGAGGATGAAGGAAGGTGGAGGAGGTTAAGGAGAGGGAAGACAGGCCTGTGGAGAGGAGAGAAGGGTGAGGGGAGTGTGAATGAGGCCCACTGAGTAGAGGATGAAGGAAGGTGGAGGAGGTTAAGGAGAGGGAAGACAGGCCTGTGGAGAGGAGAGAAGGGTGAGGGGAGTATGAATGAGGCCCACTGAGTGGAGGATGAAGGTGGAGGAGGTAAAGGAGAGGGAAGACAGGCCTGTGGAGAGGAGAGAAGGGTGAGGGGAGTATGAATGAGGCCCACTGAGTGGAGGATGAAGGTGGAGGAGGTAAAGGAGAGGGAAGACAGGCCTGTGGAGAGGAGAGAAGGGTGAGGGGAGTGTGAATGAGGCCCACTGAGTGGAGGAGGAAGGAAGGTGGAGGAGGGTAAGGAGAGGGAAGACAGGCTTGTGGAGAGGAGGGAAGGGTGAGGGGAGTGTGAATGAGGCCCACTGAGTGGAGGATGAAGGAAGGTGGAGGAGGTTAAGGAGAGGGAAGACAAGCCTGTGGAGAGGAGAGAAGGGTGAGGGGAGTGTGAATGAGGCCCACTGAGTGGAGGATGAAGGAAGGTGGAGGAGGTTAAGGAGAGGGAAGACAGGCCTGTGGAGAGGAGAGAAGGGTGAGGGGAGTATGAATGAGGCCCACTGAGTGGAGGATGAAGGTGGAGGAGGTTAAGGAGAGCGAAGACAGGCCTGTGGAGAGGAGGGAAGGGTGAGGGGAGTGTGAATGAGGCCCACTGAGTGGAGGATGAAGGTGGAGGAGGATAAGGAGAGGGAAGACAGGCCGGTGGAGAGGAGGGAAGGGTGAGGAGAGTGTGAATGAGGCCCACTGAGTGGAGGATGAAGGTGGAGGAGGGTAAGGAAAGGGAAGACAGGCCTGTGGAGAGGAGGGAAGGGTGACGGGAGTGTGAATGAGGCCCACTGAGTGGATGATGAAGGGTAGAGGAGGGTAAGGAGAGGGAAGACAGGCCTGTGGAGAGGAGGGAAGGGTGACGGGAGTGTGAATGAGGCCCACTGAGTGGAGGATGAAGGGTGGAGGAGGGTAAGGAGAGGGAAGACAGGCCTGTGGAGAGGAGGGAAGGGTGACGGGAGTGTGAATGAGGCCCACTGAGTGGAGGATGTAGGAAGGTGGAGGAGGGTAAGGAGAGGGAAGACAGGCTTGTGGAGAGGAGGGAAGGGTGAGGGGAGTGTGAATGAGGCCAACTGAGTGGAGGATGAAGGAAGGTGGAGGAGGTTAAGGAGAGGAAAGACAGGCCTGTGGAGAGGAGAGAAGGGTGAGGGGAGTGTGAATGAGGCCCACTGAGTAGAGGATGAAGGAAGGTGGAGGAGGTTAAGGAGAGGGAAGACAGGCCTGTGGAGAGGAGAGAAGGGTGAGGGGAGTATGAATGAGGCCCACTGAGTGGAGGATGAAGGTGGAGGAGGTTAAGCAGAGGGAAGACAGGCCTGTGGAGAGGAGGGAAGGGTGAGGCGAGTGTGAATGAGGCCCACTGAGTGGAGGATGAAGGTGGAGGAGGATAAGGAGAGGGAAGACAGGCCTGTGGAGAGGAGGGAAGGGTGAGGCGAGTGTGAATGAGGCCCACTGAGTGGAGGATGAAGGTGGAGGAGGGTAAGGAAAGGGAAGACAGGCCTGTGGAGAGGAGGGAAGGGTGACGGGAGTGTGAATGAGGCCCACTGAGTGGATGATGAAGGGTGGAGGAGGGTAAGGAGAGGGAAGACAGGCCTGTGGAGCGGAGGGAAGGGTGACGGGAGTGTGAATGAGGCCCACTGAGTGGAGGATGAAGGGTGGAGGAGGGTAAGGAGAGGGAAGACAGGCCTGTGGAGAGGAGGGAAGGGTGACGGGAGTGTGAATGAGGCCCACTGAGTGGAGGATGAAGGAAGGTGGAGGAGGTTAAGGAGAGGGAAGACAGGCTTGTGGAGAGGAGGGAAGGGTGAGGGGAGTGTGAATGAGGCCCACTGAGTGGAGGATGAAGGAAGGTGGAGGAGGTTAAGGAGAGGAAAGACAGGCCTGTGGAGAGGAGAGAAGGGTGAGGGGAGTGTGAATGAGGCCCACTGAGTGGAGGATGAAGGTGGAGGAGGTTAAGGAGAGGGAAGACAGGCCTGTGGAGAGGAGAGAAGGGTGAGGGGAGTGTGAATGAGGCCCACTGAGTGGAGGATGAAGGGTGGAGGAGGGTAAGGAGAGGGAAGACAGGCCTGTGGAGAGGAGGGAAGGGTGAGGGGAGTGGGAATGAGGCCCACTGAGTGGAGGATGAAGGGTGGAGGAGGGTAAGGAGAGGAAAGACAGGCCTGTGGAGAGGAGAGAAGGGTGAGGGGAGTGTGAATGAGGTCCACTGAGTAGAGGATGAAGGAAGGTGGAGGAGGTTAAGGAGAGGGAAGACAGGCCTGTGGAGAGGAGAGAAGGGTGAGGGGAGTATGAATGAGGCCCACTGAGTGGAGGATGAAGGTGGAGGAGGTAAAGGAGAGGGAAGACAGGCCTGTGGAGAGGAGGGAAGGGTGAGGCGAGTGTGAATGAGGCCCACTGAGTGGAGGATGAAGGTGGAGGAGGATAAGGAGAGGGAAGACAGGCCTGTGGAGAGGAGAGAAGGGTGAGGGGAGTGTGAATGAGGCCCACTGAGTGGAGGATGAAGGAAGGTGGAGGAGGTTAAGGAGAGGGAAGACAGGCCTGTGGAGAGGAGAGAAGGGTGAGGGGAGTGTGAATGAGGCCCACTGAGTAGAGGATGAAGGAAGGTGGAGGAGGTTAAGGAGAGGGAAGACAGGCCTGTGGAGAGGAGAGAAGGGTGAGGGGAGTATGAATGAGGCCCACTGAGTGGAGGATGAAGGTGGAGGAGGTAAAGGAGAGGGAAGACAGGCCTGTGGAGAGGAGAGAAGGGTGAGGGGAGTATGAATGAGGCCCACTGAGTGGAGGATGAAGGTGGAGGAGGTAAAGGAGAGGGAAGACAGGCCTGTGGAGAGGAGAGAAGGGTGAGGGGAGTGTGAATGAGGCCCACTGAGTGGAGGAGGAAGGAAGGTGGAGGAGGGTAAGGAGAGGGAAGACAGGCTTGTGGAGAGGAGGGAAGGGTGAGGGGAGTGTGAATGAGGCCCACTGAGTGGAGGATGAAGGAAGGTGGAGGAGGTTAAGGAGAGGGAAGACAAGCCTGTGGAGAGGAGAGAAGGGTGAGGGGAGTGTGAATGAGGCCCACTGAGTGGAGGATGAAGGAAGGTGGAGGAGGTTAAGGAGAGGGAAGACAGGCCTGTGGAGAGGAGAGAAGGGTGAGGGGAGTATGAATGAGGCCCACTGAGTGGAGGATGAAGGTGGAGGAGGTTAAGGAGAGCGAAGACAGGCCTGTGGAGAGGAGGGAAGGGTGAGGGGAGTGTGAATGAGGCCCACTGAGTGGAGGATGAAGGTGGAGGAGGATAAGGAGAGGGAAGACAGGCCGGTGGAGAGGAGGGAAGGGTGAGGAGAGTGTGAATGAGGCCCACTGAGTGGAGGATGAAGGTGGAGGAGGGTAAGGAAAGGGAAGACAGGCCTGTGGAGAGGAGGGAAGGGTGACGGGAGTGTGAATGAGGCCCACTGAGTGGATGATGAAGGGTAGAGGAGGGTAAGGAGAGGGAAGACAGGCCTGTGGAGAGGAGGGAAGGGTGACGGGAGTGTGAATGAGGCCCACTGAGTGGAGGATGAAGGGTGGAGGAGGGTAAGGAGAGGGAAGACAGGCCTGTGGAGAGGAGGGAAGGGTGACGGGAGTGTGAATGAGGCCCACTGAGTGGAGGATGTAGGAAGGTGGAGGAGGGTAAGGAGAGGGAAGACAGGCTTGTGGAGAGGAGGGAAGGGTGAGGGGAGTGTGAATGAGGCCAACTGAGTGGAGGATGAAGGAAGGTGGAGGAGGTTAAGGAGAGGAAAGACAGGCCTGTGGAGAGGAGAGAAGGGTGAGGGGAGTGTGAATGAGGCCCACTGAGTAGAGGATGAAGGAAGGTGGAGGAGGTTAAGGAGAGGGAAGACAGGCCTGTGGAGAGGAGAGAAGGGTGAGGGGAGTATGAATGAGGCCCACTGAGTGGAGGATGAAGGTGGAGGAGGTTAAGCAGAGGGAAGACAGGCCTGTGGAGAGGAGGGAAGGGTGAGGCGAGTGTGAATGAGGCCCACTGAGTGGAGGATGAAGGTGGAGGAGGATAAGGAGAGGGAAGACAGGCCTGTGGAGAGGAGGGAAGGGTGAGGCGAGTGTGAATGAGGCCCACTGAGTGGAGGATGAAGGTGGAGGAGGGTAAGGAAAGGGAAGACAGGCCTGTGGAGAGGAGGGAAGGGTGACGGGAGTGTGAATGAGGCCCACTGAGTGGATGATGAAGGGTGGAGGAGGGTAAGGAGAGGGAAGACAGGCCTGTGGAGCGGAGGGAAGGGTGACGGGAGTGTGAATGAGGCCCACTGAGTGGAGGATGAAGGGTGGAGGAGGGTAAGGAGAGGGAAGACAGGCCTGTGGAGAGGAGGGAAGGGTGACGGGAGTGTGAATGAGGCCCACTGAGTGGAGGATGAAGGAAGGTGGAGGAGGTTAAGGAGAGGGAAGACAGGCTTGTGGAGAGGAGGGAAGGGTGAGGGGAGTGTGAATGAGGCCCACTGAGTGGAGGATGAAGGAAGGTGGAGGAGGTTAAGGAGAGGAAAGACAGGCCTGTGGAGAGGAGAGAAGGGTGAGGGGAGTGTGAATGAGGCCCACTGAGTGGAGGATGAAGGTGGAGGAGGTTAAGGAGAGGGAAGACAGGCCTGTGGAGAGGAGAGAAGGGTGAGGGGAGTGTGAATGAGGCCCACTGAGTGGAGGATGAAGGGTGGAGGAGGGTAAGGAGAGGGAAGACAGGCCTGTGGAGAGGAGGGAAGGGTGAGGGGAGTGGGAATGAGGCCCACTGAGTGGAGGATGAAGGGTGGAGGAGGGTAAGGAGAGGAAAGACAGGCCTGTGGAGAGGAGAGAAGGGTGAGGGGAGTGTGAATGAGGTCCACTGAGTGGAGGATGAAGGAAGGCGGAGAAGGGTAACGGAGAGGGCCTGTGGAGACTGAGAGGAGGGAAGAGTGGGGAGCGGGACAGGACAGTAGAGGAGAGGTCCCCAGGTGAATGCACCGAGTAAGGGAGGAGAATTTACACCTCGTCTCCTACGTCGCCCAGTACATGAGCATAATGGCGACTTCAGCTCAGAAAATGCTTCTTCTCATGATTTCATTTTTCATATTTATTTTATGACTTGGAAACATTGGCCCTCATTCCGAGTTGTTCGCTCGCAAGTTGCTTTTAGCAGCTTTGCACACGCTAAGCCGCCGCCTACTGGGAGTGAATCTTAGCTTCTTAAAATTGCGAACGAAAGATTCGCAATATTGCGATTACACATCTCGTAGCAGTTTCTGGGTAGCTCCAGACTTACTCGGCATCTGCGATCATTTCACTGCTTGTCGTTCCTGGTTTGACGTCACAAACACACCCAGCGTTCGCCCAGACACTCCCCCGTTTCTCCAGCCACTCCCGCGTTTTTCCCAGAAACGGTAGCGTTTTTTCACACACACCCATAAAACGGCCAGTTTCCGCCCAGAAACACCCACTTCCTGTCAATCACATTACGATCACCAGAACGAGGAAAAAGCCGTGAGTAAAATTCCTAACTGCATAGCAAATTTACGTGGCGCAGTCGCAGTGCGGACATTGCGCATGCGCACTAAGTGGAAAATCGCTGCGATGCGAAGAAATTTACCGAGCGAACAACTCGGAATGAGGGCCATTGTTCCGTCATTAGGACAATAATGTGTAGATAAACCATAACTGCTCATTGCAGCTTACAGAGAACGTCCCCAACCGGAGAAACATGTGTGACTGTTTAACTGTAGTATTATGTGTTTACCGTATACCCTGTGATACAAGCTCCTCCACGGCATTACTGTAGGTGGCGCTCCATGCCTAAGTGACAATGACAATAATTCATGCTGTGTTGGCTGCTGTGCGCTGCCATATTACTCACCTTCTCTGTTTGGGTTCTTACTGAGCCCTCATATACAGGTGAATGGCTTCAAAATGTATTAGATTATTATTATTATTATTATTATTATTATTATTATTATCTCCTATATAATAGCCCAGATCTGTGACTTTGTGCTTCATTTGCTAACGCTGGGCGGAGTCACAACACTGGGCGGAGTTAGTCAAATGAGTCACAGATCTGGGCAAATCTATAGGAGACTAGGAGCAGGAGCAGATAGTATGGGCATGGCACAGGCAGGGGTGCACACCTCCCAACTTTCTTCAGGCAGACAGGGGTGCATACCTCCCAGCTTTCTTCAGGCAGACAGGGGTGCATACCTCCCAGCTTTCTTCAGGCAGACAGGGGTGCATACCTCCCAGCTTTCTTCAGGCAGACAGGGGTGCATACCTCCCAGCTTTCTTCAGGCAGACAGGGGTGCATACCTCCCAGCTTTCTTCAGGCAGGAGGGACACACGTACAGCAAAAAGGGGGTATGGCCAACGGGAAAGGGGGCGTGGCTTCGCGGGTGGACCTGCGATCGCGAGCCACGCCCCTGTTTTCGTCAGTGAGGGGGCATGCCCAGTGCTCTGTGAGCTGCTGGCATGCCCCCAGCGGCGGATAATGAGTCCGGGGGGCTCAGGGCACTTGAGACAGGAACCCTATCTCATTGCTGTGCCTGCTGTGGGTTTGGGGGCGTGTCCTAATTGCGGCCCTCGTGGCCACGCCCCCTTATGCAAATTCTGTTTGTTTGTTTTTATGGGATTTTGGCCCCTCAGCTAGGGGTAAATCCAGAGGGGGTGGTTGCTCCCCCCTACACACCCGCACAGGGAGAAGAAAGCAGGGAGACTGCTGCCTCCCTGCAACACCACAGACCTGCCTATATGCAGCAGCGTGTGCTGACTGTAGCACAATGCTGCCGCTGTTGCTGGCAGGACGGGGGGGGAGCTTCTGAGCTGGGACAGAGCTACTCCAGCCGGGGGGCCCCCTAAAACTGTGGGGCTAACGGTACGTACCCCTGCCCCCCCCCCCTTAATCCGGCTCTGCTGCTGGAACCCCCCCTTAATCCGTACCCCCTGATGCCCCCTCTCCCTCTGTCTCCACTAAATAGACGCTGTGCGCATGCTAAGCAGAACAGCGAGTACAGGAGCTTTTCAACTGCCCCCCCCCCACCGCGGGACACTGCGGCCCGCGGGTGGGACAGTGGGACAGACCCCAAAAAATGGGACTGTCCCACAAAAATTGGGACAGTGGTGAGGTATGGGGGTGTGTGGGGGGGTATGCCAGACAGACGGGCACCGGCTCACTGTGTGCTTGACCCCCCACCTCAGCATACTCAGCAGGGGCTCTCTGGCGCGGAGGAGCGTCACTTTCTGCCACATTCCACGCTTCTTAGCTGCAGTTTTGTGGGGCACCTGCTGCTGTGCAGGTTCCGTACTGCCTCTGTTATCTCCAACCCCGGCAACCCCACCGCTAGCTGCAGCGCTGCCGCCCACAGTGAGGTGCGCCCAGCTCCTTCACACACTTTAGCCGGCGGGCAGCGCTGCAGAAGTCCGCGCTGCTTGCAGGCTCCGACCCCCTCCTCCCTCCAGCCACAGCGTCTCCTGGGGGCTAACCAGTCACTCCCAGTCTCCCCTTACCACAGTGCCCGGCAGCCGCGCGAGGTCTGCGCTGTGTGACTGAGGAGTGGGGGGAGGGATGTGGACGGGCAGAGGAAGCAGGACTCCAGCCTGAGAGAGTCAGCCATGCCAAGTCTCCACCAGCAGCAGATCCCAACAGGTTGGAGTGGAACCTCAGCAGCCAGCAGCAGTGACTCCGGTAAGACACATCTGTCTGTCACCACTGTCCTGTCCCTAATACCAATCTCTCCCGTGCCCTGTGTTCTGCCCTAATACCAATCTCTCCCGTGCCCTGTGTTCTGTCATGTCCCTGTCACCCCTGGCCTTGCCCTGTCACCCTTATCCTGGCCCTTTCACCCCTATCCTGGCCCTGTCACCCTTATCCTGGCCCTGTGACCCCTATCCTGGCCCTGTCAACCAAATCCTGGTCCTGCCGCCCCTATCCTGGCCCTGTCACCCCTATCCTGGCCCTGTCACCCCTATCCTGTCCCTGTCACCCCTGTCCTTGCCCTGTCACCAGGGCCGGATCTAGGGGGGGGCGAAGGGGGCGACCGCCCCCCCCAACACAGTCATAGCCACGCCCACTTTTGAGCAGAAGAGAGATCTCCGGGGAGAGCCTGAGGCAGAACGATGTGCTGCAGCATATACCACAGCAGCATAGAAGAGCCAGGAAAGCAAGGGTTACAGAGCATTTGCCCCTCACTTGCTGGTGTGTGGGTACTAGGGCTAATAAATACAATTACCCCATAGCACAGTCACATGTACAAAGAACAATCACAAAGCTCTATCTCAGTCTCACTCAAAAAGTTCAGTCAGAATTGAGAGGAGGAGGAGTTAGGATTGCAGATGGGAGGAGTTGGGACTTGTAGAGGGAGGAGTCAAGATTAAACAGTAAATCTCCCCCCCTAAAGAAAAGTCTAGATCCGTCCCTGCCTGTCACCCCTGTCCTGGCCCCGTCACCTCTGTTCTGACCCCGTCACCCCTGTCCTGGCCCTGTTACTGCATACCCTCCAACTACCTTTTTGGCAGGTACAGTACCCGCAGCGCCTCCAGACCCCTCCCCAATGCACCACACCTCCGCACCTTCCCCTCCACCACATGCGACACTCCACCCCTCCCCCACACGCTGTGCCTCCAGACCCCCTACACCACCAGCGGCTCCCACTCCCCGACCCCTCCACCACCCACAGCACCTTCAGACCCCCTCCACCATCCACCCCCCATATATGTCTCCTCCCACACCTGCCCCCCTCCACCCACAGCATCTGCAGACACCCTCCTCCATTCGCGGTCCCCCCTCACCCACCCACGGCACCTCCGCACCTGCCCCTCCACCACCTGCAGCGCCTACGGACCCCCTTCTCCGTCCGCTGCACCACCCGCACCTGCCTCTCCCCCACCACGGTGCCTCCGGACCCCCTACCCCACCCCCGGCATCCCCGCACCTTCCCATTCCACAGCACCTCCGGAACCCTTCACCCATCTGCAACATCCCTGCACCTGCCCCTCCCCCGTGGCACCCCTGCCCCTCCCCCACCGGCAGTGCTTCCGGACCCCTCCCCCATCTACAGCCCCCACTCTTCTGTCTCTGCCCCACCCGCAGCACCTCCCAACCCTTCCCCATACGGGCCCCCCCGCATCTGCCCCCCTCCACCTGCAGCATCTACAGACACCCTCCCCCATCCGCAGTCCCCCCCGCACCCGCTACATTCTGTACATCGTGCCCTGCAGGTGCTGTTCACGCCGTCGCAAGGGGCTGCGCCTCTTTCACCATCGCACGCCCTTTCATTGTGCAATATTTAACCACTAACAAAGGAATGCAGGTAATACTCCATATAATACAAATATTGAACCCCATATAGGCATGCAAGGGTTAAAGGGGCGTAGCCCCTTGCGACAGTCTGAAGAGCGCCCGTAGGGCGCGATGAAGCACCTAGTTATTATATAAATCTACTACTGCGTCTGCGAGTTTATGAAAATGGCTACAATCTCTTTCCCCTGTGTACACCCACGTGGCGGAACGTGCCAGCACTGAGACGCTGACTTTGTGCGCCTTTACACGCTGCCATCGGACGCACCTGCCCCATGCTGCTACTGCGCCTCTGTGCATACACGCTATGGCGGATGCGTGCTCCGTGTGACATCCGCAGGTGGAAAACGTGGACCACTTGTGCGACTAGCGGCATTGTGTCCTAATCACAATCAGGCCCAGGACTAGAGAATATATGTGGGGGAATCTACAATCTAGTGCCCCAGCCCCACGCCAGGCCAGCGTCAACCTCAGCGTAAGCCCCACGCTAGCCCAGCATCAACCCCCTGCCAGCTCAGCGTCAGCCCGATGTTAGCCTGACGTCAGCCCCAGCACCAGCCTAGCGTGATCCTCACGCCAGCCCAGCGTGATTCTCACGAGAGCCACATGCCAGCCCAGTATCAGCACCATGTTAACCCAGCGTGATCCTCACGCCAGCCCCACGCCAGCCCAGCGTGATTCTCACCAGAGCCCCACGCCAGCCCAGCGTGATTCTCACCAGAGCCCCACGCCAGCCCAGCGTGATTCTCACCAGAGCCCCACGCCAGCCCAGCGTGATTCTCACCAGAGCCCCACGCCAGCCCAGCGTGATTCTCACCAGAGCCCCACGCCAGCCCAGCGTGATTCTCACCAGAGCCCCACGCCAGCCCAGCGTGATTCTCACCAGAGCCCCATGCCAGCCCAGTATCAGCACCATGCTAACCCAGCGTGATCCTCACGCCATCCCCACTCCAGCCCAGCGTGATTCTCACCAGAGCCCCACGCCAGCCCAGCGTGATTCTCACGAGAGCCACATGCCAGCCCTGCGTGATCCTCACGTCAGCCCCACGCCGGCCCAGCATCAGCCCCAGCGTCAGCCTTACCCCAGCCCAGCGTCAGCCTTACCCCAGCTCAACGCCAGTCCCACGCCAGCCCCAGCCCAGCGTCAGCGCTCTCGCCTCCTCGCCCCTCTCTTACAGCTCCTTTCTTTCTTCTTAGCTTGTGCTGAGAATTTGATAATTTTGTATCTAAGGAAAGTAGAGAAAGAACAGGAAGGGCTCCGGTTACCCTCAAACTGGAGAAAATGAATCTTGATTAAAGCATTTCCCGCACTCGGAGAGGGTCCAGGTGAACTCTGGACGTCCTGATTAGTGCTAACGTGTGCTCGCTGTGATGTTGGTACCAGGCTAGATGTGACCGTAAGCAGCTGGGACGGTGTAATGTAGCGGAATGCTGACAGCTCTTCGGAGATACACCGCAGTGTGTGAGCCGCGTTACAGTCTCGCAAGGGCCTGAGGGAACGTCCCTCAGCTGTCAGTCCTAATAAGAGAGGGACTCAGTGAGATGTAAATAGATCCCCTGAATGACAGGGTCCCACCGTGCAGCTGGAGCAGGGAAGCGTTGCATTAGGAAAGATTATTACCAGGATCTGATATTTCATGACCAATTACAGGGTTTGCTGTTTAAAGAGACCTCTTATGGGTTATCCTAAATGTGATTTATAGATTAAATGTTCTTTGCTTTCTATAGATGTCAGGTGTCTACTGCCTCACACCCCTGAGGTCTTGAGTTCAGTTCCTGTCAATACAAACTGCAAAACCCTATCAGTGTGGAGTTTGTATGTTCTTCCCCTGAGCCTGGGCAATGAGTTGAGCTGTCACTATGATGTAATGAATATTATGGAGTCTGGGATGAGAAGATCCAAGCAGTAGAGTTGGGCAGAGAACGGTGAGGTAGGTGGGCAGCAGGTCCAGGCAGTAGAGTTGGGCAGAGAACGGTGAGGGAGGTGGGCAGAAGGTCCAGGCAGTAGAGTTGGTCAGGAATTGGAGAAGGAGGTGGGCAGAAGGTCCAGGCAGTAGAGTTGGACAGCGAACGGTGGGGGAGGTGGGCAGAAGATCCAGGCGGAAGAGTTGAGCAGAGAATGGTGAGGGAGGTAGGCAGATGGTCCAGGCAGTAGAGTTGGGCAGAGAACGGTGAGGGAGGTGGGCAGAAGGTCCAGGCAGTAGAATTGGGCAGAGAACAGTGAGGGAGGTGGGCAGAAGGTACAGACAGTAGAATTGGGCAGAGAACAGTGAGGGAGGTGGGCTGAGGGTCCAGGCAGTAGAGTTGGGCAGAGAACGGTGAGGGAGGTGGGTAGAAGGTCCAGGCAGTAGAGTTGGGCAGAGAACAGTGAAGTATGTGGGCAGAAGGTCTAGGCAGTAGAGTTGGGCAGAGAACGGTGAGTTAGGTGGGCAGAAGGTGTAGGCAGTAGAGTTGGGCAGAGAATGGTGGGGTAAGTGGGTAGAAGGTCCAGGCAGTAGAGTTGGGCAGAGAATGGTGGGGTAAGTGGGTAGAAGGTCCAGGCAGTAGAGTTGGGCAGAGACCAGTGAGGGAGGTGAGCAGAAGGTCCAGAAAGTAGAGTTGGTCAGAGAACAGTGAGGTAGGTGGGCAGAAGGTCTAGGCAGTAGAGTTGGGCAGAGAATGGTGGGGTAGGTGGGTAGAAGGTCCAGGCAGTAGAGTTGGGCAGAGAACGGTGAGGGAGGTGGGCAGAAGGTCCAGGCAGTAGAGTTGGGCAGAGAACGTGAGGGAGGTGGGCAGAAGGTCCAGGCGGTAGAGTTGGGCAGAGAATAGTGAGGTAGGTGGGCAGAAGATCCAAGCAGTAGAGTTGGGCAGAGAAGGGTGAGGTAGGTGGGCAGAAGGCCCAGGCAGTAGAGTTGGGCAGAGAAGGGTGAGGTAGGTGGGCAGAAGGCCCAGGCGGTAGAGTTGGGCAGAGAAGGGTGAGGTAGGTGGGCAGAAGGCCCAGGCAGTAGAGTTGGGCAGAGAAGGGTGAGGTAGGTGGGCAGAAGGCCCAGGCAGTAGAGTTGGGCAGAGAAGGGTGAGGTAGGTGGGCAGAAGGCCCAGGCGGTAGAGTTGGGCAGAGAACGGTGAGGTAGGTGGGCAGAAGGTCCAGGCAGTACAGTAAGTAAATGAGAGGTAGAACATGTGTTTTGTGGCCAGTAAGAGGATACACAGAGGGGAGAATACACCATGGATTTATATTTTTTAGTACTGTATATCTATATATTGGGTGGTGAATCTGTGGCGAGGAACGCCCATACCCCCACCAAACCTAAATCATCTCTCATATGCCATACGTGAGCCAGGTGTCAGGGTAACACTACTCTCCACCCAGCGCTCTCTGCAGTCACAAGCTAACCTGTCCTTATACCACTCTGATCCCATGTGAATCCCATCTGATCCCATGTGAATCTATATATCTCTGATTTCTCTCCCCCACCCCCCAGAATATAACTATATAATGGGGGTAAGGTGCAACCAAGGGATTTCTGGACTCTTCAGAGTCAGGGAGATTGCTGCTATTTCAGGAGTCTCCCTGACAATCAGGGAGAGGTGGGCAGTATGACTTTTACCGGTCTCACTGGGTGGGTGGAGGATCCCAGTCATTGTGACACCCACATTATTAAACTGCACGGGCGGGCCCCATTACAGCAACCTCCCCAGGTATATACAGATGGAGCCATGCTCATCTTGCTGTGATGCGGCTTTCTGCATGGCATGCCTGGATGCGACTATTCGCAGACGGCGATTACTCCATTATTTCCTAATGCGTGTAGTCACAGCCCGTCGCGCCATGCAGCAGTACGATGAGCCTGGCTCCATCTGTGCATCTGCCCCGGGATGGATATAACACAATCTGCAGGGTAACAGGAGAAATCACTGCAGAGTAATGTGACTAGGGGCCTAATTTTGGGGGTCATTCCCAGTTGATCGCTCGCTAGCAACTTTTTGCAGCGCAGCGATCATTTCAACCGCGGCTAAACTGTGCACCGCATTGCGCAGGCGCGTCGTACGAGTACAAAATGGTTCATTGCTGAGCAATGGATTTAACGAAGAATCCATTCGCACAGCCGATCGCAAGGTGACTGACAGGAAGACGGCGTTTATGGGTGTCAACTGACCGTTTTCAGGAAGTGGTTGGAAAAACGCAGGTGTGCCCAGGTGTTTGCAGGGCGGGTGTCTGACGTCAAATCCGGGACCAGACAGGCTGAAGTGATCGCAGCGACTGAGTAGTTCTGGGCTACTTAGAAACTGCACTAAATTTATTCGGGCCGTTCGGCAGCACAGGTGATCGCACACTTGCAAAGCGAGAATACACTCCCCCATAGGCGACGACTATCTGATCGCAAGCCAGCAAAAAGTTGCTAGCGAGCGATCAACTCAAAATGACCCCCTTAGACCTGATCGTAGCAGAAAATTTGTTAGCAGTTGGGCAAAACCATGTGCACTGCAGGTGGGGCAGATGTAACATGTGCACTGCAGGGAGGGGAGGCAGATGTAACATGTGCAGAGAGAGTTAGATTTGGGTGGGGTGTGTTCAAACTGAAATCTAAATTGCAGTGTAAAAATAAAGCAGCCAGTATTTACCCTGCACAGAAACAATATAACCCACCCAAATCTAACTCTCTCTGCACATGTTACATCTGCCCCCCCCTGCACTGCATATGGTTTTGCCCATATGCTAACAAATTTGCTGCTGCGATCAGGTCTGAATTATCCCCCTTGAGTCTTCCTGTTAGTAATATGAGTTTTCCTTTTGGAGTTACCTGGAATAAGGGAGATAACACAAAAGCTCTGGATTACTGTAGGTTTAGAATGTGTCTGGTGAGATGAGTTATTCTGCCTCTGCATGAGAACATGAAGAGCGCCCCCTGGTGCACTGCGCCTCACATCACAGAGACAGATGTCTACGCTTATTTATGATATCATGGAAACTTCTCTTCTGGCAATCTGTGGAATTTATTAATATTTATTTATATAGCGCCAGCGTATTCCAATGCGCTTTCCAACAGGGAACAAAACAGTCATAGAGCAGTAATAAACCAAGGCAGGGTGCAGACATAGAGGTCAGAGGGCCCTGCTCGCCGGCTTACACCCTATAGGGAAACAGACATCTGATACATAAGGATAAGTGATACTACAGCTGTAAGTCGGCATTTTGGTGCCCAGTGTAAGAAAGAGATTTGGTGCTCCGTGCCACCATAATTTAAATGGGGACAGCGCGAACCAAAAAGGGCGTGTTCTCACAGGGAAGGGGCGTGGCCACACAATACCCCAATTCAAATTACAACACACAGTAGTGCAACCTTATTCAGATCGTACACTCAGTACACACTCAGCACACACTCAGCTTACACTCATCTTACACTCAGCACACACACAGCGTACATGCACCTTACACTCAGCATACACTCAGCTTACACTCAGAATACACTCAGCACACACTCAGTGTACATGCACCTTACACTCAGCACACACTCAGCTTACACTCAACGTACATGCACCTTACACTCAGCACACACTCAGCTTACACTCAGCGTACATGCACCTTACACTCAGCATACACTCAGCTTACACTCAGCATACACTCATCTTACACTCAGTGTACACTCAGCATACACTAAGCACACACTCAGCACACACTCCTCTTACACTCAGCATACACTCAGTTTAAACTCAGCATACACTCATCTTACACTCAGCATACACTCATCTTACACTCAGCGTACATGCACCTTACACTCAGCTTACACTCAGCACACACTCAGCATACACTCATCTTACTCTCAGCGTACACTCAGCATACACTCAGTTTACATGCAATTTACACTCAGCATACACTCAGCGCATACTCAGCATACACTCAGTTTACACTCAGTATACATGCATCTTACACTCAGTATACACTCATTATACACTCAGCACACACTCAGTTTACACTCAGAATACACTCAGTTTACACTCATTTTACATGCAACTTACACTCAGCATACACTCAGCGCATACACAGCATACACTCAGTTTACACTCAGTATACATGCATCTTACACTCAGTATACACTCATCATACACTCAGCATACACTCAGTTTACATTCACTTTACATGCAATTTACACTCAGTTTACACTCAGCGTACACTCAGTATACATTCAGTTTACTCTCAGCATACACTCAGCGTACATGCAGCTTACACTCACCCTGAGTATAAGATGCATGTATGCTGAGTGTATGCTGAGTATAAGGTGAGTGTATGCTGAGTGACTCAGCATACACTCAGCATACACTCAGTTTAAACTCAGCGTACATGCAGGTTACACTCAGCGCACACTCAGCATACACTCAGCACACATTCAGCATAAACTCAGTATACAGTACACTCAGTAGTCAGTACACACTCAGTTTACACTCAGCATACACTCAGCTTGCACTCAGCACACACTCATTTTACACTCAGTGTACATGCAGCAAACACTCAGCGCACACTCAGCATACACTCAGCACACATTCAGCATAAACTCAGTATACACTCAGTAGTCAGTACACACTCAGTTTACACTCAGCATACACTCAGCTTGCACTCAGCACACACTCAGTTTACACTCAGTGTACATGCAGCAAACACTCAGCACACACTCAGCATACACTTAGCTTTCACTCAGCACACACTCAGTTTATACTCAGCATAGTCCCAGCTTTCACTCAGCATACACTCAGCATACACTCAGTGCACACTCAGCACACATTCAGCCAGTGTCGGACTGGGGAATGAAGGGCCCACCGGGGGATGCTGTTGTAGGGACCCAAGCTTATGGGTGTGGCCAGGCTCCAGTGGGGGCGTGGCCAGCCACCACAGAGGTTTGACTACCATTACAGAGTACATGTTCTGTGCCCCTTGGTAAATATATAATAACCCATATTCTTGTGAAGTATAATGTAACATAAGTATAATGCATAATTCATGTGCACTAGGACACAGTCTGGAACCTGATCCCTAGAGGAGGAGGAGGAGGGGCCACAGGCAGTGGGGCCCACCGGTGGTTTCCCCTGTTCCCCTGTGGGCCAGTCCGACCCTGGATTCAGCTTACACTCAGCATACTCTCAGCGCACACTGGGGGTCATTCCGAGTTGATCGCCCGCTATGGTTTTTCGCAGCGCAGCGATTATGGTAGAACGGGGCTAATCTGCGCATGCGTATGCACCGCAATGCACAGGCGCGTCGTACAAGTACAAAGAGCATCGTGGCATTGCACAGGTTCTAGCGACACTTCCAGTCGCATTGGCGGACGCAAGGAGATTGACAGGTAGTAGGAGTCTCTGGGTGTCAACTGACCGATTTCGGGGAGTGTTTGGAGAAACGCAGGCGTGGCCGGGCGTTTACTGGGCGGGTATCTGACGTCATTACCGTGTCACTCGTCGCAGCAATCACGCACAGAATAAGTAACTACAGGGCTGGTCTTGTTCTGCACAAAATGTTTTTGCTGCCGCTCTGCTGCACAGGCGTTCGCACTCCTGCAAAGCGAAAATACACTCCCACGTGGGCGGCGACTATGCGTTTGCACGGCTGCTAAAAGTAGCTAGCAAGCGATCAACTTGGAATGAGGGCCACTCATCTTACATTCAGCGTACATTTAGCATACACTCAGAGCACACTCAGCGTACATGCAGCATACACTCAGTGTATCCTTAAGGTCCGGTATATGGTGGGGACAGGATCTGAGTCTGGTTGAGCACATAGTGTATGATTGGCAGCCGCCAACGCTGGTTTCGCCTATAACATTGGCTATAAATAATGTGAATTGGTCCTGGACACCAATCCAAGGCCCCCCTGCAAGTGCCCTGAGACGCCCCAGGGTACACGGCACACAGTGTGAGAACCACGGGTCTAGCGTGTACCCAGCGTAATGATTGCAGCTGGTCTGTGGGTTACAGCTCCCAGCTCCACTTCTGCAGAACATTGCAACAATGTAATGTGAGTGACCTCACACACACACAGGACAGCAGCAGCGGTGAGCAGCAGGGGAAGGGAAGGGGGGCATGTATACCTGGCACTGGGGGCATATCTGGCACTGGGGGCATATCTGGCATTGGGGGCATATCTGGCACTCGGCGGGACATGTGTATCTGGCACTGGGGGCATATCTGGCACTGGGGGCATATCAGGCACTGGGGGCATATCTGACACTGGGGGGGACATGTGTATCTGGCACTGGGGGGGGACATGTGTATCTGGCACTGGGGGGACATGTGTATCTGGCACTCTGGGGGCATTTTTGTATCTGGCACTGTGGGGCAATGTGTATCTGGCACTGTGGGACAATATATATCTTACACTGTGGGGCAACGTGTATCTGACACTATTGGAGTCATATGTGTATCTGCCCCTCCCCCATATGTGTATCACGACCCCATTTTCATTGGCCACGTCCCATGTGGCATTTGGCAACACCCATTTTTTGGGCACGCGCACACAGTACCTATAAGACATTTTTTCTACTTACACCACTGGTGTGACTGCAGCTGTATCTGCATATGAAATGCTGTTACCCTGATTTCCAGGAATACACTGTAATGTAGCATTTCATATGCAGATACAGCTGCCGTCACACACACAGAATACAGGCATGCCACATATTATTTTAATCAGCAGAATCTACTTGTGCCCCTAGGCTTTTGCCTAGTTTATCTACCTCTAGTACATGGGCGTAGAGCGCAATAATCATGTCCGCACTCGTGACTGCTGCGCTGTTACTAAGCAGCCCTTGTGTTTCATCCATTATAATCATCAGCTTCTCAGATTCCATATAGCGGATGATCTCTGGCACACAGTTACTAATAACCGGTGCAAAAATAAGATCTAGTAGATGTATCATTGTTACCGATTCGGCAAATCCAAGGCGTAGTCAGTACAATCTGTCGTAGCCAAGGGTAACGTCGCCGGGTCAGTCAGAATCACTCTCTCAGAGTAAAAGTACTGTATAGCAGGTCGCTAGTAGCAGTATGAGGCCACAGCTGGCCGGCCCCCCAGTATGTAGGCTGTGAGGCCTGTGACATCACTGTGATGTCATAATGGCCTGCTCAGCATCAGTGACATCACACATGGCTGCCATGATTAGGGATCTGGTTATAACCGGTTTATGTGAAATAGCTTTAATCAATGGCTTCATAACCTAATACTAATATCTACATTCAGACCAGCAGGGACACCTGTAGCCAATGTCACACTATATGTTTTATTGTGTCACCCAGACTTAGCGCCCACCTGTGTTATAATAACGCCGGGTCCACAGGGCGTCATTCCAGACTTTACATAGAATGAGGGGATATGGGGTATATTTATTGAAGTAACTGCAGTGTGTGATATAATAAATAATATATATATTTTGATTTAAATTAATTTTTTGTGTTGCCGTGTTATCCCAGTATACATCCAGGGACTGCAGCTGCTCCGTCCATCTAGGGGAGTTCCGTCAGTCCACCCAAAATTAAAGACATCTCTTTTTTATATATATTTTGTGCTGTATCCTCCCAGTATACACCCAGGCGTGCTCCGTCCATTTCAGGCTGCTGTGTCTGTAGCTCATATTCTTATTTTACAACTTATTGTCCTATTTTCATAATTCTTCTTATCACCACATTGTGATTAATTCAAATTATTAATAATAATTATAAAATAAATGTAAATTACATTTATATAACTAACCTTCTGCATGTCAAAGATCTTTGAGGAACAGAAGAACTTGATCCTAATTTGAAAATAATTGTAACAGATGATTACAGCGTTTAAAAATATAATATTAACTTTCGCTGTCGCTTAGCTCAGTCACCCAGCGCCCTCGGTGCAACCTTTTTGCCTAAACTGGATAAAAACAATATTGTGAGGTGTTCAGAATAGACTGGAAATAAGTGGAAATTAATGTTATTAAGGTTAATGATACCGTAGGAACAAAAACACCCCCAAATTCTGTGCTTTTAGCTGTTTTTATGATTTTTTTAAAGTAAAAAAAATTCAAAACCCGCAAGAGCCGTACTCAGTACGTGATCCTGGGTGAAAGTCTTGGTAAGTGTCCGGCAATACAGGACCGCAACGCCAGCCGTCGTCAGATATTATCTGTGTCCTCTGGACACTACACTTGGTGGTATGTAACAAAAAAGCTTTTAATGACTTTTTGGAGTCTATAAAAACTAAATAAAAGAATTTATATGTCTATCTCCCTGGACACAATGACCTGTATTCACACCTGACCTGTATCGTGGCGTCAGGCGGTAATTCTCTCACCTTTCTGAGTTCCTGTCACATCTTCTTAATAACAATCATCCCCCCCCCCCCCCCCCCCCCGCCCCAGGGTACACGGTACACAGTGTGAGAACTGTGGGTCTAGTGTGTACCCAGCGTAATGATTGCAGCTGGTCTGTGGGTGTGGGTTACAGCTCCCAGCTCCACTTCTGCAGAACAATGCAACAATGTAATGTGAGTGACCTCACACACACAGGACAGCAGCAGCGGTAAGCAGCAGGGGAAGGGAAGGGGGGCATGTATACCTGGCACTGGGGGCATATCTTGCACTGGGGGCATATCTGGCACTGTGGGGACATGTGTATCTGGCACTGGGGGCATATCTGGCACTGGGGGGACATGTGTATCTGGCACTGGGGGCATATCTTGCACTGGGGGGACATGTGTATCTGGCACTGGGGGGACATGTGTATCTGGCACTGGGGGGACATGTGTATCTGGCACTGCGGGGACATCTGTATCTGGCACTGGGGGCATATCTTGCACTGGGGGGACATGTGTATCTGGCACTGGGGACATTTCTGTATCTGGCATGGGGCATATCTGGCACTGGGGGCATATCTGGCACTGTGGCGGCATTTCTGTATCTGGCACGGGGCATATCTGGCACTGGAGGCATATCTGGCACTGTGGGGGCATTTCTGTATCTAGCACTGGGGGGCAATGTGTATCTGGCACTCTGGGGGCATTTGTGTATCTGGCACTCTGGGGCAATGTGTATCTGGCACTGTGGGACAATATATATCTGGCACTGTGGGGCAACGTGTATCTGACACTATTGGAGTCATATGTGTATCTGCCCCTCCCCCATATGTGTATCACGACCTTATTTTCATTGGCCACGTCACATGTGGCATTGGCAACACCCATTTTTTGGGCGCGCGCACACAGTACCTATAAGACATTTTTTCTACTTACACCACTGGTGTGACTGCAGCATATGAAATGCTGTTACCCTGATTTCCAGGAATACACTGTAATGTAGCATTTCATATGCAGATACAGCTGCCGTCACACACACAGAATATAGGCATGCCACATATTATTTTAATAAGCAGAATCTGCTTGTACCCCTAGGCTTTTGCCTAGTTTACCTATGCCTAGGGCCGGCTCTGGTGGCATGTAATATATATTTACATCGTATATTTGTTTTGCATTTAGCAGCTTAGAGGCTGGTGCTTAGTCCATTTTCCGCCAAGGACCCAGCTGCAGCATGGTGCTGCCGTATGCGCTAGTTGTGCTGCGGTTTCTGAGTGTTGCCCTCCATTGGTTACATACTGTAGCTGGGCGTTACATATCTATGGAAACCACCCTCCCCATTTATCCGGGCTTGGGACCGGCTATGAGATTTACATAGGCTGGGTTATGGCGTCCTCCCTCCACCTCTCACACCAGACGTTCTCGTGGTCTGGTGGTCTCTCTTATGGCCTGTGATGTAGTGCGGCTTCAGCTTCCACCTCTCACACCAGACGTTCTCGTGGTCTGGTGGTCCTGCTGCTGCCTGTGATATAATTGCAGCTCTCTCCTTCTGCTACTCTGACATCGCGTTCCGCGGCCTGGTGATCACACTGATGGCCTGTGAAGTACCTTGAGCCCCCTCCTTCCACCATGCTAATATCAGTTGTTCCCTGATTCAGGTGGCGCATCTGATGACATGTGATTGGGCTTCCTCCTTCCCCCAGGCTGTTGCCAGGCTCGTCCACTTCTCAGAAAGACACTGGACCACTCTCCTTGCACCTAGGCCCCCCCACATTGACCCACCGTCAGGCAGGCTACGGCCTGAGCCGCAGTGGGCGCTAGGCCCCCCACATTGCCCCCACAGTCAGGCAGGCTACGGCCTGAGCAGCAGCGGGCGCTAGGCCCCATTACTATCCGGGGTGTGTCGCACCAGTTGTAGTGCACTGTCTACCATTGTATCACCGTGTTTGTTACCATTGTACACTGTTCATATTTCCATACACTG
Source organism: Pseudophryne corroboree (assembly GCF_028390025.1). Classification (NCBI taxonomy): domain Eukaryota; kingdom Metazoa; phylum Chordata; class Amphibia; order Anura; family Myobatrachidae; genus Pseudophryne; species Pseudophryne corroboree. The sequence continues at coordinate 485,873,545 of NC_086451.1, forward strand.
TCCTCACCGCCTTGCATCCACGCTGTTAGGCGCCGGGGTCCGCTCGTCGGTGCGGCCCGGCGCCTAGCAACCAGGGACGCCGTGCGCGTACAGCCGCCGGCTCCCTGGCAACGCTAGACGCCGGGAGCACGGAGCCGCACGGAACCTAGCAACGGGGACGCCACTGGCGGACCGCGTTCCCCGTTGCTGGGTCCATTTAAATTAGTAAGGGCACCTGTTTCCTGGCCGTGCAGCAAGGCAGCTGCACGGCATTCATGCAATCAGCACTGGCAGCAGTTGATTGGAGGGCTTCGGTTTATATGCTCTTGCAGTGCCTCACACAGACGCCGGTAATAGCTTCCTGCATGCTGTATCTGTTTGCTGAGAGTGTTTCCAGTCCTGCTGTATCCGGTCGTTCCTGTCCTCAGTTGTCCTGCACTCGGAAGTCGTCATCTGTTCCTAGAGTCCTGACTGAGCACCGTTAAACATCCAGTGGTGTTCGTGAGTCGCGGCGTAGCCGTGTGTTGCGGCTTGGCCGCTTTATTACTTATTATTTATTATTTGTGTTTCGGAGCTTTTGCGGAGGATTCCGCTCCCACAGATCCACTCTGGTATCCAGCGGTGCTGGGTAGGAGTAATGGACTAGTGGATTTTGGTTGTCCTTTTATCTGGCGGTTTTTCCGCGCATACTTCAAGTTTGGTTAGTTAGCTTGTTGCCCTTGGCCTGTTGTAGTCAGAGGTCCTCTTGTCATCATCCTGCCTCGGATTTCCCTTTGTCTCTCACTAAGACCGGGGGGCACCGGAGTTGGGCAGACATAATCCGCCTTTCAAACGTGGCTGCCAGGGGCTCAAGAAACCATAGTCTCGCAAGGGATTTCCGATAGCACGGGTGAGACAATAGAGTTAGGGCGCCAGGGGCAACTAGTCTTTCCTGCTCCCGTTACCTGCATTCCATTCCAGTACTCTGGCCATTGTCATAAGATCTCCTCCGGTCAGGAGTACTGGAATCATAACATTATTACCGGCCAAACCAAAACTTAAAATTAAAACAGGGTTTAATTTTTTCCTTATTCAGTTTTGTAAGAGTTATCGGCCTCATGAATCCCACAGGTTTAGGGCCAAATCCTGGTCAGCTCCTAGTCAGCCAGATTCAAGAACTTACTCAGATGGTTCAGGATCTTTCCCTGCGGGTGAAGTCGCAGGAAGATCTTTTACGAACTTCCCCAGGGGTAGTCCCTGAACCAAAAATGCACTTGCCTGACCGTTTTTCTGGTGATAGGAAGGAGTTTTTTAATTTTAAAGAATCCTGTAAACTTTATTTTCGTTTAAGACCGATCTCCTCAGGTACTGAATCTCAGCGGGTTGGAATCATTATTTCTTTGCTCCAAGGGGATCCTCAGACCTGGGCATTTGGTTTAAAAGCAGAGGATCCGGCATTGTTGTCAGTCGACGCTTTTTTGGGGTCTTTAGGGCTTTTGTATGATGACCCTGATAGAGAGGCATCCGCTGAGAGTCAGTTACGCGCTCTCAGACAGGGTAGAAATCCTGCAGAGGTTTATTGTACAGAGTTTCGCCGTTGGTCGAACGACTGTGGCTGGAATGACCCAGCCCTGCGCAGTCAGTTTCGCCTCGGCTTATCTGAGTCTATAAAAGACAGTCTCCTTCAGTATCCCGCTCCTGAGACTCTCGATAAACTCATGGAGCTTTCTATTAAGATTGATCGACGTCTCAGAGAGCGGAGGGCTGAAAAAGGAGCACCAGTCAGGACTACTCCATGTGTATTTTCCATTCCTGAGGACGTAGAGGAGCCCATGCAGATGGGTCTCTCCCGTCTGTCTCCAGAAGAAAGAGCCAGAAGGCAAAACTCTGGTCTTTGTTTGTACTGTGGGGGTAAGGGACATTTTGCCCGTAATTGTCCGAACAAGTCGGGAAACGCCTCGACCAAGTGAATTGTGAGGGGGTTCACTTTGGTCTGCAGCTTATCTCCTCGAATAACTCCCTTTTAGTCCCAGCTAAAGTTTCCTTTGGCAGCCTCAGTTCTTCGGTGTCGGCTTTTGTCGACAGTGGAGCTGCAGGGAACTTTATGGACTTAACTTGGGCCAAGGCCTTAGGTATTCCTCAGTTAGCCTTGGGTAGGTGTATCACCATGCATGGTTTAGATGGGAGTCCCTTGTCCAATGGGGTTATTTCCCTCTGTACACCTCCTGTACTACTTACGGTAGGAGCTCTTCATTCCGAAAAGATCGAGTTCTTCCTTACCCATTGCCCAGCAGTTCCAGTGGTTCTGGGTCACCCTTGGCTGGCCTTTCATAATCCCACCATTGATTGGCAGTCAGGGGAGATTTCACAATGGGGTACCATCTGTAATAAGGAATGTATTACGTTTCCCGTTAGAATAGCTGCTGCCATTCCCGAACTCATTCCCGTGGAATACCAGGACTTTGTTGATGTGTTTTCCAAGGGCAATGCGGACATTCTGCCTCCCCATCGGCCTTATGATTGTGCTATTGAGCTAATTCCCGGTGCCACATTGCCAAAGGGAAGGTTATATGCTCTATCCGGGCCAGAAACTGCGGCCATGAATGAGTATGTTAAGGAGAGTCTAGGGAAAGGATTTATCAGGCCATCTAAATCCCCTTTAAGTGCAGGCTTCTTCTTTGTGGAGAAAAAAGATGGATCACTCAGACCTTGCATTGACTTTAGAGCCCTGAATAAGATCTCAGTTAAAAATACTTATCCTCTGCCGCTGATTTCTGTCCTCTTTGATCAGCTGCGTTCGGCTGTGATTTTTTTCTAAAATTGACCTGAGGGGAGCATATAACCTCATCCGAATCAAGTCTGGAGATGAGTGGAAGACGGCTTTCAGTACTCAGTCGGGTCACTACGAGTATCTGGTGATGCCGTTCGGCTTGTCTAACGCTCCGGCAGTTTTCCAGGATCTCATTAACGATGTGCTCCGTGACTTTCTAGGAAGATTTGTGGTCTTTTACTTAGACGACATCCTGATCTATTCTGACTCAATTGAACAACATGTTACCCAGGTGCGTCAGGTTCTTCAAAAATTACGTGAAAATCATCTATATGCCAAGCTGGAGAAGTGTGAGTTTCATGTCACGGAGGTATCCTTTTTAGGGTACATTATTTCCCCTCGGGGATTCTGCATGGAACCTAAGAAGCTCCAAGCCATCCTTAGTTGGGCGCAACCCATCAACTTAAAAGCAATTCAGCGCTTTTTAGGGTTTGCGAATTATTATAGAAGATTTATTCATTCTTTTTCCGACCTGGTTGCTCCCATGGTGGCACTGACTAAGAAGGGAGCGGATCCTACCAACTGGTCACGTGAAGCTGAGTTATCCTTTCAGGCCTTGAAACAAGCTTTTGTCTCAGCTCCAGTCCTCAGACATCCCAACCCAGAATTGCCCTTCATTGTTGAGGTTGATGCCTCGGAGGTTGGAGTGGGGGCTATCCTATCTCAAAAGGATCCGGAGTCTCTGGAACTACATCCTTGTGCCTTCATGTCCAGGAAATTCTCATCCGCTGAATCCAACTACGATGTTGGTAACCGGGAGTTACTGGCTATTAAATGGGCTTTCGAGGAGTGGAGACATTGGCTTGAGGGAGCAACACATACCATTTCATATTGACTGACCACAAAAATCTTCAGTACATCGAATCAGCTAAGCGGCTGAATGCCCGGCAGGCTCGTTGGGCTTTATTTTTTACTCGTTTCAAGTTTATTATCACCTTTAGGCCAGGTTCCAAGAATACAAAGGCGGATGCCCTGTCACGCAGTTTTCTTCCAGTTCATAATAACAGTCCTGTTACTCCCATACTTCCGTCTTCAGTCATTTGGGCAGGCCTCACACAAGATTTATTTACCCAGTTAAAGCAGCTTCAACATCAAGCTCCTGGAAATACTCCTGCTGGTCGTCTTTACGTCCCTGAGTTTTTGAGAGCGACTGTTTTGACTGAATTTCATGATAGCAAAGTTGCCGGGCATCCGGGGATCTCTAAGACTTTGGAATTAGTCTCCCGCTCAGTATGGTGGCCTGGTCTTTCTAAAGACATTAAGGAGTTTGTTTTTTCTTGTCAGGTCTGTGCACAGCATAAGGTTCCCCGTTCCTTGCCTATCGGGCAACTTATGCCCTTAAATGTTCCTCTCAGGCCATGGTCTCATATTTCCATGGATTTTGTGGTAGACCTCCCTCTGTCAGCCGGATTCCGAGTCATATGGGTGGTAGTGGACCGTTTTAGCAAGATGGCTCATTTCATTGCTCTTCCCCGACTGCCATCTGCCCAGGGATTGGTTGTTTTGTTTCTCCGCCATGTTTTCAGACTTCATGGGTTGCCCACTGATATTGTTTCTGATCGGGGTCCACAATTCATTGCACAATTCTGGAAGTCCTTTTGTGCCTCATTAAAGATGAAATTGTCTTTAACATCCGGTTACCATCCCCAATCCAACGGGCAGACCAAGCGAGTTAATCAATCATTAAAACAGTATTTGCGTTTGTACTCAGCCAAACTCCAGAATGATTGGTCCGAGTTTCTTCCTTTGGCGGAGTTTGCTTACAATAATTCTTGTCATTCCTCCACTAATGTGTCTCCATTCTTTTCAGTTTTTGGTTTTCACCCCAGAGCTAATTCTTTTTTTCAACATTCTTCAATTTCCTTGCTAACCTTAACCTCTCATCTCAGAGTCATTTGGAAAAAAGTGCACCTTGCCCTCAGAAAAGCGGCATTTCGAGAGAAAATTTTTTCGGACAGGCTCCGTCGTCCTTGCACTTTTAAGGTGGGAGACAGGGTATGGTTGTCGACTCGTAACATTAGACTTCGACAAACCTCAGCTAGATTGGGCCCCAAATTTATTGGACCATTTCATATTATTAAAAAAATCAACCCAGTTGCTTTCCGGTTACGTTTACCAAGAGCTCTCCGGATCGGAAATACGTTCCATTGCTCCCTGTTGAAACCATACGTTTCTTCCAGTAGATTTCCTCGGAAGATCTCTCAGGGGAAATCACCAGTAGATGTACAGGGACAACAGGAGTTCTTGGTGGAGAAGGTTCTCGATTCCAAATTGTCCCAGGGTCGGCTTTATTTTCTGGTGCACTGGAGAGGCTATGGTCCAGAGGAAAGGTCTTGGGTCCTGGATAAGGATCTCCATGCCCCGAGGCTCAAGAGGGCATTTTTTCGGGAATTTCCTCGGAAACCTGGCTTTAGGGGTTCCTTGACCCCTCCTCAAGGGGGGGGTACTGTTAGGTGCCGGGGTCCGCTCGTCGGTGCGGCCCGGCGCCTAGCAACCAGGGACGCCGTGCGCGTACAGCCGCCGGCTCCCTGGCAACGCTAGACGCCGGGCGCACGGAGCCGCACGGACCCTAGCAACGGGGACGCCACTGGCGGACCGCGTTCCCCGTTGCTGGGTCCATTTAAATTAGTAAGGGCACCTGTTTCCTGGCCGTGCAGCAAGGCAGCTGCACGGCATTCATGCAATCAGCACTGGCAGCAGTTGATTGGAGGGCTTCGGTTTATATGCTCTTGCAGTGCCTCACACAGACGCCGGTAATAGCTTCCTGCATGCTGTATCTGTTTGCTGAGAGTGTTTCCAGTCCTGCTGTATCCGGTCGTTCCTGTCCTCAGTTGTCCTGCACTCGGAAGTCGTCATCTGTTCCTAGAGTCCTGACTGAGCACCGTTAAACATCCAGTGGTGTTCGTGAGTCGCGGCGTAGCCGTGTGTTGCGGCTTGGCCGCTTTATTACTTATTATTTATTATTTGTGTTTCGGAGCTTTTGCGGAGGATTCCGCTCCCACAGATCCACTCTGGTATCCAGCGGTGCTGGGTAGGAGTAATGGACTAGTGGATTTTGGTTGTCCTTTTATCTGGCGGTTTTTCCACGTATACTTCAAGTTTGGTAAGTTAGCTTGTTGCCCTTGGCCTGTTGTAGTCAGAGGTCCTCTTGTCATCATCCTGCCTCGGATTTCCCTTTGTCTCTCACTAAGACCGGGGGGCACCGGAGTTGGGCAGACATAATCCGCCTTTCAAACGTGGCTGCCAGGGGCTCAAGAAACCATAGTCTCGCAAGGGATTTCCGATAGCACGGGTGAGACAATAGAGTTAGGGCGCCAGGGGCAACTAGTCTTTCCTGCTCCCGTAACCAGCATTCCCTTCCAGTACTCTGGCCATTGTCATAAGATCTCCTCCGATCAGGAGTACTGGAATCATAACACACGCTAGCATCGGGCGCCGTCGTATACTATTTACGTGGCGAGGTGTAATACCCAAAGCTGTGCACGGGCCCTCCACCGGTAGGTCCCTAGGGAAGGTAAGGTGCCGTTTGTTGTTGTCGTTGTTGTTGCTGTTGTTGTTGTGTTTTGAAGTTCGTACCAGGTGCCGAGACCCGGACATCGGACCAGCAAGGGGACCAACATATACCCGGTGAGGACAGCTTGCTCAAGTCCGTTTTTGTGTACCGTACGTGACCCCTCTTCCCCCCCCCCCCCTGGTTTCGTAGGGCGTTTCCGTCCGGGTTGCACCCACCGTGTTTCGCACGCGGTTGTAACCAGTCTGAGGCCACAAGTGCCAATGATGACCATCTCCTAGCTCAGCGAGCGTCTGCCCGATTGCCTTCCCTTCTTCCCCCCCACCCTCCCAGTGTCCTTTCGGAGCCTTAGCGCAGTTGCCTTTCTCTTTCAGACGGAAGGACCACCGACGGGAGCGAGGGATCCGGGATCATCACTGACCCGAAGGTAAGAGTCAGCGGCGGGCACGGAGGGAGTACTGCACTCGCGAGTACCAACAGCGTCGCGTAGCAGGCCCGCCGGGTCTCCTACATTTGGCGTAGCCGGCAGGATCCGAAATGTCGGTCCCAACAACGGCCCCGGCACCGGATTGGCCCGGTCTGCCCCTCGGGACGGCCATCCATTTTCTGTCTAGGTACGATGGGTGGAACATGCCCCTCGAGGAGTGGAAGAATCAGCTGGACTCTGTCATCCGGCTACACCGCCTGCCAGTTTCGGCGTACGTGGATCTGGCCCTACAGTTCCTCCAAGGAGAAGCCAGGGAGACCGTGCTGCTGCGATCGGAGGAGCAGAGGACGGACCTCGACGGGGTATACAAGATCCTCAAGGACGTCTACTGGGAGAGGTCAACGGCAGATGGCCTCCGGAGGCGCCTCTTCGCGCGATTCCAGACGGAGGATGAAACTATCTCCCAGTTTGCCAACGCCTTACAGAAGTGCGCGCAGAAGATCAAGGCGCGTCCCGACGAGAAGTGGTTGACCGGGGATGCGGCCTCCGGCCTCCGGGACCGGTTCGTGGCCGGCCTGAGGAATAAACAATTGCGAAACCACCTCCTGGACAAGATCGAGGCTCAGCCCACCATGACGTTCCCCGACGCGCTGGAGAGGGCCTTGACCAAGGACCAGGATGCAGAATTTGGGTCATGCGTCATAGCCCTCCAGCAGGCCCAACCCCTGGCGCAGGCCCAGCCACCACCACCGCCCCCCAAACCGGAGGTCAGTCCCCTGGAAGGGTGCGTCAAGGACCTGACCAATGCCCTCCTACTAGTCCAGGAAGAGATGTCCAAACTGAAGCGACAGGTGGAGCAATCGGAAAGCCGCAATGTACTTCCGGGAGGCAGCACCAGGGACGCCGAGGAGGAGATGGGAGACTCCTTTCAACGTCTACGCCGGCGGGAGGAGCCGCGCAGACGAACGGAGGACACCCGACGGAGGGGACCCCGGGAGATGACATGTTGGGAGTGTGGACGTCCAGGGCACTTCGCGCGGGAGTGTCCAGAGGCCTGACGCCACCGGAACGATCGCAGGAGGGCTTTAAACTAACATCCCTCGCAGTTGCGGGCAAAACTGCGAGGAACAGAGACGACTTTGTGGATATTGCCCATTCCTCGGATCTAATTGGAGAATGCCCCACCGTGATAGCGCGGCTAGATGGTCAGAGCCAACGCTGCCTGCTGGACACCGGTTCTCAGGTGTCCACCATGTCCGAGAGATGCTTCCAACAAGGCTACAGCCACTTGAAGAGGACGGACGTGGGAGACTGGATAACCCTCACGGCCGCCAACAACTTGCCCCTCCCAATCCTGGGGGTTGTGTGGCTCGAGGTAGAACTGTATGGGCAATCCCTTGGAAAAAAAGGAATAATGGTAGTCGCCAGAGACGAGTTAAGACATGGGCCCATCATCCTGGGGACCAACATATTGCGAGACTTAGACCAAGCCCTGGCCCAAGAGAACGGCCCCCGATATTGGAAATACCTGGGGATACAGAAGCCCGTACAACAGGCCCTACAGAGAGTGGTCCAGCTAGGCGATGGGCTGTTGTCCGCCCGAGGCCTGGGCCCCTTGGGGCGTATTAAGACCCACCACAACCAAAGGGTGAAGATACCCCCCCGACAGGAGGTAGTGTTGGACTTCCCCGTACGGACGCAGCACCGCCTGGAAGGTAAGGCGGTACTGATCGAGCCCTGCTGGTTCAGTCAGTCCGGTGCGGGGCTGGTTGTGGCCCGGGTCCTGGCTGTGGTCCGGAACGGCATGGTCCCCATACGGATTTGTAACCTGGGGGACCTCCCCACCCATATTCCCCCCCGGACCATCCTCGCACAGGTGGACGCGATCCCGGCGGAAGGCGTGGAGACAGGACGAGGCCTAGTCCTGGATTCGGATGGGCGGAATCCTTGGACACTGGCCGTGAGCCTGGAAGAATCGGAGGAACCCACTGCCAGCTGGAACGGCCAAACCATACTGGCCCAGATGGACGTCTCTCTAGAACAGACCAGCCCCTCCGACGTCAAAAGACTAGAACGGATGCTATGGAAGAGGCAAAAGGCGTTCTCGCGGCACGAGGAAGATTTCGGCTACACCCGAGAATTGGAGCACGAGATCAACACGGGGGACAACGCCCCTGTCCGGGAGCGGTACCGGCCGATCCCGCCCAAATTGTACCAGGAAGTAAAGAGCATGATCCGCCAGATGCTGGACAACCAGGTTATTAGAGAGAGCAAAAGCCCCTGGGCGGCCCCCATCGTACTGGTAAAGAAAAAGGATGGCGCGCTACGCTTCTGCGTGGACTACCGGAAGCTCAACCACTGCACTGTGCGGGATGCGTACCCGCTGCCCCGGATCGAAGAATCTTTGGCAGCCCTAGGTAAATCCCGCTATTTTTCAACCTTGGATCTGGCCAGTGGGTACTGGCAGGTTCCGGTAGCCGAGAAGGACCAGGCCAAGACCGCCTTCATCACCCCCATAGGACTGTTCGATTTTTGCAGGATGCCCTTCGGACTCTCCAATGCCCCTGCCACGTTCCAACGCCTCATGGAACGCTGCCTGGGGGACTTGAACTTCGATGCGATTCTGATCTACCTCGATGACATCTTCGTGTTCGCCCCAACGTTGGAGGAACACTTGCGGAGACTGGACTTGGTCCTGCAAAGGCTGGAACAGTTTGGGCTTAAACTAAAGCCAAGGAAATGTCACCTCCTCAAGCCCAGCCTTGAGTACTTGGGCCATGTGGTCTCCCAGCATGGGGTCCAGCCGACCCCCGACAAACTCGCCGCGATCCGTGGATGGAAAGCCCCAACCACTGTGACGGAGGTGAGGGCCTTCTTGGGACTGGTGGGATACTACCGAAGATTCATCAAGGGCTTTGCCAAGATTGCCGGACCCTTGCATGACCTACTTCGAGGGGTAGCGACAGACGCCCGGAGGAAGGCAGTGGAATGGGGGCGAGCCCAAGACGACGCGTTCAACCAGCTTAAAGACGCCCTCATGCAGGCCTCGGTCTTGGCTTATGCGGACTTTGACAAACCGTTCTTGGTCTATACCGACGGAAGCCACCAGGGGTTGGGGGCGGTGCTCTCCCAAGTACAGGACGGCCAGGAGAGGGTGATCGCCTACGGAAGCCGGAGCTTGCGGGACTCCGAACGGAACCCCGATAACTACAGCTCGTTCAAGCTGGAGTTGCTGGCACTAGTGTGGGCGGTGACAGAAAAGTTTGCGGAGTACTTGACAGGCGTGGACTTCGAGGTCATAACCGACAACAATCCCCTGGCCCACCTCAGCACAGCCAAACTAGGGGCTCTGGAGCAACGCTGGGTTGCCCGACTGGCGAAATTTCCCCACAAAATAAAGTATCGTCCAGGGAGGGACAACGCCAACGCGGACGCCCTGTCCCGGTTTCCAGTGGAAGGCCCCACAGGCCCCACCGACGAGGAGCAAGAGGGACTGGAGATCCCAGACCTCACCAGGGTCGGACCAGCCCCCCAGTCCTGGCAGGCCACCAGCTGCGGTCTCCTCCTGCAAAGGACCCCCAAGGATTGGGCCATCCAACAGGAGCAGGACCCAGTCCTGAGAGCTCTACGCGACTGGAAAAAGGGAGGGCACTGGCTCTCCAACCGAGAGAGGGAACAGCTTGGCGCAAACGGCCAGAAAATACTACACCAGTGGGATCGGCTGGCGATCCAGGGCGACGTATTATGTCGGCGCGCCTACCTGGAGCAGGAACTTCGCTATGTGTGGCAGATCGTCCTCCCCGAAACTACAGCCCGGGCCTTGGTGACAGAGGCCCATGAGGAAGGGGCCCACTTCGGGGTGGCCAAGACACTCCAGTGGATCCGCCGGCAGTACTTCCTACCTGGACTCAAGGGGGTGGTGGAGGACGTATGCAGAACGTGCGAGAGGTGTGGAGTGACCAAGCCCAGCGAACAACGGGCCCCGGTCCAAACCATCAAGACAAGTAGGCCCCTGGAGCTACTGATGGTGGACTATGTCTCCCTAGGGGAATCGGCGGCTGGATACCAGTATGCCTTGGTGATGACGGATCACTTCACCAAGTTCACCGTGGTGGCACCCACCCGGGACCAGACAGCAGAGGGGGCCGCCAAAGCCATCGTGGAGCAGTTCATCCGGAAGTATGGGTGCCCCGAGCGCATTCACTCGGACCAGGGTGCGTGCTTCCAAGGCCGAGTGATGGAGCGACTCTGCCAGACCTATGGCATGCAGAAGTCCCGGACCACCCCATACCACCCTCAAGGGAATGGGGCCTGCGAGAGATTTAACCGGACCCTCTTACAGATGCTGAGGACGCTAGCACCTGAGAAGAGAAGGCGCTGGCCCGACTTCGTCCAGGAGTGCGTGTGGGCATACAACAACAGAATACACCGGACCACAGGCATTTCCCCCTATTTCATGTTGTTTGGCCGACCGGGGCGGGAGCTGCAGGACCTTGACTTGACCTTACCGACGGGGGATGACCAATGGACCGAAGGTGGATGGGTCGAGGAGCAGAGACGTCGCCTAAAGACGGTGGCAGAGATGGCCGAGTCCCACATCAGCTCCGCCGAGCACCCCAACCTCCCCAGGCTCAGAGGGAACCCCTCGAGGTGGGTCAACGGGTCCGGGTCCGGGAGAAACGGCCCAAGAACAAACTGAGCGAGAGGTGGGAGGTAGTGCCCTATGTGGTGCAGCGGCAGGCAGCTCCCGGCAGTCCAGTCTACCAGGTGCGAGCCGAGGACGACAGCGGTTGTACCCGCACCCTACATCGAGACATGCTGCGCCCTTGCGAGCCACAGGCCCCAAGCGGCGAAGCAGAGGAGCCAGTGCGGTGCGACCCCCCAGTAGCCAGGGTGGCCCCAGAGGGACCAGCTGCCACCCTGGGGCCAATACTCTTCGACTTATGGGGACCCCCACCAACTCCAGTGCCACCAGTCGGCACGGCCACAGAGGGGGCAATCACGGAAACCAGCCCCACACCCGCAGAGGAGCCGACAACTGACCCGTCCCCAGCAAGGCAGGGAGGGGCGCCCAGGGAGCCCACGTCAACCCCCCTGCCACAAGCCGCACCGGTCCGGAGATCGGCCCGTTCCACCATGGGAGTACCCCCACCACGCTTCGCAGACCCCGACTTCGAGTGGTCACACAACCCCGTCTTTGTGGGGACCACAAAGGAAAAGGCGGGGGGAAGTGTGGGGGTGCGGGCGCGTCCCACTCCACCCCCCACTACTGCTCCGGGACCTTTTCCCCCCGCAGGCGCCCGACGCAGCAGAAGTCGCGCCCACGTGTTGTGGCGCGTCATCACTGGGCGACGCGGCGGCCCAATGAGGACCTGCCGCGTCACCCATCCCAGGGCGCCGCGCGGCGGGGTTTTTAAACGCCCGCACGCGGCGGGAAGGGGGAGAGTGTTCGGACGGCGAGTGGACGGAGGACGTCGGCGCGGTCAGCGGAGGCGGCCCAGCGGAGGATTCGGAGTCGGAGGTCCGGACGTCGGTGGAGCAGGTAAGCCCTCAGTGAGGCCCTTTTCTCCCGCAGGTACCGTCGCCGGGTCTGCTCCTACCGCACCACCAACGCCGGCGTTAGGCCGAGGCCCCCCACATTGCCCCCACAGTCAGGCAGGCGACGGCCTGAGCCACAGTGGGCGCTAGCCCCCCCCCCCCCCCATTGACCCATCGTCAGGCAGGCTACGGCCTGAGCCGCAGTGGGCGCTAGGCCCCCCGCATTGCCCCCACAGTCAGGCAGGCTACGGCCTGAGCCACAGTGGGCGCTAGGCCCCCCCCACATTGACCCATCGTCAGGCAGGCTACGGCCTGAGCCGCAGTGGGCGCTAGGCCCCCCACATTGACCCACCGTCAGGCAGGCTACGGCCTGAGCCGCAGTGGGCGCTAGGCCCCCCACATTGCCCCCACAGTCAGGCAGGCTACGGCCTGAGCCACAGTGGGCGCTAGGCCCCCCCACATTGACCCACCGTCAGGCAGGCTACGGCCTGAGCCGCAGTGGGCGCTAGGCCCCCCACATTGCCCCCACAGTCAGGCAGGCTACGGCCTGAGCAGCAGCGGGCGCTAGGCCCCATTACTATCCGGGGTGTGTCGCACCAGTTGTAGTGCACTGTCTACCATTGTAACACCGTGTTTGTTACCATTGTACACTGTTCATATTTCCATACACTGTCCGCACCGTCTTGCATCCACGCTAGCATCGGGCGCCGTCGTATACTATTTACGTGGCGAGGTGTAATACCCGAAGCTGTGCACGGGCCCTCCACCGGTAGGTCCCTAGGGAAGGTAAGGTGCCGTTTGTTGTTGTCGTTGTTGTTGCTGTTGTTGTTGTTGTGTTTTGAAGTTCGTACCAGGTGCCGAGACCCGGACATCGGACCAGCAAGGGGACCAACATATACCCGGTGAGGACAGCTTGCTCAAGTCCGTTTTTGTGTACCGTACGTGACCCCTCTTCCCCCCCCCCCCCCCCCTGGTTTCGTAGGGCGTTTCCGTCCGGGTTGCACCCACCGTGTTTCGCACGCGGTTGTAACTAGTCTGAGGCCACAAGTGCCAATGATGACCATCTCCTAGCTCAGCGAGCGTCTGCCCGATTGCCTTCCCTTCTTCCCCCCCCACCACAAACCCTCCCAGTGTCCTTTCGGAGCCTTAGCGCAGTTGCCTTTCTCTTTCAGACGGAAGGACCACCGACGGGAGCGAGGGATCCGGGATCATCACTGACCCGAAGGTAAGAGTCAGCGGCGGGCACGGAGGGAGTACTGCACTCGCGAGTACCAACAGCGTCGCGTAGCAGGCCCGCCGGGTCTCCTACACCGCATTCATGCTCTGCATCTTGGTAAGAATCGCTACAAGCTGTTCCCTTATTATGGTGCCTATATCACTACATGGGTAGCGCCGGTACCTCTTTATCAGCTGACTAAGTAGCTGCAGAGCGCTCAGTTGAACATCTTCGCTGGGGTGGTTTATGTATCTCAGCACACGGAACAGTATTCTGTCATTTCCATGGCAGCTTTTCTTATCTATCCGCACCACGGCCATTAGGGCCTGCATCACTGCGGACAGAATCGCCACGGTCGCACCTTTCAGTGTGCGCAGGAGAGCCTCGATGATGGTGCTGGCCAGTTTCCTGGCCTCCTTTGGTGATGATCCTACACCATTCACCACGCACTGTATGGCCATTAAGAGTACGTCTTCGTCACAGTCGTACAGCGCCGTTAGTATGGTGTTAATGATGGCGCTGTATACTCCTCCAGACAGGCAGGTGGCGTACTTGAGGAGCTCTGCTGCGACTGTGAGGCTGCAGAGTTTATTAGGGACATTGGCAGACTTAAATACAGGGCGTAGCATCTTCATCATGTCCTCGCCGCCTCCCATCGCTATGATCTTGCTCACACAGCTTTCCACTGTCACTTCTGCGCTGTACAGCCCATCCGGTGTTATGGAAGTAATAGGCACGCTGGGGGAAGGTGACATTATACACGACAGCGTGTGCTGCAGTGACAGTGGGGGGCAGCCATCCCATGTCATGGACGTTTGGATCTCACAGACGGTATAGTCCCTGTAGTGCTGGGACAATAGTACTAGCACTTTGCTAGCTGCCTGCCAGTCCCTCCCTGCCTGTTCTGCCTGTATCATGGCTCTCACCACTAGAGGCGGGATGTTCTCTGTGAGTAAGGCGGCAGCGTCCTTCCTCACCTCTAGTACATGGGCGTAGAGCGCAATAATCATGTCCGCACTCATGACTGCTGCGCTGTTACTAAGCAGCCCTTGTGTTTCATCCATTATAATCATCAGCTTCTCAGATTCCATATAGCGGATGATCTCTGGCACACAGTTACTAATAACCGGTGCAAAAATAAGATCTAGTAGATGTATCATTGTTACCGATTCGGCAAATCCAAGGCGTAGTCAGTACAATCTGTCGTAGCCAAGGGTAACGTCGCCGGGTCAGTCAGAATCACTCTCTCAGAGTAAAAGTACTGTATAGCAGGTCGCTAGTAGCAGTATGAGGCCACAGCTGGCCGGCCCCCCAGTATGTAGGCTGTGAGGCCTGTGACATCACTGTGATGTCATAATGGCCTGCTCAGCATCAGTGACATCACACATGGCTGCCATGAGTAAGGATCTGGTTATAACCGGTTTATGTGAAATATTTAACCAATGGCTTCATAACCTAATACTAATATCTACATTCAGACCAGCAGGGACACCTGTAGCCAATGTCACACTATATGTTTTATTGTGTCACCCAGACTTAGCGCCCACCTGTGTTATAATAACGCCGGGTCCACAGGGCGCCATTCCAGACTTTACATAGAATGAGGGGATATGGGGTATATTTATTGAAGTAACTGCAGTGTGTGATATAATAAATAATATATATATTTTGATTTAAATTAATTTTTTGTGTTGCCGTGTTATCCCAGTATACATCCAGGGACTGCAGCTGCTCCGTCCATCTAGGGGAGTTCCGTCAGTCCACCCAAAATTAAAGACATCTCTTTTTTATATATATTTTGTGCTGTATCCTCCCAGTATACGCCCAGGCGTGCTCCGTCCATTTCAGGTTGCTGTGTCTGTAGCTCATATTCCTATTTTACAACCTATTGTCCCTATTTTCATAATTCTTCTTATCACCACATTGTGATTAATTCAAATTATTAATAATAATTATAAATTAACTAAATTTAAATTACATTTATATAACTAACCTTCTGCATGTCAAAGATCTTTGAGGAAGAGAAGAACTTGATCCTAATTTGAAAATAATTGTAACAGATGATTACAGCGTTTAAAAATATATTATTAACTTTCGCTGTCGCTTAGCTCAGTCACCCAGCGCCCTCGGTGCAACCTTTTGGCCTAAACTGGATAAAAACAATATTGTGAGGTGTTCAGAATAGACTGGAAATAAGTGTAAATTAATGTTATTGAGGTTAATGATACCGTAGGAACAAAAACACCCCCAAATTCTGTGCTTTTAGCTGTTTTTATGATTTTTTTAAAGTAAAAAAAATTAAAACCCGCAAGAGCCGTACTCAGTACGTGTTCCTGGGTGAAAGTCTTGGTAAGTGTCCGGTAATACAGGACCGCAACGCCAGCCGTCGTCAGATATTATCTGTGTCCTCTGGACACTACACTTGGTGGTATGTAACAAAAAAGCTTTTTTTGACTTTTTGGAGTCTATAAAAACTAAATAAAAGAATTTATATGTCTATCTCCCTGGACACAATGACCTGTATTCACACCTGACCTGTATCGTGGCGTCAGGCGGTAATTCTCTCACCTTTCTGAGTTCCTGTCACATCTTCTTAATAACCCCCCCCCCCCCCCCCACTGACTACAGACCCCCGGGGGTTATATTACTTATAGTGCTTCCTGTGTGATCGGCCTTCCCAGGGCTCATTAACACCCAGAAGCCCCCATCCCTCCGTCCCTCCATATCCTCCTCATCTGCTGTATCTGTATCATCTACTCCACCGTCCTCTGAGCGGCTAGAAACGCGTACTCTGTGTGTAATAACTGCGTCGCTGCCTCGTAGTGTTTGTAGCGATATCTGTACATCTATAATATCGCAGCCATATAAGGTCGCGTAGCTCTGTCTGAAGATGATCTATAGGGTCCTTCTCACAGACATTGGCCTGATTCAGGTTGGATTCATGAGATCGCATGCTGGGGGTCGCCCATCGCATGGCAAGGCCGCCCAGCCTGCTTACTGCCACCACCCTCCCCCCCCCCCCCCCCCTTGATCAAAGCAGAAATTAAAGTTGCCTCCTGCCGGCGCAGTTTAGCTGTGCCCACAGGAGGCTGGGCTGCAAATGACACTGTCCTGCGATCACATAGTCGCCGCCCAGGGGGAGTGAAAATGCGCCCGTGCAAGTGTGCGATCCCCTGTGTACTCTGTGCGAAAATTCCCCACAGTCAGCGGACAGCTGCAAATCCGTTCCCATCACAGTCACCATCTAATGTTTCCCCATTCTAGGCAGTGTGTGCAGTGTGTGCAGTGTGCGTAGCTCAATAATTACTCCTCCAGTGCAATCACATCAGGCTGATCGGGGTCGGAGCTAATGCCACCCCCCACGAAAACGCTTGGGCACGCCTGCGTTTTTCCAGACACTCCCAGAAAACGGTCAATTACCGCCCACAACACCCTCTTCCTGTCAGTCACCTTGCGAACAGCTGCGCGATGGAAATTTTCGCACCATCCTGCCGCTGTTTGGCGACGCGTGTGCATATTGTGGTGCATACGCATGCGCAGTTATTTGATAATCAGCCACTATGCGATTTCGCAATACAGCGCTCAGCCATATTGCTCTATAGTATATAAGTAAATATAACCATGATTGCATTTTTTTACTTTTTGCCTGTGGGCCTGTACTATGGAAATTAGATTGTTAGCTCTACTGGTGCGGGGGCAGATGGGAATAAACATCCTCAGATTCTACAGCGCTGCGGTATATGTTGGTGCTATACTCAAGTTAATGAATATATTAGGCCTTCTCTGGCGTTAGGCGCAAATTCAGCTAAATGCGACAAACGTCCGAATGGAAACGTCTTATAATAGGATAAATGCATCTTGTTTCATCCAGGTAAATGTATGAAGTGTGAGCTCTGTGGGCTAGGCGCCCTTGTACGTATCTGTAGTGACCTCTGTGTCTGTTCCCTCTCCTTTGTATAATGACATTAGGATATATAACGAGTCCCAGCTGATTACATCTGGGGTCTCTGTGTCAGGTAAACACTGGGATGAATGTGAGGAGTTTATGGCGACTATAAGCCGCGCACTGTTCCTGGGAATGTCCGTCCGCATTACCGCCGAGCAGGGAACCGCTCCAACTTCATTTCTTTTCAGCTTAAATAATCTTTTCAAATATGATTAGTGCTGTTTGCAAATACTGTCAGCCGTGAGCGGAGCGCGGTGTAATCCGAGGCCTCTCGTTACAGAAGGCTGCAGAACGCTGACAGGCACTACACTGTGCTCCATCTGTAGGAGGGCCTGACGCTCATCTACCATGGCGCTTCCTCTGGTACATCCACGGAGGGTTTAATAACCGAGGGGCCCATTTACCGTCAAGTTTAGCTCTATAAAACTTGCTGCGTATAATATACGCTGCTCCAGCCAATCAGCTCCTGTCATGTGTTTGCAAAATGACAGTTGGGAGCTGATTGGTTGGAGCGCCACTTATCAAATGCAACGCGTTTTAAAAAGCTAAATCACATTGATAAATGGGCTCCCAAGTAAGCAGAATAAATCGCCCTTACCGCCATCCGTATCCAATATGAGGACATAGGAGGTTCTGACAATAATAAGAAACGAAAGAGAGCAACCTGCAGACTGGACTATGGGGGTCATTCAGACCTGATCGCTCGCTAGCGTTTTTTGCACGGCTGCGATTAGGTCATAACTGCGCATGCGTATGCACCACAGTACGCAGCGCGTCGCACAGGTACAGAACGGATCGTTATGTGTGATGGGTTTTATGAAGATTCCATTCGCACAGCCAATCGCAAGGAGATTGACAGGAAGGAGGCGTTTGTGGGTGGCAACTGACTGTGTTCTGGGAGTGTCTGGAAAAACGCAGGCGTGTCCAGGCGTTTGCAGGGCGGGCGTCTGACGTCAATTCCGGTCCCGGACAGGCTGATGTGATCGCAGCGGCTGAGTAAGTCCTGGACTGCGCAGAGACTGCACAAGATCAGTTTGTACCGCTCGGTTACACATGCGTTCGCACACTTGCAAAGCTAAAATACACTCCCCCTGTAGGCGACTATCTGATCGCAGCGCTGCAAAAAATAGGTATCGAGCGATCAGGTCTGAATTACCCCCTATAACCTACAGTATGCCGGCTTTATTCAGACCGTGGGGTCTATTTACTAAGCCTTGGAGAGAGATTAAAGTATTGGCCAATCAGCTCCTAACTGCCATGTGTCAGGCTGTGTTTGTAAAGTGACAATTAGGAGCTGATTGGTTTGTACTTTATCTCTGTACAAGGCTTAGTAAATAGACCCCTGAATCCGGTAGTTCCAAGCTGATTCTCACGTGTGACCTTGCTGAAATCTCAGCACAGCGGTCCCACTTCTAGAAGGGAGATGCCCCCTGTCTCTGGCCACATGGCTGATTACCCAGCGTTAGGGCTTCTCGCCGTCTGCTACGCCAGTGGTTCCCGTACTTTCCTGAGTCACGGCGCCCTAGAATAGCGGCATTTATTTCACAACACCCCTGGGCCCATAGTTTCTTACTAAGAAACTTGGAAAACGTTCACCATAGATAATTTGGTCCTGGACCACCAACCTGTGGCACCCCTGCAAGTGCCCTGCAGAACCCCGAGGTGCCATGGCACCGTTTGGGAGCCTCTGTAGTAAAGGGTTACTGTCTGAGAGGGTTTCCCCGTGCACCACCCACGGACGCCGGCGCCAGCCACCAGAGCAGTTTCCAGATAGTCAGGTTTCCCGACTCTACGCAGAATGTGCTCCAGCCGGGTCAGGCATGCGCCAAGGTGCCCAGGACTGGCGTCAAAGTGAGAAGAGCATTGTTCTGGTGATATTTCATTGGAGATAGGCGGTTTTCTCTCGCCGGGGTTTGGTTAATAGACCTGGAAGCTCTGTCTCCTGTATAGTGGCGAGATGCTGAACCCGCACGTGTCACTGCAGTGTGCCGCAGCGCTGAGCGGATGTTACTGCTGTTCCGCAATATACCCCCCCCCCCTTTCATCACTCCGGAGGGGGAGGGTTCACCTCATCTAACGCATGTGTGGAAGGATTCCCAGGTCATATACCTGGAAGCCACCGCCCTGCATGGGGCAGCACTTATCAGGAGAGCGGCCATTTGCAATTCTAGGTACATACAGTACATGTGTTATTAACGCTGGTATGCACCCGATACGAGGCGGCGTGTATCGCATCACGGATACAATGTGCAGTACATCCCACCCAACGTGAGAAAACACCAATATGAATGGAATTATGATGAGAATAATATGTCACAGGCTGTGGGGGAGATTTATCAATGCTTGGAGAGAGATAAAGTACCAGCTAATCAGCTCCTAACTGCCATGTGGCAGGCTGTGGGGGAGATTTATCAATGCTTGGAGAGAGATAAAGTACCAGCTACTCAGCTCCTACAGTAGTTTGCATGTTACAGGCCGTGTATGACAAATGACGGTTAGGTGCTTATTGGTTGCTACTTTATTTCTCTCCACTTTATCTCCCCCACAGGCTGTTGCGCCAGGCGAGGTCAGTGGACAGAAGAGCTTATTCTGCTGACACGCTTTCATTTCGTTTCCCAATTCCGCCCTCAGACTGATCTCTCCTGATTGCGCGCCGTAATGCCTCCTCTCTAGATACATCTCGGAGAAATTACTGACTTCATACCGCCCCCGGCTGCCGGGCACTCGCAGCCCCCCCCCAGTGATGGACTCACCAGTCTTGTACATAAATACACAACATTTCACGAATCATACTAAGTGTTTATCTTCCAGCCACTTATGATTAGCCGGCCGGGGGGAATGAAAGAAACGCTAGATGGGAAGTGACACCAGGGGTCAGGTCAGGTTACTGCTTACACGGAAGAAAAGAGGGGCCGCGCGGCTCTCCAATTAGCGACTAATCAAACGCTGCTGCCTCACAATCAGTCACTCAGAAAATACCACGAAATTGAGCAGCGCTGCAACAATTTCCAGCTTCACCAAACGGAACCGCTCGTGTGTATCCTGTAATAGCTTCCTCTTGTGATAGGCGGTAACGCGAGACGCCTGGGACCCTGCGCTCAGCGAGCATGCTTGTCACGGATGCAGCTGTGCGGGGGGATCCACACTGAGCGGCAGATGTATGAAGCCTTGGAGAGTGATAAAGTGGAGAGAGATAAGGTGGAGAGAGATAAACTACCAGCCAATCAGCCTCTGTCATTAATCAATCACAGCTTGTGACATGGCAGCTAGGAGCTGATTGGCTGGTACTTTGTCTCTCTCCGAGTTTTGATTAATCTCCCCCTATATAAGGATCCATGAGCTTAATGATTGCATCGGGAACTTTCCATTATATTCTATAAGGTGTGTAATGTAAATTGCGCGCTCTGCTGCTGGCTGCGTATGTTATGCGATATTTACCATGTACTTGGATATTGAGTATTTTGTATAACAAACATATTTCTGTAGGTAACGGATATATATTATTGGTGCTCCGGGGAATTAGCGCTGTATACGGTGTAAGCACAGGCGCCTTTTTCCTGCCCTCAGAGATTTCTTGCTTCTCTGTTGCTCCTCAGCTGCAAACGCCACCAATTAATGAGCAAACTTTTACATCATGGGGGTAATTCCAAGTTGATCGCAGCAGGAATTTTTTTAGCAGTTGGGCAAAACCATGTGCAGTGCAGGGGAGGCAGATGTAACATGTGCAGAGAGAGTTAGATTTGGGTGGGGTGTGTTCAATCTGCAATCTAATTTGCAGTGTAAAAATAAAGCAGCCAGTATTTACCCTGCACAGAAACAAAATAACCCACCCAAATCTAACTCTCTGCACATGTTATATCTTCCCCCCCTGCAGTGCACATGGTTTTGCCCAAGTGCTATCAAAAATCCTGCTGCGATCAACTTGGAATTACCCCCTATATCCTATATATATCTAATACTAACCCTCTGTATCCTCTGGTTTGATACAATGTAACAACATTTATAAATAGTGTGTGTGTGTGTGTGTGTGTGTGTGTGTGTGTGTGTGTGTGTGTGTGTGTGTGTGTGAGTGTGTGTGTGTGTGTGTGTGTGTGTGTGTGTGTGTGTGTGTGTGTGTGTGTGTGTGTGTGTGTATTATTATTATATTTATTTATATATATATTTTTTATACTGGAAAACTTTTCTAAGGAAATGTCTGCACAATAAGCAGAGAGCGTCCGTCTTCCTGAGGCCCGGGTGAGGTGTCCCAACTCTTGGAAGCAGCGGAAATAGCTAAATAACTTCTCCATGTTTTGATTACATTTACATCATATATTCCTATATATATATATATATATATTAATTACAATGTGGTCTGCAGACTATACTGAGCGGTATGGACAGTCATTAGGTCAACCACTATTGGTCAACATGCGTTATGTCGACATGGCAAAGGTCGACACATAAATAGGTAAATAGGTCGACGTGAGTTTTCCACATTTTTTTTTTTACTTTTTCATACTTTGCGATACACATGGACTACTATTGGGAATAGTAACCTTGCTGGAAGCCACCATGTTGGGGACACGGTGCACTAATTGGGCTTCCCGGTCACTTTACGAAGAAAATGGCACCCAAAAAAACAAAAAAAACGCATGTCGACCTTTTCTACGTCAACCTAATGACGATGTCAACCTATTTCAAGTGTCGATCAATAGTTAAGGTCGACCCAAAGAACCACATCCATACTGAGGCTGGGGGAGTGCAGCATATATCACACTGTACTGTGCGGTCCATTCATGAAGCGGTGATAAATGTGGAGAAGTGAGCCGGTGGAGAAATTGCCCACGGCAACCAATCAGCTGCTCTGTATAATTTTATAGTATGCAAATTATAAATGTTACTTCAGTGCTGATTGGTTGCCATGGGCGACTTCTCTACTGCCTCACTTCTCCACACTTTTCACTGCTTCATGAATAGACCCCTGTGAGTCTAATATATATAGTCATTGGGTTATAATATCTTTCATATATCATATGACCCAAACGTGAGGGCGTGAGCGCCATATATGGCCAGAGATGGTATTACACCCAGTACCCCCCCTCCTGCACAGTTACACGCAGTCCGTTCAGCTGACGGAGACCCTCGTCTGGTAGCCACGGGCGGAATATCTGCAGCCACCCAGTCAGCACCTAAATACAGAGCTTACTCCATTGTACCTCGGAGCTGTTATTAATCTGGAACACATGAGACATGTCCCAAAATACCTCTCACACAAAGGATCCAATTATCAGAGCAGTGATGTCACCGCGCGCCAAATCAAATTGTTTCACTCTAACTTCTACATTTGTTTCCTAATGTAAGACAGGTGAGCGATCCACCGCCCCGCACTCCGCTATATGACTGCGCTTCCTGAGTGAGTGGGGGAGGTGTGACGAGACCAGCTGGGGCTCTGCGGCCTGGGCAGTGACATAGGGTGCAAGCAATGGCGTTTCTACAATGGGTGCACACGGGCCCATGGATCCGGGGGGGGGGGGGGGGGAGAGGGGCAACGCAAACTCTGTAGCCTTGTTGTTTTAATACTTTTCCAGAGTCCCACGTTGGGCGCTGCAGACGTGGCAAAGATCACAGCCAAGGTGGCCGCTGCGCATGTAGTAATTAGTCTTTGGAACATGCCGGGCGCTATGTTTCCGGAGACCTGCGCATAAGTAGTAGACTCCAGCACAAAGCCAGAGCCTACTGCTCCGTGGAGAGGAGGGGCCCACCCGGAATCTGCACAAGGGCCCCGCCTCTATTAAAATGCCCCTGCGTGCAAGGGAAGTGTAAAGTAGTATATATGAGCTGTGCGCGGACCCCCGTGTTTTGGTTTTGGTCCTAAGTCATCAATGTGCTTTGGTTTTGGTTTTGGCAAAACCACCCTCAGTTGTTTTGGTTTGGGTTAAGTTTTTGGTTTGGCAAATAAAAAAATAATCAGATCAATGAAAATTGATAAAAGCAGCTAAAATCTTGTTCTTTTTGCAATATATATATATATGAATTAAACAAACAAAATACAAGAGCGCCACCTAGTGCAATAATGTGTAGATGACAGCAATTGGTGAATATAGCCGTACCATACAATGATAATGTGAGGCTTATTGTATCTGATATCTTGGAAATGATTCCACACAAAGTCCCAGCAGTATACGTGTCGTATCTGACTATACCTCCAGTGCCTGAGAAACAAATGTACATAGTGTAATCCTGTTTACGTGAAGAGAACATTGAAAACAGCTGTGAGCGCTCGTACAGTATATAGGAGAAAAATCTCTTATCTGTAAACAGCCAACCAGCGAATTACCCGGCGCGTTTCGTCGGGATAGAGTCTCATCACTCAGACGCCCCCGGGGTAATGTGACAGAAGTGATTTTTCTCTTATATACTGTCCGAGTATTCACAGTTGTATTCAATGTTCTGGGCAAAGATCCTCAGTGTTACTCCATGGTTCATTGTAGAGTGTATTATAATTGTTGTGATTACCAGCGTTCTTAGTGCATAGAGTGTGCACATGCATTTTCATTTTTTTTACTTGAGACTACGCACCCAGAAAACGCCCGCAATTCCATGCCCGCTGCAGTCACATTCACACCCACTTCCCGCGATGCCACACCCATACTAGCCCCTAGTCACAAGCCAGACATGACGCAGAAAAGAATGCTCAGTGCAAAAGATCGTAAGTTGGGACAGAAAAAAGGCTCAACTTCCACTCGTTACTGACTCTGAATAAGCCCCACAATAATGACTCCTTGGTGTGCGCTACATGTATGATGTTCTCACATTCTTTTCTGTTTGATTGGACACTGTACAACCGCAGCTCCAATGCCTGTGCTATTCCGGTCACAGCCAGCAGAGGGCGCTCAGGTGTGTTATTTCCAATATCCCCCAAACAGTGAGAATTTCCAGCAACTCCACAGAAATATGATGCACTTATTGTAGTACATTAAGCAGGGGACATTTATCATCCCATATATATCCCTGAAAATGGTTTAGTCACAAATATTAGGTTACACCTGAATGTAAGAAGGAGGAACCGCAACAGGTATCTCCGATACTTGCTGTGATCTCTCCATTGCCGCCCACAGCTGTATCCCCATCAGGTTTCTATGGGAGATGCCCAATTTACCAATATCCGGAATATTCCCGATATTGGCCCCCGCAGCTACTGCCATTGGAAGGTGGCAGTAGCCCATTGTAGCCTATGGGATACCGATCGCACTTGTGGCCGGGCAGAGGTTCCCCCGGAAGTGGCCTCTGTACTTGTGCGGACAGAACTGACCGCGCCTGCTCAGACCCCCGGCAACCACTACAGCACATCGCAGAGACGGGTTTCTGGAGCCTCTGTCCCTGCACGTGCTGCATGATCATATAGATTTATTAAGGGGTCTTGGTGAATTGTCAGAGATCTGGGCTCTGTTAAGGGATCATCGTGAAAGACAGGTGGTTGCAGCTTTATCTACAGGGGCGGATTGTCTGTGAAGTCACCCAGTGGGCCAACATGCATGCGGGGCCTGTTTTGTTTGTTGAGGGGCAGTGCTGCCGCCATGGTTACACAGTATACTTCTGGTGCTGCCGCCATGGTTACACAGTATACTTCTGGTGCTGCCGCCATGGTTACACGGTATACTTCTGGTGCTGCTGCCATGGTTACACAGTATACTTCTGGTGCTGCCGCCATGGTTACACAGTATACTTCTGGTGCTGCCGCCATTGGTTACACGGTATACTTCTGGTGCTGCCGCCATGGTTACACAGTATACTTCTGGTGCTGCCGCCATGGTTACACAGTATACTTCTGGTGCTGCCGCCATGGTTACACAGTATACTTCTGGTGCTGCCGCCATGGTTACACAGTATACTTCTGGTGCTGCCGCCATGGTTACACAGTATACTTCTGGTGCTGCCGCCATTGGTTACACGGTATACTTCTGGTGCTGCCGCCATGGTTACACAGTATACTTCTGGTGCTGCCGCCATGGTTACACAGTATACTTCTGGTGCTGCCGCCATGGTTACACAGTATACTTCTGGTGCTGCCGCCATGGTTACACAGTATACTTCTGGTGCTTCCGCCATGGTTACACAGTATACTATTGGTGCTGCCGCCATGGTTACACGATATACTTCTGGTGCTGCCACCATGCAGTGGCGTAACTACTGCCCCCGCAGCCCTCGCGGTGGCTTGGGGGCGAGGGGCTGCGGGGGCGCTGAAAGGGTTAAAGCTCGTCTCTGCTTCAGTGTCATAGAATTGCTTGTGTTATAGAACTTAATGTTCCAGCACATTTCTTGCTACTGTCCTTGTCTCTTATCTTTTTTATACCGTGTGAATAACCTTCCTATTTGAGTACCAACTTGCCCATATATGCATATCCTTCCACTGCGGCAGTTCCTAGCCAATCATGTTATGTTAGCCCCCTTTTTGTGTTCTGTCCAATTAGTTATTGACTTTGGATATACACGCCCTAAATCCTTTCTTTTATATACTTTTGTTAAACGAACAATAAACAGTGTGAATCTTTACTGCTTGTGTTGTGCATGTTACTTGTGGCTAAAGGTTTACACTCACGGACGTCTGAGAGGCCATCACATCGAGGGTTAAAGAATAGAGGGGCAATCCTTTCAAGTGGGGGCTCCGTCCGCGATTCAGTTGGTCGTCCCCGGATGGTAAGATAGAGAATTTATTGTCTGTCTTTGCCATACGGGATTGCGGTCATACACTGAAGCTGAATCCGTGTCAGTGTTCTGGGAACACGTGACCAAACATCTTTAATGTCTGGGACTTAAAGATACGTCTGAGAAGGGACCGGGGGTCCAAGCGCAACTCTCCAAAGACGTTAGTATCTGGGATACTTAAAATAGACCTGGGAGTCTATACATAACGAGACGTTAGTATCTGGGATACTTAAAATAGACCTGGGAGTCTATACATAACGTAGATTTTACCTCGATTTGATTGTCTATTATGTTATGGCCATAACAGATATTAGAGTATAAGTTTCATGTATTCAGCTTGACGGGTGGTAAGTATACGTCTGTTGAATACCCTTATAACTTTCTTGCTTCCTATCACAATACGCTGCATTTCCAAGTCCCTGTACGAGTGGTGAGTAGACGTACAGATTATTACTATCGATTGCTTGTTAAAGTACTATGCATATGATATTGTGATATTGTCAATAACTAATTAACTGGTTAGCTGATGCATGCATAGAAAGTTGTTGGAAATTGTGTTTTACTATGGGCTCTGGTCAGAGTAAGAAAACTGTATACCCCCCTCCCCTACCCGAAGAGACATGTAAAGCATACGTGGCCCGTAGTTCTACCTCTGATTATTATTTGATTGATCCCTGGGTGGATAATTTAGCAGGGTAGACAGAGAAAGCAGGACAGGACCCATTCCTACGGGAAGGCAGTAATTACCCTTTCTATATGGAGGATTAAAAAATATCAGTTCCCAACAGCACAGAAGCGAAGAAGTGAGAAACTGTAAATCTTTGAAATCCCTCTCGCCTCCCCCTTACATTCCAATATATCCTGCGCTTAAAGACACAGATCTCTTAGCAGCCGTAACCCTTTCACACCAGATGGGATCGCCTCCAACTCCACTGCTAGAAAATGCGTCCACTAGCTCTATCCCTAACGCACCAGTAACCCAGAGTTTAGATAATAGTAAAACACTGTCCCAAGCCCACTATTACCCTCGATGGCTGTATATCTTATTTGCGCAAAGCTTGCAAAGGACGCAGCTATACACATATGAAGGAAGTCTTTAAAACCCGTGCTCCTTTGCCTGTGCTTTTTTGCCTGTCGCTGTAGCTTGTAAACAGAAACCTTCGGAGTCTGTTACTGAGTTTTGGAAAAGGTTTAAGGACTGCTGGACAGATGACGCTGGCTTACCTTTGCTTAACTCAGAAAGCTTACTCATTTCCACCTTCATTAACAACCTTCTACCTTCTGTCATAGTTTCTGTTAAGCAAAGCGTCTCTTCCTGGACTTCTGATAGTACGATAGATTTAAAAAAAAAAAAAAAAACATCTGTATGAGAAAGAGGCTGCAGGGTGTTTTGATGTAAAGAAACCTGCACTCACTCATAACTATCAGAACTCCAGACGCTTTGACAGACAGAACCAACCCCGCAGTCAGGGAAAGATTCACCTCTGCTGCCACTTATTATAAATGGAAGTAAAGTTCCCTTTTTTGTGGACAGCGGTGCAACAACCAGTGTTTTGTGTTCTGACCTATATGATGGTGATTTGGAAAAGACTGCTCCTTCAATGGGAGTCAATAGGATACCCATCAATGCCTGACTTAGCTCAAGTAAACCCCGCTCTTTGGTCGGAAGGTCCATATGACACTGGCCTAA
The DNA here is from genome assembly GCF_028390025.1 of Pseudophryne corroboree. Taxonomy (NCBI): domain Eukaryota; kingdom Metazoa; phylum Chordata; class Amphibia; order Anura; family Myobatrachidae; genus Pseudophryne; species Pseudophryne corroboree. The sequence continues at coordinate 485,901,349 of NC_086451.1, forward strand.
TCTCATGCACACCATATAAGGCCAATCTCAAACCCGACTCACAACCTGTTTATAGAAGGTCTCATACAGCAATTCTTACAACAGGGTATTCTCAGACATATTGTATCACCATACTGTACTCCTGTGAACCCTGTTGCCAAAGCTGATGGCAGTATAAGATTTGTACAGGATCTCAGAGCTATTAATCAGTTAATTGTCCCAATTGCACCAATTGTTCCAGATGTCAACTCACTCATTTCTGCAATCCCTGCAGATGCTGCGTTCTTCTCTGTAATTGATTTGAAGAATGCCTTTTTCAGCATACCTGTAGATTCACAGACACAATTACTTTTTGCCTTTTCTTTTGAGGGTAAACAACTTACCTGGTGCAGATTATTGACGCACCTGTTGTCTCCAGGCCACATTGGGGCCCTGGCAACCTCACCATGGTTCAGTCCTGCTACAGTATGCAGATGATCTGCTGCTCTGTAGTCAAACTGAGGAGGCCTGCCGAGAGGATGGTGTTTCATTACTAAACTGGCTTTGTGAATGTGGACACAAGGTGTCCAAAACAAAAATAAGAATTTACTTACCGATAATTCTATTTCTCGGAGTCCGTAGTGGATGCTGGGGTTCCTGAAAGGACCATGGGAATAGCGGCTCCGCAGGAGACAGGGCACAAAAAAGTAAAGCTTTACTAGGTCAGGTGGTGTGCACTGGCTCCTCCCCCTATGACCCTCCTCCAGACTCCAGTTAGGTACTGTGCCCGGACGAGCATACACAATAAGGGAGGCATTTTGAATCCCGGGTAAGACTCATACCAGCCACACCAATCACACCGTACAACTTGTGATCTAAACCCAGTTAACAGTATGACAACAGAAAGGGCCTCTTAAAGATGGCTCCTTAACAATAACCCGAATTAGTTAACAATAACTATGTACAAGTATTGCAGATAATCCGCACTTGGGATGGGCGCCCAGCATCCACTACGGACTCCGAGAAATAGAATTATCGGTAAGTAAATTCTTATTTTCTCTATCGTCCTAAGTGGATGCTGGGGTTCCTGAAAGGACCATGGGGATTATACCAAAGCTCCCAAACGGGCGGGAGAGTGCGGATGACTCTGCAGCACCGAATGAGAGAACTCCAGGTCCTCCTTTGCCAGGGTATCAAATTTGTAAAATTTTACAAACGTGTTCTCCCCCGACCACGTAGCTGCTCGGCAGAGTTGTAATGCCGAGACCCCTCGGGCAGCCGCCCAAGATGAGCCCACCTTCCTTGTGGAGTGGGCTTTTACAGTTTTAGGCTGTGGCAGGCCTGCCACAGAATGTGCAAGTTGAATTGTGTTACAAATCCAACGAGCAATCGACTGCTTAGAAGCAGGTGCGCCCAACTTGTTGGGTGCATACAATATAAACAGCGAGTCAGATTTTCTGACTCCAGCCGTCCTTGCAATGTATATTTTTAAGGCTCTGACAACGTCCAACAACTTGGAGTCCTCCAAGTCGCTAGTGGCCGCAGGCACCACAATAGGTTGGTTCAGATGAAATGCTGATACCACTTTAGGGAGAAAATGCGGACGAGTCCGCAGTTCTGCCCTATCCGAATGGAAGATTAGATAAGGACTTTTATAAGATAAAGCCGCCAATTCAGATACTCTCCTGGCAGAGGCCAGGGCTAGTAACATAGTCACTTTCAATGTGAGATATTTCAAATCCACCTTTTTCAATGGTTCAAACCAATGGGATTTGAGGAAATCTAAAACTACATTTAGATCCCACGGTGCCACCGGAGGCCCCACAGGAGGCTGTATATGCAGTACTCCCTTGACAAAAGTCTGGACCTCAGGGACAGAGGCCAATTCTTTTTGGAAGAATATTGACAGGGCCGAAATTTGAACCTTAATGGATCCCAATTTGAGACCCATAGATAATCCTGATTGCAGGAAATGTAGGAAACGACCCAGTTGGAATTCCTCCGTCGGAACCCTCCGATCCTCGCACCACGCTACATATTTTCGCCAAATGCGGTGATAATGTTTCACGGTGACTTCCTTCCGTGCCTTAATCAAGGTAGGAATGACTTCTTCTGGAATGCCTTTCCCTTTTAGGATCTGGCGTTCAACCGCCATGCCGTCAAACGCAGCCGCGGTAAGTCTTGAAAAAGACAGGGACCCTGCTGTAGCAGGTCCCTTCTCAGAGGTAGAGGCCACGGTTCGTCCGTGAGCATCTCTTGAAGTTCCGGATACCAAGTCCTTCTCGGCCAATCCGGAACCACTAGTATTGTTCTTACTCTTCTTTGCCGTATGATCTTCAATACCTTTGGTATGAGCGGCAGAGGAGGAAACACATACACTGACTGGTACACCCAAGGAGTTACCAGTGCGTCCACAGCTATTGCCTGTGGATCTCTTGACCTGGCGCAATATTTGTCCAGTTTCTTGTGGAGGCGAGACGCCATCATGTCTACAATTGGTCTTTCCCAACGGTCTATTAACATGTTGAAGACTTCTGGATGTAGACCCCACTCTCCCGGATGAAGATCGTGTCTGCTGAGGAAGTCTGCTTCCCAGTTGTCCACGCCCGGGATGAACACTGCTGACAGTGCTATCACGTGATTCTCCGCCCAGCGAAGAATCTTGGCAGCTTCTGCCATTGCACTCCTGCTTCTTGTGCCGCCCTGCCTGTTTACATGGGCGACCGCCGTGATGTTGTCCGACTGAATCAACACCGGCTTTCCTTGCAGGAGAAGTTCCGCCTGGCTTAGAGCATTGTAGATTGCTCTTAGTTCCAGAATGTTTATGTGAAGAGACTTTTCCAGACTCGTCCATACTCCCTGGAAGTTTCTTCCTTGTGTGACTGCTCCCCAGCCTCTCAGGCTGGCGTCCGTGGTCACCAGGATCCAATCCTGAATGCCGAATCTGCGGCCTTCTAATAGGTGAGCCTTCTGCAACCACCACAGAAGTGACACCCTTGTCTTTGGTGACAGGGTTATTCGCAGGTGCATCTGCAGATGCGACCCTGACCATTTGTCCAACAGATCCCTTTGGAATATTCTTGCATGGAATCTGCCGAATGGAATTGCTTCGTAAGAAGCCACCATTTTTCCCAGGACTCTTGTGCATTGATGTACTGACACTTTTCCTGGTTTTAGGAGGTTCCTGACCAGATCGGATAACTCCTTGGCTTTTCCCTCTGGAAGGAAAACCTTTTTCTGAACCGTGTCCAGAATCATTCCTAGGAACAGCAGACGAGTTGTCGGGATTAAATGGGATTTTGGAATATTCAGAATCCACCCGTGTTGTCTTAGCACCTCTTGAGATAGTGCTAAAGCTGTCTCCAGCTGTTCTCTGGACCTTGCCCTTATTAGGAGATCGTCCAAGTATGGGATAACTAATACGCCTTTTCTTCGAAGAAGAATCATCATCTCGGCCATTACCTTGGTAAAGACCCGAGGCGCCGTGGACAATCCGAACGGCAGCGTCTGAAACTGATAGTGACAGTTTTGAACAATGAACCTGAGGTACCCCTGGTGTGCGGGGTAAATCGGAACGTGCAGATACGCATCCTTGATGTCCAAGGATACCATAAAGTCCCCTTCTTCCAGGTTCGCTATCACTGCTCTGAGTGACTCCATCTTGAACTTGAACTTTTTTATGTAGAGGTTCAAGGACTTCAAATTTAGAATAGGCCTTACCGAGCCATCCGGCTTCGGTACCACAAATAGAGTGGAATAATACCCCTTTCCTTGTTGTAATAGGGGTACTTTGACTATCACCTGCTGAGCGTACAGCTTGTGAATGGCTTCCAACACCCTCTCCCTTTCGGAAGAGACGGTTGGTAAGGCAGACTTCAGGAAACGATGAGGAGGATCCGTCTCTAATTCCAACCTGTACCCCTGAGATATTATCTGCAGGATCCAGGGGTCTACCTGCGAGTGAGCCCACTGCGCGCTGTAATTTTTGAGACGGCCCCCCACTGTCCCCGAGTCCGCTTGAGAGGCCCCAGCGTCATGCTGAGGTTTTTGCAGGAGCCGGGGAGGGCTTCTGTTCCTGGGAAGGAGCTGCCTGTTGGTGTCTCTTCCCTCTTCCTCTGCCTCGTGGCAGGTACGACAAGCCCTTTGCTCTCTTATTTTTGTAGGAGCGAAAAGGCTGCGGTTGAAAGGTCGGTGCCTTTCTCTGTTGGGGAGTGACTTGAGGTAAAAAAGTGGATTTCCCGGCAGTAGCCGTGGCCACCAAGTCTGATAGACCAACTCCAAATAACTCCTCCCCTTTATACGGCAAAACCTCCATGTGACGTTTTGAATCCGCATCGCCTGTCCACTGTCGTGTCCATAAGGCTCTTCTGGCTGAAATGGACATAGCACTCACCCGAGATGCCAGTGTGCAAATATCCCTCTGTGCATCACGCATATAGATAAATGCATCCTTTATTTGTTCTAACGACAGTAAAACATTGTCCCTATCTAGGGTATCAATATTTTCAATCAGGGATTCTGACCAAACTACTCCAGCACTGCACATCCAGGCAGTTGCTATAGCTGGTCGTAGTATAACACCTGCATGTGTGTATATATTCTTTTGAATAACTTCCATCTTTCTATCTGATGGATCCTTAAGTGCGGCCGTCTCAGGAGAGGGTAACGCCACTTGTTTGGATAAGCGTGTGAGCGCCTTGTCCACCTTAGGGGGTGTTTCCCAGCGCGCCCTAACCTCTGGCGGGAAAGGGTATAATGCCAATAACTTTTTTGAAATTATCAACTTTTTATCAGGAGCAACCCACGCTTCATCACACACGTCATTTAATTCTTCTGATTCAGGAAAAACTGTTTGTAGTTTTTTCACACCATACATAATACCCTGTTTTACGGTATCTGTAGTATCAGCTAAATGTAACGTCTCCTTCATTGCCAAAATCATATAACGTGTGGCCCTACTGGAAAATACGTTTGAATTTCTACCGTCGTCACTGGAATCAGTGCCCGTGTCTGGGTCTGTGTCGACCGACTGAGGCAAAGGGCGTTTTACAGCCCCTGACGGTGTTTGAGGCGCCTGGACAGGCATTAATTGATTGTCCGGCCGCCTCATGTCCTCAACTGACTGTTTAAGGGAAGATAAACCATCACGTAATTCCACAAATAAAGGCATCCATTCTGGTGTCGACCCCCTGGGGGGTGACATCTGCATATTTGGCAATTGCTCCGCCTCCACACCAATATCGTCCTCATACATGTCGACACCACGTACCGACACACACCGCAAACTCACAGGGAATGCTCTAATGAAGACAGGACCCACTAGCCCTTTTGGGGAGACAGAGGGAGAGTCTGCCAGCACACACCACAAAGCGCTATATATACAAGGGATATCCTTATATTAAGTGCTCCCTTATAGCTGCTTTAATATATATATATATAGCCATTAATGTGCCCCCCCTCTCTGTTTTACCCTGTTTCTGTAGTGCAGTGCAGGGGAGAGACCTGGGAGCCGTTCTGACCAGCGGAGCTGTGACAGAAAATGGCGCCGTGTGCTGAGGAGATAGGCCCCGCCCCTTTTTCGGCGGGTTCTTCTCCCGCTATTTTTCCAGTCAGGCAGGGGTTAAATATCTCCATATAGCCCCTATGGGCTATATGTGAGGTATTTTTAGCCTTGTATAAGGTTTATATTTGCCTCTCAGAGCGCCCCCCCCAGCGCTCTGCACCCTCAGTGACTGCCCAGTGAAGTGTGCTGAGAGGAAAATGGCGCACAGCTGCAGTGCTGTGCGCTACCTTATGAAGACTGAGGAGTCTTCAGCCGCCGGTTTCCGGACCTCTTCACGCTTCAGCATCTGCAAGGGGGTCGGCGGCGCGGCTCCGGGACCGGACTCCACGGCTGGGCCTGTGTTCGATCCCTCTGGAGCTAATGGTGTCCAGTAGCCAAGCAGCAAATCCACTCTGCATGCAGGTGAGTTTACTACTTTCCCCCTAAGTCCCACGTTGCAGTGATCCTGTTGCCAGCAGGACTCACTGTAAAGAAAAAAACCTAAACTAAACTTTCTCTAAGCAGCTCTTTAGGAGAGCCACCTAGATTGCACCCTTCTCGTTCGGGCACAAAATCTAACTGGAGTCTGGAGGAGGGTCATAGGGGGAGGAGCCAGTGCACACCACCTGACCTAGTAAAGCTTTACTTTTTTGTGCCCTGTCTCCTGCGGAGCCGCTATTCCCATGGTCCTTTCAGGAACCCCAGCATCCACTTAGGACGATAGAGAAAATGCAATGGTGTAAAAAAGCATGTTGATTACTTAGGTTTTGTGCTCACTCAGGGAGAGAGGAAAATCAGTCCACAACGCATACAGTCTGTATTGGGCCTGGTCACCCCAACTACCCAGAAGGAACTACTGTCCTTCCTGGGTATGGTAAATTACTGCAGACAGTGGATATCTGATTGCTCTTATTATGATAACATTTTGAGACAAGCCACACTGAAGGACAAACCTAAAACTGTACAATGGTCACAAGAAATGTTAACTGCATATGAAAGTTTAAAATGTATGTTGATGAAAAGTCCGGCACTTGGCCTCCCCAATTATGTACTACCTTTCCATCTATATGCAAGGGACAATTGTAAAACCATGGCGGGGGTGCTCACACAGTTTCATGGAGGGAAGTTGCGCCCCGTGGCATTTTTTTTCAAAGTCATGCCAGTGTCTGTGCACGGTATGCCTGCCTGCCTCAGGGCTTTGGCAGCCTGTGCAATGGTTGCAGAAATGGCCACTACCCTCACTTTAGGCCACATCACAGTACTCCACACCACACATGATGTCCTGGCAATACTTAAAGGCTTACACACACAGCACATGTCAGCACAACGCCTTAGTGGATATGAAGTACTCCTTTTGGGCAACCCTACCCTTACCATTAAGTACACTGCTAGTTCTTCTGGCCCTGCACCCATTCTCAATGCCCTTTTAGGCTTGAAAGGTCCCGAGGATGAACCACCCGACCTACATGACTGTGCTGCTTCCATTGAAGCTGAAACTTCTCCCAGACTTGACATGTCTCCCGTTCCCATACCAGGCGCAGACATAGTTTTTGTTGACGGCTCCTGTAGTAGGCCCAATGACAATACATACCAGGCTGGCTATGCCATTGTCACCCTCCCTGACACTGTGTTGGAAACCCTGCCAATACCGCAGAACTCATTGCACTCACTAGAGCATGTCCCTCCCTTGACAACGTCCATCTGCTCACTCAACTTCAAGCTGCTGCGACTAATACTGATCTCTCTGACTGGACTTACCCAATTCTGCAGAAAAATCCTAAATCAGGATTAATCTGCAAAGAGGGGAAACCCTGTATACCCCAGTCCAGTGCCCCTTTGCTCATTGCCCATTACCATGGTGTTGGTCACCATAGTAAAGCCACAACACTCCTCCTACTAACCAATGATTTTTATGTTACTAATGCCAAATCACTTGTGGACCAGTATGTTAGCAGATGCATCACTTGCCTCAGGAACAACCCTAACAACCCTAATAAAGCTAAACACCAGCATCTTGAATACCCCACCACCCCTTTTACACACTTACAAATTGATTTTACCCATATCCCTGGTACAGGTAAACAAGAATATGCCCTGGTCATTGTAGATATGTTCTCTCGCTGGCCAGAAGTATTCCTAACTAAGTCAGAGGATGCCAAGACAGTAGCAAGAATCCTAACACAGAAAATCATCCCTAGATGGGGGTGCCCCCTGCAAATAAATAGTGATAAAGGCTCAGCCTTTACAGCCAAAATCACACAGGCCTTAGTAAAAGCTCTGCAGGTGGAGTGGAAGTTTCACATCCCGTACCACCTGCAGAGTTCAGGGGTCGTAGGAAGAATGAATAGGACCCTCAAAGACAAACTAAGGAAGGCCACAGGAGGTACCTTCCACAAATGGAAGCAAGTCCTCCCTATCATCCTAGCAGAAATGAGGATGACCCCACAGAAAACCCTAGGGTACTCCCCTTTTGAGATATTAATGGGTAGACCCTTCCCCACACCCTGGGCTAAGAAACCGTTGATGATACAGGAAGGAGATCTAGAACTTATAAGGGAAGAGTATGTCAGGGCCCTCATAACCAAAACTTGATGAGATTGAACATGATGTCGCTTGTAAAAAAACCCTCTGAATCCACAGGAACCAACACACCCTTTTAAGGTCGGAGACAGAGTAGTGGTGAAGATCCTCCCCCGCAGCAAGAGCCCAGGAGACTTCACCTATGGCCCAGAGGCGGAAGTCGTTGCTGTAACCCGAACCGCAGTCCTGACAGAAGAGAGTCCCACCTGGATCCATGCTTCCCGAGTAAAGAAAATTCCTAGACCAGACCTAGAGGAGGAAACAGGTGATTCCAGTGAGGTACGAACAGGGGCGGACAGCCCTGACCTCCCACCTAGCGAAGACAGAAGACCAGAGGAGGATGAAGAAAATGCCCCCTATCTTTACCCTGGGGACTATCTTGATAGCCCTACTGGCCCATTTTCCCCTCTCAATGACTGAGGTTGATATAACTCAGAATAAGGGAAACTGACACTATGGTATAACTCTTCCACCACATACACCGCAACCTACATACTAGATTATTTCCAATTCCCCCAACTAGCTGCTGTCCAAAAGTCTGTTGACTACCAGATCCGCGCTGACACCACAGACAACCTAAGCCCCGAGGTACCTTATATTTGCGTTACAGGCCATAACTGGGGAAATGATTGCAGCTCATGGTCCGCGGCTGCCTGGAACACAGGTACCCCATGGGGCTATAAGCCCGCTGAAGCCTTAGATGAAAAGGATAAACACGGAACATCATTAACCCAACGATTAACCCTTCTTAAAATGCCCAACAATTACTGCAACTCCCGCTCAGGCTAAAAATTGCGCCATTGGTGTGCAGAAAGACGTAAGCTTTGCAAGAATCATATAGTATAACAATAATGATTCTAAGAGGGGATTGAAAGGGTTAAAGCTCGTCTCTGCTTTAATGTCATAGAATTGCTTGTGTTATAGAACTTAATGTTCCAGCACATTTCTTGCTACTGTCCTTGTCTCTTATCTTTTTTATACCGTGTGAATAACCTTCCTATTTGAGTACCAACTTGCCCATATATGCATATCCTTCCACTGCGGCAGTTCCTAGCCAATCATGTTATGTTAGCCCCCTTTTTGTGTTCTGTCCAATTAGTTATTGACTTTGGATATACACGCCCTAAATCCTTTCTTTTATATACTTTTGTTAAACGAACAATAAACAGTGTGAATCTTTACTGCTTGTGTTGTGCATGTTACTTGTGGCTAAAGGTTTACACTCACGGACGTCTGAGAGGCCATCACATCGAGGGTTAAAGAATAGAGGGGCAATCCTTTCAGGCGCCACCACTGATTTAGAGCAGATTGACATGCGGACGAGCGTCCGCATGTCAATCTGTTGTCACTAGCCCCCCGCTGCGAAGTAGGAACACGGAGGGCACAGCGCGCGCCTCTCCCGTGTCCCTCTGAGTCTCCGGCGTGTCGGGAGCGTGGTCTAGGAAAAGGGGGCGTGGCTTCGCGGGAGGCCACGCCCCCGTTTTCATCACTGAGGGGGCATGCCCAGCGCTCTGTGAGCTCTTGGCATGCCCTCTCTCCCACTGTCTGCGCTGAATAGACGCTACTGCTGTGCTATGCAGAGCAGTGAGTGTAGGAGCCTTCCAACTGCCCCCCCCCCCCCCCCCATCGCGGGACACTGCGTCCCGCGGGTGGGACAGCGGGACAGTCCCCAAAAACGGGACTGTCCCGCGAAAATCGGGACAGTTGGGAGGTATGCATATATGGCACTGGGGGGGCACTGAGGGGGCATATATGGCACTGGGGGGGGCACTGAGGGGGCATATATGGCACTGAGGGGGCATATATGGCACTGGGAGGCACTGAGGGGCATATATGGCACTGGGGGGCACTGAGGGCGCATATATGGCACTGAGGGGGCATATATGGCACTGCGGGGGGCACTGAGGGGGCATATATGGCACTGAGGGGGCATATATGGCACTGGGGGGGCACTGAGGGGGCATATATGGCACTGAGGGGGCATATATGGCACTGGGGGGGCACTGAGGGGGCATATATGGCACTGGGGGCACTGAGGGGGCATATATGGCACTGAGGGGGCATATATGGCACTGGGGGGGGCATATATGGCTCTGGGGGGGCACGGAGGGGGCATATATGGCACTGTATGTGTACCTGGCACATGGGGGGGCTATATTTGGCACTGGGGGCACGTGAGCACCTGGCATTGTGGGGGAATATCTGGCACTGGGGGCATATGTGGCACTGGGGGGAGAGGCTATATTTGGCACTGGGGGCATGTGAGTACCTGGCACCGTGGGGGAATATCTGGCACTGAGGACATATGTGGCACTGGGAGCACAGCCCTAGCAACAAGCACTACCCCCTAGCAACGAGCATGACACCCAGTGCATGAAACCCCTGTCAACGAGCATGACACCGAGTGCATGAAACACCTGGCAACGAGCATGACACCCTGAGCATGAAAACTCCTGGCACCGTGCATGGAACCAAGAGCATGAAACCCCTGGCAACGAGCAGGTAATTTAAAAGTAATTAGAAGCCTTACTGTAGGACTTAATGTGTAATGGGCATTACGGTGTGTGGCATAATGTATCACGGACATTGCGGTGTGTGTCAGAATGTGTCACAGGCATTACGGTGTGTGACAAACTATATCACGGGCATTGTGGTATGTGGTATAATGTCTCAGGGGCATTGCAGTGTGGCATAGGGTATAACGGGCATTGCGGTATGTGTCACAGGCATTACGGTGTATGGTATACTATATCACGGGCATTGTAGTATGTGGTATAATGTCTCAGGGTCATTGCAGTGTGTGGCATAATGTATAACGGGCATTGCGGTATGTGTCAGGCATTACTGTGTGTTGTATACTATATCACGGGCATTGTGGTATGTGGTATAATGTCTCAGGGTCATTGCAGTCTGGCATAATGTATAACGGGCATTGCGGTATGTGTCAGGCATTACTGTGTGTTGTATACTATATCACGGGCATTGTGGTATGTGGTATAATGTCTCAGGGTCATTGCAGTGTGGCATAATGTATAACGGCATTGCGGTATGTGTCAGGCATTACTGTGTGTTGTATACTATATCACGGGCATTGTAGTATGTGGTATAATGTCTCAGGGTCATTGCAGTGTGTGGCATAATGTATCACGGACATTGCGGTGTGTGTCATAATGTGTCAGGCATTACGGTGTGTTGTATACTATATCACGGGCATTGTGGTATAATGTCTCAGGGTCATTGCAGTGTGTGGCATAATGTATCATGGACATTGCGGTGTGTGTCATAATGTGTCAGGCATTACGGTATGTTGTATACTATATCACGGGCATTGTGGTATGTGGTATAATGTCTCAGGGTCATTGCAGTGTGTGTCATAATGTGTCACAGGCATTACGGTGTGTGGCATAATGTGTCACAGGCATTGTATGTGCTATAATCTATCAGGGGCATTGCAGTGTGTAGCATAATGTATAACGGGCATTGTGATTCCTGTCATGTGTCACAGGCATTACGGTGTGTAGCATAATGTGTCACAGGCATTACGGTGTGTGGCATAATGTGTCACAGACATTGTATGTGCTATAATCTATCAGGGGCATTGCAGTGTGTAGCATAATGTATAACGGGCATTGTGATTCCTGTCAAGTGTCACAGGCATTACGGTGTGTGGCATAATGTGTCGCAGGCATTACGGTGTGTGGCATAATGTGTCACAGACATTGTATGTGCTATAATCTATCAGGGGCATTGCAGTGTGTAGCATAATGTATAACGGGCATTGTGATTCCTGTCATGTGTCACAGGCATTACGGTGTGTGGCATAATGTGTCACAGACATTACGGTGTGTGGCATAATGTGTCACAGACATTGTATGTGTTATAATGTATCAGGGGCATTGCAGTGTGTAGCATAATGTATAACGGGCATTGCGGTGTGTGGCATAGGGTATAACTGGCATTGCGGTATGTGTTACAGGCATTACGGTGTAGGGTATACTATATCACGGGCATTGTGGTATGTGGTATAATGTCTCAGGTTCATTGCAGTGTGTGTCATAATGTATCACGGACATTGCGGTGTGTGTCATAATGTATCACGGACATTGCGGTGTGTGGTATACTATATCATGGGCATTGTGGTATGTGGTATAATGTCTCAGGTTCATTGCAGTGTGTGTCATAATGTATCACGGACATTGCGGTGTGTAGCATAATGTATCACGGACATTGCAGTGTGTGGTATACTATATCATGGGCATTGTGGTATGTGGTATAATGTCTCAGGTTCATTGCAGTGTGTGTCATAATGTATCACGGACATTGCGGTGTGTGGCATAATGTATCACGGACATTGCGGTGTGTGGCATACTATATCACGGGCATTGTGGTATGTGCTATAATGTATCAGGGGCATTGCAGTGTGTAGCATAATGTATAACGGGCATTGCGATTCCTGTCATAATGTGTCACAGGCATTACGGTGTGTGGCATAATGTGTCGGGGGCATTACGGTGTGTGCATATTGTGTCATGTGCATTATTGTGTGTGGCATAATGTCTAAGGGCCATTGCAGTATGTGGCATAATGTATACTGGGCATTACTATAAGGAGGAAAAATGACAAATAATGTAAGGGGCATGAATCAGGATTATTTTTCTTTCCTGTGGTGGCTAACGTCTGGGCGTGCAGGTTGCAAAACTGGGGTATAAGGTAGTCTTTTCCTGCAATGACACGCCTCTTTATGTGAAGCCACGCCCATTTTAACTAAAACACGCCCCCTTTTTGTCGGCGCGCCTTCGGCGCGCACATGTGTGTCCCCTTACTAGTGCCAATTATGGGGGGGGGGGCTCCGTAGAATTTTTTGGCTTGGGGGAGGAAAATTTCTAGTTACGCCACTGCCACCATGGTTACACAGTATACTTCTGGTGCTGCCGCCATGGTTACACGGTATACTTCTGGTGCTGCCGCCATGGTTACACAGTATACTTCTGGTGCTGCCGCCATGGTTACACGGTATACTTCTGGTGCTGCCGCCATGGTTACACGGTATACTTCTGGTGCTGCCGCCATGGTTACACAGTATACTATTGGTGCTGCTGCCATGGTTACACAGTATACTATTGGTGCTGCTGCCATGGTTACACAGTATACTATTGGTGCTGCTGCCATGGTTACACAGTATACTTATGGTGTTGCCGCCATGGTTACACAGTATACTTATGGTACTGCCATGGTTACACAGTATACTTCTGATGCTGCCGCCATGGTTACACAGTATACTTCTTGTGCTGCCGCCATAGTTACACGGTTTACCTATGGTGCGGTTTCCATAGTTACACAGTATACTATTGGTGCTGCTGCCATGGTTACACAGTATACTTCTTGTGCTGCCGCCATGGTTACACGGTTTACCTATGGTGCGGTTTCCATGGTTACACAGTATACTATTGGTGCTGCTGCCGTGGTTACACAATATACTTATGGTGCTGCCGCCATGGTTACACGGTTTACCTATGGTGCGGTTTCCATGGTTACACAGTATACTATTGGTGCTGCTGCCATGGTTACACAGTATACTTCTGATGCTGCAGCCATGGTTACACGGTATACTTCTGATGCTGCTGCCATGGTTACACAGTATACTTCTGGTGCTGCCACCATGGTTACACAGTATACTATTGGTGCTGTTTCCATGGTTACACTGTATACTTCTGGTGCTGTTTCTATGGTTACACAGTATACTTCTGGTGCTGCTGCCATGTTTACACGGTATACTTCTGGTGCTGTTTCCATGGTTACACAGTATACTTCTGGTGCTGCTGCTATGGTTACACGGTTTACCTCTGGTGCTCTTTCCATGGTTACACAGTATACTTATGGTGCTGCCGCCATGGTTATACAGTATACTTATGGTGCTGCTGCCATGGTTACACAGTATACTTCTGGTGCTGCCGCCATGGTTACACGGTTTACCTATGGTGCTGTTTCCATGGTTACACAGTATACTTCTGGTGCTGTTTCCATGGTTACACGGTATACTTCTGGTGCTGCCGCCATGGTTACACGGTATACTTCTGGTGTTGCCGCAATGGTTACACGGTATACTTCTGGTGTTGCAGCCATGGTTACACGGTATAATTCTGGTGCTGTTTCCATGGTTACACGGTATACTTCTGGTGCTGCCCTTGTGAGGCCACTTCTATAAATGTTTCCAGGGCCACTTTCGGCTTCCAGTCCGCCCTCTTTATCTCTGTCACCCGTCTACAATTTAATTGTCAGTGTGAAACACATTTCAATCTAAAAACGAATAAGAAACGAAAGTGAAAGTATTTATTGTGTTTTTGTGGGATCTCTCCTTACTTCTCGCTAAAGATATCTGGATCCAACTGGATCTCTGCTAAATCCTCCCCTGAAATACCTGGATCCCGCAGGCTCCCCACCAAATTCTTACTGACAGACCGTTCCCTGCTGGTCTCCAAGCTGCAGGCGGGCGACGGTGCTACAGTATGTGTGTCAGAAAGATGAGCGCCGCCTCACTTCTCTAATCTATAAGATACCGCTGGTGACCAGCCCCCATGTCATCCTATGGCGGCCGCAGGATAAGACGGAGAACCGAAACGACGGAGGCATCAGTGATTACGGCTAATCAGGGCCTCATTCAGAGGCGGGCGATATTTGCTAAGTCTGCTGATCCAAGTGCTGCATCCAAAGACGCAGCATGTAATCACCACGGCGACCATCGGCGATGGTGCTCCTCTGTCAGGATATCTGCCTCAGAAGAACTGGCCTCGGCACGCCTGCAAAATGGGGCGACCCCCCCCCCCTTCCCCCATTTTGAATAATAGTCACCGCCCCCCTACAGGCGCGGCATGTCAGGCATGTTGTGTCTTGTCGGCACGGCAAGCGATCTCACAGGAGGTGACCTGCACATCTCTCACCGGCTGTACTATTGGGTGCGCACAGCACTGAATGTTATTATTATTGGGAGAGACGAGGCCATGTCGGCAGTCATTAGATAGACAAAAGGTCGACATGAAATGGTTGACAAAAAAATGTAACACAAGTTTTATGTGTCATTTTGTATGTTTTATAATCTGTGACCCTAATTAGCGGAAACATAGACGCTCGCCGTACTTCGGGCAAGTTACTATTCCCAATCGTAGTCCGCGTGGATGGAAAACCAAGCAAGGGGGAAAGCAAAAAAAAAATTGTGTCACCCTTATGTGTCCCGACCATCGCCATGTCACGCTGTCATACCTGTCGGCATTTTGTACTGTCCACTTTTTACCTGTTGACCTTTTGATGAGGCTGCTGTTCTGTACGCTGGGTCAGTGTCCTCGGCCTCTCGCAGGCTGCAGCAGGTTCTCCTCCATGACTGTCTGCGTCTTCTCCATCCATCGTGTCCCCAGTCCTGGACACAGAGAAGGTTCCTCATAGTAATATGCTGCCTCCAGTGTACTCCACTGTAAGGACCGTGCTCTTGGGACAATGGGGGTCATTCCGAGTTGATCGCTCACCAGCAACTTTTTGCAGCGCTGCGATCAGGTTAAATCTCTGCAGAACTGCGCATGCGTATGCACCGCAATGCGCATGCGCGTCGTACTGGTACAAAGAGGATCGGTGCTGGGCAATGGATTTAATGAAGAATCCATTCACACAGCCGATCGCAAGGAGGTTGACAGGAAGAGGGCGTTTGTGGGTGTCAACTGACCGTTTTCTGGGAGTGGTTGGAAAAACGCAGGCGTGTCGGAGCGTTTGCAGGACGGGTGTCTGACGTCAATTCCGGAACCAAAAAGACTGAAGTGATCGCAGCGGCTGAGTAAGTTCTGGGCTACTCAGAAACTGCACAAAACTTTTTTGTGCCGTCAGCTTCAGCAGCGTTCGGACACTTACAAAGTGAAAATACACTCCCCCAAAGGTGGCGACTATCTGATCGCAGCGCTGCAAAAAGTTGCTAGCGAGCGATCAACTCGGAATGACCCCCAGTGCTCAGTGTAAGACTTGCACCAAATGCAGCAGCTAGTATGGAGGCCAATATGTTCACTCTTGGTCTCATTAGGCCATAGAATGTTCCTCCCCTTAGCGTGAGGGTCTCCTGCCTGCTATCAGGCCATTTCTAGGCACTTCTCATGTAAGGTTCCATCTGCATGGTCTTCTCTCTGGCTGGGATTTGGGATGTGCCCCGGCTATTGTCACACGGTCACTTTTCCCATCTCTGCCATGGAAGACTGTAACGGTCACCATTGGCCTCGTGTTGCCCCAATCACATGCCATATTCACACGGATGTCCAGTTTCCAGGGGGCGGCCTCTTGTAGACACAGTCACTGTTGAGCCATATTCCCTTCATGTCTTTCTGGTGGAATTCATAATGTTCTGGGGGATAGTAACAGTCTGTGATATTCTCGTATATCCTTCACCTTATTGCTGCTATTCTATCACCTTGTCTCAGATCTCATTTGTGTGTTCTCTGATCTTCCTCATGAAGCTCTTGCGTGGAAAGATCCAGCCAGTCTTGGGTGCTCGCACAGATAGGCGTAAATTATGTTTACATTCATTTCAGTACTTTAGTTGTACATACAGGATATCCGATCAATAAATGATATGAACTGTAAGGACAACAGCTTGCTCCAGGGTTAATTTAGGTGGGTCTTATAAACAGTGCTATAGTAATCAATTATTGCTTCTTTTATTTCAGGTACTGAGCGGAGCTTTCTGCGCTGATCAGTGGTAACAGATCCCAAATAAATCAGTTTCTGATACCCCAGAGTAAGGAGCTACGTCCTCCTACCTTTCTGACCGTTCATTCTCTGTCTCCTCTCATGACTCCACCTCCCCCTCACTTCCACTAACTGTAGGGGTACCCCAAGGTTCTGTCCTTGGTCCTCTCCTCTTCTCTCTCTATACGTCCTCACTAGGTAAGCTCATTAGTTCTTTTGGTTTCCAATATCATCTCTACGCTGACGACACTCAAATCTATCTTTCCTCTCCAGACCTCTCCCCTGCTCTCCTCACTTATATCTCCAACTGTCTCTCTGCTACCTCTTCCTGGATGTCCCAGCGCTTTCTTACACTTAACATGTCTAAGACCGAGCTGATCATCTTCCCTCCCTCCCGCATAACCTCACCTCACACAATCTCATTATCTATTGATGGCACTACTGTCTCCTCTAGCCCCCAAGTGCGCTGTCTTGGAGTAATCCTTGACTCTTCCCTTTCCTTCAAACCACACATTCAGCACCTCTCGTAAACCTGCCGTTTTCATCTAAAAAAATATTTCCAGGATCAGACCCTTTCTCACCCAGGATGCTACTAAGACTCTTATCCACTCACTGGTCATCTCCAGACTGGACTACTGTAATCTCCTCCTGACTGGCTTTCCTGACACATACCTCTCTCCACTCCAATCTATCCTCAATGCTGCTGCCCGGCTCATCTTCCTCACCAAACGCACTACGACCACCTCTCCTCTCCTACAAGCCCCTCACTGGCTCCCCTTCCCTTTCAGAATCCATTTCAAGCTTCTCACACTCACTTACAAAGCCCTCACCCACTCCTCTCCCATCTACATCTCTGATCTTATCTCCCTTTACTCTCCCACCCGTCCTCTTCGCTCTGCTAATGCACGCCGACTCTCCTGTCTACGGATTACTTCCTCCCACTCCTACCTCCAAGATCTCTCACGTGCTGCTCCATTTCTCTGGAATTCCCTACCTCTCCCCTCAGACTCTCCACCTCTCTACACAACTTCAGACGGGCTCTCAAGACCCACTTCTTCCCCAAACCCAGCCAAATCTCATCCTAACCCTCTGTTCTACGCTCTCTATGTACCCCATCTGTCTCACCCCCATCTGTCTACCCCTCCCCTTTAGAATGTAAGCTCTCACGAGCAGGGCCCTCTTCCCTCATGTGCTTACCCTTTTCTTACTTTAATACTCTTCAACTGCACCACATCCAGCAGTCTTCTGCCACCTGATACTTATTCCAGAGTCATCTGCTGATGTAACTATGTTTATTTACCCTGTACTTGTCCTATACTGTCATCAACTGTAAGTTGCTGTTTTCCTGTTTGATTATTTGTTTATGTATTCTGTAATTGGGCGCTGCGGAACCCTTGTGGCGCCATATAAATAAAGGATAATAATAATAATAATAATAATAATAAATCGTACATAGGACTTCCGGGTATACGACTGCGCATAATGACACAAGCGCCGCTGGACACATAGGGAGAGATCATATTGGCTTGTATTTGGTAACGCCATCTACAGATGACATTGCCTTCCATGTCCACGCTCCGGTATATATCGCATTCTAGAGCTTGGTACATATGGGAATGCGGCCAAACTTCAGAAAAACTCCTTTTTGGAGTTTCGGCCACATTTTCAGCTTTAGTACATCCCATCTACTCTTATACTGTAGATCATGAACGCTCCGCTCTGATATGTACAAGACGTCAGCAGCTTTGCACCAGTTACTTTAATACAAAGGTTTATTTTCGGTAGGGGGGAGGGGGGGGGGGATTACTGACATTGCTGTTTATTTACAGGTTATTACTCAAGAGAAATGTGCAGCGTTTCCTCTTTTTCAGGCGATGTCGGTCCGTGGACAGGAAAGCGGAACAGAACGCTCGCTGACACGATGACACAATAACAAGAAGCGGTCGGTCCAGATAAACAAAGTGTTACATTGTGAGTTGCTGCATTGTGAGTACTACATTCTGGGCACCCGCCATTGTATGGTTACTGTACGCCAGTGACTGCGGGGCGCACGCTTTCTGTAGCGCTAAGGACGGGGCAGCGATGTGCATTGTGGGTCCTGGATTCATTTCTCCTATAAATATAAAGAATGAAGAATTCATTTCAACTCTACAAACCAGGATCGGACTGAAAAATAAAATATAACATTTTGTTGCTTCGGTTTTTCTGCGTCTCCATGGCCTGGTTCTGAGTAGCGAGCAAATGGCGTATGTGCTCGGATATTGTCGCTTGTGGATGACTGCGCATGCATCGAGGCCCTGAATATGCAGCTATACGTGTACAGTATATATATATATATATATATATAGAGCGAGAGAGAGAGAGAGAGAGACAGTAACTATGGGCAATTCAGTGCCCTACAGATCACAGTCACTTCATCACATTCAGTGATATAAATACAGCACAGGCTCCGGCCTAGTCACTGCAGCTGGCCAGCTATCAGGCATCATTGGCGGGCTGCGGTCCTGCATTCTGACACCTGTGTGGATATTATATGTATATAAATACCAGGCGGATGATTTTCTCGCTGACTGTTCTACAATTGGCTTCTATTTATAAGCGCTGCTTCCTCAGCTGTGGGCGGATTTCCTGTCATATACACAGAGAAAACCCTGAGTTCTGCTGCTGGCGCTGTCAGACACGATCACAGGTCACATGTACTGAGCGTGTCTATGTACTATGAGAACAGGTGCAGCGCAGTCGGATGTTGGTTATCTACCCTCCGTCTAGGCCTCAGCTGTCTGTATACCATCAGTTGAGCAGATATATGAGATAGAGCTTGTTGTGTGGTGGATGTGATACCATGAGACGCCTGCACACAGCCTAGAAATCAGATAAACGGCCTTTGTGTGCGTGGAGCTGGATACTGCACACCTAAGTGACACAATAGCGCATTTGATAGATGATCGGATGTTGAACATTCTATATATAGGCCTCACACCGCACCTTGCAGCCAATCAATGCTAAAATGACAAAGTAAATGTCCATGTTACAACGCTAAAGGTTGGACTGAAGGATCACGGTTTACTGTGTCGCCCTTCATCAGTGGCAAGAACTGGAGATCAGGGGCCTAATTCAGACCTGAATGCAGCAGCAAATTTGTTAGCAGTTGGCAAAACCATGGGGGTCATTCCGAGTTGTTCGCTCGCTAGCTGCTTTTAGCAGCATTGCACACGCTAGGCCGCCGCCCTCTGGGAGTGTATCTTAGCTTAGCAGAATAGCGAACGAAAGATTAGCAGAATTGCTACTAAATAATTCCCTGCAGTTTCTGAGTAGCTCCAGACCTACTCACAGATTGCGATCACCGCAGTCCGTTTAGTTCCTGGTTTGACGTCACAAACACGCCCTGCGTTCGGCCAGCCACTCCCCCGTTTCTCCCTGACACGCCTGCGTTTTTTAGCACACTCCCGGAAAACGCTCAGTTACCACCCAGAAACACCCCTTTCCTGTCAATCACTCACGGATCAGCAGAGCGACTGAAAAGTTTTTAGTAAAATAACTAAGCACGTGCACATTTAGCAACAAATCGCAGCATAGTGAAAATCGGCAACGAGCGAACAACTCGGAATGAGGGCCATGGTTTTGCCAACTGCTAACAAATTTGCTGCTGCGTTCAGGTATGAATTAGGCCCCAAGTCAGCTGGACAGGCCGCTGATCCAAGGTGTTATGGAGCGAGGAGAGCAATGTATTCAGTTGTCCTCTGGCGGATTAAATTACGTCCATTGGACCTGATTTGAATTTGCAATCCTTTTTATCGCATGATAACCGCTGCCCCCTCTTGATCACGCTGAAATTGTGGTCGCACCGCAGGATTACAGCCCCATATGAGACTGTTGGGCAGGACTGCAGCACCGAAGGAGACTGTTGGACAGGACTGCAGCAGCACAGGAGACTGTTGGGCAGGACTGCAGCAGCTTAGGAGACTGTTGGGCAGAACTGCAGCAGCTTAGGAGACTGTTGGGCAGGACTGCAGCAGCGCAGGAGACTGTTGGGCAGGACTGTAGCAGCGCAGGAGACTGTTGGTCAGGACTGCAGCAGCGCAGGAGACTGTTGGGCAGGACTGTAGCAGCGCAGGAGACTGTTGGTCAGGACTGCAGCAGCGCAGGAGACTGTTGGCCAGGACTGCAGCGGCGCAGGTGACTGTTGGGCATGACTGCAGCAGCTTAGGAGACTGTTGGGCAGGACTGCAGCACCGCAGGAGACTGTTGGCCAGGACTGCAGCAGCGCATGAGACTGTTGGACAGGACTGCAGCAGTGCAGGAGACTGTTGGCCAGGACTGCAGCAGCGCATGAGACTGTTGGACAGGACTGCAGCACCACAGGAGACTGTTGGGCAGGACTGAAGCAGCGTATTAGACTGTTGGGCAGGACTGCAGCAGCGCAGGAGGCTGTTGGGCAGGACTGCAGCAGCACATGAGACTGTTGGGCAGGACTGCAGCAGCACATTAGACTGTTGGGCAGGACTGCAGCAGCGCATTAGACTGTTGGGCAGGACTGCAGTAGCGCAGGAGACTGTTGGGCAGGACTGCAGCAGTGTATGAGACTGTTGGGCAGGACTGCAGCAGCGCAGGAGACTGTTGGGCAGGAATGCAGCACCATATGAGACTGTTGGACATGACTGCAGCACCGCAGGAGACTGTTGGGCAGGACTGCAGCAGCACAGGAGACTGTTGGGCAGGACTGCAGCAGCGCAGGAGACTGTTGGGCAGGACTGTAGCAGCTTAGGAGACTGTTAGTCAGGACTGCAGAAGCGCAGGAGACTGTTGGGCAGGACTGCAGTGGCGCAGGTGACTGTTGGGCATGACTGCAGCAGCTTAGGAGACTGCTGGGCAGGACTGCAGCAGTGCAGGAGACTGTTGGCCAGGACTGCAGCAGCGCATGAGACTGTTGGACAGGACTGAAGCAGCGTATTAGACTGTTGGGCAGGACTGCAGCAGCGCATGAGACTGTTGGACAGGACTGAAGCAGCGTATTAGACTGCTGGGCAGGAATGCAGCACCGCAGGAGACTGTTGGGCAGGACTGAAGCAGCGTATTAGACTGCTGGGCAGGACTGCAGCAGCGCAGGAGGCTGTTGGGCAGGACTGCAGCAGCACATGAGACTGTTGGGCAGGACTGCAGCAGCACATTAGACTGTTGGGCAGGACTGCAGCAGCGCATTAGACTGTTGGGCAGGACTGCAGCAGCGCATTAGACTGTTGGGCAGGACTGCAGTAGCGCAGGAGACTGTTGGGCAGGACTGCAGCAGTGTATGAGACTGTTGGGCAGGACTGCAGCAGCGCAGGAGACTGTTGGGCAGGAATGCAGCACCGTATGAGACTGTTGGACATGACTGCAGCACCGCAGGAGACTGTTGGGCAGGACTGGAGCAGCGCAGGAGACTGTTGGGAAGAACTGCAACAGTTTAGGAGACTGTTGGGCAGGACTGCAGCAGCGCAGGAGACTGTTGGGTAGGACTGCAGCAGCGCAGGTGACTGTTGGGCAGAACTGCAGCAGCTTAGGAGACTGTTGGGCAGGACTGCAGCAGCTTAGGAGACTGTTGGGCATGACTGCAGCACCGCAGGAGACTGTTGGGCAGGACTGCAGCAGCTTAGGAGACTGTTAGGCATGACTGCAGCACCGCAGGAGACTGTTGGGCAGGACTGCAGCAGCTTAGGAGACTGTTGGGCATGCCTGCAGCACCGCAGGAGACTGTTGGGCAGGACTGTAGCAGCTTAGGAGACTGTTAGGCATGACTGCAGCACCGCAGGAGACTGTTGGGCAGGACTGTAGCAGCTTAGGAGACTGTTGGGCAGGACTGCAGCAGCGCAGGAGACTGTTGGGCAGGAATGCAGCACCGTATGAGACTGTTGGACATGACTGCAGCACCGCAGGAGACTGTTGGGCAGGACTGCAGCAGCGCAGGAGACTGTTGGGAAGAACTGCAACAGTTTAGGAGACTGTTGGGCAGGACTGCAGCAGCGCAGGAGACTGTTGGGTAGGACTGCAGCAGCGCAGGTGACTGTTGGGCAGAACTGCAGCAGCTTAGGAGACTGTTGGGCATGACTGCAGCACCGCAGGAGACTGTTGGGCATGACTGCAGCACCGCAGGAGACTGTTGGGCAGGACTGCAGCAGCTTAGGAGACTGTTGGGCATGACTGCAGCATCGCAGGAGACTGTTGGGCAGGACTGCAGCAGCTTAGGAGACTGTTGGGCATGACTGCAGCATCGCAGGAGACTGTTGGGCAGGACTGCAGCACCGCAGGAGACTGTTGGGCAGGACTGCAGCAGCTTAGAAGACTGTTGGGCAGGACTGAAGCACCGCAGGAGACTGTTGGGCATGACTGCAGCACCGCAGGAGACTGTTGGGCAGGACTGCAGCATCGCAGGAGACTGTTGGGCAGGACTGCAGCAGCTTAGGAGACTGTTGGGCATGACTGCAGCACCGCAGGAGACTGTTGGGCAGGACTGCAGCAGCTTAGGAGACTGTTGGGCAGGACTGCAGCACCGCAGGAGACTGTTGGGCAGGACTGCAGCAGCTTAGGAGACTGTTGGGCAGGACTGAAGCAGCGCATTTATCAATAATCACTTCGTGATTTTGGCCGTGATATTAGCACCAAAATCGCAATGCAGTACGCGCTTATGCCGCCTGCATGTATCAAAGAGCACTCACAGGGGCCCCCAAAGTGACTAACTGGGCTCCTGCGCATGCACGGCCTGCTGACCACATGTGTGGCGCCCATTGCTGGGGAGGGATCTGCTGGTGATTTCTGCAGTCTGTACCCATAGGCTACAGCGGCTCACACCATCTTCAGATAGCGATAGCTGCGGCTTGGTAAATCTGCTATGGGGGCTGCTGTCGGCAGTGGAGGAATAGCAGCAGATATCGGAGACGTGCTCTGGCCCCTCAGTCCTACATTAAGGTTATACTACATCTTAGTATAAGGCAGTGGACGCTGCAGTCAGCTGCGGGGGATGGGACTGGACTGGCACGTCATTAGGCCCAACCTCCAAGATGAGGGAACACCCGCGATTTACGGGTCCGTGGGGAGGGCGTGGGACTAAATTATGCAATTTGTGACATTTAGCCCCACCCCTCTATACCGACGCCACAATTCCGATGATTATCTCCCCATCCGGCCAGCTTCACTAGGGGGCTGCCCGAAAAATCATCAGTCTCCGGCATCTTCCAGGAGGGCAGGCAAGTATGTACTAAATATTTGTGGCTTATTCACCAGAAACAGCCATCAGGGAGTAAGCTGCAAATATGTAATGACACAAGACGCCTTGTAGGAGATGGCGGGGAATCGGTGTCCTGCCTTCTGTATACATGCAGCAGAGATAATAAAATCATTTATACCGCTCCTTTCTGTTGTAAGAGACAAGGAGCGCCACATTTGCTATAACCATAATACCATACTCTTCCGGGAGGGCGCAGCCTAGTCAGCAAACAGGTGAGCGTGTCCAGTAGTGAGGGAGCGTGTCTGGGGCGTGATGGCATAAAACACGTCATTGTGCTCCACCCCCCGCTATCCAGTGCCGAGGAAACAGGCGCTGGAGAGCGGGAGGCGGAGCTTTGATGACTCGATTGTGCGCAAATCGTGTCATCAGGTCCCCCTTGGACTGCCCGCTGGTGCTTCGTTGTGAGCGGTCAAGGGGGCGTGCGGGACACTTGCCTACCTTTCCGGGGGGGGGGGGGGGGGTCGGGATTGCCACCCAATTTTCCGGAGCCTCCCGGCCATTCCAGGAGTGTAGGCAAGTATGCATAATACACAGGTGAGGCAGCCATTTTGTGTCATCAAAACCATGGATTGTTCATTATGCACGAGGCAGCCATCTTGGGCGCGCTACATAGGTTACACGGGGAGGAATAGGTGATGTCTGGAGTGATGACGAGTATTGGGAGAGCTACAGAATAGTAAAGTGAGATGCACAATCCTTACATAATTATCAGAGTCGGGGGGATGTACTAAGAGAAAAATAGATGATACGTTGTATTGATGTGCGACGTATTGATGTGCGGCGTATTGATGTGCGGCGTATTGATGGGTGGCGTATTGATGTGCGACGTATTGATGTGCGGCGTATTGATGTGCGGCGTATTGATGTGCGGCGTATTGATGTGCGGCGTATTGATATGCGGCGTATTGATGTGCGGCGTATTGATGTGCGGCGTATTGATGTGCGGCACTGCTGGGCACTTGTGGTGCCTTATAAATAATAGTAATAGGTGTAGAACCTGTGAGGGTGACACTGGGCACCGGTGGATCTGCGGAAGGCCAGACTGCGTGTCCTTAGCCAGGTTTGTGGTTTATTAAGGATAACAGCGGTAAGAGGCATAACAGCGGTTGTCATGGGTAACAGCGGTAATGCAGATCAGGTGGTTTATGTCACATGAGACAGAGGAGGAACGCGTGTGGCACATCCCTGTAGCACATCACATGCACGGTAAGAAGGCGCAGGGTCGTGCATACGCAGTACATGTTCCGGCGGCCATGTTAGTGATAGAGGCAGGACGGCGTAAGCGCAGTAACATGAGATAGCGTGGGAGCATACAATAAAAATGTGTCCAAGTTATCAGAAGTTTGCCGCAATCCCCATAAGTATCGGAGCTTGTACCTGACAGCCAGCGCTATTTATAGATGGCATTACGTATAAAAGCCTCCGGCCGCCTATACACCCGGAACTCATCACAACGCACAGGACAGTTCTCTCCGGGAGAGCCGTCCTATGCATAATTATTCATACATATGGCGCTAAATACCGCCACAATGCGTGCAATAAGTAGCGGGATGTATCACACATGTGATACATTACACATCCCGCCCATATAAGGTGGTCATCCTACACACTAGAGTACCAGGTTGGGCAGCCATCTTGGGTGTAGTACCATGGGTTACACGGGTAGACATGCGGTGGGGAATCACAGAACTAATCTTAGTGGAGTTACTAGCTGCGCCATCCTCATGGTATTTACATATGATGCACAGAGAAGGGAGGTTACAGTGATGAAGGGATTACTCTCTATAGCACACACTACCCCTCCCCCAACCTTCCCCACCAGAGAGAGATACAACCCATTACCATGTTACTACTGACACCTCATGTAAAAGGCTTAGGGTAAAATGCTGGTTGTCTGATTGGGTGTAGTATGTCATGTCGGCGGTCGGGCTCCCGGCGGCCAGCATATCGGCGCCGGCATACCGACGGCTGGACAAGCATAAATGAGCCCCTTGCAGGCTCGCTGCGCTCGCCACGCTATCTATTCTCCCTCCAGGGGGGTCGTTGACCTCCAAGAGGGAGAAAAGATGTCGGTATGCCGGCGGTCGGGATTCCGGCGCTGGAATGGTGGTCGTCGGGAGCCCGGTCACCGGCAACCTGAAGACCACCCGTCTGATTGTGCCTGGAACTGGAAATGGGGGTAGTGTCACCTAAGGGTAGAACATGCAGGGGGTAGTTTAACCTAAGGGTAGAACATGCAGGGGGGTAGTATCACCTAAGGGTAGAACATGCAGGGGGGTAGTATCAGGTGGGGGGTAGTACATACAGGGGTAGTATCAGGTGGGGGGTAGAACATGCAGGGGTAGTATCAGGTGAGGGTAGAACATGCAGGGGTAGTATCAGGTGAGGGTAGAACATGCAGGGGGTAGTATTAGGTGGGGGTAGAACATGCAGGGGGTAGTATCAGGTGGGGGTAGAACATGCAGTGGGTAGTATCAGGTGGGGTTAGAACATGCAGGGGGGTAGTATCACCTGAGGGTAGAACATGCAGGGGGGTAGTATCAGGTGGGGGTAGAACATGCAGGGGGGTAGAATCGCCTGAGGGTAGAACATGCAGGGGGTAGTATCAGGTGGGGGTAGAACATGCAGGGGGTAGTATCAGGTGGGGGTAGAACATGCAGTGGGTAGTATCAGGTGGGGTTAGAACATGCAGGGGGGTAGTATCACCTGAGGGTAGAACATGCAGGGGGTAGTATCAGGTGAGGGTAGAACATGCAGGGGGTAGTATCAGGTGGGGGTAGAACATGCAGGGGGTAGTATCAGGTGGGGGTAGAACATGCAGTGGGTAGTATCAGGTGGGGTTAGAACATGCAGGGGGGTAGTATCACCCGAGGGTAGAACATGCAGGGGGGTAGTATCAGGTGAGGGTAGAACATGCAGGGGGTAGTATCAGGTGAGGGTAGAACATGCAGGGGGTAGTATCAGGTGGGGGTAGAACATGCAGGGGGTAGTATCAGGTGGGTGTAGAACATGCAGTGGGTAGTATCAGGTGGGGTTAGAACATGCAGGGGGGTAGTATCACCTGAGGGTAGAACATGCAGGGGGGTAGTATCAGGTGGGGGTAGAACATGCAGGGGGTAGTATCACCTGAGGGTAGAACATGCAGGGGGTAGTATCACCTGAGGGTAGAACATGCAGGGGGGTATTATCAGGTGGGGGTAGAACATGCAGGGGGGTAGTATCAGGTGAGAGTAGAACATGCAGGGGGGTAGTATCAGGTGGGGGTAGAACATGCAGGGGTAGAATCAGGTGGGGGTAGAACATGCAGGGGGGTAGTATCAGGTGGGGGTAAAACATGCAGCGGTAGAATCAGGTGGGGGTAAAACATGCAGGGGTAGAATCAGGTGGGGATAGAACATGCAGGGGGGGTAGTATCAGGTGGGGGTAGAACATGCAGGGGTAGTATCAGGTGAGGGTAGAACATGCAGGGGTAGTATCAGGTGGGGGTAGAACATGCAGCGGGTAGCTTCACCTGAGGGTAGAACATGCAGGGGGTAGTATCAGGTGAGGGTAGAACATGCAGGGGGGTAGTATCAGGTGGGGGTAGAACTTGGAGGGGTAGTATCAGGTGAGGGTAAAACATACAGGGGGGTAGTATCAGGTGGGGGTAGAACATGCAGGGGGGTAGTATCAGGTGAGAGTAGAACATGCAGCGGGATAGTATCAGGAGGGGGGTAGTACATGCAGGGGGGTAGTATCAGGTGAGAATAAAACATGCAGGGGGTAGTATCACCTGAGGGTAGAACATGCAGGGGGTAGTATCAGGTGAGGGTAGAACATGCAGGGGGTAGTATCACCTGAGGGTAGAACATGCAGGGGGTAGTATCAGGTGAGGGTAGAACATGCAGGGGGGGTAGTATCAGGTGGGGGTAGAACTTGGTGGGGGTAGTATCAGGTGAGGGTAAAACATACAGGGGGGTAGTATCAGGTGGGGGTAGAACATGCAGGGGTAGTATCAGGTAGGGGGTAGAACATGCAGGTGGGTAGTATCAGGAGGGGGGTAGAACATGCAGGGGGTAGTATCAGGTGAGAGTAGAACATGCAGGGGTAGTATCAGGTGGGGGTAGAACATGCAGGGGTAGAATCAGGTGGGGGTAGATCATGCAGGGGTAGAATCAGGTGGGGGTAGAACATGCAGGGGTAGAATCAGGTGGAGGTAGAACATGCAGGGGGGGTAGTATCAGGTGGGGGTAGAACATGCAGGGGTAGTATCTGGTGGGGGGTAGAACATGCAGGGGTAGTATCAGGTGATAGTAGAACATGCAGGGGGTAGTATCAGGTGAGGGTAGAACATGCAGGGGTAGTATCAGGTGAGGGTAGAACACGCAAGGGGTAGTATCAGGTGGGGGTAGAACTTGGAGGGGGTAGTATCAGGTGAGGGTAAAACATACAGGGGGGTAGTATCAGGTGGGGGTAGAACATGGAGGGGGTAGTATCAGGTGAGGGTAGAACATGCAGTGGGGTAGTATCAGTTGAAGGTAGAACATGCAGGGGTAGAACATGCAGGGGGTAGTATCAGGTGAGGGTAGAACAGGCAGGGGGTAGTATCACCTGAGGGTAGAACATGCAGGGGGTAGTATCAGGTGAGGGTAGAACATGTAGGGGGGTAGTATCAGGTGAGGGTAGAACATGCAGGGGTATTATCAGGTGGGGGTAGAACATGCAGGGGGGTAGAATCAGGTGAGGATAGAACATGCAAGGGGTAGTATCAGGTGGGGGTAGAACTTGGAGGGGGTAGTATCAGGTGAGGGTAAAACATACAGGGGGTAGTATCAGGTGGGGGTAGAACATGGAGGGGGTAGTATCAGGTGAGGGTAGAACATGCAGGGGGGTAGTATCAGTTGAGGGTAGAACATGCAGGGGTAGTATCACCTGAGGGTAGAACTTGCAGGGGGGTAGTATCAGGTGAGGGTAGAACATGCAGGGGGTAGAACATGCAGGGGGTAGTATCACCTGAGGGTAGAACATGCAGGGGGTAGAACATGCAGGGGGTAGTATAACCTGAGGGTAGAACATGCAGGGGGTAGAACATGCAGGGGGTAGTATCACCTGAGGGTAGAACATGCAGGGGGTAGTATCAGGTGAGGGTAGAACATGCAGGGGATAGTATCACCTGAGGGTAGAACATGCAGGGGGTAGTATCAGGTGAGGGTAGAACATGCAGGGGGTAGTATCAGGTGAGGGTAGAACATACAGGGGGGCAGTATCAGGTGAGGGTAGAACATGCAGGGGGTAGTATCAGGTGGGGGTAGAACATGCAGGGGGAAAGTATCAGGTGAGGGTAGAACATGCAGGGGGTAGTATCAGGTGAGGGTAGAACATGCAGGGGGTAGTATCAGGTGAGGGTAGAACATGCAGGGGGTAGTATCAGGTGAGGGTAGAACATGCAGGGGGGAAGTATCAGGTGAGGGTAGAACATGCAGGGGGTAGTATCAGGTGAGGGTAGAACATGCAGGGGGGTAGTATCAGGTGGGGGTAGAACATGCAGGGGGTAGTATCAGGTGAGGGTAGAACATGCAGGGGTAGTATCAGGTGGGGGTAGAACATGCAGTGGGTAGTATCACCTGAGGGTAGAACATGCAGGGGGTAGTATCAGGTGGGGGTAAAACATACAGGGGGGTAGTATCGGGTGGGGGTAGAACATGCAAGGGCAGTATCAGGTGGGGGGTAGAACATGCAGGGGTAGAATCAGGTGGGGGTAGAACAT
The DNA here is from genome assembly GCF_028390025.1 of Pseudophryne corroboree. NCBI lineage: Eukaryota > Metazoa > Chordata > Amphibia > Anura > Myobatrachidae > Pseudophryne > Pseudophryne corroboree. The sequence continues at coordinate 485,931,154 of NC_086451.1, forward strand.
GCAGGGGGGTAGTATCAGGTGGGGGTAGAACATGCAGGGGGTAGTATCAGGTGAGGGTAGAACATGCAGGGGGTAGTATCACCTGAGGGTAGAACATGCAGGGGGTAGTATCAGGTGAGAGTAGAACATGCAGTGGGTAGTATCGGGTGGGGGTAAAACATGCAGGGGTAGTATCAGGTGAGGGTAGAACATGCAGGGGTAGTATCAGGTGAGGGTAGAACGCCCAGGGTTAGTATCAGGTGAGAGTAGAACACGCAGGGGGTAGTATCAGGAGAGGGTAGAACACGAAGGGGGTAGTATCAGGTGAGGGTAGAACATGGAGGGGTTAGTATCAGGTGAGGGTAGAACATGCAGGGGGTAGTATCGGGTGGGGGTAGAACATGCAGGAGGTAGTATCAGGTGGGGGTAGAACATGCAGTGGTAGTATCAGGTGAGGGTAGAACATGCAGGGGTAGTATCACGTGGGGGTAGAACATGCAGGGGGTAGTATCAGGTGGGGGTAGAACATGCAGGGGGCAGTATCTGGTGGGGGTAGAACATGCAGGGGTAGAATCAGGTGGAGGTAGAACATGCAGGGGGGTAGTATCAGGTGGGGGTAGAACATGCAGGGGTAGTATCAGGTGGGGGTTGAACATGCAGGGGTAGTATCAGGTGAGGGTAGAAGATGCAGGGGGTAGTATCTGGTGGGGGTAGAACATGCAGGGGTAGTATCAGGTGAGGGTAGAACATGCAGGGGTAGTATCAGGTGGGGATTGAACATGCAGGGGGTAGTATCAGGTGAGGGTAGAACATGCAGTGGGTAGTATCACCTGAGGGTATAACATGCAGGGGGGTACAATCAGGTGAGGGTAGAACATGCAAGGGGTAGTATCAGGTGGGGGTAGAACTTGGATGGGGTAGTATCAGGTGAGGGTAAAGCATACAGGGGGGTAGTATCAGGTGGGGGTAGAACATGGAGGGGGTAGTAAAAGGTGAGGGTAGAACATGCAGGGGGGTAGTATCAGGTGAGGGTAGAACATACAGGGAGGTAGTATCAGGTGAGGGTAGAACATACAGGGAGGTAGTATCAGGTGGGGGTAGAACATGCAGGGGGCAGTATCAGGTGGGGGTAGAACATGCAGGGGGGAAGTATCAGGTGAGGGTAGAACATGCGGGGGGTAGTATCAGGTGAGGGTAGAACATGCAGGGGGGTAATATTAGGTGAGAGTAGAACATGCAGGGGGTAGTATCAGGTGGGGGTAGAACATGCAGGGGGGTAGTATCAGGTGGGGGTAGAACATGCAGGGGGGTAGTATCAGGTGGGGGTAGAACATGCAGGGGGGTAGTATCAGGTGAGGGTAGAACATGCAACGGGTAGTATCACCTGAGGGTAGAACATGCTGGGGGTAGTATCAGGTAGGGGTAGAACACGCAGGGGTAGTATCAGGTGAGGATAGAACACGTAGAGGGGTAGTATCAAGTGAGGGTAGAACATGCAGGGGGGGTAGTATCAGGTGAGGATATAACATGCAGGGGGTAGTATCAGTTGGGGGTAGAACACCCAGGGGGTAGTATCAGGTGGGGGTAAAACATGCAGGGGGTAGTATCATGTGAGGGTAGAACATGCAGGGGTAGTATCCAGAGGCGTCACTAGGGTTGGTGTCACCCGGTATGGCAACTTATGGTGTCACCCCCATGGACCTCCTTCCGTATCACACCACACGCGCGTGTGTGTGTGTGTGTGTGTGTGTGTGTGTGTGTGTGTGTGTGTGTGTGTGTGTGTGTGTGTGTGTCTATATATAATCTGGCACTCCAAGCACTTTAAAACAGTATGAATGCTAGTGCCCTTCTTAAAAAGAATTTATACAAGGAGTATCGGCCACACAAGTTTCATAGATAGATAGATAGATAGATAGATAGATAGATAGATAGATAGATAGATAGATAGATAGATAGATAGATAGATATTAGATATACATATATATCTCTTCGGGAAAGGGGGCGTAGCCACTCAAAAGGGGGCATGTCCTCTAGTGTAGTTTACCACACTACATAACCCTTATACACATTATGCACCACAATAGTAGGACCCCTTATACTGGTGCCCCTTTCACATTATACCACAAAGTATGAGCCGAAATTCACATTATAGCACATGGTATGAGCCAAAATTCACATTATAGCACACAGTATTAGCCGAAATTCACATTATAGCACACGGTATGAACCGAAATTCACATTATATAGCACACGGTATGAGCCGAAATTCACATTATAGCACACGGCATGAGCCGAAATTCACATTATAGCACACGGCATGAGCTGAAATTCACATTATAGCACACGGTAGCCGAAATTCACATTATAGCACACGGTATGAGACGAAATTCACATTATAGAATACAGTATGAGCCAAAATTCACATTATAGCACACGGCATGAGCCGAAATTCACAGCACACGGAATGAGCCGAAACTCCCATTATAGCACACGGTAGCCGAAATTCACATTATAGCACACGGTATGAGACGAAATTCACATTATAGAATACAGTATGAGCCAAAATTCACATTATAGCACACGGCATGAGCCGAAATTCACAGCACACGGAATGAGCCGAAACTCCCATTATAGCACACGGTAGCCGAAATTCACATTATAGCACACGGTATGAGCCGAAATTCACATTATAGCACACAGAAGGAGCCGAAATTCACATTATAGCACACGGTATGAGCCGAAATTCACATTATAGCACACAGAAGGAGCCGAAATTCACATTATAGCACACGGTATGAGCAGAAATTCACATTATAGCACACGGAATGAGACAAAATTCAGGGAGAGTGACAGCAGGGACAGGGAGAGTGACAGAGGGACAGGGAAAGTGACAGCAGGGACATAGGGACAGGGAGAGTGACAGCAAAGACATAGGGACAGGGAAAGTGACAGAGAGAGGGACAGCAAGGGCATACAGTAGGGACTAGGGAAAGAGAAGGGCAGCAGGGTAAGATTACCTATTTAGCAGCCGGAGCGGAGGATGATGTGGTCTGCGGTGCATGAGGAGGCTGTGGTCGGCACGGGGCGGAGGAGGTTATGGGCAGAGAAGGACTGAGGGTGGCTGAGGAGGCTGAGGGTGGCGGCTGTGCAGCGGAAGAGGTAGAGGGCAGCAGCGGTGCAATGGAGGAGGCTGTGGTCGGCGGCCTTTGGTGGTGCGGCACTGGCTCCTATGACCCAGCGCTACTATTTCCAATCTGCCGCGGACCGGCAGCCAATGACTGGCTGCTGGTCCGCGGCAGATTGGATAGGAGTAATAGAAAATGTTTGGTTACACAAGAAAGTTGCCTTATTTGAGGCAAGAGCACACAGACTACTAATACCAGAGTGCCGAACCAGCTGCTCACGACACACATATATATCTCTCTATACATACACACATGTACATACACAATGCGTACACATATATATATATAGACCTACACACACAAACACACACATATATATCATGGCGCCCCTCCCCCCCCTTTACCCCTCATCATACTTTTTATGGCGACTGGAATGGCTGGCTCCCACTGTAAATGATATAAGGTTCTTCCCAGGCTGCTCTTCTGCTCCAGTCTGTCTCGAGAGTTCCTGTCCCTCCTCCCAGGCAACATTCAGCGCGCACCAGCAAGGAGAGACGAAGCTGCTGCGGAGAGGGGAGGGTGGCCCCTCCTCCCCTCTCCCCCTGGCTGGGACACTGACTGGCGGCGGGCGCAGCGCTGACTGCGGCAATACAGTGAGTCAGTGTGACTCAATGTAATGCCGGCGGCTGTGGGCCCCTTGACAGCGGCGGGCTTCGGTGCAATGCACCGCTGCTACTTCCGCCGCTCTGTCTCGCCTCTCACATTCATTTATTGGGATGCGGGTGCGCGGCTCTATTTAACGGGATGCGGGTGCGCGGCTCTATTTAACGGGATGCGGGTGCGCGGCTCTATTTAACGGGATGCGGGTGCGCGGCTCTATTTGGTGTCACCCCATTGAAGGGTGACACCCGGGTGCGGGCCGCACCCACCGCACCCCCCTCATGACGCCACTGGTAGTATCAGGTGGGGGTAGAACATGCAGAGGACCAGAACAAAAAACTGCAACAAACAAGCGCCTAATCATCAAATGACAAATGAAAACCAATACGTGTTTCGTGGGATCAAATGATCACAATTTTATGTTCCTGATAGTCTGCGCTTGCCGGAATACTATGTGTAGTATTGTGGTGATGGCATATGATAATTAATCTTTTTATATGTTTTACAAATAAACATTGTTATTTTTTACGTTGGCTCTCTGTACATTGTGTTCCGTTCCTGATATTCAGCGCAGCCGCTTGTTCTTTTTCTAGAACATGCAGAGGGTAGTATCATGTGAGGGTAGAACATGCAGGGGATAGTATCAGGTGAGGGTAGAACATGCAGTGGGTAGTATCGGGTGGGGGTAAAACATGCAGGGGTAGTATCATGTGAGGGTAGAACATGCAGGGGTAGTATCAGGTGAGGGTAGAACACGCAGGGGTAGTATCAGGTGAGAGTAGAACACGCAGGGGGTAGTATCAGGAGAGGGTAGAACACGCAGGGGGTAGTATCAGGTGAGGGTAGAACATGGAGGGGTTAGTATCAGGTGAGGGTAGAACATGCAGGGGGTAGTATCGGGTGGGGGTAGAACATGCAGGAGGTAGTATCAGGTGGGGGTCGAACATGCAGGGGTAGTATCAGGTGAGGGTAGAACATGCAGGGGTAGTATCACGTGGGGGTAGAACATGCAGGGGGTAGTATCAGATGGGGGTTAGAATATGCAGTGGGGTAGTATCAGGTGGGGGTAGAACATGCAGGGGGTTAGTATCAGGTGAGGGTAGAACATGCAGGGGGTAGTATCAGGTGAGAGTAGAACATACAGGGGGTAGTATCAGGTGGGGGTAGAACATGCAGGGGGTAGTATCAGGTGAGGGTAGAACATGCGGGGGGAGTATCAGGTGAGGGTAGAACATGCAGGGGAGTAGTATCAGGTGTGGGGTAGAACATGCAGGGGGGTAGTATTAGGTGAGGGTAGAAAATGCAGGGGGGTAGTATCAGGTGTGGGTAGAACATGCAGGGGTAGTATCAGGTGAGGGTAGAACATGCAGGGGGGTAGTATCAAGTGGGGGTAGAACATGCAGGGGTAGTATCAGGTGGGGGTAGAACTTGCAGGGGGTAGTATCATGTGAGGGTAGAACATGCAGGGGGTAGAATCAGGTGAGGGTAGAACATGCAGGGGGTAGTATCAGGTGAGGGTAGAACATGCAGGGGGTAGTATCAGGTGAGGGTAGAACATGCAGGGGGCTAGTATCAGGTGAGGGTAGAACATGCAGGGGGTAGTATCGGGTGGGGGTAGAACATGCAGGAGGTAGTATCAGGTGGGGGTCGAACATGCAGGGGTAGTATCAGGTGAGGGTAGAACATGCAGGGGTAGTATCACGTGGGGGTAGAACATGCAGGGGGTAGTATCAGATGGGGGTTAGAATATGCAGTGGGGTAGTATCAGGTGGGGGTAGAACATGCAGGGGGTTAGTATCAGGTGAGGGTAGAACATGCAGGGGGTAGTATCAGGTGAGAGTAGAACATACAGGGGGTAGTATCAGGTGGGGGTAGAACATGCAGGGGGTAGTATCAGGTGAGGGTAGAACATGCGGGGGGAGTATCAGGTGAGGGTAGAACATGCAGGGGAGTAGTATCAGGTGTGGGGTAGAACATGCAGGGGGGTAGTATTAGGTGAGGGTAGAAAATGCAGGGGGGTAGTATCAGGTGTGGGTAGAACATGCAGGGGTAGTATCAGGTGAGGGTAGAACATGCAGGGGGGTAGTATCAAGTGGGGGTAGAACATGCAGGGGTAGTATCAGGTGGGGGTAGAACTTGCAGGGGGTAGTATCATGTGAGGGTAGAACATGCAGGGGGTAGAATCAGGTGAGGGTAGAACATGCAGGGGGTAGTATCAGGTGAGGGTAGAACATGCAGGGGGTAGTATCAGGTGAGGGTAGAACATGCAGGGGGCTAGTATCAGGTGAGGGTAGAACATGCAGTGGGTAGTATCAGGTGAGGGTAGAACATGCAGGGGGTAGTATCAGGTGAGGGTAGAACATGCAGGGGTAGTATCAGATGGGGGTAGAACATGCAGGGGGGTAGTATCAGGTGTGGGTAGAACATGCAGGGGTAGTATCGGGTGAGGTTAGAACATGCAGGGGGTAGTATCATGTGAGGGTATTACATGCAGGGGGTAGTATCAGGTGTGGGTAGAACATGCAGGGGGTTGTATCAGGTGGGGGTAGAACATGCAGGGGGTAGTATCAGGTGAGGGTAGAACATGGAGGGGGTAGTATCAGGTGAGGTTAGAACATGCAGGGGGGTAGTATCATGTGAGGGTAGAACATGCAGGGGGTAGTATCAGGTGAGGGTAGAACATGCAGGGGGTAGTATCAGGTGTGGCTAGAACATGCAGGGGTAGTATCATGTGAGGGTATTACATGCAGGGGGGTTGTATCAGGTGAGGGTAGAACATGCAGGGGGTAGTATCAGGTGAGGGTAGAACATGCAGGGGGTAGTATCAGGTGAGGGTAGAACATGCAGAGGGGTTGTATCAGGTGGGGGTAGAACGTGCAGGGGGTAGAATCAGGTGAGGGTAGAACATGCAGGGGGTAGAATCAGGTGAGGGTAGAACATGCAGGGGGTAGTATCAGGTGAGGGTAGAACATGCAGGGGGCTAGTATCAGGTGAGGGTAGAACATGCAGTGGGTAGTATCAGGTGAGGGTAGAACATGCAGGGGGTAGTATCAGGTGAGGGTAGAACATGCAGGGGTAGTATCAGATGGGGGTAGAACATGCAGGGGGGTAGTATCAGGTGTGGGTAGAACATGCAGGGGTAGTATCGGGTGAGGTTAGAACATGCAGGGGGTAGTATCATGTGAGGGTATTACATGCAGGGGGTAGTATCAGGTGTGGGTAGAACATGCAGGGGGTTGTATCAGGTGGGGGTAGAACATGCAGGGGGTAGTATCAGGTGAGGGTAGAACATGGAGGGGGTAGTATCAGGTGAGGTTAGAACATGCAGGGGGGTAGTATCATGTGAGGGTAGAACATGCAGGGGGTAGTATCAGGTGAGGGTAGAACATGCAGGGGGTAGTATCAGGTGTGGCTAGAACATGCAGGGGTAGTATCATGTGAGGGTATTACATGCAGGGGGGTTGTATCAGGTGAGGGTAGAACATGCAGGGGGTAGTATCAGGTGAGGGTAGAACATGCAGGGGGTAGTATCAGGTGAGGGTAGAACATGCAGAGGGGTTGTATCAGGTGGGGGTAGAACGTGCAGGGGGCAGTCTCAAGTGAGGGTAGAACATGCAGGACAGTACAATATAGGATAAGTACAGTGCGGTATATGGTAGGATAGTGCAGTATAGGATAAGTACAGTGTGGTATATGGCAAGACAGTGCAGTATAGGATAAGTATAATGCGGTTTATGGCAGGACAGTGCAGTATAGAATAAGTACAGTATGGTATATGGCAGGACAGTGCAGTATAGAATAAGTACAGTATGGTATACGGCAGGACAGTGCAGTATAGGATACGTACTGTGTGGTATATGGCAGGACAGTGCAGTACAGGATAAGTACAGTGCGGTATATGACAGGACAGTGCAGTACAGGATAAGTACAGTGTGGTATATGGCAGGACAGTGCAGTACAGGATAAGTACAGTGCGGTATATGGCAGGACAGCGCAGTACAGGATAAGTACAGTGTGGTATATGGCAGGACAGTGCAGTACAGGATAAGGACAGTGTGGTATATGGCAGGACAGTGCAGTATAGGATAAGTACTGTGAGGTATATGGCAGCATAGTGCAGTACAGGATAAGTACTGCGTGGTATATGGCAGGACAGTGCAGTACAGGATAAGTACTGTGCGGTATTTGGCAGGACAGTGTAGTGCAGGATAAGTACAGTGCAGTATATTGTAGGACAGTGCAGTACAGGATAAGTACTGTGCGGTATATGGCAGGACAGTGCAGTATAGGTAAGTACTGTGTGGTATATGGCAGGACAGTGCAGTATAGGTAAGTACTGTGTGGTACATGGCAGGACAGTGCGGTATAGGTAAGTACTGTGTGGTATATTGCAGGACAGTGCAGTATAGGTAAGTACTGTGTGGTATATTGCAGGACAGTGCAGTATAGGTAAGTACTGTGTGGTATATGGCAGGACAGTGCAGTACAGTATAAGTACAGTGTGGTATATGGCAGGACAGTGCAGTATAGGATAAGTACAGTGCGGTATATGGCAGGACAGTGCAGCATAGGTAAGTACTGTGTGGTATATGGCAAGACAGTGCAGTACAGTATAAGTACAGTGTGGTATATGGCAGGACAGTACAGTATAGGTAAGTACAGTGTGGTATATGGCAGGACAGTGCTGTACAGGATAAGTACAGTGCGGTAAATGGCAGGACATTGCAGTATAGGTAAGTACAGTGTGGTATATGGCAGGACAGTGCAGTACATGATAAGTACAGTGCGGTATATGGCAGGACAGTGCAGTACAGGATAAGTACAGTGTGGTATATGGCAGGACAGTGCAGTACAGGATAAGTACAGTGCGGTATATGGCAGGACAGTGCAGTATAGGTAAGTACAGTGTGGTATATGGCAGGACAGTGCAGTATAGGATAAGTACAGTGTGGTATATGGCAGGACAGTGCAGTACAGGATAAGTACAGTGCGGTATATGGCAGGACAGTGCAGTATAGGATAAGTACAGTGTGGTATATGGCAGGACAGTGCTGTACAGGATAAGATACAGTGTGGTATATGGCAGGACAGTGCAGTACAGGATAAGTACAGTGCGGTATATGGCAGGACAGTGCAGTATAGGATAAGTACAGTGTGGTATATGGCAGGACAGTGCTGTACAGGATAAGTACAGTGCTGTATATGGCAGGACAGTGCAGTATAGGTAAGTACAGTGTGGTATATGGCAGGACAGTGCTGTACAGGATAAGATACAGTGTGGTATATGGCAGGACAGTGCAGTACAGGATAAGTACAGTGCGGTATATGGCAGGACAGTGCAGTATGGGATAAGTACAGTGTGGTATATGGCAGGACAGTGCTGTACAGGATAAGTACAGTGTGGTATACGGCAGGACAGTGCAGTACAGGTAAGTACAGTACGGTATATGGCAGCATAGTGCAGTATAGGATAAGTACAATGCGGTATATGGCAGGACAGTACAGTATCGGTAAGTACAGTGCGGTATATGGTAGGACAATACAGTATAGGATAAGTACAGTGCGGTATATGGCAGGACAGTGCAGTATGGGTAAGTACAGTGCGGTATATGGCAGGACAGTGCAGTATAGGATAAGTACAGTGCGGTATATGGCAGGACAGTTTGCGGTATATAGCAGCATAGTGCAGTATAGGATAAGTATAGTGTGGTATATGGCAGGACAGTACAGTATAGGTAAGTACAGTGTGGTATATGGCAGGACAGTGCAGTATAGGTAAGTACAGTGTGGTATATGGCAGGACAGTGCAGTATGGGTAAGTACAGTGCGGTATATGGCAGCATAGTGCAGTATAGGATAAGTACAGTGTGGTATATGGCAGGACAGTGCAGTATAGGATAAGTACAGTGCGGTATATGACAGGACAGTGCAGTATAGGATAAGTACAGTGTGGTATATGGCAGGACAGTGCTGTACAGGATAAGTACAGTGTGGTATATGGCAGGACAGTGCAGTACAGGTAAGTACAGTGCGGTATATGGCAGCATAGTGCAGTATAGGATAAGTACAGTGCGGTATATGGCAGGACAGTACAATATAGGTAAGTACAGTGCGGTATATGGCAGGACAATACAGTATAGGAAAAGTACAGTGCGGTATATGGCAGGACAGTGCAGTATTGGTAAGTACAGTGCGGTATATGGCAGCATAGTGCAGTATAGGATAAGTACAGTGCGGTATATGGCAGGACAGTTCAGTATAGGATAAGTACAGTGCGGTATATGGCAGCATAGTGCAGTATAGGATAAGTACAGTGCGGTATATGGCAGGACAGTACAGTACAGGATAAGTACATTGTGGTATATGGCAGGACAGTGCAGTATAGGTAAGTACAGTGTGGTATATGGCAGGACAGTGCAGTATGGGTAAGTACAGTGCGGTATATGGCAGCATAGTGCAGTATAGGATAAGTACAGTGCGGTATATGGCAGCATAGTGCAGTATAGGATAAGTACAGTGCGGTATATGGCAGGACAGTACAGTACAGGATAAGTACATTGTGGTATATGGCAGGACAGTGCAGTATAGGTAAGTACAGTGTGGTATATGGCAGGACAGTGCAGTATGGGTAAGTACAGTGCGGTATATGGCAGCATAGTGCAGTATAGGATAAGTACAGTGTGGTATATGGCAGGACAATGCAGTATAGGATAAGTACAGTGCGGTATATGGCAGGACAGTGCAGTATAGGATAAGTACAGTGTGGTATATGGCAGGACAGAGTGGTATATGGCAGCATAGGATAAGTACAGTGCGGTATATGGCAGGACAGTACAGTATAGGAGAAGTTCAGCAGCAGCAGCGGCGCGGCTCCTCCCCGGGGTGACGTCAGGTGGGGTGGGCGGGGCCAGGCGGAGGGATCTGCGTCACCCGGCAGCGGATAGACACAGCATTGGCCGCCATGGTGAACATCGCATTCAGCTCCCCGTTCTCCGGCAAGGCCCCGGCCAAGGACGCGCAGTGCCTGGTGCCTGACACGGTGAGCGGGAGAGCGAGAGGCCGGGGATCCGGGGCCTGTGTCCGTGTGTCATCTATTACCTTCCCATCCCTGTGTATAATGTGTCATATCATACCCCTATATAGGGGAGGGGGTAACACAGTATATATATATATATATATATATATATATATATATATACTCTGTGTTACCCCCTCCCCCCTCTATATATAATACTATTACCCCACTGTGTATATAGAATCTATTACCCCCATCACTGTATATAATGTCATATCATACCCCTGTATATATACTGTTACCCCCTCCCCCCTGTATATATAATACTATTACCCCTCTGTGTATATAGAATCTATTACCCCCATCACTGTATATGTGTCATATCATACCCCTGTATATATACTGTTACCCCCTCCCCCCTGTATATATAATACTATTACCCCTCTGTGTATATATAATCTATTACCCCCCCATCCCTGTGTATAATGTCATATCATACCCCTGTGTATATATATATATATATATATATACTGTTACCCCCTCCCCCCTGTATATATAATACTATTACCCCTCTGTGTGTATAGAATCTATTACCCCCCATCCCTGTATATGTGTCATATCATACCCCTGTATATATACTGTTACCCCCTCCCCTCTGTATATATAATCTATTACCCCCCATCCCTGTATATAATATGTCCTATCATTCCCCTGTATATATACTGTTACCCCCTCCCCCCTGTGTATATACTGTTACCCCATCCCACTCTGTGTATATATAATCTATTACCCCCCATCCCTGTATATGATGTGTCCTTTCATTCCCCTGTATATATACTGTTACCCCCTCCCCCCTGTGTATCTATAATCTATTACCCCCCCCCCGTGTATCTATAATGTATTAACCCCCCCCCCCGTGTATCTATAATGTATTACCCCCCCTGTGTATCTATAATGTATTACCCCCCCTGTGTATCTATAATGTATTACCCCCCCTGTGTATCTATAATTTATTACCCCCCCCTGTGTATCTATAATCTATTACCCCACATCCCTGTATATAATGTGTCCTATCATTCCCCTGTATATATACTGTTGCCCCCTCCCCCCTGTGTATCTATAATCTATTAACCCCCCTGTGTATCTATAATCTATTAACCCCCCTGTGTATCTATGATCTATTAACCCCCCTGTGTATCTATAATCTATTAACCCCCCTGTGTATCTATAATCTATTAACCCCCCAGTGTATCTATAAACTATTAACCCCCCTGTGTATCTATAATCTATTAACCCCCCTGTGTATCTATAATCTATTAACCCCCCCCCCTGTGTATCTATAATCTATTAACCCCCCCCCTGTGTATCTATAATCTATTACCCCCCCCCCCCCTGTGTATCTATAATCTATTAAACCCCCCCTGTGTATCTATAATCTATTAAACCCCCCCTGTGTATCTATAATCTATTACCCCCCCCTGTGTATCTATAATCTATTACCCCCCCTGTGTATCTATAATCTACTACCCCCCCCCCCCTGTGTATCTATAATCTATTAAACCCCCCCTGTGTATCTATAATCTATTACCCCCCCCTGTGTATCTATAATCTATTAAACCCCCCCTGTGTATCTATAATCTATTACCCCCCCCTGTGTATCTATAATCTATTACCCCCCCTGTGTATCTATAATCTATTACCCCCCCTGTGTATCTATAATCTATTACCCCCCCTGTGTATCTATAATCTATTACCCCCCCCCTGTGTATCTATAATCTATTACCCCCCCCCCTGTGTATCTATAATCTATTACCCCCCCCTGTGTATCTATAATCTATTACCCCCCCCTGTGTATCTATAATGTATTACCCCCCCTGTGTATCTATAATGTATTACCCCCCCGTGTATCTTAATCCATTACCCCCCCCCTGTGTATCTATAAACTAATAACCCTCCCGCCCCTGTGTATCTATAATATATTACCCCCCCTGTGTATCTATAATCTATTACCCCCCCCCCCCTGTGTATCTATAATCTATTACCCCCCCCCCCCTGTGTATCTATAATCTATTACCCCCCCCTGTGTATCTATAATCTATTACCCCCCCTGTGTATCTATATATTACCCCCCCCTGTGTGTATATATAATCAATTACCCCCCGTGTATATGTAATCTTTCTCATACGTCCTAGAGGATGCTGGGGATGACATCAATGGGGTATAGACGGGATCCGCAGGAGACATGGGCACTCTAGGAGTTTTCATTGGGTGTGAACTGGCTCCTCCCTCTATGCCCCTCCTCCAGACCTCAGTTTTAGAAATGTGCCCAGGCAGACTGGGTGCACTGCAGGGGAGCTCTACTGAGTTTCTCTGAAAAGACTTAAGGTAGGTTTTTTATTTTCAGGGAGATCTGCTGGCAACAGTCTCCCTGCTTCGTGGGACTGAGGGGGCAGAAGTAGGAACCAACTTCCTGAAGAGTTTCATGGCTCTGCTTCTGGCTGACAGGACACCATTAGCTCCTGAAGGGTACTGAACGCTAGCCATGCCTAGATGCTCACTCCCACAGCCCGCCGTCACCCCCCTCACAGAGCCAGAAGTCAGAAGACAGGTGAGTGTTAGAAGACAGATCTTCAATTAAGAAAGTGACGGCTAAAGTTACCGCGCGGCTGGCGGGAGCGCAGCGCGCCATGTTGCCCACACATACACAGGCACTGCAGGGTGCAGGGGTGGGGGGCGCCCTGGGCAGCATGAAACCTATGGAAACTGGCATAAATAAGGGGCATAAGTTGCTGAGGCACAGTCCTACCCCCGCCAGTATAAAAAATGACCTCATAAAAGCTGAGGAGAAACACACCATTGAAGAGTGGAGCTTCCTCCTCAGTCAGTCAGCACACTGCTCAGTGCCATTTTCTCTCTCTCCTCAGGCTGCAGAGACAACACTGGTCCTCCTCCACTACTGAACAAGTATCAGGGTGCAAAACAGGGGGGGGGGGGGCACAGTGAATTTGGTGCTATATAATTGTGTGATTAACATTATAAAAGCGCTGAATGTCAGTGGGCATATTGTGTTACTGGCGTTGGGTTGTGAACTGGCAAAATCCTATCTGTGTCCCTCTGACAGATTTTACTGTGGGTCTGTCCCCTATAAGTCCCGGAGTGTCTGTGGTGTGGTTGTGCGTGTGTGTGACATGTCTGTGGCCGGGAACTCTGTGGAGACATGTTAGGGACACAGAGGTGTAATATGACACCAAGAGCCTGACTGGGTGAAAGGTTACATGATAGTGTGAATCATATCAGTAAGAGGTTGGACTGAATCTCATACAGAAAATGAAAATAATCTGTTGAAGATGTGATTTTTAATAGTTCTGCCTTTCATCCACAGGGACCTTTCTGGGTCACATACAAATTTGCACAAGTAGTACAAACTGATACCGACACGGACTCTGATTCCTGTGTTGACACTAGTGATTCCAGGGGAATAGGTCCTAAGTTAGCAAAAAAGCATTCAAAACATGTTTTAGCTATAAATGAGGTGTTAGAAGTTACAAAGCCCCCGCTTTTACCACAAGGAGAGGGTTTACTTTAGTAAAGAAGTAATGTCATTTTCCCTCCACCTCAGGTCTGATTTAACCTGAAAAGAAATTTCTGATTCCCAAAAGGATATCAGGCAGCTTACCTTTTTCCAGAAAAGGTGTTTCTCCCTGCGCCTGGAATGGCTTCACTTAAGGAGCCGCGAGACCGCAAGTGAGTGAGGTAATCTATTCATGTGGCCAATGGGACACTACTCAGGCCTACCACTGTCTGTGAGTGGGTGAGTAGTGCTATTGAAAAGTGGTCAGAAAACTTGTCATTAGACATTGACACAATAGATGGAGACGAGATACTCATAACGTTAGGTCATATCAAAGACGCTGCTGCGTACGTACTAGAAACCATGAAATATATTGGTCTCTTGGTATCAAGAACCGCTACCATGGCAGTATCGGCTCGGAGGGCGTTGTGGATTCGCCAGTGGAATGCTGATGCAGATTCCAAAAGAAGTATGGAGGCTCTCCCGTATAAAGGTGAGGCCTTGTTTGGTGATGGGCTGGATGCGTTAGTCTCGGCGGCTACCGCAGGTAAGTCGACATTCTTGCCTTATGCTCCTACACCGGCGAAAAAGACATCACTCTCACATGCAGTCCTTTCGGCCCAACAAATACAAAAAGGCCAAAGGTTCCCCCTTTTTTTGCAGGAAGGGGAAAAGGAAAGAAATCCGCTGCATCTCCTGACTACCCCTGCTTCTGCCAAATCTGCAGCATGACGCTGGGGCTCCCTTGCGGGAGTCCGCTCGGGTGGGAGCACATCTGAAACTTTTCAGCCAAATCTGGATTCAATCTGGACTGGACCAATGGGTCTTACAAATAGTGTCCCATGGGTACAAACTAGAGTTTCAAGACGTCCCCCCATGCCGATTTTTCAAATCGACCTTGCCAGCTTCTCTTCCGGGAAGAGAGGCAGTAACAATGGCAATTCAAAAATGATGTCAGGATCAGGTCATTGTCCTGGTACCCTTGTCACAGCAAGGAGAAGGTTTTTATTCAAGTCTCTTTTTTTTAGTTCCGAAGCCGGACGGCTCGGTCAGACCGATTTTAAACCTGAAAAATTTGAATCTCTACCTGAAAAGGTTCAAGTTCAAGATGGAATCCCTGAGGGTAGTGACTTCCAGTCTGGAGGAGGGGGACTTCATGGTGTCAGTAGACATAAAAGATGCTTACTTGCATGTTCCCATTTATCCTCCTCACCAAGCTTATCTGAGATTCGCAGTACAGGATTGCCATTACCAGTTTCAGACGTTGCCGTTCGGTCTCTCCACGGCACCGAGGGTATTCACCAAGGTGATGGCGGAGATGATGGTCCTCCTTCGTTAAAATGGAGTCAATATAATTCCTTATCTGGACGATCTCCTGATTAAAAGTGAGATCCAGGGAACAGTTGGCGCAGAACATCGCACTCTCCCTATCAATACTCCAACAACACGGTTGGATCATGAATTTTCCAAAGTCGCAGTTGGAACCGACGACAAGATTGTCCTTTCTGGGGATGATACTGGACACAGAAGTATGGACAGTATTTATTCCAGTGGAAAAGGCTCTGGAATACCAGAAAATGGTCAAACAAATATTGAAACCAACAAGGGTGTCGATCCATCAATGCATTCGGTTGTTGGGGAAAATCGTAGTGGCCTACGAGGCCATACTGTTTGGCCGATTTCATGCCAGAGTATTCCAGTGGGACCTGTTGGACAAGTGGGCCGGATCCCACCTACACATGCACCGGAAAATAATCCTGTCCCCCCAAAGCCAGGATTTCGCTCTTGTGGTGGCTACACAGTTCTCACCTACTAGAGCAGGCATTCCCAACCACGGTCCTCAAGGCACACCAACAGTGCAGGTTTTAGTGATATCCAGGCTGCAGCACAGATGGTTAAATCAAAATAACTGAGCTACTAATTAAGTCACCTGTGCTGAAGCCTGGATATCACTAAAACCTGCACTGTTAGTGTGCCTTGAGGACCGTGGTTGGGAATGCCTGTACTAGAGGGACGCAGGTTTGGGATTTATGACTGGGTCCTAATAACCACGGATGCAAGTCTCCGAGGCTGGGGAGCTGTCGCACAGGGGGAAAGCTTCAAAGGAAAATGTTCAAGTCAGGAAGCCTGCCTTCACATAAACGTTCTGGAATTGAGAGCCATTTACAACGGCCTTCTACAAGCGGTACATCTTCAAGATCCCGTGCAGATCCAGTCGGACAATGTAACAGCAGTCGCGTACATAAACAGGCAAGGCGGAACGAAAAGCAGAGCGGCAATGGCAGAGGTGACCAGGATTCTCCTCTGGGCAGAAAGACACGTTAGAGCTCTGTCAGCAATTTTCATTCCGGAAGTGGATAACTGGGAAGCAGACTTCCTCAGCAGACACGATCTCCATCCAGGAGAGTGGGGCCTCCACCAAGAAGTCTTTGCAGAGGTGACAAGTCTTTGGGGAGTTCCTCAAGTAGACATGATGGCATCTTGTCTAGACAAGAAGCTTCAGAGATATTGTTCCAGGTCGAGAGACCCTCAAGCAATAGCAGGGAATGCACTGGTGACCCAGTGGGTGTTTCGGTCGGTATATGTTTTCCCTCCACTTCCACTGATTCCAAAAGTTCTCAAAATAATAAGAACAAGAGTTTGAGCAATCTTCATTGCCCCAGACTGGCCAAGAAGGGCTTGGTATCCAGATCTTCAGGGGTTGCTCATAGAAGATCCCTGGCTTCTTCCTCCTCGAGAGGACCTACTACAGCAGGGGCCGTGTGTGTATCAAGACTTACCGCGGCTACTTTTGACGGCATGGCTTTTGAGCGTCGGATCCTGGCCCGAAAGGGTATTCCTAAGGAAGTCATCCCCACTCTTATTCAGGCCAGGAAAGGAGTAACGTCTAAACCAGGCTTTTTCAACCAGTGTGCCGTGGCACACTAGTGTGCCACGGCACACTAGTGTGCCACGACCAGTTGCAAGGTGTGCCGCGAAGCCAGAGCAGCTTCCTGCACCTTCAGAGTCAACTGTTGGCCCGGGCTCTTCTTAGAGGATCAGTCGTGCTCCGGTCGTGACCTATGCCTTGAAGATGCGGCGGTGTGATATCCTAGGTCACAGCCGCCGCGTCTCACCACCCAGCCAGCCCACCCACCTGCATACACATCTTCAAGTTCCTGCCTGCATACAAAGCTTTCTTTGCCCACCCACATCCACACCTGCCCGACCGCCCACTGCTCATTATTCTCAGCACTCCACTATGAACAACCCCCCGCCAGTGAGGTACAGGGAGGAGGACAGCTGACCGGTAGGGGCTAATATTTGTTATTTTATTTCTCCTGTGGGGAACAATAGGATTTATGTGGGGAGTATAAGGATTTATGGGGGAACATTGTGAATAATTCATGTGGAGGGCAATAGAATTTATGTGGGGAGAAATGTGATTGATTTATGTGGGGAGCAATGTGATTGTTTCTCCTGTGTAGGCCAATGTATGTGTGGATTTTTTTTTACTATGAGGGCCAATGCGCGTGTTTGTTTTTTTCTGTGGGGAACTGATGGTGCGCCTTGGCAATTTTAAAATATTGTTCGGTGTGCCGCGAGTAAAAAAAGGTTGAAAATCACTGGTCTAAACATTACCACTGTATTTGGAGAAAATGTGTCTTGATGGGAATCCAAGAAGTCTCCTACGGAAGAGCTTGAGTTGGGACGTTTTCTCCATTTTCTGCAGGCTGGTGTGGATGCGGGCCTTAGATTGGGATCAATCAAGGTTCAGATTTCGGCCTTATCAGTTTTCTTTCAAAAATAATTGGCCTCCTTTCCAGGAGTTCAGATGTTCGTGAAAGGGGTTCTGCACATCCAGCCTCCATGTGTGCCTCCAGTGGCACCATGGGACCTTAATGTGGTGTTGCAATTCCTTCAATCAGATTGGTTTGAACCTCTGCAGGAGATAGAATTGAAGTTTCTCACTTGGAAAGTGGTGATGCTTTTGGCCTTGGCATCCGTAAGGCGGGTGTCTGAGTTGGGGGCCTTGTCTCACAAGAGCCCTTACCTGATCTCCATGAAGATAGGGCAGAGTTAAGAACTCGTCAACAATTTCTCCCAAAGGTGGTTTCGTCCTTCCACATAAACCAACCTATTGTGGTGCCAGTAGCTACTGACACTTTCACTGAGTCACAGTCTCTAGATGTGGTCCGTAGTGTTCTTTCTAGGATTTTTTAGGGCAGGGTGGTGATCACTGAGGAGGGCACATTTTAATTTTGAAGGGCACATTTTTGGTGGGACGCTTTGCGCACGAAGCATAGCGCATATGTTTATAGTTTTTATATATATATATATATATATATATATATATATATATATATATATATATATATATATTTTCCCCTTAATGTATCATTTACCCACACATACAGGACACCCATGTAACACCCAACATCTGTACTGAGAAAAATACTGTATTTGTCCAGTCTTCGTGAAAGAACGGCTACAGTATATACACATAAGTAGATTATAATAAATGTCTCCTCCACTGCTGAAGTACTTATAATCCTTATGTCTTATAAAACAGAAAAGTTAAGCAGAGGGTTAAAATATACAGTATAGGTACAAAATAAAAGTCTGTTCTTCTACTAAGGAAATAGTGTAAGCAGTACATGCTTCTTTCCCTCTATATCAGAGTGCTGTGTTATGCCGGCAGTGCAGTCCCTCCTCTGCCATCCAGTTCATCAAGTATAGAAATTGTTTCCAATTTCAGAGGTGGGCAAGGAGTAGACAACTACATTGTAACATGCACTCTGACTGTTGCATTCTGTATACAAGGGGGCGATTTATGATCAGGCAGGGTGCTTTTTCACATTTCAAAAATGGCCAGGGTGCAGCACCCTGCTGAAACAGCCTAGAAAGAACACTAGTTAGAGCTTTGAAGATTATGTCGCAAGAGCAGCTCGGGTACAGAAAACAGAGGCTCTGTTTGTCCTGTATGATCACAACAAGATTGGCTGTCCTGCTTCTAAGCAGACTATTGCACGCTGGATTAGAAATACGATTCAGCAAGCTCATACTGCGGCTTGATTGCCATTACCAACGTCGGTAAAGGCCCACTCCACTAGAAAGGTGGGCCCATCCTGGGCGGCTGCCCGGGGGGTCTCGGCATTACAACTTTGCCGAGCAGCTACTTGCTCAGGGTCAAACACATTTGCTAAGTTCTACAAGTTTGACACCTTGGCCAATGAGGACCTAAAGTTTGGTCAATCAGTGCTGCAGAGTCATCCACACTCTCCCGCCCGTACTGGAGCTTTTGGTATAGACCCCATGGTCGTGATGTCATCCCCAGCATCCTCTAGGACGTATGAGAAAATAGGATTTTGATAACCTACCGGTAAATCCTTTTCTCCTAGTCCGTAGAGGATGCTGGGCGCCTGTCCCAGTGTGTACTTTACCTGCAGTTTAGTTATTACAGTTACACAAGTTGTGTTATCTTGGTTTCAGCATGTTGCTGCAATTAGTTCATGCCTGTTGGCGTGTGTTATGTTGAATGCCATGTGTGCGGCATGGTTGAGGGTGTGAGTTGGTAGATATCTCACCACTAGTTAAGTAATTCCTTTCCTCGAAATGTAAGTCTCCCTGGGCACAGTTCCTACAACTGAGGTCTGGAGGAGGGGCATAGAGGGAGGAGCCAGTTCACACCCAATGAAAAGCCTTTAGAGTGCCCATGTCTCCTGCGGATCCCGTCTATACCCCATGGTCTTGATGTCGTCCCCAGCATCCTCTACGGCGGACTAGGAGAAAAGGATTTACCGGTAGGTTATCAAAATCCTATTATTATTATTATTATTTTTATTATCCTTTATATGGCGCAACAAGGGTTCCGCAGCGCCCAATTACAGAGTACATAAACAAATAATCAAACAGGAAAACAGCAACTTACAGTTGATGACAGTATAGGACAAGTACAGGGTAAATACACAGTTACATCAGCAGATGACACTGGAATAAGTATCAGGTGGCAGAAGACTGCTGGATGTGGTGCAGTTGAAGATTATTAAAGTAAGAAAAAGGATAAGCACATGAGGGAAGAGGGCCCTGCTCGTGAGCGCTTACATTCTATATATAATCTATTACCCCCTCCCCCCCCTGTCTATTATATACATGAGGGGGGGAGGTAATAGATTATATATAGATGGGGGGGTAATAGATTATATATAGACAGGGGGGGTAATGGATTATATATACACGGGGTGATTATATATAATCTATTATCCCCCCTCCCCCCGTGGGTATATAATCTCTCTCTTACGTCCTAGAGGATGCTGGGGACCATATTAGTACCATGGGGTATAGACTGGTCCACCAGGAGCCAACTTTAATGGGCCCTACATACTGGCAGATTTCACTGCATGATATGAACGTTCTTGTTCATTAACTCGTTCATGTCGTTCTGTGTGTAGGCAACAACGATTAACGATGCGCGGCCCCGCACTTGTTTATCGTTGGTGCCCCGTCGCTTATGCATGCAGGCCAATATGGACGAGATTGTCCATATTAGCGTGCAGTGCTATGGAGCCGGGTGACGGGGGGAGTGAAGAAACTTCACTCCCCCCCCCCCCCCCCCTCCGCCGCCAGGTCACCCGTTGGTTGCGGATCGGTATGTGTGTAGGGCCCATTAGAGTTTAACAGTTTGTGCTGGCTCCTCCCTCTATGCCCCTCCTACCAGACTCAGTTTAGAAAATGTGCCCGGAGTAGCCGGTCACAGCTAGGGGAGCTCTCCAGAGCTTTTCTAGAAAGTTATTTTAGAGTTTTTTATTTTACAGGGAGGCTGCTGGCAACAGTCTCCCTGCAGCGAGGGACTAAGGGGGGGAGTAGTGTCCGCCCTGCGGGGTCTGAGCCACTGTCTCCGCTGACAGGACACTGAGCTCCTGAGAGGATCGATCATTCCCCGCCACAGGGGATCGCTCACCCCGGCAGCATGCCGCCACCCCCTTACAGAGCCAGAAGATCGGTGGCAAGCGAGTAATCGGCCCCCTGGCAAGAGGGGAGCCGGTGTGAAAATGGCAGCATCAGGGTAGGAGTGCAGTACTAACTGCGCTCCGGGGCTCAGCGGTACATAGTGCGGCGCTGTGAGGGGCGCCCTGAGCCGGCGCCTACACCCTTTACTGACCACAAAGCCTGTCGGGGTCTCTGCATCTCAGCCAGCAGTAAAATTCTCAGGCCAGTATAATCTTGGAAGAGCAGGAAGACTGCGCCATTAAGGGGGCGGAGCTTCTCAGAGCGGACCCAGCAGCGTTCAGCGCAAGTTTCCTGCCTGCAGACACGCTACCTGTGAAGAGCAGTCCCTCCGGAGCACCTCTAGCTATCTGTACGGTACCAGGGGGTTGTAGAAGCGGGGGGAGGCTGTGTATAGACTGCGTCACCTATTAAGGGACACAGTCAGCGCTGACAAGGGGTCTCCCTATACCTATATAGCGCTGTATGTGGGTTGGCTCCACTCCCTGTCTCTCTCTGCCATTCTGGGGGGCGGGGGGGGGAGGGGCGGGGGGGGCGACGACTGTCTGCCCAGTACTCTGTGTGTATGTGGGGTGTGTGTGTTTGCTAACTACCATGTCTAGAGACTGTCTCATATGCTGCAGAGGATATGTCCTCTCAAGAAGATCCCATTCCATGTAATCAGGATTGCACTGTTGTAGCACAGATCCCGGCTATAGAACCGGAGTGGTTTGCCTCTATTAAGGGGGTTATTTCTCTGATTTCGGAGAGGGTTGCTCAGACTGAGTATTGCAGTCCTCTATGGCAGTATGGTCCGGTTCTGTCCTCTCGGGCCCCCATGCGGTACTCTCTCAAAAACGTGCTCTTGCCCAAATTACGCAAGATGACACGGATACCGATTCTGACACAGCAGACGGTGACGGGGATGTGTTGCGGGGGATGGCATCACTTGCTAAAGGGGTGCAGTTGATGAAAGAGGCTATCAGGGATGTGTTGAATATTTCTGACACACCTCCTGAGCAGGTAGAGGAGGCCTTTTTCACTGACAATAAGAAGGCCCCTCTCACCTTCCCGGCATCTAAGGAATTAAATGCTATATTTGAGAAACCTGGGAAAACCTGGAGAAAAAATTCCAGATCCCTAAAAGGGTTCTGGTAGCTTTTCCCTTCCCGGAGGAGGACAGGAAAAAAATGGGAGTCCCCACCTATTGTTGACGCATCTGTCTCCAGGCTGTCAAAGCAGGTGGTCTTACCTGTCCCGGGATCTACCGCGTTGAAAGACCCAGCGGATCGCAAGGTGGATGCTACGCTCAAATCCATATACACGGCTTCAGGGGCGATACTGCGGCCTACTATTGCCTGTGCATGGATTTCAAAAGCTATAGCCAAGTGGTCAGTCACTCTGCAGGAGGACTTGACTACAATGGATAAAGGTGACGTTGATTTGTTTTTACGTAACATACAGGATTCTGCGGGGTTTCTGGTAGAATCCATGAAGGATCTGGATTCCATGGCTGCGGGGATCTCCTCCATGTCAGTCTCGGCTCGCAGGGGTCTCTGGCTGTGCCAATGGTCTGTGGACGCGGAATCCAGGAAAAGTGTGGAGAACCTACCCTACACAGGGCAGGCTCTTTTTGGGGAGCCGCTAGATGCGTGGATTGACACGACTACCAAGGGTAAGTCTCCTTTTCTTCCCTCAGCTGCATCGGCTACGAAGAAACCCTTTTCTTCCAACACGTCAAAGTCTTTTCGATCCGCTAGGTCTAGAAAGAACAAGCCCTCTCACACCTTCTTTAGAGGTGGTCGTGCCAAATGCAAAAAACCTGCAGGTTCCCAGGACCAGAAACCTGCTTCTGGTGCCTCAAAGTCCTCAGCATGACGGTGGACCGCGCAGCCTGGAGGTCGGTCAGGTGGGAGCGAGGCTCCGGCATTTCAGCCATGTCTGGGTGTCGTCCGGCCTGGATCCCTGGGTACAGGATATTGTGTCCCGGGGGTACAGGCTGGAGTTCCAAAATCTTCCACCTCACCGATTCTTCAAATCAGGCTTGCCAGCTTTGCCGGCAGACAGCTATTTTACTGGACACTATCCGAAAATTGGTACTGTCGGAGGTCATTGTTCCAGTGCCACCTCATCAGTTAAACAAGGGTTACTATTCGAACCTTTTTGTGGTACCGAAGCTGGATGGTTCGGTCAGGCCAATTCTGAACTTGAAATCATTAAACCCTTATCTCAGGGAGTTCAAATTCAAAATGGAGTCTCAGAGCGGTAATCTCAGGACTGGAGGAGGGGGAGTTCCTGGTGTCCCTGGACATCAAGGATGTGTACCTCCACATTCCGTTTTGGTCGCCGCATCAGGCTTATCTCAGGTTTGCACTGAATAGATGATCACTATCGGTTTCAAGCACTGCCATTCGGTCTCTCCACAGCGCCGAGGGTCTTCACCAACCTAATGGCAGAGATGATGGTTCTCCGCAAGCAGGGGGTGAACATAATTCCATATCTGGACGATCTGCTGATCAAGGCATCGTCCAGGGAGAAGCTGTTAAGATCCATTGCTCTCACGACGCATCTGCTCAGTGAGCACGGTTGGATCCTGAGCCTTTCAAAGTCTCATCTGGAGCCGACAAGGAGGCTGTCTGTCTTTCCTGGGGATGATCCTCGACACGGAGGTGCAGAGTGTGTTTCTACCGGTGGAGAAAAAGTTGGTGATTCAAACGATGGTCCGGGATGTCTTGAAGTCGGCACGGGTATCGGTTCATCGGTGCATCCGCCTTCTGGGGAAGATGGTGGCCTCCTACGAGGCTCTGCAGTACGGAAGGTTTCATGCTCTGTCCTTTCAACTGGATCTCCTGGACCAGTGGTCGGGATCTCACCTACACATGCACCAGAGGATACGTCTGTCGCCGAAGGCAAGGATTTCCCTCCTCTGGTGGCTGCAACTACCACACCTTTTGGAGGGCCGAAGGTTCGGGGTTCAGGACTGGATCCTTCTAACCACGGATGCAAGTCTCAGATGTTGGGGAGCAGTCACTCAGGGGGAAACCTTCCAAGGAAGGTGGTCAAGTCAGGAATCCCTTCTTCCAATAAACATCCTGAGCTAAGAGCCGTATACAATGGTCTTCTGCAAGCAGCACACCTTCTACAGGATCGGGCTGTTCAGGTGCAGTCGGACAATGTGACCACAGTGTCCTACATAAACCGACATGGCGGAACGAAGAGCAGGGCTGCACTGTCAGAGGGGACAAGAATCCTCCTCTAGGCAGAAAGGCACGCAGTGGCGATGTCCGCAATCTTCATTCCGGGAGTGGACAACTGGGAAGCGGACTTCCTCAGCAGACACGATCTCCATCCAGGAGAGTGGGGCCTCCACCCGGAGGTGTTCGAGGACGTAACCGGTTTGGGGAAAGGGGGAGGGGGTGGTGAGTTCCTCACATAGACATGATGGCCTCCCGCCTCAACAAGAAGCTGCGGAGGTACTGTTCCAGGTCGAGAGACCCACAGGTAGTGGCCGCACTGGTAACACTGTGGGAGTTCCCATCAGTGTATGTGTTCCCTCCACTTCCTCTCATTCCAAGAGTTCTACAGCTTGTAAAAAGCACAAAGGTTCTAGCAATCCTCATTGCTCCGGACTGGCCAAGGAGGGCTTGGTACGCGGATATGCTGGATCTTCTGCTGGAGGATCCCAGGCCTCTGCCTCTTCGGGAGGATCTTCTACTACAGGAGCCGTTCGCTTCTCAAGACTTACCATGGCTACGTTTGAGGGCATGGCGGTTGAACGCCAGATCTTGGCTCGGAAGGGTATTCCGAGCGCAGTTATTCCTACCCTGATATAGGCTAGGAAGGGGGTAACGTCTAAACATTACCATCGAATTTGGAAATAATGTGTCTGTGTGAATCCAAGAAGTTTCCTGCGGTGGAGTTTCAACTTGGACGGTTTCTCGTATTCCTGCAAGCAGGTGTGGATATGGGCCTGCGTTTGGGATCCATAAAGGTCCAGATCTCAGCTTTGTCCATTTTCTTTCAGAAACAATTGGCTGTCCTCCTTGAGGTTCAGACCTTTTTGAAAGGGGTTCTGCACATTCAGCCTCCCTTTGTGGTGCCAACGGCACCCTGGGATCTTGATGTGGTGTTGCAGTTCCTGCAGTCGGATTGGTTTGAGCCTCTACAGGAGGTTGAGGTCAAGTTTCTCACGTGGAAGGCGGTCACTTTGTTGGCCTTAGCTTCTGCGCGACGTGTGTCGGAATTGGGAGCTTTGTCCTGTAAAAGTCCCTATCTGGTCTTCCATTAAGATAGGGCGGAACTCAAGACGCGTCCACAGTTCCTTCCGAAGGTTGTCGGCTTTTCATATCAACCAACCTATTGTGGTGCCAGTGGCTACGGACTCAATTTCATCAAAGTCCTTGGATGTTGTGAGGGCTTTGAAGATCTATGTGAAGAGGACTGCTCGTCACACAAAATCGGACTCTCTGTTTTTCCTGTATAATCCCAAGAAAATTGGGTGTCCTGCTTCTAAGACGATTTCTCGCTGGATCAGGTTCACCATCCAGCATGCATATTCTACGGCAGGATTGCTGTGTCCAAAATCTGTTAAGGCCCACTCTACTCGTAAGGTGGGGTCTTCCTGGGAGCTGCCCGGGGTGTCTCGGCCTTACAGCTTTGCAGAGCAGCTACTTGGTCGGGGTCGAACACGTTTGCTAAGTTTTACATGTTCGATACTTTGGCCTCTGAGGACCTCAAGTTTGGTCAAGCAGTTCTGCAGGAGCCTCCGCCCTCTCCCTCCCGTTCTGGGAGCTTTGGTACATCCCCATGATACTAATATGGACCCCAGCATCCTCTAGGACGTAAGAGAAAATAGGATTTTAATTACCTACCAGTAAATCCTTTTCTCGTAGTCTGTAGAGGATGCTGGGCGCCCGCCCAGTGCTTCGTTTTCCTGCAGGGGTTATTTAGTTCAGTACTACCTGGTTCCTAGGTAAGTTCTGCGTTATTTACTGTTTCAGCTGTTGCTGAGTTGTTCCGGCATGTTGGCCGGATTTGCCTGTTGTGTGAGCCGGTATGAATCTCGGCACTATCTGTGTAATTCCTTATCTCGAAGTATGTTGTCTCCTCGGGCACAGTTTCTAGACTGAGTCTGGTAGGAGGGGCATAGAGGGAGGAACCAGCCCACACACTCAAACTCTTAAAGTACCAATGGCTCCTGGTGGACCCATCTATACCCCATGGTACTAATATGGACCCCAGCATCCTCTACGGACTACGAGAAAAGGATTTACCGGTAGGTAATTAAAATCCTATTATATACCTCCCTATATATATATACATACATACATACATACATACATACATACATACATACATACACACAGGTTGAGTATCCCTTATCCAAAATGCTTGGGACCAGAGGTATTTTGGATATGGGATTTTTCCGTATTTTGGAATAATTGCATACCATAATGAGATATCATGGTGCTGGGGCCCAAGTCTAAGCTCAGAATGCATTTGTTACATATACACCTTATACACACAGCCTGAATGTCATTTAATACAATATTTTTAATAACTTTGTGTATTAAACAAAGTTTGTGTACATTGAGCCATCAGAAAATAAAGGTTTCACTATCTCACTCAAAAAAGTCCTTATTTCGGAATATTCCGTATTTCGGATATTGGATACCCAACCTGTGTGTGTGTGTGTGTGTGTATATATATATATATATATATATATATATATATATTTCTCTATCGTCCTAGTGGATGCTGGGGTTCCTGAAAGGACCATGGGGAATAGCGGCTCCGCAGGAGACAGGGCACAAAAAGTAAAGCTTTTCCGATCAGGTGGTGTGCACTGGCTCCTCCCCCTATGACCCTCCTCCAGACTCCAGTTAGATTTTTGTGCCCGGCCGAGAAGGGTGCAATCTAGGTGGCTCTCCTAAAGAGCTGCTTAGAGAAAGTTTAGCTAGGTTTTTTATGTTACAGTGATTCCTGCTGGCAACAGGATCACTGCAGCGAGGGACTGAGGGGAGAAGGAGTCAACTCACCTGCGTGCAGGATGGATTGGCTTCTTGGCTACTGGACATCAAGCTCCAGAGGGACAATCACAGGTACAGCCTGGATGGTCACCGGAGCCGCGCCGCCGGCCCCCTTGCAGATGCTGAAGACAGAAGAGGTCCAGAATCGGCGGCTGAAGACTCCTGCAGTCTTCTAAAGGTAGCGCACAGCACTGCAGCTGTGCGCCATTTTCCTCTCAGCACACTTCACACGGCAGTCACTGAGGGTGCAGGGCGCTGGGAGGGGGGCGCCCTGGGAGGCAAAATGAGTACCTATAAAGGCTAAAAATACCTCACATATAGCCCTAGAGGCTATATGGAGATATTTAACCCCTGCCTGATTTCTCAAAATAGCGGGAGACGAGCCCGCCGGAAAAGGGGCGGGGCCTATCTCCTCAGCACACGGCGCCATTTCCTCTCACAGCTCCGCTGGTCAGGACGGCTCCCAGGTCTCTCCCCTGCACTGCACTACAGAAACAGGGTAAAACAGAGAGGGGGGGCAAATTTATGGCGATATTTTTATATAACAAAGCAGCTATAGGGGAGCACTTATTATAAGGCTATCCCTGATATATATATAGCGCTTTTGGTGTGTGCTGGCAAACTCTCCCTCTGTCTCCCCAAAGGGCTAGTGGGTCCTGTCTTCATTAGGAGCATTCCCTGTGTGTCTGCTGTGTGTCGGTACGTGTGTGTCGACATGTATGAGGACGATATTGGTGTGGAGGCGGAGCAATTGCCAAATATGGGGATGTCACCTCCTAGGGGGTCGACACCAGAATGGATGCCTTTATTTATGGAACTACGGGATAGTGTCAACACGCTAAAGCAGTCGTTTGACGACATGAGACGGCCGGACAATCAATTAGTGCCTGTCCAGGCGACTCAAACACCGTCAGGGGCTGTGAAACGCCCTTTGCCTCAGTCGGTCGACACAGACCCAGACACAGGCGATGACTCCAGTGGTGACGGTGACGAATCAACCGTATTTTCCAGTAGGGCCACACGTTATATGATTTTGGCAATGAAGGAGGCGTTACATTTAGCTGATACTACAGGTACCACTAAACAGGGTATTATGTGGGGTATGAAAAAACTACCTATAGTTTTTCCTGAATCAGAAGAACTAAATGACGTGTGTAATGAAGCGTGGGTTGCCCCTGATAAAAAGCTGATAATTTCAAAGAAATTATTGGCATTATACCCTTTCCCGCCAGAGGTTAGGGAGCGCTGGGAAACACCTCCTAGGGTGGACAAGGCGCTAACACGCTTATCTAAACAAGTGGCGTTACCCTCTCCTGAGACGGCCGCACTTAAAGATCCATCAGATAGGAGGATGGAAAATATCCAAAAAAGTATATACACACATGCAGGTGTTATACTACGACCAGCTGTAGCAACTGCCTGGATGGGCAGTGCGGGGGTAGTTTGGTCAGAATCCCTGATTGAAAATATTGATACCCTGGACAGGGACAATATTTTACTGTCGTTAGAACAAATAAAGGATGCATTTCTTTATATGCGTGATGCACAGAGGGATATATGCACACTGGCATCACGGGTAAGTGCTATGTCCATTTCGGCCAGAAGAGCTTTATGGACGCGACAGTGGACAGGCGATGCGGATTCAAAACGGCATATGGAAGTTTTGCCGTATAAGGGGGAGGAGTTATTTGGAGTCGGTCTATCAGATTTGGTGGCCACGGCTACAGCCGGGAAATCCACCTTTCTACCTCAAGTCACTCCCCAACAGAAAAAGGCACCGACTTTTCAACCGCAGCCCTTTCGTTCCTTTAAAAATAAGAGAGCAAAGGGCTATTCATATTTGCCACGAGGCAAAGGTCGAGGGAAGAGACAGCAACACGCAGCTCCTTCCCAGGATCAGAAGCCCTCCCCGGCTTCTACAAAAGCCTCAGCATGACGCTGGGGCTTCTCAAGCGGACTCGGGGACGGTGGGCGGTCGTCTCAAAAATTACAGCGCGCAGTGGGCTCACTCGCAAGTAGATCCCTGGATCCTGCAGATAATATCTCAGGGATACAGGTTGGAATTAGAGACAGATCCACCTCGCCGTTTCCTGAGGTCTGCTTTACCAACGTCCCCCTCCGAAAGGGAGACGGTGTTGGAAGCCATTCACAAGCTGTACTCTCAGCAGGTGATAGTCAAGGTACCTCTTCTGCAACAAGGGAAGGGGTATTATTCCACTCTTTTTGTGGTACCGAAGCCGGATGGCTCGGTAAGGCCTATTCTAAATCTGAAGTCCTTGAACCTGTACATAAAGAAGTTCAAGTTCAAAATGGAGTCACTCAGAGCAGTGATAGCGAACCTGGAAGAGGGGGACTTTATGGTATCCTTGGACATCAAGGATGCGTATCTCCACGTTCCAATTTACCCCTCACACCAGGGGTACCTCAGGTTCGTTGTACAAAACTGTCGCTATCAGTTTCAGACGCTGCCGTTCGGATTGTCCACGGCACCTCGGATCTTTACAAAGGTAATGGCCGAGATGATGATTCTTCTTCGAAGAAAAGGCGTATTAATTATCCCATACTTGGACGATCTCCTAATAAGGGCGAGGTCCAGAGAACAGCTAGAGATGGGATTAGCACTGTCTCAAGAAGTGCTAAAACAGCACGGGTGGATTCTGAATATTCCAAAATCCCAGTTAATGCCGACAACTCGTCTGCTGTTCCTAGGGATGATTCTGGACACGGTTCAGAAAAAGGTTTTTCTCCCGGAGGAAAAAGCCAAGGAGTTATCCGAGCTTGTCAGGAACCTCCTAAAACCAGGAAAGGTGTCTGTACATCAATGCACAAGAGTCCTGGGAAAAATGGTGGCTTCTTACGAAGCGATTCCATTCGGCAGATTCCACGCAAGAATTTTCCAAAGGGATCTGTTGGACAAATGGTCAGGGTCGCATCTTCAGATGCACCTACGGATAACCCTGTCTCCAAGGACAAGGGTGTCTCTTCTGTGGTGGTTGCAGAGTGCTCATCTATTGGAGGGCCGCAGATTCGGCATACAGGATTGGATCCTGGTGACCACGGACGCCAGCCTGAGAGGCTGGGGAGCAGTCACACAAGGAAGAAACTTCCAGGGAGTATGGACGAGCCTGGAAACGTCTCTTCACATAAACATTCTGGAACTAAGAGCAATATACAATGCTCTAAACCAGGCAGAACCTCTGCTTCAGGGAAAACCGGTATTGATCCAGTCGGACAACATCACGGCAGTCGCCCATGTGAACAGACAGGGCGGCACAAGAAGCAGGAGGGCAATGGCAGAAGCTGCAAGGATTCTTCGCTGGGCAGAGAATCATGTGATAGCACTGTCAGCAGTGTTCATCCCGGGAGTGGACAACTGGGAAGCAGACTTCCTCAGCAGACACGATCTTCACCCGGGAGAGTGGGGACTTCATCCAGAAGTCTTCCACATGCTGGTAACCCGTTGGGAAAGACCAATGGTGGACATGATGGCGTCTCGCCTCAACAAAAAACTGGACAGGTATTGCGCCAGGTCAAGAGATCCGCAGGCAATAGCTGTGGACGCGCTGGTAACGCCTTGGGTGTACCAGTCGGTGTATGTGTTTCCTCCTCTGCCTCTCATACCAAAAGTATTGAGAATTATACGGCAAAGAGGCGTAAGAACGATACTAGTGGTTCCGGATTGGCCAAGGAGGACTTGGTACCCGGAACTTCAAGAGATGATCACGGAAGATCCGTGGCCTCTACCTCTAAGGAGGGACTTGCTTCAGCAGGGTCCCTGTCTGTTTCAAGACTTACCGCGGCTGCGTTTGACGGCATGGCGGTTGAACGCCGGATCCTAAAGGAAAGAGGCATGCCGGAAGAAGTCATTCCTACTTTGATTAAAGCAAGGAAGGAAGTAACCGTGCAACATTATCACCGAATTTGGCGAAAATATGTTGCGTGGTGCGAAGATCGGAGTGCTCCGACGGAGGAATTTCAACTGGGTCGATTCCTACATTTCCTGCAATCAGGATTGTCAATGGGTCTCAAATTGGGATCTATTAAGGTTCAAATTTCGGCCCTGTCGATTTTCTTTCAAAAAGAATTGGCTTCAGTCCCTGAAGTCCAGACCTTTGTTAAGGGAGTGCTGCATATACAGCCTCCTGTGGTGCCTCCAGTGGCACCGTGGGATCTAAATGTGGTTTTGGACTTCCTAAAATCTCATTGGTTTGAACCACTAAAAAAGGTGGATTTGAAATATCTCACATGGAAAGTGACCATGCTTCTAGCCCTGGCTTCTGCCAGGAGAGTGTCAGAATTGGCAGCTTTATCTTACAAAAGCCCATATCTGATTTTCCATTCGGACAGGGCAGAACTGCGGACTCGTCCGCATTTTCTCCCTAAGGTGGTGTCAGCATTTCATCTGAACCAGCCTATTGTAGTGCCTGCGGCTACAAGTGACTTGGAGGACTCCAAGTTACTGGACGTTGTCAGAGCATTAAAAATATATATTGCAAGGACAGCTGGAGTCAGAAAATCTGACTCGTTGTTTATATTGTATGCACCCAACAAGATGGGTGCTCCTGCGTCTAAGCAGACGATTGCTCGTTGGATCTGTAGCACAATCCAACTTGCACATTCTGTGGCAGGCTTGCCACAGCCTAAATCTGTAAAGGCCCACTCCACAAGGAAGGTGGGCTCATCTTGGGCGGCTGCCCGAGGGGTCTCGGCATTACAACTTTGCCGAGCAGCTACGTGGTCAGGGGAGAACACGTTTGTAAAATTTTACAAATTTGATACTCTGGCTAAGGAGGACCTGGAGTTCTCTCATTCGGTGCTGCAGAGTCATCCGCACTCTCCCGCCCGTTTGGGAGCTTTGGTATAATCCCCATGGTCCTTTCAGGAACCCCAGCATCCACTAGGACGATAGAGAAAATAAGATTTTACTTACCGATAAATCTATTTCTCTGAGTCCGTAGTGGATGCTGGGCGCCCATCCCAAGTGCGGATTATCTGCATAAGTTGTACATAGTTATTGTTAACTAATTCGGGTTATTGTTGAAGGAAGCCATCTTTCAGAGGCTCCGCTGTTATCATACTGTTAACTGGGTTTAGATCACAAGTTGTACGGTGTGATTGGTGTGGCTGGTATGAGTCTTACCCGGGATTCAAAATCCTCCCTTATTGTGTACGCTCGTCCGGGCACAGTACCTAACTGGAGTCTGGAGGAGGGTCATAGGGGGAGGAGCCAGTGCACACCACCTGATCGGAAAAGCTTTACTTTTTGTGCCCTGTCTCCTGCGGAGCCGCTATTCCCCATGGTCCTTTCAGGAACCCCAGCATCCACTACGGACTCCGAGAAATAGATTTATCGGTAAGTAAAATCTTATTATATATAGCGCTAGCAGAATCGTTATGCCGGCACTATATATTCTATTACCCCCCCACACTGTATATATACTGTTAAACCCCCTGTATATATAAACTATTACCCCCCCACTGTATATATACTGTTACCCCCCTCCCCCCCAGTATATATAATCTTACCCCCACACCGTATATATACTGTTACACCACCTGTATATATAAACTATTACCCCTCCCCACTGTATATATTCTATTACCCCCCACTGTATATATACTGTTACCCCCCTCCCCTGTATATATGGTCTATTTCCCCCTCTCCCCCGTATATGTACTGTTACTTCCCTGCCTGTATATATAATTTATTACACCCCCCCCCACCGTATATATGTTACCCAATTCCCTGTGTATAATGCGTGACCCCCCCCCCCCACACACACATCCATGCCTTTATATAATGTAACCCCCCCCCCCCCGTACATAATGTATGACTCCACCCTCTATATATAATGTGTGGCCCCCTGTATATATGTTACCCCTGCTGTATGTTAAACCCCCTGCTTGTGTATGTCATATCATTCCCCCCTGTATATATACTGTAATCCCCCGTGTATATATAATCTATTACCCCATCTCCAACCCATATATATAATGTGCTACCCACCTCCCTGTGTATAATGTATGACCCCCCTCTATATATAATGTGCTACGCACCTCCCTGTGTATAATGTGTCATATCACTCCCCCTGTGTATAATGTATGACCCCCCTCTATATATAATGTGCTACCCCACCTCCCTGTGTATAATGTGTCATATCACTCCCCCTGTGTATAATGTATGACCCCCCTCTATATATAATGTGCTACCCCACCTCCCTGTGTATAATGTCATATCACTCCCCCTGTGTATAATGTATGACCCCCCTCTATATATAATGTTACCCAACTCCCTGTGTATAATGTGTCATACCACTCCCCCCTGTGTATAATGTATGACCCCCCTCTATATATGTTACCCAACTCCCTGTGTATAATGTGTCATACCACTCCCCCCTGTGTATAATGTATGACCCCCCTCTATATATAATGTGTTACCCACCTCCCTGTGTATAATGTGTCATATCACTCCCCCTGTGTATAATGTATGACCCCCCTCTATATATAATGTTACCCACCTCCCTGTGTATAATGTCATATCACTCCCCCTGTGTATAATGTATGGTCCCCCTCTATATATAATGTTACCCACCTCCCTGTGTATAATGTATGACCCCCCTCTATATATAATGTTACCCACCTCCCTGTGTATAATGTGTCATATCACTCCCCCTGTGTATAATGTATGACCCCCCTCTATATATAATGTTACCCACCTCCCTGTGTATAATGTGTCATACCACTCCCCCCTGTGTATAATATATAACCCCCCTCTATATATAATGTTACCCACCTCCCTGTGTATGTGTCATATCACTCCCCCTGTGTATAATGTATGACCCCCCTCTATATATAATGTTACCCACCTCCCTGTGTATAATGTGTCATATCACTCCCCCTGTGTATAATGTATGACCCCTCTCTATATATAATGTGTTACTCACCTCCCTGTGTATAATGTGTCATACCACTCCCCCCTTTGTATAATGTATGACCCCCCCTCCCTGTGTATAATGTGTCATACCACTCCCCCTGTGTATAATATATGACCCCCCTCTATATATAATGTGTTACCCACCTCCCTGTGTATAATGTGTCATATCACTCCCCCTGTGTATAATGTATGACCCCCCTCTATATATAATGTTACCCACCTCCCTGTGTATAATGTGTCATACCACTCCCCCCTGTGTATAATATATAACCCCCCTCTATATATAATGTTACCCACCTCCCTGTGTATGTGTCATATCACTCCCCCTGTGTATAATGTATGACCCCCCTCTATATATAATGTTACCCACCTCCCTGTGTATAATGTGTCATATCACTCCCCCTGTGTATAATGTATGACCCCTCTCTATATATAATGTGTTACTCACCTCCCTGTGTATAATGTGTCATACCACTCCCCCCTTTGTATAATGTATGACCCCCCCTCCCTGTGTATAATGTGTCATACCACTCCCCCTGTGTATAATATATGACCCCCCTCTATATATAATGTGTTACCCACCTCCCTGTGTATAATGTGTCATATCACTCCCCCTGTGTATAATGTATGACCCCCCTCTATATATAATGTTACCCACCTCCCTGTGTATAATGTGTCATACCACTCCCCCCTGTGTATAATGTATGACCCCCCTCTATATATAATGTTACCCACCTCCCTGTGTATGTGTCATATCACTCCCCCTGTGTATAATGCATGACCCCCCTCTATATATGTTACCCACCTCCCTGTGTATAATGTGTCATATCACTCCCCCTGTGTATAATGTATGACCCCCCTCTATATATAATGTTACCCACCTCCCTGTGTATAATGTGTCATATCACTCCCCCTGTGTATAATGTATGACCCCCCCTCTATATATAATGTGTTTCTCTGACGTCCTAGTGGATGCTGGGTACTCCGTAAGGACCATGGGGAATAGACGGGCTCCGCAGAAGACTGGGCACTCTAAAGAAAGATTAGGTACTACATCTGGTGTGCACTGGCTCCTCCCTCTATGCCCCTCCTCCAGACCTCAGTTAGAATCTGTGCCCGGCCAGAGCTGGATGCACTCTAGGGGCTCTCCTGAGCTTCCTAGAAAGAAAAGTATTAGGTTTTTTACTTTCAGTGAGATCTGCTGGCAACAGACTCACTGCTACGTGGGACTTAGGGGAGAGAAGCAAACCTACTAACTGCGGCTAGGTTGCGCTTCTTAGGCTACTGGACACCATTAGCTCCAGAGGGATCGAACACAGGGCCCGACTTCGTTCGTCCGTTCCCGGAGCTGCGCCGCCGTCCCCCTTGCAGAGCCAGAAGACGGAAGAAACCGGAGGAAATCGGCGGCTGAAGACTTCGGTCTTCATTAAGGTAGCGCACAGCACTGCAGCTGTGCGCCATTGCTCCCTATGCACACCACACACTCCGGTCACTGATGGGTGCAGGGCGCTTGGGGGGGGCGCCCTGGGCAGCAATTAGAGTACCTTACATGGCTAATTGACACATAATACAGCTTTTAAGCTGTATATGTGCATAATCCCCCGCCATTATACAGATAAAAAAGCGGGAGAAGCCCGCCGAGAAGGGGGCGGGGCTATCTTCCTCAGCACACCGGCGCCATTTTCTCTTCACAGCTCCGCTGGAAGACAGCTCCCCAGGCTCTCCACTGCAGTTTCCAGACATCAAGGGTAAAAAAGAGAGGGGTGGCACTAAATTTAGGCGCAAAACTATATATAAAAGCAGCTATAGGGAAAATCGCTTTTGTTAGTGTAAATCCCTGATTATATAGCGCTGTGGTGTGTGCTGGCATACTCTCTCTCTGTCTTCCCAAAGGGCTTTGTGGGGTCCTGTCCTCAGTCAGAGCATTCCCTGTGTGTGTGTGCGGTGTGTCGGTACGGCTGTGTCGACATGTTTGATGAGGATGCTTATGTGGAGGCGGAGCAGGTGCCGATAAGTGTGATGTCGCCCCCTGCGGGGCCGACACCTGAGTGGATGGATATGTGGAAGGTATTAACCGACAGTGTCAACTCCTTACATAAAAGGTTCGATGACGCAGCTTTGGGACAGCCGGCATCTCAGCCCGCGCCTGCCCAGGCATCTCAGAGGCCGTCGGGCTCAAAAACGCCCGCTACCTCAGATGGCAGACACAGATGTCGACACGGAGTCTGACTCCAGTGTCGACGAGGATGAGACAAATATACAATCCACTAGGGCCATCCGATGCATGATTACGGCAATGAAAAATGTGTTGCACATTTCTGACATTAACCCGGTTACCACAAAAAAGGGTATTATGTTTGGGGAGAAAAAGCAGCCAGTGACTTTTCCCCCATCTGATGAGTTAAACGAATTGTGTGAAGAAGCGTGGGGTTCCCCAGATAAGAAACTAGTAATTTCTAAGCGGTTACTAATGGCGTACCCTTTCCCGCCAACGGATAGGTTACGCTTGGAGACATCCCCTAAGGTGGACAAGGCGCTCACACGCTTATCAAAAAAGGTGGCACTGCCGTCTCAGGATACGGCCGCCTTAAAGGAGCCTGCAGATAGAAAGCAGGAGGCTATCCTGAAGTCTGTGTATACACACTCAGGTACTATACTGAGACCTGCTATTGCTTCAGCATGGATGTGCAGTGCTGCAGCAGTGTGGTCTGATTCCCTGTCTGATAACATTGATTCCCTTGACAGGGACACTATATTGCTAACCATAGAGCATATTAAAGACGTAGTCTTATATATGAGAGATGCACAGAGGGACATTTGCCGGCTGGCATCTAGAATTAATGCGATGTCCATTTCTGCCAGGAGAGTATTATGGACTCGGCAGTGGACGGGTGATGCTGATTCTAAAAGGCACATGGAAATTTTGCCTTATAAGGGTGAGGAATTGTTTGGGGACGGTCTTTCGGACCTCGTATCCACAGCAACAGCTGGGAAGTCGACTTTTTTACCTCAGGTTCCCTCACAGCCTAAGAAAGCACCGTATTATCAAGTACAGTCCTTTCGGCCTCAGAAAGGCAAGCGGGTTAGATGCGCGTCCTTTCTGCCCAGAGGCAGGGGTAGAGGGAAAAAGCTGCACCATACAGCCAGTTCCCAAGAACAAAAATCCTCCCCTGCTTCCACTAAGTCCACCGCATGACGCTGGGGCTCCACACGTGGAGCCAGGTGCGGTGGTGGCCCGTCTCCGGAACTTCAGCGACCAGTGGGTTCGCTCACAGGTGGATCTCTGGGTTCTACAAGTGGTATCTCAGGGATACAAGCTGGAATTCGAGACGTCTCCCCCTCGCCGTTACCTCAAATCAGCCTTGCCAGCTACTCCCCAGGACAGGGAGGTAGTACTGGCGGCAATTCACAAGCTGTACCTCCAGCAGGTGATAATAAAAGTTCCCCTCCTTCAACAGGGACGGGGTTACTATTCCACAATGTTTGTGGTACCGAAACCAGACGGTTCGGTGAGACCCATTCTAAATTTGAAATCTTTGAACACTTATATAAGGAAGTTCAAGTTCAAAATGGAATCGCTCAGGGCGGTTATTGCAAGCCTGGAAGAGGGGGATTACATGGTATCACTGGACATCAAGGATGCTTACCTACATGTTCCCATTTACCCACCTCACCAGGTGTACCTCCGTTTTGTGGTACAGGACAGCCATTACCAATTCCAGACGTTGCCGTTTGGTCTGTCCACGGCACCGAGGGTATTTACCAAAGTAATGGCCGAAATGATGATACTCCTTCGAAAGAAGGGAGTTATAATTATCCCGTACTTGGACGATCTCCTTATAAAGGCGAGGTCCAGGGAGCAGTTGTTGGTCGGAGTAGCACTATCTCAGGAAGTACTACAACAGCACGGCTGGATTCTGAATATCCCGAAGTCGCAGCTGGTTCCTACGACGCGTCTGCTGTTCCTGGGTATGATTCTGGACACAGAACAGAAGAAGGTGTTTCTCCCGGAGGAGAAGGCCAAGGAGTTGTCATCTCTGGTCAGAGACCTCCTAAAACCAAAACAGGTGTCGGTGCGTCTCTGCACGCGAGTCCTGGGAAAGATGGTAGCTTCTTACGAGGCAATTCCATTCGGCAGGTTCCATGCACGGATCTTTCAGTGGGATCTGTTAGACAAGTGGTCCGGATCGCATCTTCAGATGCATCGGCTGATCACCCTGTCCCCGAGGGCCAGGGTGTCTCTGCTGTGGTGGCTGCAGAGTGCTCACCTACTCGAGGGCCGCAGATTCGGCATACAGGACTGGGTCCTGGTGACCACGGATACAAGCCTCCGAGGTTGGGGGGCAGTCACTCAGGGAAGAAACTTCCAAGGACAATGGTCGAGTCAGGAAGCTTCCCTACACATAAACATTCTGGAACTAAGGGCCATTTACAATGCCCTAAGTCAGGCAAAACCCCTGCTTCAAAACCAGCCGGTGCTGATTCAGTCAGACAACATCACGGCGGTCGCCCATG
Organism: Pseudophryne corroboree; assembly: GCF_028390025.1. NCBI lineage: Eukaryota > Metazoa > Chordata > Amphibia > Anura > Myobatrachidae > Pseudophryne > Pseudophryne corroboree. The sequence goes on from NC_086451.1 coordinate 485,969,948, forward strand.
TAAACCGACAGGGCGGCACAAGAAGCAGGATGGCGATGGCAGAAGCCACAAGGATTCTCCGATGGGCGGAAAATCACGTGATAGCACTGTCAGCAGTGTTCATTCCGGGAGTGGACAACTGGGAAGCAGACTTCCTCAGCAGGCACGACCTCCACCCGGGAGAGTGGGGACTTCATCCAGAAGTCTTCCAGCTGATTGTAAATCATTGGGAAAGGCCACAGGTGGACATGATGGCGTCCCGCCTCAACAAAAAGCTAAAAAGATATTGCGCCAGGTCAAGGGACCCTCAGGCGATAGCTGTGGACGCTCTAGTGACACCGTGGGTGTTCCAGTCGGTTTATGTGTTTCCTCCTCTTCCTCTCATACCAAAGGTACTGAGGATAATAAGAAAGAGAGGAGTAAGAACTATACTCATCGTTCCGGATTGGCCAAGAAGGGCTTGGTACCCGGAACTACAAGAAATGATCTCAGAGGACCCTTGGCCTCTGCCTCTCAGACAGGACCTGCTACAGCAGGGGCCCTGTCTGTTCCAAGACTTACCGCGGCTGCGTTTGACGGCATGGCGGTTGAACGCCGGATCCTGATGGAAAAGGGCATTCCGGTTGAAGTCATTCCTACGCTGATAAAAGCTAGGAAGGATGTGACAGCAAAACATTATCACCGCATATGGCGAAAATATTTTGCTTGGTGTGAGGCTATGAAGGCCCCAACAGAAGAATTTCAGCTGGGTCGTTTTCTGCACTTCCTACAGTCAGGAGTGACTATGGGCCTAAAATTGGGATCCATTAAAGTCCAGATTTCGGCCCTGTCTATTTTCTTTCAAAAAGAACTGGCTTCACTGCCTGAAGTTCAGACGTTTGTTAAGGGAGTGCTGCATATTCAGCCCCCTTTTGTGCCCCCAGTGGCACCTTGGGATCTCAACGTAGTGTTGGATTTCCTAAAATCACATTGGTTTGAGCCACTTCAGACCGTGGAGTTGAAATATCTCACGTGGAAAGTGGTCATGCTTTTGGCTTCGGCTAGGCTTGTGTCAGAATTGGCGGCTTTGTCATGTAAAAGCCCCTATCTGATCTTCCATATGGACAGGGCAGAATTGAGGACTCGTCCCCAATTTCTCCCTAAGTTGGTATCAGCGTTCCATTTGAACCAACCTATTGTGGTGCCTGCGGCTACTCAGGACTTGGAGGCTTCCAAGTTGCTGGATGTAGTCCGGGCCCTGAAAATCTGTTTCCAGGACGGCTAGAGTCAGAAAAACTGATTCGCTGTTTATTCTGCATGCACCCAACAAGCTGGGTGCTCCTGCTTCAAAGTAGAGATGAGCGGGTTCGGTTTTACTCGGTTTTACTCGGTTCTCAAAACGGCATCTAATTGGCTCACAGATGTCACGTGTTTTGGATAGCCAATAAGGGTCGGTTTTGAGAACCGAGTAAAACCGAATCCGCTCATCTCTACTTCAAAGCAGACTATTGCTCGCTGGATCTGTTGCACGATTCAACTTGCACATTCTGCGGCTGGACTGCCGCATCCTAAATCAGTCAAAGCCCATTCCACGAGGAAGGTGGGCTCTTCTAGGGCGGCTGCCCGAGGGGTCTCGGCTTTACAACTTTGCCGAGCTGCTACCTGGTCGGGATCAAACACGTTTGCAAAATTCTACAAGTTTGATACCCTGGCTGAGGAGGACCTTGAGTTTGCTCATTCGGTGCTGCAGAGTCGTCTGCACTCTCCCGCCCGTTTGGGAGCTTTGGTATAATCCCCATGGTCCTTACGGAGTACCCAGCATCCACTAGGACGTCAGAGAAAATAAGATTTTACTCACCGGTAAATCTATTTCTCGTAGTCCGTAGTGGATGCTGGGAGCCCGTCCCAAGTGCGGAATTCTGCAATACTTGTATATAGTTATTGCTTAACTATAGGGTTTTTTGTTCTGAGCCATCAGTTTAATGAGGCTCAGTTGTTGTTCATACTGTTAACTGGGTATAATTATCACAAGTTATACGGTGTGGCTGGTATGAGTCTTACCCTGGATTCCAAATCCTTTCCTAGTAATGTCAGCTCTTCCGGGCACAGTTTCCCTAACTGAGGTCTGGAGGAGGGGCATAGAGGGAGGAGCCAGTGCACACCAGATGTAGTACCTAATCTTTCTTTAGAGTGCCCAGTCTCCTGCGGAGCCCGTCTATTCCCCATGGTCCTTACGGAGTACCCAGCATCCACTACGGACTACGAGAAATAGATTTACCGGTGAGTAAAATCTTATTTTTCCACGTCCCTGTGTAGAATGTGTCATATCACTCCCCCTGTGTATAATGTATGACCCCCCTCTATATATAATGTGTTACCCACCTCCCTGTGTATAATGTGTCATACCACTCCCCCCTGT